>NW_022991003.1:1295000-1974531 GCF_902827175.1 Gymnodraco acuticeps | reverse complement strand
AAAAAATGCCCTTTGTATGATATTAGGCCTAATAATATCAACTTTGTCTCACAATGACATGTCAAGGACTAAGATATTGTCAATTGTCTCATAGATAGATAATAGTAAAGTGGATTGTTTTGATTTCCTAAAAGAAAAACATACGAGTCCAACACTCTATCGAATTAAAAACTGCAATTATATTAACACATGATTGAGCCAAATGGTGTTATTTTCTTCAACCATGGATCACAAAGTGAACGGCTCATAAAGGGAACAAAGTATAAAAAATGAAAATATCAAATAGGTTCATAGGTTACTGATGATCTAAGAGTATCACATCTTTCCAATTGTTTAACCCTCACAGTTATCTCACCAGCTGTGTTGTTTGTGTGTGTATTTCTAAATCTTAGCTAAAGAGGTTTGTAACAAGCTTTGTGCTAAGCTCTTCTGATCTGATCCTCCTTCAGTGTGAAAGTGTTCTCCGCTGCTCTCCAGCAGCAGCTACACTAATCTTCCCCACAGCAGATCCCTGCAGCTTGTGTTTGTGAGTAATCTCTCAGTTTGGTTCCAGGTAAATGTAGTTTTTCTCTTCCTCATCTCACACCCTAATGGACACATGAACACAACTGACAAGTCATCCCCGGGCAGCCAAGTCCAAAACCCACACACACACTTGTCATGTCCTCTAGGCATCACAGGCCCCTCAGTACTAGCCGCTCACTTCATGATTTGCTCGTTCAGTGAGTGATGGACAGATCCCCCCTCAGCATCACAAAAGAAAACACCTGTTAGAATCTGCTTAATCCTAGCCAGCGGCTCTGCACTTGGGGCCCTCGTCTAATCCGCACAGAGGCACCAGGCCAAGGCCGGGACAGATTAGACCCCCAGAAGCCATCTATCCATCCATGCACACACACACCTCAGAGTCTCCTCCCTATAACCGAGTGTTTGAATCGGCCCCTTAATCCTCCGACTCGCCCCCCCAACACAGGGACCTAATCTCCATGCTTCCCCTTCACACACCCGCAGACCTGGCCCTGCCCAGCAATCACTCCTCCACCTCCCATCCCCTCCCTCGTTATGGCTGAAAGCCTATTGATTTGTTGATTTCTCTTCTTTGTCTGCTGCCGGCCGAGTGTGAACGGGACATCCAGGGTCCGGGGCCCAGTGCCAGGACTTTTGGCATGGGAGATTAAGGTCCTGATCTGGGCATCTGTCACTGCTCAGTCCCCCTTCTCCCTTGTGGCTCTGGCAGAGGCCTTTTGCTTAATTTCAAACCCAGGCCTGCTGAATCACATAGTTCAAACCAAGGCCAAAATACTTTCCTGTTTGCCTCTACCTTTTATAATGTCAAATAATTATACCTTATTTTTTACAGTATTTTCTCTTTTATTAATTTATTTTATACTTGTCTTATTTATATTACTGTTTTAGTTGCATATTTATGTCATTTTATTGTATTATTGTTTATTTTGCACTTTGTCTTGATGCTCAATGTTTGTGTTCAGAATAGGACAGTGGTGAAGTCAAAGTGTCCTTTGACTACAAAGTGAAGTCAGTTCCTTTGGTCATGTGTGGCATTTCGGAAGAGATTCCTAAGATGCCGCATGTACAAAGATGATACACATGTACGTGTGGAGACATGTAGCCTACCAACAAAAACAAACATAATTCCTCTGGCCTAGGCTTTCACCAGTACATAAGAAAACATTTATTCAAGAACAATTTCACTGAAAAAAAATTAAATACTGACTACCTCAATGCAAATGTTTCATTTATGTATAGGTTATTTAATTCAGTAACGGATGCTCACATATGGTTTGCATCTCTTACTTTACCAATTCCATTACAATTGTAAAAGATGAATATGTAAACTATTTAAATAAAACAAACAATACCAACATCACAGAAACCATGACATATGTGTACATAACCCAGGAGTCACAGTATGTACAAACCACTGGTTCACAGATACTGTGTCTCCATCTAGTGGTGAGGAAGTAGAAGTATCTAGATTTTCCTCAAGTCAAGGAGGCTTAATGCATTCTGTAGCTTATCTTATAACAAACTGTTACGACCCGGCTCAAAAGGCCACAACAGACAGGAGACACACCATGTCGACGGTTAAAAAAATATGTTTATTTAGGACAAACAACTCCAATCAAGTCAAAACCACTAAAGTATGAGGTATGGATGTCAGTGGTATCAGTAATGTAAATGCAGGGTGATGATTGTATGGACATGTATGTGTGAGAGTGTTGAAGTGCACAAAGTAAAGCAACTGAAGAAACTCATAATATACTATATATTTAATATACTATATAATATAGTTTTCCACTCATAAACTCTGTTAACAGTGAAGTATTCCATTAACTATACTTGAGACCATCACTGTCACAGCAGAGTTACATCAAATATGTCGAAGTTTACACCGCCATCTGGTGGTTGAACGTGCTTATTTTGTAGATTGACATACTGTATTAATTAAAAGCAAAATCATTAAATAAGAGCAAAATATTAATGTGTTATAAAATATAAATATAATCCAGAACACATGAGGCATTAAAAAACAAAATGGTTTGGGGTTTGTATGGCTTTTATTGAATAAGGCACATAAGTAAGGCATTTGTTTTATGACATTGGAGTAAAACAATTTTAACTGTAAAGAAGCCAAACATTCGCATGGTCATTTTTAAATTCTTCTCAGTATAAAAGAACATTTAGCTTGATAACTATATCGTTTAAAAAAAAAAGTGTACTGCATTTTAACTGCAACAAAGTAAAACAGCTCACCAAAAGGGAACGACCTGAACTATTGTGACAACAAACCAGCAAGCTCATCTTTCAACAGCACCGCTACGACTTTAACTCGTTCACATCCAGCCAACAGCTTTGGACGAATAATTGCCCAAAAATACATAATCTTGGCAACATGCTTAAACTAAAATGTAGAATTTAGATGCAGTATTTTGAGACACAAGAAACATAGTAAAGCGATTTCAAAAGGTTCCTTCAGAAGAAAGAGACGTTGATATTTTTGGTCTTATGTCACAAATGTCATGGAAATGGGAAATGTTTTGTGTTACATGTTAAAGAAGAGATTAAAATACCTGGAAAGTGCTGTTATACGGATAAGATATGATTGTCAACACGTGAACAATTTGCATGTACAAAGGTTTGTTCCCATGTACCTCAATGTGAACTTTAAGTTGAGCAGAAGCTGAAGGTTTCCCGCGCTGGGACTCGTGACTGGATCCACTAGTTGGAGATGAGATTGTCACATGGCAGCAGCGGGCTGACACCAACTCTCTTGGCACATTCGTTCTGAAAAAATAAAAAAAGGCATCAAGAAGTCCAGTTAGTTAAATCTGAAAGCTCTTAGTATGGCTCCAGTATGTGCAGAACTCGGCTGCCAGGGTGCTCACTCACACCAAGCCCTGGCAGCACATCACCCCCACCCTGATCCACCTCCACTGGCTCCCAGTCAAGCACCGTATCACCTATAAACTCCTTCTTCTGACTTACAAATCCCTCCATGCCCTCGCCCCCAATACCTGTCTGACCTTCTCCGCTACCACACTCCATCCCGGAAGCTAAGATCATCTGGACAGGATCTCCTCTCCACCCCCCGCACCAGGTTGCGGACTTTTGGTGACAGAGCCTTCAGTGTGGCATCCCCCACCCTCTGGAACTCTCACCCCCCGAAATCTGCAGCGCCCCAACCCTGGACATTTTCAAAAAAGCCCTCAAAACGCACCTTTTTACCAAGGCTTTCGCCACTGTATAGTTAGTTAATAGGTTTATTTTTCCGCTACCTGCATTTTCTAAGTAACGAATGGTGTGAGTAAAAGACAATATTACATAATTAAACCTTTTATTTGTTTTATTTCCTATATATATTCATGTTGCACTGTTGGAGGAGCCTGTGACTTAAGTTTTTCATTGCCATATCGACACTGTAGCTAATGTACACATGACAATAAAGCTTTGAATCCTTGAAACCCTCTTCATTTGGACCAAAAAAACTAACATTTTCAGTCCATATGTTCCAAGAGCTGGAGTGAATGTTTATTATATGTTTCAGATGAATTCTGTATTCAACATCTCTTACCATGTAGTTGACGACATTGATGTGGTAGGGGATCCCGCCCATCTCCTCACACTTCTTCATGTTCATCCTCTCTGGATCTCCAGCAGCCAAAACTGGACAGCTCGGGTCAGCCTGAAACAAACGGCAGCAGCAACATGAAGCTCAAAGCAACATGAAGCGCTTTTTAATGTTTTTATTTATCAGACTGAGCATGCTTGCAATCATTGGACATCATCTACATGTGTTTCCTCCCTTTGTACAGTGTGTATCAGCACCACAGCAGGATCTACTCACAGGCTCCATCCCCCTCTGGATGGACAGGAGGTCTGACATCCTGTCGGTAAACCCGGGAGCAAAGTTCTCTGGGTTGATTGCAACGAAACACTGACCCTAAAGAATAACAAAAAGGTGATGAGAACACAGCGTACTGAGCCAATACAAACACTCACAGAAACACAGAAAGAAGCGAGGAGATGTGATACGCCTTACGTCTCAATGTGTCTATCTTTTTAATTTGGGTTAACTTTCAATTCTCCCGAGTATCATTGTCCATGTTTTACTGTATTTTGCCTTCATTTTAAAATTGTTTTCTTTTAACCGGTTTTAATTTCTTGTCAGCTTTCATTCAAGGGAATCTCATTAGGATCACTGTAGAGGTTTTATCTTGTTCCGGCTTTATTTTAATATTATTTTTGATATTGTTGTTGTGTTTCTGTAAAGCACTTTGGGCTGCTTTGTGCATGAAAGGTGCTATACAAATAAAGTGTATTATTATTATCTTAAAGATAATGGCTTTCAAAATGGTGTTACAAAACACAACACTTTTAAATAAATACACCGTCATGTTTCTTTGCTCTAAAAAGATAATTGTACCTTCTTTGTTTCTGAAAAGCTTCAGCTAAACATCACTGTATTGTAAAGCTTTCTCTCTTGAACATATTCATACTTCTGGTAGTTTAGCCACTTTGACTAGAGGAACACAATATATGAACAATATAACCCTAACCCTCATACAAATTGATAAATACACAACATTTGAAGACTGTGTGCAAGTAAGTACAAGAATCAGTTATGATAGCTTGATAAATGTTCTTTAAAACACAACACAAGTCAGAAGATATTACTAACTAACGTACCAGGTTGGCAACACGGTCGGTTACTTTCCACGTCCGGACATGATTGCTGTACTGAGCACCGGCCAAAATGCCACAGAACACTTCCACCATCATCCCCAGTCCATAGCCTTTGTACCCTCCTGATGAAACAACACAGATACACACTCTTGATTTGTTATCTTACATAGAGAGGTTGAATGCATCAACACTCTGGAACACAATACCAATACAGATAAGGAATAACACCTCCTATATATTTAACCACTATCTTGAGAACTGGCTTTTAAGCAATCAAAAATGTGAACACTTTTAACTGTATCATACTAGTATTTCATCTGTTTGTCTGTTCCTATTTATTGTTGTCTGTTGCTGTGTGTATTTTTTGGTATTTTATTTCTCTAGTCTTGTTGTGGTTATTTTAACATCTTGCCAGCAGCAAACAGTTGAAAATTAGCCTGCTGGCTAACACGGGCACGTTTACAGCAATGTTGATCAATGTGCACTGTCCTTTAAATAACAAAACAAACACAACAAATACTTTATCATATAAAGGGGTGTATGAACAACGTCTTTCCTGATTCTGTTATTCCTAGATATTTGAACTGATAAGATAACAGAGGAAACATTTCCCGAGAAAAACTGAAATTACAGGATAGATAAATACACAATTTAAGGTAGCACTTTCTTAGGAGTGTGTTTGTAAATGATTGATTGAGAATTGTTAAGTGTTCATTTGAATGTTAATTTTGTGTTGTCTTAATGATGGTTGAAAACAGTATTGATTTTTGTTTCACATCTGTATTAGATTGGTTCTCAAATGAGATGAGTTGTTTGTTAATGTTGTTTTGTGTTTATGTAGCTATAGTATATAAATGTGTTTGACTGTATATGTGTGGACCCAACAAATAATGCTGATTCTACAAGGGACCCTAATAAAAAGTCATATTAAAAAAAAGTAATTGAGCCTGGGATTTTCAAATTGTGTGTTTTTTCAAAGCACAGATTTCTGTCAGAAAAAAGTGAAACATCAAGTTGAATTTGTTATCTGCACATAACTGACTCTATCAGAGTACAACTTTATTAGAAACTGTACAATTCTTGCTGATTGTGACATAAACTATGTGTGGAAATAAGGAAGGAGGATGGATGACAGGAGGATTATTTCACCATATCTAACCGTAGACAGAACAAAATGAAAAACAAAGGATGTTTCAGCAGACTTTCTTGTGTCTGACCTGTGGCCTCGCTGCCTCCGACGGGCACCAGCCCTCCTCCGCTCAGGACCCTCTTAGGGTCGGTGGTCAGTTTCCCCTGGGCGTCGCAGCCCCAGCCCTCAGGGATGGTGTCCCCCCGCCGCTCATGGAGCTCCACCTGAGCACCAAGAACATTTTGTAAGAAGACTTTAAGTATGTGGCATTTTAAGACCACAGTTAGAAAGTACACTTATCAAGCGCAAATGATATGATAGAATTTCAACCAACATTGAATTCAGAGCTCTCTTTTGCCTCTTTTACAAAATCTATTTTCATTTTAGATATCTATTTACAGTAAATATCTCACACATGTGGCATTAGTATATGGCTCCATTGGTCCAGGTAATGTCACAGGACCTTGACAAAGTATCATCTTTTTCCTTAAAATAACCCTTTTTTTAAATTACATTTTAAAACATGTAGTAAACTGAAGACCCCTGATAAAGATACATCATTTATGGATATGGATTATATTCATTGCACTAAAATAACAGTGCAGAGGAACTCATATAATGTACAATTAACTAAAATAGTGAATGCAATATCTACAGTTAGTTTGTGTAAAACTTAATTTTGGATGCGTTTTGAGTAGATTGTCGATGCTGATGTTATGTTTAGGACTTTTACAATGAAATCACAATACTTGGTCTGTCATTTCTTTTCAAACATTCAGACTACCTGATTTTAACGGACACAGTGTTTTCTTCTACCTGTCACTGCCATTGTTCTGTTAGCTATTGGTGGTTTTTCTTTAACCCTGGCTGTTTTTAGCAGAGAGAAGGCTTTCTGAATGAGGCAGCATGTGTTCAGGTCTTTGCCGTGCTCTTATTGTGTGATGACGTTAAACAATAACATGTAACTTAAGCACTGTATAATAATCCAGACTTTAAACAGTTTAATTTAGTTTGCTTTACATACATGATTGAAAACCTGAGATATAAGCTAACTGTAAAAAAACAACAACATCCCATTACCTCAAGAAGGCCTTGCGACCCCACGTGAAGCTTGAAAGTATTCTATTCTATTATATCAGGGTTCATACACTTTTTCACCAATGATTTCCAATGACTTTTCCATGACTTCTCAATGACCGTTACCTCATTTTCCATGACCAAAAAAATAAGGAAAATAAGGTCTGCATATGAAACATGTTGTGCCTATAAAACAAATCAAATAGTAGGCTTACTAGCTTCTCCACGCTAAAGCAACTAGTCAGGGAGGCAAACTCATCAGGTATGAAACAGGTGACAAGGATCCGAGCCCCCCGACCCCACGGAATATCGGCTTTAAAATGAGGAATAACAGATTATTTTAGCAGTCAGAACAACTAAGCAGCAGTGTTAATAATAACAGAAACAAAAGTCACATCTAGTAGAAACATATAAAGCATTTATTTTAATTGTGTAGCAGTCAGTTTATAATTCTGGCAGCACTGTTGAGCATTTTGAAAATGTATTTTCATGCCTCTGTGCAAGGCTTACTTTCTATCTTTATAGCCACTGGTGTAAAGTAACTAAGTTCATAAACTCAACAAGTACTATACGTGGGTACAATTTTGAGATACTTGTACTTTATTAAGTATTTCAATGTTTTGCTACTTTGTACTTCTACTCCTCTACAGTTCAGAGGTACATGGTGTACTTCTCCTCCACTACAGTTCAGAGGTACATGGTGTACTTCTCCTCCACTACAGTTCAGAGGTACATGGTGTACTTCTACTCCTCTACAGTTCAGAGGTACATGGTGTACTTCTACTCCTCTACAGTTCAGAGGTACATGGTGTACTTCTACTCCTCTACAGTTCAGAGGTACATGGTGTACTTCTCCTCCACTACAGTTCAGAGGTACATGGTGTACTTCTACTCCTCTACAGTTCAGAGTACATGGTGTACTTCTACTCCTCTACAGTTCAGAGGTACATGGTGTACTCTACTCCTCTACAGTTCAGAGGTACATGGTGTACTTCTCCTCCACTACAGTTCAGAGGTACATGGTGTACTTCTACTCCTCTACAGTTCAGAGGTACATGGTGTACTTCTACTCCTCTACAGTTCAGAGGTACATGGTGTACTTCTACTCCTCTACAGTTCAGAGGTACATGGTGTACTTCTACTCCTCTACAGTTCAGAGGTACATGGTGTACTTCTCCTCCACTACAGTTCAGAGGTACATGGTGTACTTCTACTCCTCTACAGTTCAGAGGTACATGGTGTACTTCTCCTCCACTACAGTTCAGAGGTACATGGTGTACTTCTACTCCTCTACAGTTCAGAGGTACATGGTGTACTTCTACTCCTCTACAGTTCAGAGGTACATGGTGTACTTCTCCTCCACTACAGTTCAGAGGTACATGGTGTACTTTTCCTCCTCTACATGTATTTAATCCCTTTAGTTACTTCACAGATGTGGATGAATGATGTGAAATATAATCAAGTGTTAAATCAGACTTTAGTTCCACCTGGAGTAAATCCACAAGCTACCCTGCAGTATACAAAGTCCTTCAAACTAGCTGCACCTTTACCAGCTTTGAGAACACTTTCATGATCAATCATTATAAAATATATCATATATATTATTCTGAAATGGACCAATCTGCACAACGACTACTTTTACTGTCGCTACTTTAACTATATGTTGATGATAATACTTTTGTACTTTTACTAGAGTAACATTTTGAATGCATGACTTTTAAGAATGCATCTATGATCTAACGTTCCGCTGCTCATTATAATAAAAAACTGAGCATTAAACAAACCATCATATGCTCTTACTTTGAAATCATGCGGAAATGTCGTCATCAGCGGGCCATCACGTGGTTTCCGAAAATAACCGAGTGACACGAGTAGATTTTAGCTGAGACCGGCGGAAAATATGTCTCAAAATTCCGTGTGTGTAAAAAGACGATCCACAAGGAGAAATGTGAGATCCATGAGCAGAGATTTGAGATCCGCAAGCGCATTTTTGGTCGACAAATACAAAATGGATTCACAAATGCCGGATCGAAAGTTGTAAATGTTAAAGAGATATTCACAGATCTTTTTTTAATTTGTGAACATATTTTGCGTATTTGCAGATTTTTACAGACGTTTTACACTTGCAAATGTAGGCTACTTGTGAGTTAGCAAATCTTTTAAATGCATTTGTGGATGGTGTTTTACATTTACAAATCACATATTTACACACAAATTATTTTGAGCTAGCTAGCTCAACGATTCCTTAAATGATATTCACATCACGCTCTGCCGCTCTGCCGCTCTGCCGCTCTGCCGCTCTGCCGCTCTGCCGCTCTGCCGCTCTGCCGCTCTGCCGCTCTGCCGCTCTGCCGCTCTGCCGCTCTGCCGCTCTGCCGCTCTGCCCTGAACACCTGAACGGCCCGTTCTAACAGCTGTTCACCAGCGGTGCAGTCTGTGCCACAGTAACTCCGCACAGTTAACGAACGCACCGTAGCTAATGTAGCTGACCCTCATCCCGGAGCAGCAGAGTTCAGCCGACAGGCAGGAAGACTCGAGCACACAGCTCGCGCTTCATATATTAAAAAATAACACCATGCGCGTCATGATGGCACATAACAGCTCGCGACCGCAGATTATTTCGGCGATTAGATCAAATGTAAATTATATTTGACGCAACTTTAGTTACATTTCCATGACTTTTCCAAAACTTTGGGAAAAATATTGTTTTCCATAACTTTCCAGGTCCTGGAATTGCATTTTGAATTTCCATGACTTTTCCAGGTTTTCAATGACCGTACGAACCCTGTTATATTCTCTGTATAAACCTGATCTTACCTTTCCAAGAGCTACTGCTGATGTGGCCATGTCCAGAACAAAGCTGTCTCCATCTTTAGCCGGAGCGGCCACGCTGATGGGGTTTGTGCCCAAAGTGCACTACAAACATCAGGTTCACAGTATTAGAATCAGAGAGAGCAGATGTTTATCAGCGCAGTAATACTTGATCAGTCTTATGGAGGTTAACACAGGGTAAAAGGTACAATGAAATGTATTGTACTAGAAAATGGATCAGCTCAGCCTTTAAAAGCACTGGTTGCAAAGGGCACAAGTCATATCAAGATAAAATATGACATGAAGTACAGTTTATTCAGTACAAAAAACGTACATCTTTACCACGTGTGGGAACCACCAGTGGAGACGTGTTGGTGAAGGACATGCCCTGCATTGGCCAGGTAAGACATGCAATTAAAAACCGTTAAGAAAATCACCTTCATAATAAAGGATATTCAATGTAAATTCAATTCATGAATGGCAGATAATCCTTTCACTCACAATCATGTTTTCCTTCAGAGCTTGCATTGAGTAATATCCAGCAATACCATAATGGTTGGAACCTAAAACAGAAAAATGCCATGTTATTTAGAGAGATTTGTCGACCATTTTAGTCTAGTAAAATTCTTCTGTAACAAACTTGGCAGTCAGACACTACAGTGGTTCAGGTTTCTAATTTTCTTGCACTTAATTTGCATGTTATATGAGCCAAACATGCAGGGGCGCCGCCAGGGATTTTGGACCCCATGGAAAGATATCACATTGGTTACTTACATTTTTTTTTCTTTATGTTCTAAAATAGTTTGGGCCCCTGTCAGTCACGGGCCCTTAGAATCGTCCTAACTTTTCACCCCCTTACGGCGCCCCTGCAAACATGTCTAAACTACAAACCTTTTAACAGTGAAGACGATCCTTTACTCATGCCGGGTGTTGAATCAAATACAGACCTACATTTGAAACCTGAGCATGTTGTTGCATTCATCATTTTACAAGTAACATCTGAACAGGTTTTTCCAGTGGACAAACGTTGGCTCTATCCAGTTTCATAATTATAAATGCAAGTTTCTACAGAACCTGACAAGTCCAGCAGACATAGCAGTTACGTTTTTAAAGAATAAGCCTACAGTTACAGCAACAACTCACCGTGTGCCACCACCCAGCCGATGCCAGCTTCTTTGGCCTTCTTAATGGCCAGATTCATGCAGAAGTTTCCCACCACAGGACCCAGCAGGTTTTCCCATCCACCAGAGCTGTGGCGGCGCTCTCCTTCTCCACCACCGGCTCACCGTCCTTGGCACAGATTCCGGTCGGATGTCCTTAACGTACATGTCTGTTGAAACATATAGAGACAGTGAGCATAACAAATGTCAATACAGGCACTCACACAAGTAGACCTAAAATGATACGTACCTCATCAGTTTTCTTTTATTAATTCCTGGCAGGCCCGGGATGGCCATCGGGAGGACCGGGAGGTTTCCCGATGGCCTGGCCTGCTAAGTGGCCTGCTGGCCTGAGGTTTTTTTTTGTTGCATGTATGTATTGTGAACGCAACGCTGCGCAAATGTGGGTCTGACTCTGCCTCACAGAGGGTGACTGGCTGTCTACATGATGTGGCCTGCCGACATGGCCACTTTCATACAGATCATACACTAAGCCCTCGATTGGTCTCTGTGTGTCATTCAAGCTTCGGGAGGGTGTGTGTATGTGTGGCGCGAGCGAGTGAGATAAAGCGCGCGCACCGGGTTCGGTTGTGTATTGTTGTTGTTAGCATCTGGTGTAGAGAGCTGCGCTAAACGGATATAAGGAGCTTTTTCAACAACAAGGTGGAGGAGAGTCCTCTCCTGTCAGACTGAGAGACTGATAACTACAGCTCAGGTGAGGTAAAGGACTGTTTAGATAGTTAACTTATTCCAAGTTATCTCAGTGGGTCTCAAACGGTTTGGTCACCATTTATGTAAACACATATTGGGGGGGGGGGGAGTGATGTTAGTAAAATATGCATGAATAAATTTAAAAAAACGTTAACTAGGTGAAAAAAGGTAAGATAAACTATTAAAACTTGTTGAGAGCTAAAACTAGTCTTTGCTGCTGCCTCAAAGAGGAACCAGGGGGAGACAGGAGAGGCTGTTCAGGAGCACAGACACACTCACAACTATAAATGAACCAAAAACAAATAGATAAACAAGTTTCAATGTTTTTTCATATTGGATATGGTAGCTATGTTATTGGTTATGGCCATGTTTTTATGATTTTTTTAAATATATACAGTTATGTTTCATATGGGTGTAGTCTCTTTATTTCCCTCTCAAAATGCACCAGATTGATGCATTTAAGTCCAACATTTAAAAAAAAAACTTACCTGCATTTTTTTAAATAGTAACCCATGTCCATATGTTTATTTTTGGGTAGTAGATTTAGAGGGCTATCACTATGGGCCGCAACGCTGTAAAAGTTGACAAATAAATCCAGCAAACTGGCACAAAAAACTGGTAGTGGCCTGGCTGGGTGTATAATTCCCGGCCTGATTTATTGTCCCAGTCCGGCCCTGATTCCTGGTATACGTAATACTGTACGTGCACAACATTTAACTAATGTGTAGGAGCCATATGTTAAAATGTATAATTTTATATATTATGTGTGTAGGCCTATATAGATATATTTGAACTGTGTAAACATTTGTTATTAATTAAGCTTAGCGCAAGTTCAAGCAGGAAGACCAAGCTCTTCATTCATATTACACGTTACTTCTTTACCCTCTCCTCCCTCATTAAGTGATCGGGGGCGTCACTCCCCAGCTAACCAATCACTCCTCTCTCCATTCTCACAAGCCTATCGTTGCACCCGCTAATCCCTTTATATCTGCTCTTCCCTGTTGTCAGCTGTCATTTCAGGTGACAATAGCAACAGCAGCAGGGCTCCGTCCCAGCTCCATAGCCTACATTCATCAGCTCCGCAGTCTCGAGGATTAAGCTACAGGCGGCGTTCCCCAGTCGGCTAGCGGTTCCAGCCGGCCACCCCGCAAACCCGGACGCGGGAGGAAAGGACAAGAATATCGGGCTCCACGGAAGTTCCTCCGGCTAATGGAAATGGGCTACTTCACGCAAACAATTGACGCACGCCTTCAGTCTCTCGAGAGGGCATCACTGGCATCAGGGCCGCTCAAATGCGGCGCTTCCGGCCTTCACGCGGAACGGGCCCTCATCGCATGCGAAGCTTTACCCATTTCTGGCTTCAACCACAACCCCCCTTGCAGGCAGGCAGGCAGGGCTTAAACTACTTTCCATTGAAGCTACTTCTCCTCCCGGCTCAATAGCCATGGCTACTGAGCACTTAGTGTCCAGTACTGCAGTAGCCTGCCCTACTGGACACTAAGTGCGTCATAGGCGGACTAGCAGGTTCATTGCACAGCCCAGGCACTCGCCTCTTTTCCCTGCGCCTCACCCCTAAAAACAGGCGTCAGGGTAGCGCTGGCAAGAGGCAGTTTGCAACAAATTCACGAGATGTTCGTTATGCATTACTGCTTTAGTTCAGGGTATAAGGTGAGTTCCAGGCATGTCGGGTGTTACAGTATGTAGTTTCAGTACACTTTGCCGTACGAAGTAACGTAACGCATTACTAATGCAGTTCGGGTAACTACTACCCGTTACAATGCTCAGTAAGAAACGCAGTTTCAAGCTTCAACACAGTCACGGATGCTGCCCCATCCGTCGGTTTTGGGTTTCTTTCAGGGAGAAAGAGAAGTTCATGTAAGATGATAGAAGACAGTCTAATCACCCAATCAAGCACATCAGCATCTATGTCGCACGTGGTGTAAATAAACTGCTTATTAAGCTATAGTCCTATATCATGGGTCATGTTTCAGCATTTACCTAAGCATACATCATCTTATGCTACGCATATTGCATTTCATTTATATTTTGGTTTCATGCTCACATGGCTTACGATAAGCCAGGTTATGATATTCATGCACACTGTACTCAAGCTAACAGCTGCATTACATTGTCTACATCTCCCTCTTCGCCCGGACATCGGCTCGCGCCGGCAATCCAAGATCTCTCCAGTTTACTATGGTAAACATGCATATAACTGTTGGTGGTGTCTTAATAGCATTTCAGGGCTTCGTTCAGGATAGGTGCAGCAACACTGCCGCCAATCAAGGTATTTCTTCCTCATCCCTACAACAACTTGGACGGTGGTCCTCCTCTGCCTTCACATCCTACATTCGCCCGGACATCAGCGCCGTGCGGCCATCCGAAGATCTATCTAACCTGGTATTTATGCATTTAGTGGTAGTATTCATTGCGTTAATGTTTAACCCTGCATCGCAGGTCATCGACCATCGTGTCAGCAATGTTTAGTGGTAGTGTTCACGTAAGCCCGGCACTGATTCCGGCCGTCGACCTCCGGGTCAGCATCTTATGATGTACAGTAAGCCCGGCGGCGATTCCGGCCGTTGTTTAGTGGTAGTTCGTAAGCCCGGCAGTGATTCCGGCCGTCGACTCTCGGGTCAAGCATCTTATGATGCACAGTAAGCCCGGCAGCGATTCCGGCCGTTGTTTAGTGGTAGTACGTAAGCCCGGCACTGATTCTGGCCGTCGACTCTCGGGTCAAGCATCTTATGATGTACAGTAAGCCAGGCAGTGATTCCGGCCGATTGTTTAATCCACATGTTAATCTCTCATTTCATCCACAGATCACCGCAGTCAGCCCACAAGGTAAAGAAACTCATTACAGCTCAGTATGTCATACTTCACTTCTTTGGGGGTTTCTTGGGAGCGGTTCTTCCCCCCTGAATGACAATCCGGCAAACCAGGGCCTAATCGCCAAACACCATTGCATTCTCCTGTCTCAATTCTGGCAATCATTATTTCATTCATATGACGTGTCCCAGTAATAAATATGTATTTCATACATCAACGTCTCTCCTGATTGAAGTATTATTATATCATTTATTTAAACCATCCGTCGTAAAATGTACGTCATAGCCGACTGCAGCTGCTGGTAATTAGAAGTGAGAAGGAGAAAAGAATCACGGAGCAATATAGTTTTTTGACCTTTGAAAATAATGTGTTTGTATTGATACCTATATGTATTAAGTAAAGAGTCAACCAAACTTTCCTGAGACGTATTTTTATTGGAGTCAAGCTTATTGCTACTTGTGGATATATCGGTTTTTGGATTAGACGGAACTACCATAATGCAAAATATTGGGTATTTAAAGACAAATTACTACAGTGATTTCAATTTAGAAAACTGCAATTTACCACCTTTTTTCCCATTACAACTAAAATGTTGCTGCCACCTTCAAAACAAGCAAACATGCAGATAGAGCAATAGATTTCCGGCGCCCCACTGACCCATCCGGTTGAGTCCGTGGCTGTAGTGGCCCCTGTGGTCCCCCTCCACCAGCACCTCGGCCAGGCTGCGGGCATGATGCTGCTTGGTGCCCACACCTGTCATACACCGCTCGATGAAGCCTTGCACCTCCACCTTGCTGATCAGACATCTGCAAAAGGTGAACATTTCAATATCAGATGATTAGTTCCTTGTTTGCTAATTTCAAACTATCACTCAGGCGGTGATGTCTTCAGTGTGCATGGTAAAACAACAAATATTATAAATGTTGGATTTTGACAATAGTGCTTTGAAAATATTTTTAACAATTGTTGCTTTCAACTAGAACATTTGAGTTTTAGGATTGTAAATACATGTTATTTGCGTTTCAATGTACGACTGCAGTGCAAATTGTGTTTAAGTTGGTTAATAAGTATGACAATAGGCTGTCTGCTCACTTTTTCATCTGATAGTGAATGGGAAATCTAATTGTACTGACAAACATCAGTCTAGTTTGACAATAAAGAACCTTGACTGAAACCAGATGAACAGAGAAAGAACAGCACAGTCTGACTTTTGGCCTGAAAATCAAACTGAAATCCAAACCTTTTGCAACGCTGAAAGTCCTGCAGGGATGAACCCTTTAACCCACATTTTGACAGAATATGCCACTGTAGGCCAATTCAAAGTTTCAAGTCCACATCTGCAATAGTCATGACACAACCTGTGACAATATAGAATGTAAATCAACGTGTAGGTCAGTAAAGCTCTGCCAGTATATCATTCAATTGTGTCTGCAATCGAGTACAGATGAACAAATCTGATCCTAGAACCACTGTTTGCAATCTTGCTGTTGACTTTGCGAACAGGCAGGACATTTTGTACCACATGATGTTTGGAAAAACTGCCGTCTCTCCCCCACAGAGTGTTACACTATAAACACTGGAGACACTGCCTCTGTTGTTGTCACAGTTTATGTCATGTGACTTGCAGGAAACTGCAACGATTCCACAGAATAAGTGAATAAGTGTTGTGACTCACTATGATGCAAACATGTTGCATGACTAATCAGAACCAGATTAATAATATTTTCATTAACATTGTGAGAACTCATCGTTAATGTTTTCTAGACTGTATACTTAACACATTACGTTCTACTTCCTGTCTTCCTTCTCTATTGTCCTTCTCATTCTCTACTCCTCCCTTGTTTCCTTCATGTACTTTGGGGTATTTGGTGGTTAGAGAGTGGAAAGTTAAGGAATGCACCGTGGGTCCAGATAATAGACTGTATCCAGATGCAAGATGTGGAGGAGTCTCACTTCCTCTCCACATAACTGTTTTTCAAAAGGGCTGTTAAAGAAAATAACTGATGCAAGTCAACTCTTTTGCTCCCCAGAAACAGTTGTGTTAGGGTTAACATGATTAATCCCATTTCCAACTTAAACCATTGCCAAAACTGCAGCACGAGATCCACTTTCTGTTTCTTCAATCTAGAGTTCATGTTAGGGACAATTTGTGAATTGCTCAACAGTCTTAATGCATTGAGAAAACAGCTTAAATCAAGTTGTGACACAAACATGTGGTTTTTGTTTATGTGTGTGTAGTAGACCCACACTTCATAGCCCCCCAACACAATCCATCCCACCACTAACTGCAAAAACATATCACAATTGTATGTCTATTTCATTTTAAATCATCAAAACAACACACTGATTTCTAGCATGTTGCTGCCCTCAAAGCATGGAAAATGCTGCCTTAGAAGAGAAGACCAAAACAACTGTTGCAGTGTGTCTGGTGTTTGCTAAATATGAAACAACAACTATGCATGAAGAAATTGAAACCTTTAAAGCAGGGGTCGGCAACCTTTTTGATATGAAGTGCAATTCAAAAAAAATTATTTTATCAGCGTGCCGACGATCATGAATTATCAAAGGGGGGGGGGGGGCGAAGAGCTCGACGCTCGTGAACTGTCAACAGGAGGGCGGGGGAGCCTCGCTGCGGGGAAGCAGTGTGTGGACCTGTCAGCGCAACTTAACATTATAGGGATGCTCCGATTGGATCGAGTGGGCGGGGCCTATGGGGATCATTTAAAGCAGGGGTGGGGAACCTCCGAAAAAAATGAAAGAAATCTAGACCGCAAAATAATTAAACAAGTGAGGGCCTGTTTTTCCTGGCCAAGGTCAGGGTCCTTGAACACAACACAAGCCTAACGTGTCATCACGTGGTATATGTCTCGTCTGACAGGGGTGTAGTTCTGACGGGGAGCACCAGAACGCAGCTCCGCTCCGGCACTTCCAAGAATGTCAGTACCCATAAGGAGCCGTACACATGCTGCAGTTTTTGCGTGGCTGTGTTTTAGTTGTAAACCCAGTGGCGATCTGTCATACTGATCATACAGACAATAACTTTGTTGTTATTAGCATTTGGTTAGCTAGCTATGCTAACGAATATAAGAAGCTTTTTCTCCAACCAGTGAGGTAAAGGCACATCTTTATATGATCATTATAGTTATAAAAAAATAAGAGAATAAAGTAAACAGGTATAAAATACTATATGACAGTAAAAAAAAGTTGTTATTAATAAACAAGAATACCGTTTGAAAGGGGAGTGATTTGTAAAATACCCATAAAGAAAAGAAAATCTGCTTACAGTTCTGTTTCATATGGGTGTTGAGAGATGTATCCATAGATCTCCTAATGTTGCTCTCAAAGTGCACCAGATTGATGCTTTTAACTTCAACATTTAAAACAAATCTTCCCGGGGGAGCATGCCCCCGGACCCCCCTAGAGGAGGTTAGTTCCCCCCCACTTAAATCATGTTCACATGGATAGGAAACTAAATACATTTGCACACATATTGTGTCCATATCTTTCTGTTTGGGTGGTCATGCCACAACCGTGCACGTGCATGCATGCGTGAGTCATGGCAATATATCTGGATTAAGAGGTTGCTTTTTCTTTGCACAGCATGAAAGAAAGGCCAAATGAATGGGCTGTGATTTTAGTTTTTTTGAGCAGAGGTCAATCATTTGTACGGCCCTCGGAGGATGTTGAAAACATTGAAATGGCCCTTGAGAGGAAAAAGGTTCCCCACCCCTGATTTAAAGTTATGTTTAAAACTCAGTTAATGGGGCTCATTCACTGGAGCTTCCAAAAACAACAACCAACATAATTATTACATTCAAATGAAGTAGCCTACATTATTCAAGTTTACAACTTTGGATAATAACACGGGAGAAATGAGCGGAAGCGCTCTCTTTTCCTCTCTCTCTCCCGACAGCCTGTCAGTAGGCCTATCTCATGCAGCTCACTGATCCAGTAATGAATGACCCGACAGTGAAGAATACATATATTTATAACTTCTTTAGCTTGTTCCAGAGGCAAATAACATAGCTAAGTGTGTTAGGTCTAACTCTTGTGTGTTTTGCTCCGCTCACCGGTCCGTCACAGCGGGTGGAGCTGCAGTAGTTCTGCTTCACACACGTTGCATACCGCTATTTTATTTATTCTTATATTCGGACACTTTAAAATACTGCCAGACCGGTGAAGCCATTTTGGAGAGCTTGTTTTGCCGTGCACAGAGAAAAGTGTCATGTATTTTACGTCATGCGATCGGCTCTCGCGATCGGCATTTTTAGAGAGCACCGGCCGACCGATCGGAGCATCCCCTAACTTACATGATGCCGAATTTAACAAATACATTTAAATAATTGGTTATAACAAGCATAATAATAATAAGGACGATCGTCCGTTCTGTGATTCTCCAGAGCACACATGGCCAGTCCGCCCCTTTGTAGCATATTATTTTGATGAGAGATGAGCAGATTGCCACTGGGCTTTCAACTAAAGACACAGCCACGCAAAAACTGCGGCATTTGTACAGCTCCTTATGGGTACTGCAATTTGTGAAGTGCTTTCCTCCGTGGTGAAACGATCCGCACTGCACCACGGAGGAAAGCGGCAGAAAGTTGCCTGGAGTTAAAGAGAGCGGGGCTGCGTTGCGTGCATGGCTTCCTTCTGCAGGTAACGGGGAGACGCGCTCTGGCAGCGGTCTCGTTCAGGATCCGAAAATACAATTTAAATATTTTCCACACTTATTCCTAGTGTGCCACTGGTTACGGTGCCGCGTGCCAGTGGTGGCACGCGTGCCAGGGGTTGCCGGCCCCTGCTTTAAAGGATTACAGATCAATTACAGATGTCAGCCAAGTGCAAGTATTGCAAAGTCTGTAATCAGCAGTGGATCAAGCTACATTTTGAGACATAACCATAGGACATAACACATACTTTTTCCTATCCAAACTTTTAGCAAATCTCGTCTCTTTCATATTCAAATATCTTAACTTAACACCAGCTACCAAACAATACTTTTGATCTTTACCCTATGTTTTAAGATAAGATAAGATGGTACTTTATTGATCCCAATTTGGGAAATGTTTGTGTTGCAGCAGCATAAAAGACATGGCATTGTACAATAAAATGTCAAAGACTAAACATAATCAAGAAAGAAGAAAATATACATGTTGAATTTAACCAGGTATTATATATATATATATATATATATATATATATATATCATAAATATATGACGGATGGAATATTAGTTTTAAATATTGAACAGATTATATAAATGTAAAATGTTCAATGTGGTTTTATTCCAAGAAGCTGGTCTCTCTCCTTATGAGGACACACTTAAACCATGACCGGGTTGAATGGCAGGCATACAAGTAGAATAAACATCAGCAGATCCACATGCATGGAGGAGGCCAAGGTGGAAACTTATGTAATGTATTATGCAACAAAGAGGTAAAAACGTAACGTACAATGGTTGCATAATGGAAGCGTGACACCTTCCAGTCCAAAGTAAGAGTCACCAGGGAATGTCAGCCTGTCACAAGGTCACACTGAGGCCATGCATAGTATTTGTATAGGTGCTACAGTAGCCTACAGTAAATGGAATGATATAGCATTTGAACTATAGTTTTATTTTTTATGTAATCGTTTATTTAGCAGGGACAATGCACAGTAATGAACACTTAAAACATTAAAATGTGTGAAGCGTAACATTACATTTTACAAACATAGCAAAAACAAAATTCATGATATGCCAGAAGTGCAAGAGAAGATTCCCCATGTGTTAAAGTGTATTTAGCGGTGATCGCACATCTGTTTGTTACACAACCATTCTTTGAGTTGACCTTTAAGCTATTGAGAGTGGGACAATCCCGTATCTGTTGGGAGGCTGTTCCACAATGAGAAATGGAAAGGACATTTTGTCCAAAAGTGGTTGATACGGTGGACTTCAGTCTCCTCGGTTCTGACCTAGTGCAGCGTCCAGTGTCTTTTTTGTGAATGAATTCCCCTAAGGGGGGCATTAAGTTGCCATTGTCCATAGCATTCCTGTTTATATAAATGAGGTACACTTGAACATAATTCACATTGAAAGAAAGACAGCCACACATAATCTGTCTTTGATTACATTTCTTTTGGAGCATTTATGAAGGGTAAAAGAACAGGGAGGCGTGTTCTTTGCAGGATCATGTTACAATGGGAGATGCGTGTCAAAGAAGGTCAATACACTACAGGACAAACATCCATGGAAACAGATCCATGTAATAGCTGTTGGTTTTGATGCATTCAAGAACTGCTCCAAAGTATTTGTCCCTAAGGTAGAGCATCATAAATCACAAGAAGAAGGAACTTAAAAACATTTTAATGGATGTGTGGGAGGGTTAAATATGTGCTTTTCTGCCAAGCTTTCTGGAATAAATAAGACAGATCTACTAGAGAAAGCACACACACTAGGATAATGCTGCAGCTGTTCTTTTGATATATTTTAGAGTAAATGTTTAAGTTAAAAATGTTTTTTAAAACTGAGGTCTGATGGGATGAAATGTGATGTGGTAGAAGGAGTCCGTTAAGAAGCCTCTGTCATCTATCTGCTCAGGTAAAGCCTTACATTGAAAAGTGCACATACATACATAATAGATAATACATAATAAAAAGCACATCAATAAAACCATATAAGTGGCTTGATTTGGTTTCATTAGGTCTTTGCAAGTCGGCCAAATATAAAATGCAAACAGAGTGGATGCAATAAATGTGTTTTGCAGGAAGCATGCTTTTCTTTTGTGCAAGAAGCCAGTGTTAATGGGCAGGTATAGTGCCTCAAATGCACATTATTTCCGGACAGTTTAAAATGTTCCATGTTACTTTGCTAACCTCTTTTTAGCAACCCTTTGCCCACGTGAATTGTCAACGGGGGTGCTAGTGCATTTGTCAACGGGGGGGGGGGGGGGGGGGGGGGGTGCTATAGTGAACTGTCAACGGGGGGAGAGCCTCGCTGCGGGGAAACGGTGGAACTCTGTCGCGCAACTTCAATGATGCCGTTTAAAAACATAACAAATTAAGGGCGGTATCAGCAAACGGAGCCGGCCGTCAACGGCCCTTGACGACCGGCCTGTCTGTGATTATCCAGATTCTACAGATGGCCCAGTCTGCCCCTGGGAGCAGCAGTGGTGGTGGTGGTGGTTAGAAATACTTAATTGAGAGTGCATTCACTAACATTCTCAAGTGAAAGCCCAGCAGGAAGCTACATGCACTTTAAACTAAATACATGCCTTCTCTTATGCAGAAAGAAGTGAGTGAAAGTTGTGCAAGAACTTCAACTGGAGACTCTTACTTGCTCATGTTGACTTCCGGCTGGTTCTCCTTCAGGTTGAGGGGTGTGTTGCTTTTGGCTCTGGTGGTGCTGAGCTGCTGGTGTCGCTGGTCCAGGAGCCTCAACTTGCTCTTAAAGTCCCGCAGTGTCAGCAAAAGCGAAACGTCAAATCCTCCAGGTATCCTTTATTGCTCTATGGGCGTGTTGGAGGAGAGGCTTTCTGGGGGAGTTTCTCGGCGCGCCAACGCAGTCGCAGCCTTGTTCTGGAGAGGTAAGTCATGGAGCTCCAGGGCGGTACATTTATCTGCTTTCACATGTTGTACAGTCGAAAGTACAGAGAGTACATTTTGTACTGAATTTGAACACTGCCTGACAAAAATACCACGCAATATTTAGCCAACACAAGGAAGTGTACTGAGAGGCTACTCCCATTTCCTTGTCTTTGTGATGTAGTAGACCTGCAATTATATGACCTTTCTAAGCTTATGCAAATCAATAAAATAGTAATGATTAATCGATCAATAAAATAAATAAAAGCTACAATAAAATTTACTTGTGGGTTTGTCGCCACTTTTTTAGTTGTTTTCAGACTCTCGAAAATCTAAATAGGCCTACACACTTTTTGTTCTTCTTTTTTTCAGAGTCTCTGAACAACCCTAACCCTAGGATTAATGCTTGTTATTTTGAGAAATGAAAAAGTTCATGTGGAGGAGCCAGCTACCCGCTATTAAAAAGTGGCTACAGATAACTCACAACAAGTACAAATGTTGTAGGAAAAATATATTAGATACAAAACTTGCATCATACTGTAACTACAAGACTGCACATGTGGAATATTCTCCTGAGTGTTTCTTAGTATTCATTGTAGATTAATGCATAACACACCCATCGAAAGAGATACTGGCTGCAGAATATGCAAGGAAAAAAATCATAATATGTAAGCAATAAGCATCAGTGGATGGACCTCTTTTTGCAGTGGCACGTCCTTTAGTCAATGACAGGCCTACATGTGTGTTTGAAAAGCAATACAAGTCTGGTTCTTCTAACCAATAAGAGATATGTCTTAAGGCTAAGGCGTTGTTGTTGTATAAGAGACTGAGAAAGAATATGGATGGTGGAATCCATCTTGAAACTGAACACCAACATTTCAAAACATATGCACAGTGCCACAGACAATTGCATTTCAGTTGATAATGCTATTGCTTTTTTGAAAAGTATGAATAGTACACTATTTAAATATATAGTAACTTACACGTTATAGTACTGCTTTCAAATGTAAAGCTCCAAACTATGAGTATAAACGGTATAAACCTGTTAAAGTACTAAATTGATAGATTTAAAATGTCAATGCATTCATGTATTTATCATAATATCGATGCAGCTGGTAAAGGTGAGGCAGATTTTAGTTGCTTTATGTTTTGGAGAGTATGTGAATTTCCTCTCTTGGATCAATAGAGCCTTTTTTAACATACAACCTATTTGTTGATTATATTTTGTATTATTAATTTAAAGCTGCAGATTAACTAGCTATTCACATTTTTAAATAAATGAAATGGCTAAAAAGAACTGATGTATTGTGAAATATTTAATTTATTGACTTTGTTACTTTCCAACACTGTTGAGGACTACGTCTCTCATTCTCTTTCATTTATGACCGACCTGAACAATGTCTTTCCCACATGCAGTGTTACATCAACAGTACAGGATGTTTATATCATCTAAAGCACTGTATAGTCAACAGAGGACTTACTTTTGCTTTCAAAATCTGAAGAATAAAAAAACGATATTCCCTGATTCTGAACAGCCGACATCATGCATAACTGCCTTAATAATAATGATTCTTATAACTTTTTACTGTATATATTTGTATTGTACATTATCCTTATTAGAATAAAAGTCTTTAAAATGTTATGCTGGTACAAAACGACAACTGCATCCTAATGTATTTTAAGGCATTTGACACATATTGACATCTTTCTTTTAAATTCAACAGGCCACAAGGTGTCGGCCTTGGCAGTAAACCGACTCAATGTTTAACTTTCATCTGTTTGTCGTATTGCAATTTCTGACAGAGAGGAGATAGCGTCTTGTCTCTGCAGTTTAGAACATATTTCAACTGTAGGAGATTTTAAACGCCAACCTGCTTTAAAAAGTAAAGTTCTATCTGAAAAGAAAAGATAATATGCCTCTGGGTTGTTTTTCCAGAGTCTTAAATTGTAGGCCCCGTTTTTCGTTGTTTCATTTTGGGCTTATTTTTGCCTTGGGACAGGGACAAAGGGCGTGGAAACCAGTTTAACTATATCCCACTTACTCATTGTGAAATGAAGGAAATGTCACCTGAACTTCTGATTCTGATGTCAGTACCAATCAAAATGTAGTAGCCGTTTAAAATGTTTCAGCAACTTTTTACATTTTGGAGCTGCAGTGCAACATGCATCTAATGTAAAGACACATCTTCTGGATAATATGTTCTTTTGTATAATCCAAGTAATTCAACCTGGATCCAATTTAACATGTAGAGCTGGGAAAATACCATTAGTGACAGAGGAGTAGAGGCAATTTATGTTCAAATTGATTGTGGGAATAAAAAGGTTGATGTTTTCTGCTCCAAGGAGTTGTCAGTATCAAAGTTGTTAAGTTATAATGCGATTAGCTTCCTATTTTTATTAGGCATTTAACTGAGAAGAGGTTAGCTAATGCAAAAATATAAATCTACTGAGTTTCATGATAATCCACCGTAAATATCAGCAAGTTAAAAAAACAACTTTTCAAACAAAGGATTAGAAGGAAAGATAGCTACAATTGTGAGGAAGGATTAATGTGTGTGTGTGTGTGTGTGTGTGTGTGTGTGTGTGTGTGTGTGTGTGTGTGTGTGTGTGTGTGTGTGTGTGTGTGTGTGTGTGTGTGTGTGTATGTGTGTGTGTGTGGAGCAGAGCCCCGCCCTTCAGAAACAGAGCGGAGGACAGAATGTGAATGCGCAAAGCAATGCAGTGGACACTAGGGCTGCTCGATTATGGCAAAAATCATAATCTCGATTATTTGAGTCAATAATTGATATCACGATTATTAAAAACGATTATCCATTTACTTTGAAAACATCAATTTATTGGAGAAAAACTATTTGAACAGTATGTTTTTAACAGTTGATTACCCTGAACTTTAAGTATAACTCAACTGAAATTAATAATAATAAAAAAATAATCTTTATATTTCGATTACGTTGTTTTCGTAATCATTGCAAGCCATAATCGTAATTGCGATGAAAATACGATTAATTGAGCAGCCCTAGTGGACACTGAAACATGCACATACATTGGATAAATAACATAAGCGCTTAGTTTATGTAATAAAAGAGCACACGGAAAAGTGACCGTAGATAGATGACTTCAGTTGCGATTTGGCGCTATATATAATATATATTAACCCTCCGGTATCACTGTGGACATTTTTTTCCCGAATGACTAATGTGTGACTTTTTTGTTCAATCTGATTTTGTGCAAAAACTAATAATGCAAAAAAATCAATTTTGTTGCTAATCTTTGACATATCCAAGACTGTGATAAAAAAAAGAGCCAGTCCCCAGATATGTATTTTTTGGAAAATAACTAATTTCCTCTGTTTTCATCATGAAAAAAACCAGTGGTTTCATGTATTCAAAATGGCATTTAAAGGGTTAAAATCCTGAAAATGATTACATTTTTGGTATTTTATATTAGGGCGGAAGTTGCTTTAAAGATTTAACCCAAAAAAGTTGTGAAAAAAACCTTTTAATATAATGTTTTTATCAAAGTCTTTTGCAGTGGACATTTTTGTCTCGAATGACTAATTTGTGTAGTCCAATCGAATGATACCGGAAAAGACAATGGTAGTGGAAACACTGAGAACATAAGATAGCTAAAAGAGAATAGATGGGTAGCTTTACAAAAATAAATAACATTTGTATACATAAAAATGTCATAATAATTTCTCTGCACTACTATGAGTAATACCCAAAGGCAAAGCTAGGAAACAAATACCTACAAATACTTACTAAGATGGAATAAAATGTAACACAAAAGCGTTTTTGTGTTTGTACAAAAACAAATATTTTCTCTAAAAGTCTTTCAATGATAGCATGAGATTTCTTCTTGGATCTTAAAGACAAATCAGTCTCAAAATGTCTGGAAGTTTACGTTCTAATCTGTCTTTGTTTGCTCTCTTTTCCTGTAGGTCCAGACGCTCCGATCCACTCTCTCCCTGAAGGAGCGCCCCCTGCTGGCCGACAGGACAACAACAGCCTGGATCCACCCAGAAAGGTAGATGGAGTGTGTGTAGAAGTGTGTGTGGGTGTGTTCATCTCACTGTGTAAAGACACCGTTTCATGGGGAAGAAATCCCAATAATAACATCTCAACATGTGTGTGTGTTCAAGTGTCTCCATGTGTGTGTGTGTGTGTGTGTGTGTGTGTTCAAGGGTCTCTGTGTGTGTGTTCAAGTGTCTCTGTGTGTGTGTTCAAGTGTCTCCGTGTGTGTGTGTGTCATTCACCCTATATGTCATTGAAAACCTCTTATTTGTGACTTCTTTTGTTGAACTTTCCTTGTAGAAGAATGCAGCCGGGGATCAAGGCAAAAACAAAGGGGGGAGGAAGAAGAAGAGGGAGTACGTACCCCAGAGACGGTCTGGAGGCTACGCTGTTCTGCTCACACTTTACAGAGTGTCTCAGGTACGCCTTCCTCCTTCACATCTACACAAAATACCTCCATGTTTTGCATCGTGGCTTCATTTGATGTCTCTCCCTCCAGATCCCAGGCAGCAAAGGCTACATGTTTAAGATGGAGCTCCAAGCAGAAGCTCAGCAGCTCTGCGATAAGTCCTTCTCTGTGGTGAGTGGAGTATTCGTTACAACAAGTGCATTTAAACCCGCTTATTACACCCAAATAAATTGAGGATTTGACACGACTAATGATTTTAAACATGATTTCATATATTTGAAAATTATCGTTTTGCTTTCGCTAAGATAAAATTGTGGCGTAGCAACTTAACTTAAAATGACGACGGCACTAATCGAGATGTTCTGGTGCATAACTGTCAGTCTTTTACCTCCTTTTATTTATTTTGACATTATTAAACACCAATATGTAGAAGTATTGGATCATTGCGTGTGGGCTGTAACAGTTTAACACGGGTAGACACTCTGAAATGACCACGAAGCATTATTATGACACAGAATAATGAACTATTTAAATCAAATCAAGTTTTATTTATATAGCACATTTTCAAAACGATTTTTGGTCAAAGTGCTGTACATACAATCAAAATACTTTACAATAAAAACACTTTACAATAAAAACACTTAACAACAGCACAAATAAAAAAATCACACCTATTCTGTGTGTTGACATTTACGACCATCCCTGCTTCTAATCTCCCGTAAGAAATGTGATAATGGAGTCGTATGTTGATACTACCAGGTTTTATGGCCTGACCTGGCGGGCACAGGGGGGGTTTTACGACTGTGAGAACGCGGGCTTCTAAGCACCACGGATGTCAGAGACATCTCCATTGTTCCCAGGTGTTCACGTACCGTCCCCCAATATGTGGGTTGACTCTCTGTATACTAGTTAAAAGGTCTACCAAGATGCAAGGCGGATCAGATTTGACATGGCAACCCACCCGTGCAGTCAGAACCATTGACTGTGTGACTTGTAATGTGAATTTCTCCGGCCGATGCTTGTATTAAAGATCCGTGTTTGACATCAAAGCTCCAACTCTCCTCGTGTCTCTGAGTCCTGACTTTCCATTGCTGCAGAAGTTTCCCTTACAACACACAGGGAAATGTCAGGAGTCGTGCTCCGCTCAGACTAGAAGGCCAGAGAGAAGAAGTGAGTCTTTAGTGTAGATTTAAAAACCCCTAGGGTCTGGGCCGACCTCACATGGCTAATATTAGTCATATATGTGCAGTAAGGTATTCTATGCCAATACCAAATATCACAATAGACTTATTATGTTATTACTTATTTCTTTTTATATTGTTTTTCTCACAGAAAATCATTTGTGACCCGGGGGGTATACTACGAAGCAGGATTTTCGCTTAGCCGGCTAACTTCAGGGAAAACTCCGGCTTTCCGGTCCTACGACGCTGGTTCTCTTTTTAGCAGGCTAGATCTCCATGGTAACTTATGCTGTGCGGCTAACCTCGGGAGCAGGTTAGGTTGCAGGCTAAGAGATCAACTCAGTGAAAGCACTGCCTGCTGACCAATCAGAGCTCAGTGTGCAGAGTTTAAAGCGATCAAGTCATATTACAGGAGAAAGGAAAAACTGCCGTTGCAGGAAAGACGGCCGGCAAAAATCACCGACTGTGTGAACGTGAACATTAATAGAATATCACCTCCATCTTCAGAGCAATCTGACTATTATAACATTAGCGTTAAGAAAGCTTACTTAAATATCTGCCACAACATAAGTAACCGGATCAGAGTAACATTAAGTACAGTCCGCAGCATATCACATCTTAATGTATCATATATTTCCTTATCTGAGTCAGCTGAGCCGTATCTGGCCGTGCAACACTCACAGTGTCACATACTGTATGCAGAAGTATTATTTTAAGCAACACATTAAGTTGACGAAACACTCGAGTCAAATGTAATTAAAGTCAGATCGTGTCTTAGACGGGGCAGTGATATCATAAACCTGTTAATGTACGCATTCAAACACTTGTTCTGTTACCAGCTGTATTCACCTTGCAGGTGCAGCTATGTGGCTTTGATCCTGGATAAAGTGTTTAAGTCATGGATGTTTAAAGTTTAACTTCTTCATATGTCTAATATTATAGTTGACTTTTCATTCAGGAAGTATGACGCTGCGCTGTCAGTACGCTTCTCCATGTTTGTGATTGGTCCAATGCTCCAAATACCACCCCTTTCATGTGAACGCGCACCTAACTAGATAGGACACGGCTGGCTTGAGCGATCCACTTGATAACCCGCGTCGTAGTACAGTTTAGCGAGAGCGCGTATGTTTTGGATTAGGCCAACCGGCTAACTCAAACATATCCAGGTTAGGTTGAACCGGCTTCGTAGTACAGGCCTCTGCTCTATCGAAATCAGTCGGAAGTCGCAAAGTCTCATTTCAAAATAAACGTGGATTTGCGTAAAAAAAAAAGTTTTTCGGGGTTCGGGTGTTTTGTTTGATTTTAAATAAACAAAGTGTTGGCTTTCAGAATATGAAACTTTTATTTCCAAAATCACACGATAAATACATGTTTGAAGCTTGTAAAGGGAAGACGACAGCTCTCCCTCGCCACTCTGCTGTTCCGCAGCGCCGCCCCCCCCCCCCCCCCCCCCCCCCCCCCCCCTCCCTCCTCTGACATTATGAATGTAAGGTTGTAGCTTGCTGGTAAAAACATGTGTAGCCCCTTGATGCCATGCTAAGACAATCTTAATAATGTTTAAAAGTCACCGTTGAACCTAAATCTCTTCGTTGACATCATCCAGATTATTTAGTAGGAGGTCATTTTCCGCTTTCAAACCATCCAAGTGATCGAATGTCACCACATGAGACCGACCCTTCTTCAAAACTCCAAGCTCTAGATTAAGATGGAGGTGTGTGGCGTAGTGGGTTAGTGCCTAGGTGTTGGGGTCAGGGGGTCACAGGTTCAAACCCCACTGCAGTCAGCATGTTGTTGTGTCCCCTGAGACTCTTCACCCCAAATTGCTCCTGTGGGAGCCACAGTATTGAGTATGTAAGTCGCTTTGGATAAAAGCGTCTAACAAGTAACATGTAATAATAAAAAAAAGATCCATGTTAATAATATTTTTGTTTTTTTTAAATCGTACATTTGGGAAAACCCGGCGCTCCCGGAGAAATCCCGCTATGCCACGGACAAGTTAATGAACTTTAACCCGTGGTATTTATCTCGTTGTAATTGTAGCTTGCTGGAAGAATATCTAAGCCCCCTGATGTCATGCTAAGACATCTTACTAATGTTTGTTTTTTTTAAATCGTACATTTTGGGAAAAACCCGGTGCCCCCGGAGAAAACCCGTTATGCCACGGATAATTTAGTGGCTTTTATCTCCTGGCTCCTGAACCGTTTTCATGTGTTCAAGGAAGTCATTGTCAACGGTGACGATCTTCACATTCAAGCCGTACATTCGGTCTTGATCTTCTTGGACCCTTTGTCCGAGTTCGCCGTTTGGATTCTGATCCGCGGTGTTTCTTTCCCTCAGCGGCTCATCACACATAGACTGCAGGTCGTTCATCTTTTCCTGCACGGTTTTGTTCTGAGAACGACCCTTCCTCAAAACACCAATCTGTAGGTTAAGATCCACGAGATCCTTCGCCATGGCGGCCCTATCACACCCCAAGGTCTCGTTGGATGCCTTCAAAGCCTCGTACTTGATCATGAGATGCTTTTCCTTGTGAACCTCATTGCTCAAACCCTGGATCTTTTTAATCAAAGCCTCGTTCTTCCTCTTAACGTCCTCTCTCTCAGCTTTCGCCTCCTTGTAAGAGTCCTCGAGCTCCATGAAACGCAGATGCCTTTCCTTGAGCTGCAACACTTCTTCTCGCAAGGAGACATGTTCGAGTCTCATGGCGGCTTTTTCTGTCACCATTGCGTTGCAACTTTCCATAATGGTGTCCTCGTTCTCAAGTTCTTGGCACAACTCGACTTTCTTTTGTTGCAACAATTGCATTTGCTGGAAAATCAACTCTTTTTCTTCCTTCGCAATGTTGTATGACCCCAGAAGATCCTCTAAACCCAGAAGCCTCCTTGAAAGCTCAAAGATCTCTTCTTGCAAGTCTTCGGTTTGGCTCATTTCCTCATATTTCGACCGGTTCATTTCGTCTATCTCAAACTGCACAATGCTTTCATTTTCAAGCTCCCTGCAGAGATCGACCACTTCCTGCTGCAGAGCCTGGTTCTTCTGGAAAACCGTCTCTATCTCTGCCTTAGACACTTGGAAACGATCCTGAAGTTGCTCTTTCCTTTGTTTGAGATACTGAAGTTCTTCCTCAAGGCCACCATTTACTCTGATGGTTTCCTCTGCGTCACTTCTCAATGCATCAAGCGTTTCCTCTGCAGCAGAATAGCTTTGGATCGATGAACGCACCTCTTTAATCTGTGCTTCGAGCTCTCTCTGTCCACGTAGTGCAGCTTCATGCTCAGCTTTGATAGCATCGATGCTATCCAGCTCATCTAGCTTGTCAAACATCTGTTCCTCGAGGATCTGTCGTTCAAGCTCCAATTCCTTGTTTGTCTGGATTAGTCCCTGGAACATCGCCTCTACGGTAACGTTATTTTCGATCTTCTCACTAAGAACCCTCACTGCTTTTTCGAGGTAGGCACACTTGCGCCTCGCGACATGTCCCTCTGCCTTCAGAGCGTCAAACTGCTCCCCCAGCGCTGGAAAGCTGCCGAACTGTTTTTGTATGGATTGTATTTCCACATGTAGGGTCTTGAGATGTTCTTGAACTGCCCCAAGACTCCTCCTAACTCCAGCGTAGTCACCTCCCAATTCCGCTTGTTCCTTATTGCAGGACATGTTTTTTTAAGATGACAATGATACACACAGTAGCAACTGGTAATACCTAACTGTTTGTGTTGTCAGCGTCAGACTGGTTTCTGCTAAGCCAAGATATGCTGTGCCTTAAAACTCAAACTGGTCTCCTTGCAGGTTCCCATTTGGAACTATCGATGATGTCACAAAGCACATCACAGCATCATCATGACATCACTTGGAATTTCTGCACAATGCTCACATGTAGAGATGTGGCCATGGCAACAGTGAAGATGCATTCTGGGTAACTTTGCCCAGGCATTCCATTTTTGAAAAAACAACAACAAGATGGCTGACTCCTACTCTCTATTCTACTCAATATTAAGGGAGTTCTTTGTGGAGGATTATGTAGTGAAAATGAAAACACTGATGTTCTGAAACTAATATATAAAAAGGGACTTGTGTTGGGATGTCCTGTTAACAATAAACCATTATTATTACTCAAAAATTGTCGTCAAGAGCAGAGAAAATACTCCAATTGAAAATACTTCCTAATAATACTCTTTATTCCAAAAAAATGTTGAGTCTGTAGGCATGAAATATGAATGTTTTTGGTACAAAATTAGCTTGAGAACAATTTTGTATTGGCCATTTATTGACTGATATGACGGCACAGGGTACCCTGATCAGAGCGTCCTGAATATTTGTATTTTAATTCAGTTAACTTTTATGTGTCTGTAGCCAGATCTGGGCAGTAAGTACACGGCCTGGTCTTCAGTGAGCACTCTGATCCAGAAGAACCTGGTGATGAAGACTCACAACCCTGCAAGGTACAGAGGAAACGCACACACACACACGATGGATTGACACACGCATTATTTCTGTACGATTTCAGATTCAGAGTGTTTTGAAGTGGACACGGGGGCTTCTCTTTCGTTTAAATGGAGTTCACTCTTCCTCCCTCTTCAGGTATTCTCTGACAGAAGAGGGTCTGGCTTTAGGGGAGTGCCTTGAGTCTTTAGAGGGAACTAAAGGTCTTGAAGGAGACAGAGAGGAGGCCAGGAGTGAAGGAAACGAGCAGGAGGAGGGAGAAGAAGAAGGTGGCCCGGGGATTGTGGACCTCACTGTTAGTGATGATGACGAAGAGGAGAAGGAAGAGGAGAGAATACAGTGAGTGTGCTTCAAAACTTCTGGGACAAAAACGTATCATTATCTCAACAAGTAACTCTACTCTGAAATGCATTTAAGTCGCACCTTTATTTTCCTTTTGTCATATGTTTGGACTGATAGACTAAGACCAGTTAAACATTCAAGATTTAAGATAACGTGGTCTTGGTTTTGACAATCTTAAGTCCCAGCCTCCTCCAACAACTTACGACATAAAAAGGAATAAATATAGTCCAAAAATATATAGAACGGTGCAAGTAAAATGCAAAAATAGGTCAACTATATACATGTAAAAAGTAAATACAGAAAAATACGGTGCTTTCTACTTTAATATACGAAAATACGTAGACTTTCCTTTGTGTGTTTTAGCTTGTAATGTTTCTGATGAACTCTCCAATTGTACATGTGTAAGTAATATATATTTAAGACCGAAATATCTCCATTATGTTTTATGATTGCACTTGTGTTGTTGAACTGTTTGTCAATACAATAAAAGGAATTGAACCGTCTTTTTCCAGACCTACAGAGAGGCCGACCTCCTCTGCTTCCCAGCCGAGGGTTCTCGTTCCTGGGATGTTCTTTTCAGGGAAACCCCGAAATGTACCGAGCAGAAAGCCAAAGTCCTGGAGTCTCCTTCCCGGCTCCTACGAGATCATCCTCTGTGTGGACTTCATTGAGACAACGGGGTAAGACCGCTGTGTGTTTTAAACTGTGTGAATCAAATGTGTGTGTGTTTCCTGAACGGTCGGTGTGTTTGTGAAGCGGAAGCAAAAACTGCAAGAAGGATCTGGTCAAAGAGCTGCAGAGGAACGGAGTGACGTTCGATGTGAGGAAGCTCAACGTGGGAGATTTCCTGTGGGTCGCTCGGGAAAAGGTTGCGCCTATTCCAGGTAACACAACGTAGAAAACAACTCGCCTATTGTGCAAAATCCACTGCTCCATGTCTCTTCTACATCAACATGTGTCCCCTCTTCTCCATGTCTCTTCTACATCAACATGTGTCCCCTCTTCTTCATTTCTCTTCTACATCAACATGTGTCCCCTCTTCTTCATGTCTCTTCTACATCAACATGTGTCCCCTCTTCTTCATATCTCTTCTACATCAACATGTGTCCCCTCTTCTCCATGTCTCTTCTACATCAACATGTGTCCCCTCTTCTCAATGTCTCTTCTACATCAACATGTGTCCCCTCTTCTTCATGTCTCTTCTACATCAACATGTGTCCCCTCTTCTTCATGTCTCTTCTACATCAACATGTGTCCCCTCTTCTTCATGTCTCTTCTACATCAACATGTGTCCCCTCTTCTTCATGTCTCTTCTACATCAACATGTGTCCCTTCTTCTTCATGTCTCTTCTACATCAACATGTGTCCCCTCTTCTTCATGTCTTTTCTACATCAACATGTGTCCCCTCTTCTTCATGTCTCTTCTACATCAACATGTGTCCCCTCTTCTTCATGTCTCTTCTACATCAACATGTGTCCCCTCTTCTTCATGTCTCTTCTACATCAACATATGTCCCCTCTGTGGAAAGAGACTCTGAAAGTTTCAGGAACAAAGATTCTCTCTCTTTTTGATCCATTTCTATAAAAACCTGTCTGAAAATGAGCTGATCAGATTTTGGCCACTTTATGATGTCATAACGATGTTTTGGCTTGTGTAACCATTAGCCAATCAGTAACCAAGGTAACCCCCCCCTCCCCCTTTATCGCCTGAATCTCCTCCTAGAGCACCAATAGCCGCGTTCACACCAAGTACTTTGCCGTACTTAGTTCCCAGCACTTAGTTCCACCATGGAACTAAAGAGCCGATCGCGTTCACACCGGAATAAGTTCCCTGAGGGAAGATTACGCAAATGAGCCGCTGACGTCACTTCTTCTTCTTCTGCTTTGGGTTTACTGGCAGGCCGCAAACAGCTTCACGGCGTATACTGCCACCCGAAGTCCCCGGCCGGAAGTCCCCGGAGTTGGGGACTGGCTTCAGTAGAAGCTGCTGGGACTCCCAGCAGCTTCTACTGAAGCCTTCCGAGTAAATCGCCAGAACGCCGACACCTCCTCATCTCCACCGCTCCCATGTTTTATTTTGTGTTGCCATAAGTTAGTGTCTCTCTGTTGGTGCGCGGGGCGAATGCTAATAATGCTAATGCCACAAATACAATGGCGGCTTCACAAAACTTTTCAGAGTTTTACGGGGCGTGGTTTGCAATCCGCCCAGCCAATCAGAAATTGGAACTTTTTTCTCCCCAGGAGAGTAGCACCTCTCTATCAGGGACTGAAAAGCTGGGAAAAGTTCTCATGAACTAAGTTCTCTTTTTGGTGTGAACGCAAAATCCCAGGAAGTATCGGAACTAAAAGGGAAAAGTACTCCGGTGTGAAAGTACCTTATGTGTTCTTTGTAACCAAATCTCTCTCAGAGGGGCGTGGGGAGGGGCTCCTTATTTTCATCTAAATTAACAGACAGAGAATCAGCACTTTGGAAACAGGGCTGAAACAGAGGGGATTATGGGTAATGCTGCAATGATCTGTTTGGTGTTTCAGCCAATCAGAGCCAGGCTCTGTATATATCTAAGACCTGTAATATATTGATGAAACACAGTATAATAGGGGACCTTGAACATAAAGTAAAAGACACAGGAAGTGAGGAAGAGAATCCCATCACCTTGTGTCCCTTAGCATGTCTCAAAACTATCTACATAAACTCGTAATTATTATTTTTATTTTTAAACATGTATTTATTGATTTTTTACATTTATCACATTACACAAACACAACCGAACATTAGACATATGGCAGATTACAAAATAATGCTAAAATGAAAAGTGTGCAGTTAGTAGAAATCAGTTTAAAGTACAGACCAAGAATATAAATAAATTAACAAATTCAACAGAAATACAATAAAAGCACAACCAGAGCTTACAATTCTCCAAATAGACGAACCGTATTCAACATTTCCTCACCGTGGTTTACTCTCTTCACTTTAACCGTCCACTGCTTCTGCAATGTCCCAATGTTTGTAATAAATTCCAACTCGTAATCATTTAGTCTTTCTCTGACTCCAGGTCAGTTGCGGACCCCCGTTGGCCGTGAGCTCGTCCTGGATTACATCATCGAGAGGAAGAGGATGGACGACCTGTGCGGCAGCATCATCGACGGGCGCTTCAGGGAACAGAAGGTGAAGAAAATACATCTTCGTCAACTTGAGTCTTCTCCATCAAATTATTAGTCGTGTACTCCGTTAACCAGAGCCCTGCATACTGACTTGAAATGGCTTGTTTTGCCCGACAAATGGTCAATAATCCCAAAGATATTTTCAGTTTATTATGATATGAAATGTAGAAATGCAAGAAGATTATCATATTTAAGATTAGACAAACCTTTATTAATCCCCATAGGGTTATTCTATCGGTAAAGCAGCAACAGGTATACGAGTGAAACACGGAATATATCAAAATAACAATATAATAATTCGGTGGAACTGTAAACATACATATATGGATACTTAAAATGTATATAAATGTCTGTCTTCAAGTGCATGTCCAAAAGTAGGTACATAGGATGCATCTTAAGTTTTATTTGAACTTGATGATTCATTTAAACATTTAATCGCAAATCAAAATGGTTAAATCTTCTGTAATGAGTTTCTTTGCTTTTACTCGCCGTATCTTTTGATACATTTGAAAACACTAATTGATATTCTACAATGCTGTTAATCAAATTATATAAAGAGTGTTTTTTTTACATGTGTTACTGTGCACAACGAGAAATGTCCCTTTCTTCTCCTCATCAGTTCCGTCTGAAGCGCTGTGGTCTGCGTAACCCCTGCTACCTGGTGGAGGAGTGTGGGAAGGCTGCCTCTCACCTGAGTTTACCTGAGTCCACGCTGCAGCAGGCCATCATCAACACACAGGTGAGAGAACACACACTCACACACCTGCATGGTGGTTTAGGTGCTGTTTACACGCGAACGCAAACGGTTGTATCCGCTACTTTTCTCTTTCGTTCGTTCACACGAGGCCGGTACGGAGACGCGGAAACGATAACGGGTCCCAAGGTGGATAGATCTGCAACCGCAACGCTCTGGGGGGCCAAACGGCTCCGTGTGTACGCCCTATACGATCATTTCCTGATAACGATGAAGCCATAGCCCCGCCTCTGCTGCTCACTGCTGTAGCATGGTCAGTAGCTAGTGCTACTGACCATGCTACAGATGTTAGTGCTAAATCTACAGCTCCTCTTAGTGTTGTCACGATACCAACATTTTGGTTTCGATACCAAGTCAAGAATTGCGATTTCGATTCTTTTTCGATACTTTTCTTAAAAAAAGGGAAACAGTCGTAAATGTAATTATTGTGCTTTATTTCACACCAGAACCAGAACACAAACTTTTAAACAATGAGAACAATAAATTAAATAAATGACTAGAGTTCGTATTAAATAAAATTAAGCATCATCTATAAACAACTTTTTTGTTTTTCGCTTCTGGCGTCTTTTTTGTCAACAAGCCGAGGCGCAGCGGCAGTTGCACTCCCACTTGCTGCCATGCTTCTCGTCTTCTCACATGCTCTGGCAGCTAGCGCGTGCACGAGAGAGGGGAGGGACTTAGAGCGTGCTTGAGAGAGGGGAGGCACTTAGAGCGTGCTTGAGAGAGGGGAGGCACTTAGAGCGTGCACGAGAGGGGCGGGACTTAGAGCGTGCTTGAGAGGGGGGGACTTAGAGCGTGCACGAGAGAGGGGGGGACTTAGAGCGTGCACGAGAGAGGGGGGGACTTAGAGCGTGCACGAGAGGGGCGGGACTGCAGGCATGAAGCAGAGCGCTGAACACACACGGCTCTTATTAAAACAGCGCTTTCTCACCGGAGTGCTTTTCCCCGTCATTCTTAAAGTACCGATACTAATGAAACGGAGGAATCGTAACGTTTTTAACGGCAGGGTATCGCGGTACCTTTCAAGTATCGGTACACCGTGCAACACTAGCTCCTCTACCACAACCATCAGCAACAAGCGGATAAATCCACCGCGGGGCATAAACAGAAGGGCAACCATGGCAACCATGCTCAGGGGTCTTCTTCGCTGCTTTTGGTGTATTTTGTGGCAGAAGTACAGCGCCACTTACAGGCCGGCATGTGTACTACAGCGTCTCCAGCGCTCCCGAGCGGTCTCGTGTGAACGGAAGACTTTTTTGACATCGTATTCGGTTCGTTTGCATTGGGGTCTTAATGTGCACTGCATTAATCACAAAACAAGATTTGTTTGAGTCTCTGATGTATACATGTTGTCTTTTGTGTGTGTGTGTGTGTGTGTGTGTGTGTGTGTGTGTGTGTGTGTGTGTGTGTGTGTGTGTGTGTGTGTGTGTGTGTGTGTGTGTGTGTGTGTGTGTGTGTGTGTGTCAGGTTATTGATCGCTTCTTTGTGAAGAGAGTCCAGGATGTGAGGGAGTCGATGGCCTACCTCACCGTCATGACTCGATACCTTAATAAACTCTACCAGGTAAACGTTTAAATACATATTTTATAAAAGCAATACATGTATATGTTTTTAAAATCGTCCCAAAAGATAAAACAATTACGGTAGGGTTTTGCCTCAACTTCAATCATTTAGACATGTTCTTATAGCCTTTTGAACCCTTGTTCTATAAAGAAATGAGTATATTGTGTATTACTGTATAGGGGTCTAAGACGGCCCCAAAAAAAGTGGAATAGTTCTGATAATAAACTTTTAAATCTGTTTTCCAGAACTGTACGCTGACGTGTCGCTCCAGAGAGCTGGAGGGGGATAGAGAGGAGGAGGAAGAGGAGAGAGGGACCCCCCCCCTGCTCTCTTATCTCTTTTGCAGAGTTCAACCACGGTGCAATCAAAAACAAGGTGTGTGTGTGTGTGTGTGTGTGTGTGTGTGTGTGTGTGTGTGTGTGTGTGTGTGTGTGTGTGTGTGTGTGTGTGTGTGTGTGTGTGTGTGTGTGTGTGTGTGTGAATATCTCTTTGCCTGTGTGTAGTTTTCCAATTTTGACATGCTTTTTTTTTTTTACCAGAATCCCATGAAATGTGTTTGTAATGTTTTTATCACCTTTGGGTCAAAATGTAGTTTTTTCTTAAGAAACACAAAATCCAACATGTAGATGACCATGGAAATAGCTAATTATCAAAACCCCCTCTCTGCACATTGGACATCAGCTTTCCTCTTGCTCCATCTTGTGTGCGATGTCGGTACAGCATCTTGATCTAATAAGGATTGCTGGAAAGACTGTTTATAAAGAGTCCAACACTACTGTGGGGTGCAAACATGTTTGCAGTCGGTAGAGACTTCTTGGCTTTTGCTCGGGCTGTAGACTTTAAAGGTGGATAACAGGTCCAACCATAAGAACAAGGACACATTATACTTAATTTATACATAACCAACTTGAAAGTTAAGGGGATAAGCTAGTTATCTTAGTGTTGACTGTTGTTTTGGGAAATGTTAAATATGAGCTTTTTATTGGTTTCAGTATCATACGGACCAATATGTATCAAAAAGGGACAAAACTGAAGACATTATAGCAAGACAGGTTTACATTCATTAAGATTCAGAAACAAAAGTTTAGTGTTAAAAGTAAAGAAATTGATTTTCAAGAGTAACTACGTTTTTATTTTATTTCCTTCAATAATACATTATTGCACGAATCCATGAACGTATATATCAGTACCATAAACATTGAGCTTGGTTTAACTAAATGTGAACTAACTGCCTAATTACTTTGATAACACTCTTTGATTAAAAGTTCAGCATGACTTTGTGTTTGTGAGTGTTTGTTGAACATAACTTTTGCAATGACAAGAGTGTGTGTCCTCCTCCTGCTCCCCCAGGCCTCCTCTGTAATGAACATCTCCCAAAAACAGCATTGGGAAGTTAGCGCCCCCTCCCTCTGCAGTGCAGCTCCTAGCCTGTAATTCCCCTCAGCTCTGACATCTGTAAGCATTTCTCTCAGACCACAGGAGGAAAATAGAAAGTTGGAAGCTACAGGCTGTGATTTGGGTGCGTATAAATAAAGTTGTGAGCGAAGGAGAGGCTGCTAATATGATGGGAGTGCAGAGGGTGGGAGGTCTGGAGCGGCAGGACACCCAAATCATCAAAGACAAGGGACGAGGAGCAGGAGGACAAGTGGAGCCTCTGAGGGTTTTCTGTATAGGACATTTAGATTTAGTCTCTATAATGTTGGTGGTTATTTTGTACATAATGTGCTAGTAAACTTTAGCTTACAGTTGAAATTATTTCTAAAAAGCCTTAAAAAGACAACATTTTTGGGTTCCTGTTTTAAACCTATACGTATGTTTGCTGTATCTACTTGTGTCACTCCTTAATGTAACTTAACACACGTAGTTCTGTCTAATGCATCCTTACATCAAACTCAATATTTTGTCTTATTATTTTAGGCATACTACTCTGGGATTTAGCATGCCATATATTTGGAAACATGAAATGTGGGCTTTTTAAAAAAGCACTTGCAATTTCACTATCTGTGATGACAGGCATTACAAGTTGGACCAAGAAGGGTTAAAATGGTTATCAGAACTTAAAACATATCTATGCATTGGCTCAGGCTATGAGGAGTTTCCTGTGGCCCTACCCAGGTTGCAAAAGGCTAATATTTAATGAAAGTCTTTTCCAAAATCTTCCACCATTTCATCTGCAATAATCCTCCGACTGCACAGATTTAGTTGTAATCATCCTGTCCAGCTGCAGGTCTGCACACGGCTCTGTAGTGGTCTGCCTGGGCGGCTCTGCCCTACAACCAAGGGCACACTTAGACCTAAAAAGATATATGTTCTGTAGTTGGTCCAGCAGCAGGCTCACAGCTGGGATTAAAGGAACCGTGTTGCCTCAGACCCGCCCCAGAATCAAAGCTACGAAGCCCCAAATTATCTCTTGGAATGGGTGTAGGTGCAGGCTGCAGCAGAGAAGCACGAGCCACAGAGAACAGCTCAACATCCCTGATTTCATTTGCTTAAAGGGGATCGGAAAAATGCTGATTTTTAAACCTCATGAAAAAGAGAGATAGAATATAGTTTTAAATACAATACTGAGTTAACAGTTTTATTTACTGAAGATATCAGCAATAACATGGTGTAAGGTTAAAATACTTAACACAACAAAATACAAATATATGAATAATGTCCAAAAACATGGATTTTGTAACAGTAATGAAATGCAAAAAAAAGCTGAAAAATAGGGATAATAATGATTGGGAGGTGAATGTTGACTGTCCTTTGTCAAGTGCCTTTTCTTCCTCAAGACACCCACAGTCTTCTGCTCTCTCTCTTCTTTCCCGGACAAGATATCATTTAAGCAGTCATCAAATTTCCTTTCAACATAAATACAATAAATAACACTGGAAATGACCCTCATTGCTCAATCACTCAGACGTTCTGAACTCTGTTTGTCCGTCTTTGATCAACTTTTCTCATTTCTACTGACCGTGTCTGGGAGATTGTCTCGTGTAAGCTAACATAACTTTAATACTGTTACTACAATTAGGGATGCACCAATACAGCACTCATAATACATATTCTAATAAGTATCAAATCAATGTGTTGCTGACTTAAACCAGTATTGGTCATTTGAAGTCACTGGTTCAAAAGTGTTATGTTTTATGTGAATCTCATACTGGTGGAATGGCCAGATTTTGTAATACCAGCATTTGTACTTGTGCATCTCAAAGAGAAAGCCCTTGTGATACTTTCTTTTTCGCTGGTTAAAAATACTTAAGTGTGGGATTGATATTAGCCAGCTCAAGTTTCCTTTAAGACTTCCTTTATAACTTGGCTCAGATAGTCAACAAATATGTGGAGCTATTATGTCAGCCATCATCTGCTGAAACTAATCAAATACCCTCTTCCGGTGAGTGTGAATGTGTTGACTTTAAGACTGATCCGTGTTTGTATTTTGTATTCTTTATTTCCCTCCCGTTGCCTCCATCTACCAGCTGAACAGTTTCATGAAGTGTTGGAAGCCGTCCTCTCCGAAGAAGTCGAAGGAGCCCTGGGAGGTGCTCAGGTGGATCAGCAGGAGCACGAGCAGCACCACGGCCAGCAGAGGGATCAGCATGTTCCAGCCGGCCGCCAGGATGTTGTACCACTTGGCCTTGTCCGAGCACTCCTGGGCCATCTGCAGGTTGCCCTGAGTCTTCTGGTCCCTGGCCTGCACACACAAAAACACACGCATCATTACATGCAACCACTGGAGTGAGAATAAGAATTAAAGGTCCCTATTATACTGTTTTTCATCAATATATTATAGGTCTCAGATATATACAACACATGTCTCTGAAGTGTTTGGCTCCAAACACCAAACAGATCATTGTAGCATTACCCATAATCCCCTCTGTTTCCGCCCTGTTTCAAAAGTGCTGATTCTCTGTCTGTTACTTTAGATGAAAATAAGGAGCCCCTCCCCACGCCCCTCTGAGAGAGATTTGGTTACAAAGAACACAATGGTGCTCTAGGAGGAGATTCAGGTGATCAGGTGGGGGGGGTTACCTTGGTTGGTGATTGGCTAATGGTTACACAAGACAAAACATCGTTATGACATCATAAAGTGGCCAAAATCTGATAAATGGACAACAATTGAGCAAATCTTATTTTCAGAATCTCTTTACACAGAGGGGACGCATGTTTATGTATAAAATACATGAAAAAGTGGATTTTGCATAATAGGTGACCTTTAAGTTTATTGCCAAGACGTTTTCACATATTGCAATTTTTCTTCTGGGCATACATGAGTATAGTAAGATCAATTACAATATTAAATAAGAGTCAATATAGAAATATTATTAAAGACAACATTGTATAAACTCCCAAAAATGTGTGAGAAAAAGAAAAGAAAATTCAATACAAATATGATAAATAACGGTGAAAGAATATGGACAGTCTATCTGAATTTAGTAGAAGAACTGTATCACAAAAACAAAAAACCCTAACCTTCATAATAGTTTAAAGACCCTTGAAGACCTAAACTATTTTACTCTCAAATTATTTTAAAATCAATCAATCAATCAATCAATGTTTATTTATATAGCCCAATATCACAAATGTTACATTTGTCTCAGTGGATTTCACAGTGTGTACAGAATATCAGTATGACAATACGACACCCTCTGTCCTTAGACCCTCACATCGTACAAGGAAAAACTTCCAGAGAAAACCCAGTTTCAAGGGAAAAATGGGAGAAACCTCAGGGAGAGCAACAGAGGAGGGATTCCTCTCCCAGGACGGACAGATGTGCAATAGATGCCGTGTGTAAATTGAAAAGATAATACATTTTCAACATAGGTAATCCAAATGTTAACATTATGCAATATAAAAGACGGTGCCTAAACACAATTTATGGACATACATAACAACAGTTTTACGTTGGCGTCGACACCCGTCTATTCTGTAAATAGTAAAAGGAGGTCAAACAACGGCATGTTATAATGTTCAGTTGTGTCTTTGCTTACAACCATTTCATTGCAGCTTGTCCCATAATTCCTAGTGTTCCTGCACTGAGCGCAGATCAAGGTTGAGGGAGGGTGGAGTGATATTAAATCCTTGAGCTGCTCCTACGGTAAAGTGCATCCGTATATTTTAGAACGGATCAGGCGGAGTCCCTCCCTAGCACTCTCTAATTTCCCATGAGTACTTGCCCATTAGGAAGATGCCAATTACACCATTTTTAACTCCCCAGCCGAGCAGCCAGGCACCGTCTTTAATTTGAGCGTTGAGCCAATGCTAGGCCTGTGATTCAGAGCTGCGCCCTATGCACACAGATGAAAGATTAAAATACAGACTTCAATAAAGGGTATACACGCCCTTTGGTGGTCAGTTTTTCAGTAAACGTTTTAAAAAGTTAGACACAGTTTGTTAAAACTCTGAATCTTCTTTTCGGTGAGCAAAGCGTTAGTTTTGATTTACTTTATTGTGTCTCCAAAGCTCCATTCCTGCGGTGAGGGCACACAAACTGTATACAGTGTGCGCCATTGGACCAGGGACAAAAGCAAAACAATTTGAACATGTTGCTTTTTACATTTTACAAAAATGATTTTCTTTTTTAACGAGAGCTGGCTGTGTTTGATTTCCCAATGTAGCATTTGCCTACTGTACATTCTTTTATAGATTTTCTTGCCCACTCGACCCAGCTTTTGTCTATTTCAGAAAAAGAAGGCTTAGTTCTCGTAGATCCTTCTAAGCAGATAAGGTTGCACCAAATTGTCAATATATTGCATAATGTTAACTTATTTTTCTAAATCTGTTTTTTGGTCAATTTTAGCATTTTTTGCTGTTCCTGTTTATATAGCATTTTAATTTTTTCCAGATTTCCAAAGTTTATCAGTCAATAAGAATCAATGAATGGGAAAGGCTCATACGTATATTTCAAAAGACTTTTTAAAAGGTTATTATAACAGTGCCAGATACACGACAGTGAACATTGGCTTGTGTTGTTGGACTCGTTCAGTCATTGTTTTGACATCTTATTTTCAACATGAAACGTGCAGCCTTATCAGATCTTCTTCCTTTTGACGCCTGATTTAATTACTGAGATGTTGCATGCTTCATGGAAGTGGTACAAATTGAAACATGCCTGTAAAGTGTTGCACAAAAGTGTCTCACCTTGATGGAGTAGATGAGAGCCATGAATCCCAGGCAGCAGAAGTTAACGTACAAGGTGTTGCACAGCGACCAGACTAGATAGTCCTTGGGAGGACACTTGCCAGCATTGTCCATGTTCACCACGGTGGAAGCAGCTGGCTTTCGGACAGATTTACTGTTGGTCAGCGGGGTGCAGTCCGAGGGGAAGTTGTACGAATGGTTGTCCATGGTTGCCGTGTAGATAGAAGATCCCCTGCTGTGTGTGGATAGGTAAAACTGGCAAGCTGTTCAGGAGTTGGTGCACGGTACCTCTTTGGAAAAGTAGTGCCCCCCCTGTATGAGAGGCTTATAAAGGCCCATGAAGAGGGAGGTGACCGTGAGAGAACGCAAGGGCAGTGTCCTTTAATACACAGCAGGTCTGTCATTATGTGGTCTGAGAGAGACTGAAATAGAGGGACAGAAAGCTGCATGAAGGAGAGGACAGAGAAAGAGACTGCGAATAGAAGGGAGCAGTGCGCAGTCTCTTCCAGTAAAGTGTCCATCACCTCGGCTGTCTTTTAAGGTCTGGTAGGCCAGGTGGTTGAGTAAAGTGTAGTTAGGGAGGCCTTCAGGGACCAGTCTGTAATGTGGTCTCTAATGTAACTGAGTGGGTGCAAAAAGGTCATATTTGATAACACATTTCTAAAATATTTGACAATTCCACAAGGTTTTGAGGTTACAAGACCTAAAATAAGGAAATCTTCCAGCTTAAAAACACTTTCTCTATTTAAGATGAAGCTCAAACAACGAGTTGATTAACAGAAAATACACTTTACTGATAGTGTTGGTCCTTTTCAAGCTTAAATGCCAACCATTCTCTGTTTCTAGCTTCTCAATGGGATGGTTTGCTGCTTCTGATTGTAACACACTCTGTGATAGTTCACAAAATGCTGTGGTTTTTAGACTGCTGGTCAGCAAGTTGAAGGTTAGGTATCACATTACTATCTAAATTGATGTTAATAGACATTATTTTCTTTTATAGTTATTTTTTTTAGCTCAAGGCTGAAGGTTTAGTGTAGGACAAGGGTTGAAATACATTTTTATTACATACATTTTGTTGTATTTATTTTTGTCAGAAGGCAGGATTAGCTCATAGGCCTATTTCATTTTTAAGCTAATAAATTCATTCAGTTACTCACGTTGGAGTTTCCAGAACAACCGCTGGGTATCCCCACGGCAGAACAGAGGTGTTTAGTGGCTTGTTAAAAGGAACACCAGTAATTACTCCGATTTTTTTTTTACAGATTTGCCCAGTGAAACCAGTGGAGTGAGCCATGCAAATATAACTTGCTTTCTGCCTATGCAACATATGAATTGATTGACACAGATACATAATTGTTGACATAAACATCCTGCATGTGAGGGACACAAGATTTTACAGTTGAGTATGTGCATGTTTTGTGTTAAAAAAAAACCACAACATTTCAAAACACAATGTACAGATTATTGAATAATCATCTAAAATTAAACTGAGCACTGGTTTGGTTTGGTTACCCGTAGTGGCAATGTTCAATGTTGAAATGTGAAACAACACTGCCCCCTGCTGGCAGCTTACTGTATCAGTATCCATACTGACTGTAATAGCCATTTGTTCTTCATCATTTTGAACTAATAAACACACGTAACATAGGGACATAGAACAGACAATGACAGCCGCAGATTATAGAAACTACAAGTTATCGAAACATGCACGACGAGACAAGTGACACATTTTAACTTTTAACTTGTGTTTTCACCATTAGCGTAAATTATTATCATTATGTATATGACGGAGCCAATCTGATTTGTAACACTAGTTAACACTTAACACACGTGAATACAATCTAACACAGCATCTTCGTATTTAACACATTGTGTTAAAAATGTATAGTTTGAAACGCGAAAAGAAAAAAAAACACTTAGCAGAGGATGGTTTCGATCCATCGACCTCTGGGTTATGGGCCCAGCACGCTTCCGCTGCGCCACTCTGCTGCCTGCCATAATAGGTAACCTTTATAATTATATACTTTCTATATTTGGATTTAAGCAACGATGTGACACGATTCCAGTGAACTATCGTTCTTGTAGAAAATATATTTTATAGTTTATAGTCCAAGATATGTTTAGCGTAAGCAAAGCAAGAAATAATAATAAATGAGTGTCTTCAGTGTCGGTTACATACGATAGGAACTCTGTGTCTCCGTCTCTCAGACTTTGTGAAACCACACTAAAGAAGATATTCTTGCACACATTTAATAACCCATACACAAACTATTCCTACAGCTACAAAAACGTTTTACATTAGCAAATTATCACTTATAAACTGTAGAACCAAGCACTTACTGGCCGATGGATGAATTGTGGCCGATATCATCCATGATATCAACCCACTGGTGACGTGCCATATCGTGAAAGCACTTGATTGGTTCCTGGTTCTCCGCTCCAAATTTCAAACAGGAAGCAATTTATAGTGGCGTGCTGTTTTCGCAAAAATGGGCAAAGTACATGTAAAAAACAACCCAGCAATCCACAAAAGTTAGCCAAAGATTGGAATTACAAGAAAACAATTAAATAATTGGTCAATCAGGAGTTAAGGTGCAGATAGGTGTATTCATAGAGATAGAGGTCATAAAGTGATACCGTAAATAATACAATAATATTAGAGTTAAAGCCATACAATACAAAAAACATCTTCACTTTGTGGTTGAGCTAGAAGTCAATCCATATCTAGAGGAGCTGCGTTGTGTGTGTGTGTGCGTGCGTGCGTGCGTGCGTGGCGCGCGCGTGCGCGTGTGTGTGTGTGTGTGTGTGTGTGTGTGTGTGTGTGTGTGTGTGTGTGTGTGTGTGTGTGTGTGTGTGTGTGTGTGTGTGTGTGTGTGTGTGTGTGTGTGTGTGTGTGTGTGTGTGTGTGCATTCTGACCTTATATATACAGTCTATGATTCTGACCCTTGTCATGTTTTTTCCGTGTTGTAGGGAGAAGGGGGTAAATTGAGCCAGTGGGTAAATTTAACCACCCCCTGTAACCAGGCAACGCCTATTATAGTTGTAATCACGTGACCAGAAATTATGCAAGCTCCTCCTATTTCTCATTGCCTGTGAAAGAGAGATACTCATTGTGTTCTGGTAAGTAAACATTTTTACAAAAAAACGTTTTTTGCTTGTCAAAGTAAATGTTCTAGATATCAGCTATATCGGCTGTCATGTCAACAAAAAATTATCCAGGTTTAAACACATATATTGTATATGTTGATGTGTTGGCAGCGTATTAAACCATGTGAATCATTAAGCTAAAGATGACTCTGAATTTGAATGCTAGGCTATTTTTTCTAAAATGGTGGCTGTGGGGTAAAGTGAACCATGGGCCGTGGGGTAAGTTGAGCCAGTTTTTCAATGGAGAAATTAATGAAAGTAGGCCAAGTTGATAATAAGAGCTCATTGTAGGCTACATTTAAAGTTGAATTTACCCTGTGTTTGATTGGTAAGATGTATGAAATTGTATCACCATTTGTATGACTACTTTTCCTTTTAACATGTTAAAAAAAATCAATCAATTCAATCGAAATTTATATAAAAAATATTTGAAAAACTAAACTTGTATTTGGTTTGTTATTTATTGTTTAAAGTTACCTGTAATGTTTTTTGTAGGTATGCCCAGGTTTGAACATAGGTATGCCCAGGTTTGAACAGTGGTTCAATTTACCCCCTGACCTGGATCAACTTACCCCTAACCCGGGGCAAGTTGAGCCACAAGACCACTTTTTTGAAGAAGTAATATTTTCACTGCCCTTGATCCAATATTAATTCCTATCATTGCCATTGATAGGAGACATCCTGAATTACAGGTGTGTGCTTTCATTGTACTATGTGTCATTTCTCCTTGCTTAGAGGACAGCATAACTAAAAAATGGCTCAACTTACCCCACTCTCCCCTGAACATGAGATCTGTAGATAAACTGATAAAATGAGTCTAGTCCAGATATCAGCAACAAAGATGTAAATGGTGACCCAACCAGCGATGGCAAATGTACAAACCATAGACTGGTACAAACCCAGTCAAAAATGTGCACATGCCTTGAGTCACTGAAAACTAAAACGGAACATGTTATCATTCATCACCCTATGAAGTTGGTTTGATAAACTTGTTATCAAACCAACTTGGATCCTGTTTGATGAGCTTTCAAGGTTTCAACCACTTGGTGATGTGTTTATAGAGTGAGGGCGTTTTTCTTCGGATCCTTTTGCTAAAAAATTGCTGTACCTGCGAGATGGAACTTGATTTAATATCAAGCATAGTAAATATAAACATATTGGCATATTTGAACATTGCCTAATGAATCTTAATATGAAATTAAGTTGCTTTATGGTTTGGTTAGATTTTTCACAAGTTGACATTTTTCAGTTTCAGAAATCTTGTGTATCTGAGATGTACAATGTAATGACAAAATGTAGTATGAATAAAACACAATAGAACAATAAAACGACAATAATAAAAAATACCTTTAATTGTCCTCTTGAGCTTGATGGTGCTGTTACTAACACTGTTTTTGGCGATGCGGGTATATGTGTGGTTCAAGTGTCACCTTTTCTATGATAGCTGCTCTTGAGACATTGGTCTCTGTAGCTGTCACCTGCCTGAGTCACAGAAATCCTTTTAGTTTCCTTGCATCATAAGGAACACTAATCATGCAAACCAACCGAGTCATTATTTTTTACAATGTTACAGAATTATACATTATACAAAACCCCTTGTGCTGCATGTAGAGGAAACTTCTGTGTAGCTATGCAGTGGGAGTCACCGACTCAGGAAGGAGACACAGTAGGAGCAGTAGCTTTGATGTCAAACACTGATGGTTTATTTGGAGTTACGGCCGGACGATTCACATCACAAGTCCAAGAGCCAGAGGTTCTGACTTCACGGTAGAGTTGCCACGTCAATTCTGGAGAGCCTCTCTCTTGCCAGCCCATTTAACTGGTTCCACAGAGAGTCATCAACATGTTTTGATAAGATAGCTTTAGATAGTTTGGGCACACTAAGTTACCAGCTTCCGCCACTTATGGCCTTGGATATGTCATGCCCTGGAGTCCTCAGACAACAGAGAAGGAAGTGTCCCAGTGTACCCACAACACAGACCATCTGTGACCCAGTATTGACCGGTCACAGAATGGGAACAATAACATTATTGGCTGAAGCAGCCTGTGTCCTTAAAGGAGGTAAACAGATGTCAAGGTTTGTCCTGTATGTCACATCTTGGCGTCTATGATAATTATTTCCCTAACACTGCACAATACAAAACATATTGTAAAGGGGACTGCAGTGACTGACTTTTGCCCCTCCATGTGTAGTAGAGTCCTATTCTCCAGGTTGCCACCGTAATCCATGTACCATCGCACTGATAAGGTTTTCTCAGTTTGAAAATCGCCTCACAAAAATATGCTGATAATCCTTAACCCATAATGTCCTAATAAAAGTGGTACTGTTAATTACATATGAAAGCACATGTGGACACCCTTACCAAGCTCCACTGCCTGCGTCACGTTGCCATTGGGCTTAAAAACCCTGGGAGGGTCACTGGGTGGTTCAGCTGTTTGGGAAATAAAGTCACACATTTCTGTATTATCACCTATCTTACTGTGTGTCTGAGAAACACTGTACAAATAAGCAGCCAGACAAAAACAATTAAAGGGTGAGTGTTCAAAGTTAAACTCAATTATTTTAACGAGGAACTACAGCAATGCAATAACATCCCAGAATACACTGAATTTGAAAGAGACATCCCTTTAGTAAGTTTTTCTGTAAAGGCTTTTTGTATTTTCATTTTTATGTTACACAAACATACAAAAATGAAACACATGATGGGTGTTATGACAATGCATCAAGAAAGCAGATTAAGAAAGGCCTAATGCTGGCACTGGAGTAAAGGTCAAACGATCACTCATTAAAGTCATTCAAATACATAATCTGGCAGCTGTAAGTGTTAATTGTGTCTACTGTTGTTGTTATTAAAGTTAGGGGGTGTATACAAATGACTCTATTTCTCTCTCTCTCACACACACACACACACATACACACACACACCTACACACACACACACTTACGTGCAGCTGTGACGTTAACAGCTCTCCTGAGGGTCAATTATCTTTCTGTCGCAGAAAAACACACCAGTGTCCTCTCTGTAGACTTCACAGAGATGTAGCCGCCCAGTCTCGTCCACACAGGAGTCTCGGTTTTGACAAGAAGACACAGGTTTATGAAGCTGTGAAAAAACAAACCTGTTGTTGAGTTTTCACTTTGATTGATATGTTTTCATAGTGAAATGGATAATCCCGGTAATGTGTGTACTGCACCTTGTGCCAGATGACCTCTGTGTTGTTACTACAGTTGAGACCTGGGCAGGGCACCTTCCCACCTATATCCAACACCAGCACTACACTGCTCTCCTCCGCCGTGGAGCATCCCACACTGGATCTTCCCACCACGTGCAGGTAGGGATGCATACCGGTATCCGGTATTACCGAAATACCGGTTACTGGTGGCTACGGTATACCGTACCGAAATCAGATCCGGTTTCGATACTTTAAAAAAATATATATATTTAAAAAATATATATATATATTTTTTTTTTTATTTAATTTTAAAAGTGAGTCCGTGGCCTGTGATGGCGGGTGTTATAAATTAGATTGCATAATCGTTTTTCTTCATATTTTATGTATTTTTCATTGTTTGTTCAATACTAGAAAGGTAAAAGTCCCACAAATGAACTGTGATGGGATTTGTTTTCTCTCACCAGTGAAGGCAAAGGTTGATTTTAAAGATGAGATTTGTTTGTTTGTGCAATGCCGAGATCTCATGACCTTTATTCTATTATTTATTTGTTCTCTAGTGACTAGTCGAATCTCAGGTTTAACATTAATTATAACGGTGCTATAACGGTCTGTTTGCATTGACAAGATGTGCTATTCACGCGGCACACCTGATGGCGGGTGTTATAAAAGATATTCCATAATCGGTTTTCTTCATATTTTTTATGTATTTTTCATTGTTTGTTCAGTACTAAAAGGTCCAAGAAGTCCCACAATTAAATGTAATATTCATTTGACATGTTAACTATATCGTAAAGCGCTTCATGGGAGTAATTGTGGGATGATACATTTTCAAAGTATCACGATATGTATCGGGTGAGTATCGGTATCGTTCAGTGGTATCGGTATCGTAAAAAAGTCAACGATATGCATCCCTGCGTGCAGGTAAAGGAAAAACTTGCTGCCACTGAACAGCAAGGACATGAACACTTATTACAAGCTCAATCATGTGGCTCACACTCAAAAGTTACTGTTGTTAACCCTTTATAGGGCACTATTAGATTAACCCTAACCGGCTAAAAGCTGAGGGTTAGGCTAGGTTTCTTTTACAGAAATAAGTCCTGTTTTCTAGCCATGTTGGATAAACTACCATCTTATATTGTATCTGCTCCCTGATCTCTCAGCGAATTGAAAGTACTTATTGCCTGAGATCACATGCTGTGGTTTTATTAAATGTGCCAAGTGCTAGGACTGTCTTAGGGAAGAAAGATTTTAGATGTGCAGCTCCATTTTGCTGTATGATGTCCTTTTGTTGTTTATGTTTTTATGTCTTCTTGTGGAACCTACTGCTGCAGGTCTCCCTTGAAAAAGAGATCATTGATCTCAATGGGATTTTACCTGGATAAATAAAGGTTTTGAATTTAATTTAATTGAACCCGTTTCAGGCCTCTGCTGATTGGTCAAACGGGATGCCTTGATGTCCTTGATCTCCTTCTCCAGTCCTAGACCACACCTTCGGCTTGTGCTGGTTCAAAGACTGTATGCATGGCATCATGAAGATCTCCCCCTCCACAGCTCTGTAGTGCTGCTGTGGAGTATCTCGCTGAAACCCTAGAGAGTTGTGTTTTTAAGTGATACAGTCAAAAAGGGCTGGGACACCGTTCACAAATACATGCTTCCTTTTAAATTCACATTTAAAGCAAAGGTTGTTAACTGGTATATTGAAAGACAATTCAAGTTTAAACTTAATACCTGTTATTTTCACATGATGGTTTTTCGAACATCATCCTTCCAAGAAAATGGGAAGGCTCAAAAGCCCAAGAATGTATCCAGTTTGCATTCTGTGTCTGTAAATCTTTTAACAATATCGGTGCTCTTAAGTCTTCGTTTTCCCTCCCCTTACTTTGGTGTTCGCGGTCAAATTTGACCGGTCCTGTTTTAACTGCTATTACATTAACACAAAAACCATTAATCATCACCACATTTCATTTAACACCCTTTCAAACTGTAAATATTGTATCAGACTACTGGTATACATGAAAAACTGCAGTAAATATACAAAGAATAGACACTGAACATGTATTGCATCAGCACTTTGGCTCGACCAAAAATCGGTTTAAAAATGTGCTATATAAATAAAACCTGATTTTGTGTGCCAGGTTTGATCCATGTGGGGGGATGGGCACATAAGAGTGGGAAATGTATCAAATTGTTCTGTGTGTGTTTGTGTGTGCCAGGTGGGATTCACATGGGGGGATGGGCACATGAGGGGGGGAACACATCTAGAGTTTGTGTGTGTGTTTTATCTGATCCGGATGGTTACTAATTCCTTTTCTTTATGGCGGTCATTTTTGACCGGGAACACCATGGGTGTTACAAAGTTGACTAAATCATCCAAAATTCAATGAAAGTGGTGATCAGCAATTGTATCAAATGTCTACTGTGAAGGATATCATAAAGCCTTAATGCAATCGAAAGTAAAACAAAAAAGTTATGATTGATGAAAGTAGTAAATCGGCCGAAGACAACAGGAGGGTTAAACTTTCCAAAACAAATTCTGTGTATTACCTCATCTCGGGTTCTTGGTATTTTATCAATAGTACTCTGGTTTGAAAACGCCTATTGCTTGAAATCTTCGGGTCTCTTGTGCGGCAACATGAGGTGTGATATTATCACAGTGCATGTAGATGTAGACGGTGGTATTTCCTGTTTGGTTATGTTTTAAAAGGATTTAACTAGAATCGGCTCTTGTCTTCCTGTGAATAGTAAACCACTTCCTATCTGGGTAAATTAAGTAAGAGTTGTTATTTCTTAGAGTTATATTTTACTCTGTTGAAATGGTTTACGTGTATAGTGTCATAATAACAATTAAATTAAAATAAATAAAGTAGTAGACAGCCATTCTGATAGGAGGCAAAAGGCAGATTAGACACTGCCTTGAAGAAGACACATACATTTGATGTTATACAATTAAGGTGCCAAAAATAAAGGGAAACACAAAATAAATTAAGAGGCCAAAAGCATGTGTATAATACAATATACAATCTGGAGGAGGTGGCAGAGGGGAGGACGAGGAGGAAGCTAGACAGTATCCTAGAGAGAACCCCTCCCACCCACTGCATGCAGAGCTAGTGAAGATGAGGAGTACGTTCAGCCACAGACTCATCCCTCCACGACACAGCACCAAGCGCCTCGGGCAGTCCTTTGTGCCTTTAGCTATCAGGCTGCACAACAAGAGGTCAATAATGTGAACAATCACTGGACATACATTCACACACTTTCCACACACCCATGTTAATATATATAATACGTAATATGTATATATGACCCAATTTGTATGTCCATTTTCATTTTAGTTCATAGTTTATAAGACCCAATATGTATATATGCTAATTTTATTTATTGTATTCATTTCTTATTTCATAGTTTCTCATTATTATTATTATTTTTATTTTGTATCTTTGATCTTATTTTTTTATTTTATTAATCTGTGTGAATCTGTGCTAACCTGTTTTTTCACCCTTACCCTGTTGCTGTTTGAGCAACTGAATTTCCCCACGGGGATTAATAAAGGTCCATCTTATCTTATCTTATCTTATAGTAAGTCGTAAAGAAGCATTAAATTGTAAGCAGCTGTCAGCTGGTACCAGTGTTTTGCAACACCCATGTAAATAAGGTCATCTTGAAACTAAGGAGGTCAACTGAAAATGTTCTGTGAAAATGTTTCAAAATAGCTGTTTACTTAATCTTTATGCTGAGATATGTTAGGCTTGTTAAGAGTGGAATTCAACTCCTCATTTCCATATCAGAAAGAAAACAAAAATATAGTTTAAGTCCATTCATCCCTGGCTTTTTGCTTCTCAGTGTACTCTGTCTGCTCGACAGTTAGCGTACGGGTGCAGTCAACCACACAGTAAATGTGCATTATTGTGCTGAAAGTATATTTGGAAACCAAAACAGAGAGCTTAAAGAAGCTAAAGGTGATCATTTTAAATTGTTCTTAATATATAACTATATATAAAATATATGTATTTGAAGTAAAATGGAGACTTTCTCTATAGGGATCAAGTAAAACAGGTCATACACATGTTTGGTACGCAGTGACAGGAAACAAATTATGAGATTAAGAGCAGCATGATGTGACAACACTGATTATGTTTCCTGCAGAACACTGACACATAATGTGTGCTATGGCAGAACATGTGTTATAATAAAGAAGGGGAAACCTCTTTGAAAAATAAAACAGTGATTTTATTTAACACTTTGAAAGCAAAACATCAGCGGTAACAAAAATACATAGGTTAAAGAACCAGAAGTCTATAGACTGGTAACAAGAAGCCAGCCTACAATACTTATATAAGGATATTAAATGTCTTTGGGAAAAAGTCAACAATACAAGATTTTACAAGGAAATATAAGAAAAAGGTACATGTCAAATATGTATTTTAAGGATCTTCAGCTTGCCTAAAACGTGTTTGTATACTGTATTTGTAGCATACTGTTTTCATCTTCAAGTCATATACTCAAAATGTATATGATAAAAGATATTATTCTGATTTGCCTAAACATTTGACGGAACATCTTGACTTGTCTGAGGTAAAAGCCTTGTTTTAGATGCATGCTGCGGGGCAGGTAGGTGATAACGTAGCTGCTTCCAGAAGGGGGAGGAGGGCGGCATGGACCTCATGCCCTTCCAGGTGACACAGGCCCCAGCCTCACTTAAAATCTGTAGGGCCTCTGGGAAGGAGCCAGATTTCAACACTTCTGTTTTCTCAGTTTTGATGAAAACCAAACGGGTGTGCCGCTCCACCAGCGCTGCATGGATGGCACTCAGCAGGCTAGATCCCGGACCGGTATCTGGAGAGGAGGGAACCAAAAGCACCGTGCGACTCTCCTCTATACAGTCCAACACGGCCTCCGCTACAGCTGCAACCAACCAGGGCTCAGATTATTTATTATTTCATTAAGATTTTTTGTTAGATTTTCTTCTGAGTATTTGTTAAATAGGTACCTTTTCCTGGTAAGACGTCACGATCATAAAGGCAGAGACTGTAACCTAACCTCTCTTCCAAAACACTCTCCAGACACATCCTGTCATCTTCATTCAGTCCTGCGTCTGTGTCACTCTTGTAGCACATCAGAAAAGCATCATAGCTCTTTTCATCTAGGCACACAAACAACAGGGTTTTGTCACTGCTTACACATAAAGAAATGACGAATATGTGTCTCCATAATTTGAGAATCCCACCTGAGGTGCTGCCATGACAGCCAAGAGTGTCTCTTAGGAGAAGAGTGATGGTGATTTTGAACTTCACATAGATAACTACTGTCAAAACCGTCACCAACACAATGCTGACAATGCCAAGAGCCAGGGGAACATAAGAAGGGCGAGCTACAGGGAGAAAACAGAGAAAACATATATTTGTTTAAATGTAAGGTTGAAACACTAATATAAGGTCATTGATTGAAAGGGGACTGTCACTTACATTTGAATGAAAGCTAACTCAAACATTTCTGATTTTATATTTGGCCTCAGCCCTCTCAAAAAGTTCAACTATGAGTTTATTTAAGATTAAAGTGAATCATATGAACATGAATTATATCTATCCACCTTCTTACATACGTTTTTGGAACAAGCTGATGGTGACACTTGTTGAGGGTCCAGCAACAGTTTGCAGTTTACAGGTGTAATTTTTTAATAGATCCTCATCTGACACCTTTTTGAAAACTAGAGATGCCGTCATCTTTATCTCTTCACCATTTATTTCCCTGGAAAGGAAAGGGAAAGTACAGGTGTTAGTTATGATAGGTGTGTGTGTGTGTGTGAATATCTGGCTATGGACTATAACATTTTAACTTGCCGGTATATTTGTGTGAAACATTTACTTTGTGTAATTGTAGAAAACGGGAAAGCTGCTGTTTGTTTCCACAAATGAATCAGTGCTAAACCAGAACACCTCATCAAATTCCGAATCCATGAGAGCTTTACAATCAATCACCTTTGGAGAGCCTAGAAAAAAACAGAGTTTACACAGTTCCATAATTTGTTCATTTAGTCAGAGGGTAAATGCGTGAGTTCATCCATGTGTGTGTATCCACGCTTCAAGATTTATGCTCACCCAAATTTACATGAATTACACCACTTTTTGGTGATATGATCACTGGAGGAAGTCGAAGTCTTTCTGGGTGAAGAAAGGGTGGACACATTTTATATCTGTTTTCTTCTAAATAGAAAAGTAAACATATGGTGGGTAAGTGTTTTTCTTACCCTTTGGTTGGATATCAAGCACCACTGTAAAGGTCATGTTATATATTTTACCATAATACAGGTAAGATCTGGTACAGGTGTAGACACCATGGTCCTTCTCTTCAACACTTGAGAAGTAACTGGCTTTTGGCATTGACTCGCCTTCCTACAAGAAAAATATACTTGTCAATTTAAGCATACAATGAATAGAGATATGGTGTGATAATGTAAAAACAAATAATGCACAATGCAGCTTTTAATTTCCCAATAAAATCAAGAATATCTTCAGTCGACTTACCTTGTACCATGATATAACGCCATTGCTGGTAATGTTGAGGGTGACAGCTGGTGTGTTTACATCAGGACAATTCAATTGGCAGGCCTCTTGTGAGTGACATGGGTGAGGGTAACGGCTCCTCTGCTCGCACCCTCTGGACTGTTTTGTACAAACTCTCAGTCTGAACCAAAGCTGGCTGCTGGTATTGCTGTCATGTCAAAAGATTTCACATTTAGGCTTTAAACATTTTGCAGAGGTTCTAAAAATAAGATAGAGACGGCTTCAAGGAACAGTTTCTAAATCAGACATTCATGGTCCCCATAAAGTCTGGACTGGTCCATGACTTGGATGGATTTGAGTGAAAAGACTTGTCCGCCAAGGAGGTTATGAAAACCTGTTTACATGTCCGAACTATTTATGTCACTATTCCTATCCTTGCTTAATGACAGATTCCGAGAATTTGATTGATTGTAAAAGAGAAATACTCTTTATCACTTGGTTTTGACTTTACCCCAGAGAGCAGGAGTAATTCCCCTGATGGTTTGCAGTGGCGTTGAGAATCACCAGGCTCCTCCCATGAACCAGCAGGTCCCTGTGCCTCTGCTCAGCTGACGACATGTTGGGGGTCTGATCCATCTCCTGGCTCGGGGGACTGGTCCAGATCAGCTCAGCATCACAGTGATTATCCTCTCCATTCAGAGAGCAGTTCAGCGCCACCATCTCACCAGCCTCCACATACATCTCTTTGGGGCTCCGGACACACACACCTGCAAATGAGTGTCACACATTGGGTAGTTATAAAGGTTATCTTTATAACAACTTGAACTGGGCTATGGCTTGTCACTTACAGTATATGTTCAGTGTGTCACCCTAGATTGTATAATGTTAAATATTGACTGGAAAGATGATTGCTCTAAAAAATAATGAATCTAGATGGCACTTGGGTTGCAATTATTCATGTCCGACCTAGAGTATATGCTTCCTTCTGCTTGGTGATAAGGAAAGAAAATAGTTCCTACATAAACACTATTATTAAATCTCTGCTCTGATTGACTTGTGAGAACAATTTGGTAAGATACTCAGATGGACAGAGGTACATTGCATGTGAAAAGAAGAGAAGCCAAATCTGAATTGACTGTTGAATCACATGTTTGAAAACAAAAAAAAACTAAGTTGTCTTATTTGACAGTTTGTGTGTTGGTAGCTGCGGTTTCTAACCACATCCTAATTTCTTTGCTGCGTGTTAATGCATTTTCCATCACACTGAAATAACAAGCTTAAAGAAAATAAGTGATTGGCAAATGTATCCAACATTTAAATGTGTATGCAATAGTTGCACAATGTTTAATATCCATGGTGATCATATCTGTATGCCACTATATAGCATAGAAACAGTCTGTGCAGTTATTGTATTTTGGGGGCAGTCAGGACATCTATGAAGATTCCTTTTTGGTGGTTTTTCCCTACAGATTTATTCCAGCACTCTTCCAGTATTTTGAGTCTATTTTTAGCATACTTTATTAAGCATTTACATGTTCTGATGCTATCATTTTATAATACATTTCAGAGGCATGGACCCAAACTATAGTTTAAAAAAAAGTAAGCAAAAATGTAACAAAGAAAGTGAAAAGCATAAAAGCACATTCAGGCGGTAGGTATATAGATTCAGCCTAACAGTATAAGCCTACATAACAGTATAGCTTACAAAGAAAAAATACAACCTGTAAGGGAACACAGTTACCTTTTTTTGTATCCTGATTACGTAATCCCATTATATGTAATCCATTACTCCCCAAACCTGTCTATCCATCTATCAAGCCATCCAGAGGTGGGAGAAGTACTCAGATCTTGCACTTGAGTAAAAGTAGAAGTACCAGAGTGTAGGAATACTCTGTTCCAAGTAAAAGTTCTGCTTTCAAAGTGTTAATCAAGTAAAAGCACAAAAGTATTAGCATCAAAATATACTTAAAGTACATCAAAGTTAAAGGACTCATTGTGCAGACTGGTCCATTTCAGAATAATATTATATGTTCTGATTAAAACAATTGATGCATTAAAATGTTATCAAAGTTGGTAAAGGCGCGGCTAGTTTCAATGACTCTGTATACTGCAGGGTAGCTTGTGAATTTACTCCAGGTGTAACTACATTCTGATTTAAGTGTTGATTATATTACACATCATTAATCCAAATCTGTAAAGATAACTAAAGGTATATTAATTAAATGTAGTGGAGCAAAAGTACACCATTTACCTCTGATTTGTAGTAGTAGCATAACATGGACATGCTCAAGTAAAGTACAAGTCTCACAATTGTACTTAAGTACAGTAGGCTACTTGAGTAAATGTACTTCGCACCTCTGCAGCCATCCAACCAAACCCTCTGAGAGCACGTTCTCACCTGTTAATGCTGAAAGGAGGAGAAACAGTGGGAGCACAAGCACTTTCTCCATCGTGATCCCCTGCAGCGCTGCACAGCAAACACTCAGTAGTCTCGTAATGAACCCTGCTCTGGACAAACTGTATCCACCCGCGGTTCTGCTAAATTGAACATGTTTCCTAATCATGTGAAACCAATCTGAAGGAAGAGCGTCACATCGCCACCGCATGCAAACTTCCACTGAATCCCCCATCATGAAAGTGTTGTTTAAGACTAATGATAAATGTCCTAATATTAGCCTATGGATTGATGATGAGATGTTTAGCTTTCGTGATATTGACCTTTTCCCTATAGGAGAAATGATAATAAAGACGTAACTCACAAAACTATCTGTTGTTAGTTTCGCTTCTTCAGCATTGACAGAGGCATGCATCACTGTTGCGGCTTGGAAACGGGAAGGGAAACCCGCAATCGTTTCATAAAGATGTAGAGAAGTTTATATTGCAGTTTTAGTAATAATAACCAGCGAAAATGATAAAAATCGACGTATTCACAAATGTTGACAGGGGGTCAACAGGAAAAGATAACGCGCAATGATTCAATGTTCCTCATGGCTGGAAAACTGGTCCAGTCTCTGGCTTAGGTCAGGAAACTGGTTAGGTCAGTCCAACAAGGCTCAACAAGTATGGATACAATTTTAAAAAAGCAGGGAATACAAGCAAAAAAATAAAAAGGATAACCTAGACAAAAGATAGCACCACTGATTCAAAATGAGATTTAGACTTGAATGAAAGTGGATTTTAGAATTTGCTTTCGACACAATTAACAAAAGGAGTATTGAAGGAACATCAGTTGTTTCTAATTATGTGAAACTGTTCTATGCAGATGCAATATTATTTACTTAAGTAAAAGTAGCAATACCAAGATGAGACAATACTCTGCAAGTCTTCCATTCCAACATGTGTTTAAAATCTTAATTATATAGCTTTCAGAAATGATCAGAAACATTTTACTCATGTCAAATATCAAAGTACACAACACGTCTCAAGTAATAAGTCGCATATATTATTGGAATAGTATAACTGATTCATCTGCATGTAAACTTAAATGTTGTCATGGTGGAGCTAATTTTACAACTTATACAGTTGGGTGTCACAAGAAAATATCAAAAGCACTGTGAGATGATCAACAGGTAGGAATGCAGAAACAGCACACTTTATATTTTGTAACTGTATTGTAACTTGACCCATAACATGTTTATTGTATGCATCAAACACCAAGGCGACTCCCTTTTAAGTGAAATCCAACACGAAAATAAACTTTATTTTGATTTTCAAGTGTGCAACTGTGAAAACACAAGGGTGTTTTTTGTTGTGAAGAAGTCACAGGAAATGCAATGTGGACTGCACATTTGTTAGCGCAAAATAGGTCATCTGGAAGGCACCCACTAGGTGGCACAAGACAAAAGGTTTCCATTCACCTGAAATATACTTATTGTGCTTCAGCAGTTCACAGAGCATGGGCTACCCATATACAAATAAATGAAAAAAACAAGGCACTGAATTTGATGATCTTATAATATTTTACATCTTTCCTGTATAGCCCAACAGGCCTTTTCCACACAACACTCTGGCATTTCACTGAAGGAAATACACATGAATACATACTGTAATTATTGATGAATGAAATGGTTAAGATCACTAACATTTCTTTGTATCACAATGACAAGCCAATATGACTGCTGTGAAAAAGTCTGTTCCCCATGTGTTCAAACAAACAGGGGCCCATCACCTGTGGGTAGTTGGGAGAGATGATAAATGGGGCAGACACCACTTCACTAAGTCACTGCATTTTACCCAGGATTACAGGAAAATAAGTGATGTTGAGGAGGAGCGGGTGGAGAAAATCAGTGTGTAATATTAAAGTGATTAAATCAAAGTTGTTGATTGTGAATCCTGAAAATCTGTAAAATATTATAACAATTCACGTTAAATATAAATGATCTGTTAAATATAAATGATCTGTTAAATATAGTTGGCAAGCTTACTTGCAGTATGACTTAACTTAAATATATACTGTACTGTTACAATGTGAGGTGCAGGTGAAAAACCAATACGGGGAGAGAGGGTTTTCTTTAAAAAATAAACAGAAGTTTTATTTCTTAGCCTTCCATATTCTTTTACAGGAACACAAAACGTCATGCCTGGTGCTGCGTTCACCAGCAAAGAACAAACACAAATGCCCCCCTCCCCTCCCCTCCCCTTTAAAACATTAGAACAGATATTTACATTATCAACGGAATGTGAAGAGGTTACAGTGATTAGTTATGTTAAAGATTGAATGTATTGAATTTCTAGATACTGAAATTAGCATGCTAACCAACAACTGTAGCGGGGGTCTGACCCTGGATTACTGACCCTGGGGTACTGACCCTTATTTTTTTAGATATATAACTAGACTGTATATCTAGATCGCATGGACCCAGTAGTAGAGGTGAAATGCTGCCCCCCATTTCTTTAGAACATATGGATAGGCAAAAACAATTGCCATTTTAATATGTCCTATATAGTCTGATTTGTACGCACGCTGATCATTTTGAACCTCACATAGACAACTACTGCCAAAATCATCACCACAAAGCCGACAATGCTAAGAGCCAGGGGAACATAAGAAGGGGAATCTGTGGGGAGATAACAGTGGAAACATATTTTGATCAAACAGTAATTTAAAATTATTATAATGGTCGTAGACAGTCACTTGAATGAAAGCTAACTCTAACTAACATTTCTGATTTTATATTTTGACTCAGCCCACTCAAAAAGTACCACTATGAGTTTATGTAAAATTTGAGGGAAGGATATGAACATGAATTATATCTATCCGTCCTTCTTACATACGTTTTTGGGACAAGCTGATGGTGACACTTGTTGAGGGTCCAGTAACAGTTTGCAGTTTACAGGTGTAATTTTTTAATAGATCCTCATCTGACACCTTTTTGAAAACTAGAGATGCCGTCATCTTTATCTCTTCACCATGTATTTCCCTGGAAAGGAAAGGGAAAGTACAGGTGTTAGTTATGATAGGTGTGTGTGTGTGAATATCTGGCTATGGACTATAACATTTTAACTTGCCGGTATATTTGTGTGAAACATTTACTTTGTGTAATTGTAGAAAACGGGAAAGCTGCTGTTTGTTTCCACAAATGAATCAGTGCTAAACCAGAACACCTCATCAAATTCCGAATCCATGAGAGCTTTACAATCAATCACCTTTGGAGAGCCTAGAAAAAAACAGAGTTTACACAGTTCCATAATTTGTTCATTTAGTCAGAGGGTAAATGCGTGCGTTCATCCATGTGTGTGTATCCACGCTTCAAGATTTATGCTCACCCAAATTTACATGAATTACACCACTTTTTGGTGATATGATCACTGGAGGAAGTCGAAGTCTTTCTGGGTGAAGAAAGGGTGGACACATTTTATATCTGTTTTCTTCTAAATAGAAAAGTAAACATATGGTGGGTAAGTGTTTTTCTTACCCTTTGGTTGGATATCAAGCACCACTGTAAAGGTCATGTTATATATGTTACCATAATACAGGTAAGATCTGGTACAGGTGTAGACACCATGGTCCTTCTCTTCAACACTTGAGAAGTAACTGGCTTTTGGTGTTGACTCGCCTTCCTACAAGAAAAATATACTTGTCAATTTAAGCATACAATGAATATGGTGTGATAATGTAAAAACAAATAATGAACAATGCAAAATGAAGCTTTTAATTTCCCAATAAAATCAAGAATATCTTGAGTCGTCACCTTGTACCATATAACGCCATTGCTGGTAATGTTGAGGGTGACAGCTGGTGTGTTTACATCAGGACAATTCAATTGGCAGGCCTCTTGTGAGTGACATGGGTGAGGGTAACGGCTCCTCTGCTCGCACCCTCTGGACTGTTTTGTACAAACTCTCAGTCTGAACCAAAGCTGGCTGCTGGTATTGCTGTCATGTCAAAAGATTTCACATTTAGGCTTTAAACATTTTGCAGAGGTTCTAAAAATAAGATAGAGACGGCTTCAAGGAACAGTTTCTAAATCAGACATTCATGGTCCCCATGGACTGGTCCATGACTTGGATGGATTTGAGTGAAAAGACTTGTCCGCCAAGGAGGTTATGAAAACCTGTTTACATGTCCGAACTATTTATGTCACTATTCCTATCCTTGCTTAATGACAGATTCCGAGAATTTGATTGATTGTAAAAGAGAAATACTCTTTATCACTTGGTTTTGACTTTACCCCAGAGAGCAGGAGTAATTCCCCTGATGGTTTGCAGTGGCGTTGAGAATCACCAGGCTCCTCCCATGAACCAGCAGGTCCCTGTGCCTCTGCTCAGCTGACGACATGTTGGGGGTCTGATCCATCTCCTGGCTCGGGGGACTGGTCCAGATCAGCTCAGCATCACGGTGATTATCCTCCCCATTCAGACGGCAGTACAGCGCCACCATCTCACCAGCCTCCACATAAATCTCTGTGGGACTCCGGGAACACACACCTGCAAATGAGTGTCACACGTTTTTTGTTAATTGTACTTCCAATACCTAAATATATTAATGTGTTTATGGGCCTTAAAAATCAACTAAAAGATTGAAAAGTAATATTTTATGGTCAAAGGATATGGGAAATTAGTTTTCTATTAAAAAAAATCAGTAAATGGACACTTCACTGCTGTCAACCAATCAGAGCATAGCTTCAATTCTGAATTAAAAGGATGTTATTAAAGGAATAGTTAGACATTTGCAAAGTATGTTATTACCTGCCAAGATTAAGATGATAGACACCACTCTTATGTCTGTAGAAAGAATATGAAGCTACAGCCAAATTCTTCTTATATTAATAAAAAGTGTAAATAATATAAGCACCAACCCTGAAATCACCCAGGCAAGAAATAGTCTTGCACATGACTTCTTGTAAAACCAGAAATAATATGTATCTTTACACCTTGGTTTATTTGCAAAATATTTTTGGTCATTTTCCCTCGCTCCAATGACCATTAGACCATTTGGTAAGGTAAAAAGCAAAAACGCCTCGCAGACGCTCTTACGTTTACTTTTTTAATTAAGAAAAACAAAAGGTCCGAAGATCTCCCTCCATCATGTTGATTTGAATCCGAAGTTCTGAACATGAGCCCGCCCCGCTCGACCTTCTGAGCCAATCACAGCGCGATAATGACCTGCCTTCCGTTTCGACTATACTTTCTCTCACACATACAGTACATGCATTCTTCTCTTGCATACATATATTGTTTTCAGACATGCATATATTATTTATAATATGAAATGTAAACATTGAATGAATGTGCATGAGAGCAAAATGTATAAATATGAGCGTTACAATATATGAATATGAGAGCAAAATGTATAAATGTTTGAGTGAAAAATGTATAAATATGTGAGTGACAATATATGAATGTGTGCATTGAAATGTGATATGAGATCAAAATGTGTGAGTGTAAATATGTATGTGTGCGAGAGTGAAAATGTATGTATGTAAAAGGAGAATGTATGTGTGTGAGAGGACCAGTATAAATTACGGTCTGTACGGCCCCTCATACACATCTGAATTGACTGTTGAACCACATGTTTGAAAACGAAAAAAAACTAAGTTGTCTTATTTGACAGTTTGTGTGTTGGTAGCTGCGGTTTCTAACCACATCCTAATTTCTTTGCTGCGTGTTAATGCATTTTCCATCACACTGAAATAACAAGCTTAAAGAAAATAAGTGATTGGCAAATGTATCCAACATTTAAAAGTGTATGCAATAGTTGCACAATGTTTAATATCCATGGTGATCATATCTGTATGCCACTACATAGCATAGAAACAGTCTGTGCAGTTATTGTATTTTGGGGGCAGTCAGGACATCTATGAAGATTCCTTTTTGGTGGTTTTTCCCTACAGATTTATTCCAGCACTCTTCCAGTATTTTGAGTCTATTTTTAGCATACTTTATTAAGCATTTACATGTTCTGATGCTATCATTTTACAATACATTTCAGAGGCATGGACCCAAATTCAGAATAATATTATATGTTCTGATTAAAACAATTGATGCATTACATTTTATCAAAGCTGGTAAAGGTGCAGCTAGTTTCAATGACTCTGTATACTGCAGGGTAGCTTGTGAATTCACTCCAGGTGTAACTAAAGTCTGATTTAAGTGTTGATTATATTACACATCATTAATCCAAATCTGTAAAATAACTAAAGGTATTAATTAAATGTAGTTGAGTAAAAGTACACCATTTACCTCTGATTTGTAGTAGAAGTACAAAGTAGCACTTACTTCCCACCTCTGCAGCCATCCAACCAAACCCTCTGAGAGCACGTTCTCACCTGTTAATGCTGAAAGGAGGAGAAACAGTGGGAGCACAAGCACTTTTTCCATCGTGATCCCCTGCAGCGCTGCACAGCAAACACTCTCTCGTAATGAACCCTGCTCTGGACAAACTGTACCCACCCGCGGTTCTGCTAAATTGAACATGTTTCCTAATCATGTGAAACTAATCTGAAGGAAGAGCGTCACATCGCCACCGCATGCAAACTTCCCCTGAATCCCCCATCATGAAAGTGTTGTTTAAGACTAATGATAAATGTCCTAATTTTAGCCTATAATGATAGTGAGATGTTTAGCTTTCGTGAAATTGACCTTTTCCCTATATTATGAGAATAATATAGACAAATAATATAGATGTCAACTCACAACACTTTCTAATTATGTTTCTAATTTGGTTGTGTTTGTAGTTGGTGGAAGCAGGGAAAGGCATATACGTGCCTTGATCCCTGCCGAGTCGATGCACAACTGTTGATTAGTGTCAGTGCCAAAAAAACACTTTTAGGAGCAATGCGCTCATGGTATAGATGTGGCGCATACGTCTTAGTTCCTACTCTTTCCCCTCACCTTATCCTAAGGGAGTCCATGTACGTAGACACGTTGTGCCTCTCCACCTCTGTTCCTTACTTCTTACTTGCTACCCCTTTCCCTCAACCTATCCTAAGGGAGTCCATGTACGTAGACACGTTAGTTTTGCTGCTATAGGCTTAGACTGTCGGGGGACACCTTACTTCTTCCTTCTCTCTGTCTGTACCTGTGTACTCTCATGTTCTGAATAACCCAGCTTCCCCCAAATTTCTTTTTGGTGTCTATCTACGCCGGGATCCTGAGTCATGGCTGATCCTGTTGCTGCGGTCCTGTGTCCTGGATCCTGAATCATGTGTCCTGGATCCGGAGTATCATGAGTCCTGGATCCTTAGTCCCGAGTCCTGGATCCTGTGTCCTGGATCCTCTATCCTGAGTTCTGGATTTGAGTCCTGGACTTCGAGTCGTGGCTGAACCTATCACTGTGGTCCTGCCTGACTCTCATCATACTACTTCCCTGAAGGCTCCCACAGGATTGTTGACATCCTCGTGGATTCATATTCTTATTATAGACACATGCATTTCCAGACATTTGGTCTACCTATATTGTAAAATGTATTATCTCTTCGATTTACACACGGCATCTATTGCACGTCTGTCCGTCCTGGGAGAGGGATCCCTCCTCTGTTGCTCTACCTGAGGTTTCTCCCATGTTCCCCTTTGTGCGATGACAATAAAGGAATTCTATTCTATTAAACTGTGGGTTTTCTCTGGAAGTTTTTCCTTGTACGATGTGAGGGTCTAAGGACAGTATTGTCATACTGATATTCTCTACAAACTGTGAAGACCACTGAGACAAATGTAACATTTGTGATATTGGGCTATATAAATAAACATTGATTGATTGATTGATTGATGTGAAACTGTTGCATTTGTGCAGTTCTATGCAGATGCAATATTATTTAAAAGTAGCAATACCAAGATGAGACAATACTCTGCAAGTCTTCCATTCCAACATGTGTTTAAAATCTTAATTATATAGCTTTCAGAAATGATCAGAAACATTTTACACATGTCAAATATCAAAGTACACAACACGTCTCAAGTAATAAGTCGCATATATTATTGGAATAGTATAACTGATTCATCTGCATGTAAACTTAAATGTTGTCATGGTGGAGCTAATTTTACAACTTATACAGTTGGGTGTCACAAGAAAATATCAAAAGCACTGTGAGATGATCAACAGATAGGAATGCAGAAACAGCACACTTTATATTTTGTAACTGTATTGTAACTTGACCCATAACATGTTTATTGTATGCATCAAACACCAAGGCGACTCCCTTTTAAGTGAAATTCAACACGAAAATAAACTTTATTTTGATTTTCAAGTGTGCAACTGAGAAAACACAAGGGTGTTTTTTGTTGTGAAGAAGTCACAGAAAATGCAATGTGGCCTGCACATTTGTTAGAGCAAAATAGGTCATCTGGAAGGCACCCACTAGGTGGCACAAGACAAAAGGTTTCCATTCACCTGAAATATACTTATTGTGCTTCAGCAGTTCACAGAGCATGGGCTACCCATATACAAATAAATGAAAAAAACAAGGCACTGAATGTGATGCTCTTATACTATTTTACATCTTTCCTGTATAGCCCAACAGGCCTTTTCCACACAACACTCTGGCATTTCACTGAAGGAAATACACATGAATACATACTATAATTATTGATGAATGAAATGGTTAAGATCACTAACATTTCTTTGTATCACAATGACAAGCCAATATGACTGCTGTGAAAAAGTCTGTTCCCCATGTGTTCAAACAAACAGGGGCCCATCACCTGTGGGTAGTTGAGAGAGATGATAAATGCCAAATCAATTATAAAATCTTTATAAAATGACAAATAGTTAAGCCAAAATGTTAGTGAGGGAGTGTGTGCGCTTTGTAAGAAATTAAAATCAATATTGAATGACGTAACTTAGTTTAAACATAGAGTAAGCTTAAAACTGTTTTATTCTGAAGAAATTCCCGGTTAGCATTGGCTTGTGGCTAACGTTGTTGCTAAAGGAATGTACAGTTTATTTTGAAAAGCTTTATTGAAAGGCGTCAACATTGTCAACAGTGACATCACTTCCGGTTTTACGATAACAACGATTACAGCCAATAAAATGCATTAAATAAAGAGTCCACCAGGCGCCTTGGGGGACTTCTTGGAGGAATTAGATAATCTCCTCTCATACATCCCTGAAACTGGCCCTCCCGCTGTACTTCTCGGAGACTTCAACCTCCAGACAGGGAAGATAGACGAACTAACATCTCTGTTAACCGCCTTTGCTTTCTCACTGTCTCCATCCCCACCAACTCATAAAGCTGGCAATGTCCTTGATCTCATATTATCAAGGAACTGCACTACTTCTAACCTCTCTGTCAACCCGCTCCACACATCCGATCACTTCTTCATTTCATTCTCTCTACCCCTTTCCAAACATAAGGAACTAATCTCTTCTCATCCTGCACCTGTCCGCCGTAACCTTCATTCCCTCTCCCCCTCTACCTTTGCCTCATCGGTGCACTCAGCCCTCCCTTCCTCTGACTCGTTCCAACTCCTACCTCCAAACTCTGCTGCAGAAACTCTCCTCTCTACTCTCTCATCCTCTCTGGACTCTCTCTGTCCTCTCACATCTCGGCAGGCGTGTCAGTCCCCTCCTGCTCCCTGGCTAAATGACGCACTGCGTGCTAATAGAACCGTCCTTCGGGCAGCAGAGCGGAAACGGTGGAAATCCAAACACCGTGACGACCTCCTAACCTATCAGGCTCTCCTCTCCTCTTTCTCTGCTTCGATCTCTCAGGCAAAAAGGACTTTCTTTCCAGATAAGATCCAATCTTCCTATTCCAATCCCACAAAACTATTTTCCATCTTCTCCACCCTCTTGGACCCTCCAAAAGCTCCTCCCCCCTCCTCCCTTCTGTCAAGCGACTTTGTTAACCACTTTGAAAAAAAGGTTGATGATATTCGCTCTTCTTTTTCTGACTCACCTTTACTCACCACTGGGTCACCAGACCCCACTTCCACCGACACACTGACCTCCTTTTCCCCTCTCTCTCCAAGAGAGGTTCTTACCCTTATTACCTCTGCCCGCCCTACCACCTGTCCTCTGGACCCTATCCCTTCAAACCTCCTTCAGACTATCGCTCCTGATATTCTACCGTTTCTCTCCCATTTCATCAACACTTCTCTAACTTCTGGTCACTTTCCAAACAGTCTCAAGGAGGCAAGAGTAAACCCTCTCCTAAAGAAACCCACTCTCAACCCGTCTGATGTTATAAACTACAGGCCTGTCTCTCTCCTCCCGTTCCTGTCTAAAACACTTGAACGCGCTGTCTTTAAACAACTCTCCTGTTATCTCCATCAGAACAACCTTCTGGATCCGCACCAGTCTGGTTTCAAGGCAGGTCACTCCACAGAAACTGCTCTCATTGCTGTCACTGAGGAACTGTGTTACGATTATTGTGTTATGTCACGTTTTCTATGTCTTGGTTTGGGTGTTTTGCTGTTCTCCCTGTCATGTTTTCCTCTGGGTATATTGTCGGGTCCTTTTCCCTGTGTTTTTCCTCCCGTCGTTAGTTTCGCTGGTGTGTCTAGTTGTCTGATTGTTTTCACCTGTGGCACTTGTGTTTCTCCACCCCTGCCCAGCTGTTTCTCGTCTTGTGATTACCCCTCCCGGTATTTAGTCTTGTCTCTTTCTGTGTTCAGTGTCGGTTCGTCTTGTGTCATGACTAGTTCGTCGGTGAGTGTTCTGTTTTGTCTTTGTTTATCACCTAGCCTTGAAATAAAGGAATTTTCACTTTAATCTGCATTTGGGTCCTGCCTGCTTCACACACCGTAACAAACTGCACACTGCCAAAGCAGCATCCCTCTCCTCTGTCATCATCCTGTTGGACCTGTCTGCTGCATTCAACACGGTGAATCATCAGATCCTCCTTTGCACTCTCCAAGAACTTGGAGTTTCAGGCTCTGCACTTTCCCTCATCACCTCATACCTCAAAGACTGCACCTACAGGGTTACTTGGAGAGGGTCGGAGTCCGACCATTGTCAATTAACTACAGGGGTTCCTCAGGGCTCTGTTCTTGGTCTCCTCCTCTTCTACTTGTACACAAACTCGCTCGGATCTGTCAATAGCCCGCATGGTTTTTCATACCACTGCTACGCTGACGCCACCCAATTAATTCTGTCCTTTCCCCGCTCAGAGACCCAGGTCGTCGCATGCATATCTGCTTGTCTAGCTGACATCTCTCAGTGGATGTCTGCTCATCACCTCAAGCTCAACCTTGACAAGACTGAACTGCTTTTCCTTCCGGGAAAAGATTGTCCCACTCTTGACCTAACAATCAACATCGGCACCTCTATTGTTTCCCCGACTCAGACTGCAAGGAATCTGGGTGTGATCCTAGATAACAACCTGTCCTTCACTGCAAACATAGCTGCTACAACCCGTTGCTGCAGATACACGCTTTACAACATCAGGAAGATACGTCCCCAGCTGACCCAGAAAGCCACGCAGGTTCTGGTCCAGGCTCTCGTCATCTCACGCCTAGACTACTGCAACTCCCTCCTGGCTGGTCTACCTGCATGTGCCATCCGACCTCTGCAGCTCATCCAGAATGCAGCGGCTCATCTGGTCTTCAACCTTCCTAAATTCTCCCACACCACGCCGCTCCTCCACTCCCTCCACTGGCTTCCGGTAACTGCTAGAATCCACTTCAAGACAATGGTACTTGCGTACCATGCTGCGAATGGATCTGGCCCTTCCTACATCCAGGACATGGTTAAACCGTACACCCCAGCACTTGCACTCCGCTCTGCATCAACCAAACAGCTCGCTGCACCCTCGCTGCGAAGGGGACCCAAGTTCCCATCAGCAAAAACACGTGGGTTTGCTATCCTGGCTCCAAAATGGTGGAATGAGCTCCCCATTGAAATCAGGACAGCAGAAAGCTTACACACCTTCCGGCACAGACTGAAAACTCATCTCTTTCGACTCCACTTCGAGCAATAGAACTATTAACAAAGCACTTATATACTAATAAAGGACTGGCTTACCTAAAGCCAGTTGAGTAGCACTTGAAATGTTTTTGCTCTATGAAACCTGATGTACTTATATGATTCTGTTTTCTTCAAGTTTGTATTTTGTTGGTCGAACGCACTTATTGTAAGTCGCTTTGGATAAAAGCGTCAGCTAAATGTAATGTAATGTAATAAAAAGTCATGAATGAGTATATGAGGAGAAAAGGCGTGTGGAGTTATACAATGAACACACAACGTCTAAATCCTCTGATTTACGCGATATTGGACACAGAAGAAAGAGGAGGGTGGACCCCCGTTGTCACAGCCGCCATTGAGAGGAGGAGCCATGCATCAGATACTGGGGCCCTTTCTCACTTCTCTTATTTTTCATTTCCTCGCTTCTCGGTCTCACCGGAAGTTGATTTGTCTGCGCCATCTTGAGTAGCGTCCCAATGGCCTTATTTTTGCCGGAGAACCGAGGAGCGATAATAGAGGAGCTATAATCGAGGAACCACCAGACCATCCTTCGATGAAATCCTCAGATACTCGCCCCGCCCCCTTACTGTGTATCGCTCACTGATTGGACGATGCAGCGCATGCACTGATCTGATGCTTCTTGACATGAGAGCAGTTTCCCAGAGGAGTGAAGAAAATACATGAACCTCACGGGACTCACTCAGTTTATACCGTGTTTTGTTTCAATTAATGTATAATTTAGTTACAAATATGGGATATATCTGAACAACAAAGTGGTCAAAAATCATTTTATTCATTTTTTGGAAACATTTTCATGATCGCTTTTTTCATTTTCAATTATTGTCATTTCCATTCAGTCAGTCATTAAGTGCTATTTAAAATGTTAATTTGCTACATATCCAAACAAACAAAGTGTGCAATCCAATGAATGTTAATCTAACTGGGTTTTGATAGATAACATATCTCTTTTTCTTCTCTCAATTATTTTATTTCTATTGTGCAATCTAATCAATATTAATCCAACTAATGTTCGTTTATACATTTTAAGAATGGCGTTTATCTTTTTTGAGAATGAGTTCTTATTTGATTTTATTTAACAGATGACACAAATGTTTGTGTCAGTAAATGTGTGACAGGGGTGTTTGTGAAAATAACTGGGACAGAGCTGCTGTCAGACGATCAGCTGTGCGGCGTCATCACAAACAGACCTCGCTTCACGTGACGCGAGGAAAGGACGTCCCATTGCTCTTAAAACTCATGTCCTTGCTTCTCGTGGTTTCCTTGCGTCTCTCCATGCTTCCCTGGTGGGAGGGACTAGTCGCAGGGAAACGACGCAAGTGAGGGATGCAAGGAATCCATTTAAACGAAGTGAGAAGGACCCTGGGTGTTTCTCAATCGCGAGTAAAGCTGCTGCAGAGCCACTATTTCAAGCATACTACGTCATCGAGTGCCGGCGAAGTACTGTTCCAATCTCCAGCATACTTGTGTAAACCGTGATCGTTTTTCTCGCGTCCAGGAGAGAAGCTTAAAAAGGAGACTAAATGGAGTCTTTGAGAAGGTTCAAAATTGGTACTTTAATTAATAAAAAGTGCGGTAATGTTACAAACAGGATATTGTTCAGTCAGGAGAGAAAGGCTGCAGCTTCCTCTCCCAGGTGCTGGCCGTGCAGAAGAGACAACACAAGCCTTCGTCTTTCCCGCTTGCTGGCTGTTCGCTCCTCCTCTCTGTGAGCTGTAGTGACGTAGGGGACTTCCCCCCTCGTTCTTCTGTGTCCGATATCGCGTTAAACAGAGGATTTCGACATTCATTGCTTACTTCCACATGCCTTTTCTCCTCCTTATCTCTTTCATAACTGTATATGTAATACATGTTAACGGCGTCAATAGCCACTTTAATGATACTAATGGACGGTAGTCCCGGATGTCGTCATGAAGGATTTTCAGAATAAAATCTTGGTATTGAGAACTTCCGTTTTTTTCCAGAATAAAATAGCATTTAAACTGACGTTATGTTTAAGGTACATTATGCCATAAAACATTGATTTTAATTTCTAACACTTGGAAATCTACCGAGCCTGGCGTATTTCGTTAGGAGAAATTTCGAGGCTGCACATGTGTAGACTCCGCGGTCTTAAATCCCCACAATGCTTTGCGCACGGACCAATTTCCCCAAATCTGTGGCGGAAAATGTAAGACGGGGCCTCTCATATAAAGCACACCTGCACACTGAAGTAACCTGTGTTCCCAGTGTCCAGATATGAGTTTGCTTAAACATACACTGAACAAAAATATAAATGCAACACTTTTGTTTTTGCTCCCATTTTTCACGAGATGAACTCAAAGATCAATGTTGTGAATTGAGTGGCCCATGGTGGTGGTGGGATTATGGTATGGGCAGGCGTATGTAATGGACGACAAACACAGGCCACTCGATTCACAACATTACCCTAACCCTAACCCTAACCCTAACCCTACCCCTACCCCTACCCCTACCCCTCACACCAGATACTGCCTGGTTTTCGGACCCCCCCAGACCGCACCAATAAAGCAAAAATGCACATTTCAGAGTGGCCTTTTATTGTGGCCATTCTAAGGCACACCTGTGCAATAATCATGCTGTCTAATCAGCATCTTGATATGCCACACCTGTGAGGTGGGATGGATTATCTCGGCAAAGGAGAAGTGCTCATTATCACAGATTTTTTGAGATTTTTGGACAATATTTGAAAGAAATGGTTATTTTGTGTATATAGAAAATGTTTTAGATCTTTGAGTTCATCTCGTAAAAAATGGGAGCAAAAACAAAAGTGTTGCGTTTGCATATTTTTGTTCAGTGTAGTTTATTTTAGCCTTAGCAAATACCCTCCAACACCCTGAATCCGCAGCAGGAAATAGTCCCTAACAAATACACAATTTACTCCTACTTGAGTAAATTACACGGCTAACAGCTGTTTTAGCTATTTTAGCTATACTTAACTTTTTAAAGACCTTACCTTAGAACAAATGGGTGTACGGTTATGCCACAGACATGAGGTCAAAAGGTAATCAGAAACAGACTCACCTTTTTTGTTTAAGGACTTCATATGGGATGTTTTAAATCTAGAACAGGGGTGTCCAAACTTTTTTCACCATATGAAGGGCTGGGCAGCTCACTAAGTTCAGTTATAAATTAGGAAAATCAATCAAATGTAAGGCAAGGCAAGGCAAGTTTATTTATATAGCACTTTTCAACACAAGGCCATTCAAAGTGCTTTACAAAAAATAAAACACATTAAGAAAATGGCATTTAAAATCAGTCATTAAAAAGAAAAGCTAACCGGCTCGAGTGCACTAAAATTTGAAAGTACACAGCCGAAAAGAATCCGCCCCTTCCTTCAGACTTCCTTACAGAGCACCTCCTCCAACACACATGAACGCGCACATGACGTCAGCAGATTGGTGAAAGTGGCCGTCTGTTGCTGGCGAGTCATTGAAGTACTGCTGCAATGCACGCCCAATTACGGCACGCCCAATGAGGGCACGAGATACATTTGTGCGTGCACGAGATGGAAGGCTGACAGACAGGGCGGCAATCCAATCCGTTTAGCCGGCCTAAACGGATTGGTCGTGCTTTTTACAGTATTACGGCTTCCACAGATACAATTTTTTAATGGATTTTTTGTCAAAGCACTTCAGATATTCACTGCTATCGGGATATTAAGAGCATTCCTTGGAATATAACAAAAAGTGTATCTCGAGCCGGTTTCTGAAACGTACCTACTCCACCTTTAAAAGAAAAAATACATGGATAAAAGTTACAGTGCAGTTTAAGATGTGAATAGTTCAATTAAAAGCAGCGACACAAAGAAAAGTCTTCAGCCTGGATTTAAAAGTAGTCAGAGTTGCAGCGGACCTGCAGGTTTCTGGGAGTTTGTTTCAGATATTGTAGCATAATAACTGAACGCTGCTTTACCATGTTTAGTTCTGACTCTGGGGACAGAAAGCTGACCAGTCCCTGAAGACCTGAGAGATCTGGATGGTTCATAATTTAGCAGGAGGTCAGAAATGTATTTTGGGCCTAAACCATTCAAAGCTTTATAAACCAGCAGCAGTATTTTTGAAATCTATTCTTTGACACATAGGAAGCCAGTGTAAAGACTTCAGAACAGGAGTGATGTGATCCACTTTCTTAGTGTTAGTGAGGACTCGAGCAGCAGCGTTCTGAATCAGCTGCAGCTTTCTAATAGATTTTTTAGTGAGACCTGTAAAGACACCATTACAGTAGTCCAGTCTACTGAAAATAAAAGCATGAACAAGTTTTTCCAAATCCTGCTGTGACATTAGTCTTTTAATCCTAGATATATTCTTTAGGTGATAGTAGGCTGATTTAGTAACTGTTTTAATGTGACTGTTGAAACTCAGGTCAGAGTCCATGACTACAGCTGGCTTTATCTGTTGTTTTGAACATTGCAGGCTGAAGCTCAGCGCTAACTTTTATACGTTCTGACTTGGCTCCAAAAACCATTACCTCAGTTTTATCTTTGTTTAATTGGAGAAAGTTCTGACACATCCAGTCATTGATTTGTTCAATGCACTTACTCAGTGTTTGAATTGGAGCATAGTCTCCTGGTGAAATTGTTACGTACATTTGTGTGTCATCTGCATAGCTATGGTAACTTATTTTGTTGTTCTTCATTATCTGAGCCAGTGGTAGCATGTAGACGTTAAAGAGAAGAGGCCCCAAGATGGAGCCTTGAGGTACCCCACATGTCATATTTGTCAACTCAGATGTGTATTTACCTATAGAAACAAAGTTGTTTCTGTCCTTTAAGTAGGATTCAAACCAATTTAGAACTGTTTCTGAAAGTCCCACCCAGTTTTCCAGTCGGTCTAGTAATATGCTGTGGTCAACAGTGTCAAACGCAGCACTGAGATCTAATAATACTAACACTGAAGTTCTGCCACTGTCTGTAGGTAGGTAAATGATGCTTGTGACTGTTGGCATCTCATCCCTTAAAACAGAAGCCTCACCTTGATTATAATAAGGAGAAATAGAAAGGGTGTATTTCAAGCTTGTGATGTAAACCGGTCATTGGGCTTTTTTCTTGTCAACTGAGATATGTTAGAACGTTTTTCCAACTTTAATTGACTGAATTTATTTGAAAAGTGGTCTTATTAACACATGAATACTAATACAACTATACCATATTGTGAATTTTCCTGAATAATGACGTTTGTTAAAGGCACACACTGGTAAGTTAATGTTAATGTATTAAACAGTGTGGCCTAGGCTCGTCTATGTTCTTCGATTCATTCTGTTTTAAATGATACGTTTTAATCAGAGGTCACTTGGCAAAGGTTTTAAGAACTTGTCTGGGTTTGATATCTTTGTGTGATGTTGGCCATCAGATGCTTACACATACCTTTAAGGTGAATATTTATTTATTTGTGTTGGATATAAGCATGAGCGAATACATATTTTTTTCATTTACATTTTATAACTGACAAATTATGTAACCATTGTTGGTGCATTCAGTTGTCACTTCCCAGAAGCCATTTTCTGTCAACCTTGTGCAGCCGGTACCCTGGATGGATTTGTCTGGCTGCCCATTCCCCCACTTGGTAAAGGTCAGAGCTTGGTTCTTCATATCGGTTTGAAAATTCCCCTTCGCTTTGTTATTGTTGACGTTGATCCAGGCTTCTTTGTAAATGTCCCCAAAGATCTGAGTCAGTTTGCTGTTCTCCTCCTCGTTCTGGGGCAAAGCCAGCTCCATGCCTTGTTGTGTGCAGAACTCGACGGCAGTGGAGAAAAAATCTCTCTCCTTGTAGGACACAAATAATTTCTGACCAACTGTCCGGACAAAGTCGTAGTTTATAGCTAAAAAGAGAAGAGCGTATTTTCAGAAAAAAACAAATATAACTGTTTTTACAAACTCAAAATGTTTTTTTGAATCTCAAGTTCCTCTCTGTTCTTTTTCTGACAGTAAAACCTTTTTACTCTTTTACCTCCTGATTCAGACAAATTACATTCCTCTTAATGTCTACATTAAAAAAGCTTTAATTTACTCAGTTCTCTTATAATGTTTTATTTCCCCGTATGGTTGGCAGCTTGGTGAACAGGAACCCCAAACAGGACATTTAATTTTGTTAATGCCAAAAAAAAATTAAAATAGTCTAGTGTTTACGTGATCTAGTGTTTTTTTTATTCCACTGTTTTCCCTATTTTAGCTCTTTGAGCACAGTAAGGCAGTTGAGTTTTAAAACAGCTAACGTCAGACACTTTACAAAAAGCCCGGCATATGGTGTTTCAAAGAGGGTACTTACCCAGCAAGAACTTAGAAAATCTCTCTGTTAAGGTTGTGTAGTCATCACAATCTGGAATAAACACATTAAATTAAATTACTAAATTGTAAATACTTTGGAGCTCACATGTGATTATATCAGGGCTGCTCGATTTGGAAAAAATAACTATTTGAGATCATTTTGACTGATCAATTGCGATATGTTACAATGAAAACAGTCAAATGTGCACATGTTGAAGTATAGCGTTGAACACTCTATTGTAAATGACAAACAGCCATTTTGTTTAGCTTAGCAAAGCTTATGAATTTTTTTTACAACTATAATGAGTTTTGTTATATATATATATATTGTATAATATCTTACCCTGGCAAACTTCAGGTCCTCCATCTGGTCCACGATCTCCTTTAGGACCCACACTTCCTGTAGAGCGAGAACAAAATACCTCAATTCTCCTTCTCAGGGAATGCTCAATGTTTCTTATTAGTTAATTAATAATGAATACATTATGAAGTGTGTAATTCAACATCTTGGCACGAGAGGCACAACAGTGAGAATTTAGGGGACACCTTAATGGGTCAGGAGTTAGGGGGAAGCAAGCTCAATATCGATCAAAGGCATTCCAACCATTCAAGCACAATAGATGTAACAGTAGGCCTTAAAGAGGACATGTTATGATACGTTTAAGGTTCACATTTGTATATTGTGCTTCTACTCGGACACGTTTACATGCTTTAATGTTCAAAAAGGTCTTTATTTTTCTCGTACTGCCCGTGGCAATGTAACAAAATTCAGACAAAAAGCATGGTCTTAGTTTGGTCAGAAATAAAACTCTTCAGAACACTACTCTGCTGAAATTGAAAATACCCACCTTTTTGACCAGGAGGACCAGCACCAGGTTCCCCAGGTGCCCCAGGGAAACCAGGTGGGCCACGTGGGCCACTTGGACCACCAGATAGCCCATCAAGACCAGGAGGCCCATCAAGACCAGGTGGCCCATCAAGACCAGGTGGCCCAGGATCCAGACAAGAACATGTCTGCCCATTAATAATATTGCTGCCAATAAAATTATACAGGCAGACAACGCCGAATAGGGGCCACATCTTGATCTTCTCAGTGTAGAACTGAAATGTATATTAAATATAGTTGAGCATTTTCTATTATAGAGCTTCACTAGAAATATGTGTATCATAATTTAGAACCAATAGTTCGTAGCTGAATGTAAATTGGTATTTTCCATGCACTCATAGATGTGGGTTCTGGAAATATTCCAAACAGAGGTATACTACCAAAACAGGCTAAATGTAATTAGCGAAACATTAAAAGTTGTTTAAAAGGACTTAATAACACAATCAAGTAATAAATAGTGATAAGCAGAGCATAACTCACCGTATAAATGAGAGTGATCTGCTGTGTGCTGCTTCCTCTCTACTTCCAAAGAAAAAATGTTCATGTATGAGTGATCTGGTCTGATGTAACAACAGATGCAAAGTTTGGGATTTTTCTTAGAATAGAGGAAGTTTATCAGCCCAAGATCCTCCCTCTTTTTTTAACCCAATAATGACAGTGTAGTAATAAGATACATAACTTAACTTTGTTTCAATGAGATAACATAAGAATTGCATCGACTTTGCACCCTGAGCTGTGATTTTAGGTGGCCATGTTGCATTAAAAGACTCAAGTACACATATTTAAAGTTTGGTGACTGGATCTTTGCTATCTCAGTGACAAAATCAGTCCACAGACAATGGGTGGGTGGAGGCTGCAAAAAACTCAGGAGCAGCTTGTCAGTCCAGTTTAGGATTGAGCCATTGTTGTTGCTGCTAGTTCAGAGGGTAACCCCTTCACTTTTATCAGCAGGTGGTATTGAGTAATATTAGAATTTCTTTACCGACAAACAAAGTATACATACACTGCAAAGCTACAGTACTAAGGACATCATTCTCTTTCAATGGACTGCACACTCACTATTGCTAAAACATGCTAAAACATTTAAAAAGATGCTTAGCATGCTAAAATGAATGAATGAACCTCACTGCTGTATACTTTTACTGGGGCATATGCTTTACGAATATATATATTTGTTTTTATTTACTTGAATGATATTTCATATATTGTTTACTTTCATATAGGAAAACATGTGCGACAATAATGCTATGATGCTGAAGCAGTGAAACACTTTTAATGAGATTGACATATCACAAGCATGGTTTATGAAACAATTACACATGAAAGTAAAACTGTCTAAAAGCAGTTTGTCCTAATCTGAATCATTGAAGCAGTTTACATTTTGATTGATTAGTTCACAGATATTAATGGGAGAATGCAAAAGGCATACTTTTTTGCCAACTTCTTCCATTTCAGACAGTAATATAGTACTTTCTACCAACATAAAACATACAGAAGAAAATGTAAATTGCAGTGTGACCTTTTCATATCTGACATATGATGTAATTATTCTGAAAGCATTCGCTTGTCACTTGCCAGACACCATTTTCTGACAGCATGGTGCAGCCTGTACCCTGGATGGATTTGTCTGGCTGCCCTTCTCCCCACTTGGTAAAGGTCAGAGGTAGGTTCTTCATATCAGTCAGTAAATTCCCCTCTACTTTGTTATTGTTGACGTTGATCCAAGCTTTTTTTAAATGTACCCCAAACACTTGAGTCAGTTTGCTGTTCTCCTCCTCGTTCTGGGGCAAAGCCAGCTCCAAGCCTTGTTGTGTGCAGAACTCGACGGCGGTGGAGAAAGAGTCTCTCTTCTTGTAGGACACAAAGTATTTCTGACCAACTCTCCGGACAAAGTCATAGTTTAAAGCTAAAAAGAGAAGAGCATATGCAGAAAAAACAAATATAACTGATCGAGTGAAACCATTTGTTTTTATAAACTCACCTTTTTTTTTACCCAAGGTTCCTCTCTGTTCTTTCTCTCCGATGCCTTGCTCAAAGGCACCACGGCAGGGCCCAGGAGGTGAACTGGGACCTCTCCAAGTAGCAGACCACACTCCTATTTTAGGTCTGTTTGGGGACTTGAACCAGCAGCCCTACGGCTCCCAGTCCAAGCCTCTACTGACTGAGCCACTGCCGGAAAAAGCCCAGCATATGGTGTTTCAAAGAGTGTACTACTTACCCAGCTCGAATTTAGAAAATCTCTCTTTTAAGGTTGTGTAGTCCTTGCTTCCACAATCTGGATTAAAACACAATACATTCAATTACTAAATTGTAAATACTTTGGAGCTCACATGTGTGTTTATCAGGGCTGCTCGATTTGGAAACAAATACTATTTGAGATCATTTTGACTGATCAATTGCGATATGATTGGCGATATAAAAGGAAATTACAATATAACATTATAATTTACAAAAAAATACTTTATGAACATATTTTGCTATTACAAAATATTGTGCCAACTACTATTTGGATATTGCACTAGTCCATATTGCGAATTTAATAAAAAAGAAGATTTTGTTTGCAATCAAAGTATATACCCCGCCACATCAAAGGCTCATAATTCAGTTCATCTTCAGTTATTTTCATTATTAACATCACAATAACTCAGTAATGTTGTTACGTCTGCTGTTTGTAAATCAAATATTGCAGCCATCTTAAGTTGAAATTGTGCAGGACAATGAAAATAGTAAAATGTGCACATGTTGTAGTATAGCATTGAACATTATTGTAAATGACAAAAAAAGCCATTTTGTTTAGCTAAGCAAAGCTTATGAAAAATTGTTACAACTATAATGAGTTTGTTATATATATATATTGTAAAATATCTTACACTGGCAAACTCCAGGTAGTCCAGGTCTTCCATCTGGTCCACGATCTCCTGTAGGACCCACACTTCCTGTAGAGCGAGAACAAAACACCTCAATTCTCCTTCTCAGGGAATGCTCAATGTTTCTTATTAGTTAATTAATAATGAATACATTATGAAGTGTTTAATTCAACATCTTGGCACGAGAGGCACAACAGTGAGAATTTAGGGGACACCTTAATGGGTCAGGAGTTAGGGGGAAGCAAGCTCAATATCGATCAAAGGCATTCCAACCATTCAAGCACAATAGATGTAGGCCTTAAAGAGGACATGTTATGATACTTTCCAGGTCACATTTGTATGTTGTGCTTCTACTCGGACACATTTACATGCTTTAATGTTCAAAAAGGCATTTATTTTTCTCGTACTGCCCGTGGCAATGTGCCAAAATTCAGACAAAAAGCATGGTCTTAGTTTGGTCAGAAATAAAACTCTTCAGAAATTGAAAATACCCACCTTTTTGACCAGCACCAGGTTCCCCAGGTGTCCCAGGTTTCCCAGAGACACCAGGTGGGCCAGATCCAGGGCTCCCAGGTGGCCCAGCTGTCCCAGGTGTCCCAGGTGTCCCAGGACGACCGGGTGGCCCACAACATGCTGTCTGCCCATTAATAATATTGCTGCCAATAAAATTAAGCAGGCAGAAAACGCAGAATAGGGGCCACATCTTGATCTTCTCAGTGTAGAACTGAAACATTATATTCAATGAAAAGTTATTTAAAAGGACTTAATAACACAATCAAGTAATAAATAGTGATAAGCAGAGAAGAACTCACCGTATAAATGAGAGTGATCTGCTGTGTGCTGCTTCCTCTCTACTTCCAAAGAAAAATGTTCATGTATGAGTGATCTGGTCTGATGTAACAACAGATGCAAAGTTTGGGATTTTTCTTAGAATAGAGGATGTTTATCAGCCCAAGATCCTCCCTCTTTTTTTAACCCAATAATGACATAGTGTAGTGATAAGATACACTGAACAAAAATATAAATCACTTTTGTTTTTGCTCCCATTTTTCATGAGATGAACTCAAAGATCTAAAACATTTTCTATATACACAAAATAACCATTTCTCTCAAATATTGTTCACAAATCTGAAAAAATCTGTGATAGTGAGCCGAGATAATCCATCCCACCTCACATGTGTGGCATATCAAGATGATAATTAGACAGCATGATTATTGCACAGGTGTCCTCAGCTTAATGAGATGAGTGTTACCCAATAGAGCACAATTTCTTGCTCATTGCTCCTTTCGTGAACACCCTTACATAGAAGAAGGGCCACATACTTCGAATGTTCTGAGGTAATGGTACAAAGTTAACACACACAACATCTGTGAATTCTTGCAAATCAGAGCTGTAATAATCATGATCCACACTCACTCACAACCTCGTAGTCCTTGAATAGGAATCTTACCCAAGTCTAACTTAGCAATGCTCTTCTTTAACGTGCCATCGTCCTCGATAAGGGAACCAACGTTTTCTGGATAAAGAGGAATAACTTCAGTTACCAAAGTTGCAATACATTTGTGCTAAATGATGTGCAATCTCTACAAAAAAAAGTCGTATTGTTTCCTTTAATACTGTACACCTTACAATATAATGCAAACCAGTTTACAATCCATTGCAATAAATACAAGCACTATGAATAAATTCCTTTAATTCAAGTTATATTGATTCACATCCGTGCTTATTTAAAGGGGTTTTGTGTTAAAATGTGTAGTTTACATCTGATTTTAGATAATGATGACTTGTGAAATTTGATGATAACTCATTTATGAATAATTATTTCTGCCCTAACCCTTCCTTTGTAATTATAATAAAGATCTTAATCTTTTTTAAGTTGTATATACCTCAAAATCCAAGGGGCAAACATAACGGACACATGACATCTAGTTTCCATATGGACTTGGGTTTGGATATATCTCTCTCCAACATACTGTATTCATTCGGAGAAAAGTAAGATCAAGCTTTTAAATGCCCTAAACTGAGAGTAAAACAAAAAGGTGTCCAAATCTAACGTCCTTTTCCTTGTGCAGAAAGCGAACAAGTTCTTACAAAAAATATTTCTAAAATAGTTGAACTACTTGCATGCTGAATTGTTATTGTTTACTTTTAAAACGTACTTACATTTTTCTGTTAATATATTCTCTTAAAAAGAAAGAAATCACAGTTTTCACACATACCAACGCTCCCAGGGGCTCCAGGTGCTCCAGGTGCTCCAGGTGGTCCAGGTGGTCCAGGTGGTCCAGGTGGTCCAGGTGGTCCAGGTGGTCCAGGTGGTCCAGGTGCTCCAGGTGCTCCAGGTGCTCCAGGTGCTCCAGGTGCTCCAGGTGGTCCAGGTGGTCCAGGTAGTCCACGTGTTCCAGGCATCCCTCTATACCCTGAACAGCAGGTACAAATCAATTAAACAAGACCAAAAAGCCCAAGTGACACTACACAAAAAAAATGTTAGATCGATGACATAAACATTTAATAATCAGCTGCAACCTGAAGTGAAATGGTTCATCTTTCAGGTGGAACAAGTTTCAATAGCACAGCATTTCTGTTGGTTTGTTATGTTTACAAATTTGACATTATGATCTAAGGTGCTCTTCTGAGCTAACTTGGCTGACACAGAGCATCGGGTGTCATAGTATACAAGGAAGACCTGGTGTGGGAAGGGTGACATGCAACTGTCTACCTTTACAACCCTTGCTAGGATTAATTTTGTTCTCATTTCTTACAGTACATAAGAAAAAAAAAAGCACTTGCAATTTAGCTTTGAGCTGTGTACTTTGGAGTGTTAACATCTGTTCAGCCGGTATTGTTTGTTACTTTGTCAAATTGTTTTTTTGTCATCGTGGAATAATATGGTCATGGAGACAACTACTGTAGTGTGAACCACAGAAGCGGTTTTCCCAGGTGATCATATATGTCCATCTGTTTTCCGTGGACAGATTTAATCACCTTGATAGGCCCAAAACTTTTCAAGTTGCAGCCGCAAAAACTTGTATGTAATTTAGATCAAAATAAAGGTCAAGCTGAAAAAGAGTGTAGTCCAAACAGGGCACTGGAACTATAGGGGGTAGCAAGTTGGGAAGCCTCTGGGTCAGGAGCAGAGGTGTACAAATACAAGTACATTTTTCTGATATCAGTACTTTACTCCACTACTTATTTTTCTGGCGACTTTTTACTTTCTATTTCTTACATTTTCAAAACAGGTTCGTCACTTTAGTTTGAATGTGTGTTTGGTGGCGTGATCATTATTATTTAGAGTCATTGCGTGCCTATTGATTTGAACACGATCCGTGTATCCATCATTTCCTGGTCTTCTCTAAAGAAGAGGGACCAATGGAAACGTTGTCATGTTGCCGTTGTTCAGCATGGAAACATTCATTAGCTAACAATTACATTATTGTTCTATTAATATAAAGTGAGGTCAGGTACTCTTTAAAACAGCTGCTAGTTATGGGTACTTTTTACTTAAGTACATTTCGAAGCCCATACTTCTTTACTTTTAATTGAGTAAAGAAGTGTAGTCAGTACTTCTACTTTTACCAGAGTATTTTTAAACATGAGTATCTGTACTTAAGTAAAGGATGTGTGTACTTGTGCCATCTCTGGTCAGGACACAAAGTCATGGTCTATCTTTCCCTGCATGCTGAAAACTGCCTTTTCAGACTACTCCTTGACATCCAATGGTAGGACTAATTTCCCTCTTATTTCTTTAAAAAAACATGAAATGAAATACATCCCGATTGTAGTCAGGTCAGAAAACAATGTTTAGAAACAGTTGTTGGTGAAGTCAATGACACCAACCTTGTTCACCTTTTTCATCCGCGATATCAGGATGTCCTCTTTCACCTTTGGGAACAGGAACATCTGCCATCTGCCTGTAGCCAGTGGTAGCCATCAGACAGAGGACGCAGAATGGGAGACACAGCCTCATCTTCTGAATGCAGAACTCAAATCCTTTTCAAATACAGTAAATCATTTTTAATGTTTTCAGGCTTAATATGAAATAAACTTCCTCATAATTTAAAATACATTTATACAAAGATTATTAAAGCAAAAGTTATTCACTTCACAATTAAGACAAAAATAAACTTGCCAAGTATTACAAATGGTATCTTGTTATAACATTTATACAAATGTATTTACTTTTTAATCTAAGTATACAATATTTACTATAAACATATAGTACAGGGATTCAGAATATGTCAATGATGACAATCTTGTTGAAAAACCAAAAAGAACTCACAGTATAAACAAAGAGTGATCTGGATGTGCTGTTTCTTTGCTGCTGGCAAAAACAAAGTTGCAAAGAAAATATTTTGGTCAAAAATGCAAGTCTTCAGTCCAGTGGAAATTAAAGCTGGTGGACAGCTTTTTATAAGACATGACAGAGAAAGGAGAACTAGATCCTCCCTCTGCTCTGGGAAAACAGAGCTAAGAAACAACAAATCCACTTTGAATTTCTTTTAAAACACATGATTTGTCCTGGTCCTTGCCAATTTGAAGTTGCATGATAGTGGTGGGGGATATGGCCATAATCTTAAATAGCGGTATATGTTGTTTTATATCAGGGTATCACTAACTCAAAATGTAGTAGTTGTTCCTGAAATAATGTACTTAGTCACATTTTATTTTATTTTTTGAGTCACACAAGACAATCCTTGAGATAAAGAACTTAAAAGTGGATGCTCTAATGTTCCTAAGTTGAATACAGTGTTTAAGATCCTGCAGTATAGCCTCTTTTAGAGAAACCGTATATGATGCAACCATGGTAAGTAATTTTTGTATTTCAGTCTACTAATGTTCTTGGCCAAGATCATCTTATGAGTAGTCCCGGGTGAAAATCATTTACAATTTTGGGTTACATTTTTATTGTGACGTACATCATGCTTTCAAATCACTGTTTCTTTACATGTATCCTGCATTGTTTTAAATGTGTACGGGTCATTTTAGAATGTTTTATATGTGTTGTGATAAAGCAATCATATGTTTCTGTGGGAGGAACTAAGAGCTAAGATATTGGTTCTGAGGAGGGAAACCATTGATCTGAAACTAAATATCCCTCAGATTAATGGTTTCTAATCTGGGATACAAGACATATCGATATGATGTCGGCACTTGAGGAGCATTCATGTGTCACTCACCTGACACCGTTTTCTGACAGTGTGGTGCAGCCTGTACCCTGGATGGATTCTTCTGGCTGCCCTTCCCCCCATTTCGTGAATATCAGAGGTCTGTTTTTCAGATCAACTATAAAATTCCCCTCCGCTTTGTTATTGTTCTCGTTGAGCCAAGCAGTTTTGAAATCTATATCTATCGACGGCGCTGGAGAAAGAGTCTCTCTTCTTGTAGGACACAAATCATTTCTGACCAACTCTCCGGACAAAGTCAAAGTTTATGACTGAAAACACAGAGAAAACATTACTTAAACATGAATGATGTTTGTCATTGGGATCAAAATAATATGAAGCAAAGTATTGGAAATGTAGTTAAGCCTTTTCCCCTATGATACTGTTTTTCATCAATATATTATAGTTCTCAGATATATACAAAACATGTCTCTGAAGGGTTTGGCTCGAAACACCAAACAGATCATTGCAGCATCCCATAATCCCCTCTGTTTCCACCCTGTTTCAAAAGTGCTGATTCTCTGTCTGTTACTTTAGATCAGGGGTGCCCAACCAGTCGATCGCGATCGACCGGTCGATCGCGGGGAGATTCCCAGTCGATCGTGAGATGTGTCTAAAAAATTTAAAATAGAACAACAATATTCTGTTTTTATCGTTAATGTCCTGTAACATAATCTTCCTGTGCCAGAATAATGCACTTGAACGCATCAAAGCTTTGTGATTGGCCGGCGTGACCCCATGTGTCGGGGAGCGGCTGGTGGGCAGTGGGCAGTGCACTAGTTCGCTAACGTTGTCCGTGTCAACAGGAGTGACAGTCCGCACACACACAAGACCGCAATTATGGCAGAAGCAAAACATATATAATTTTCACTCCGAGTGGGAGGATGTTTATGTTTGTATCTATTCCAATTCAAAGTCCATCTGTCTCATCTGCAATGCGAGCGTGGCTTTATCGAGGAAGGGTAATTTAGGAGCGGCATTTCAAAACAGTGCACAAACGCTGCGAGACGGAATTCCCTCCTAATTCTGCCCTACGCTCCAAAAGGGGAGGGGCCTGAAAGGACAGCTAAATGCACAGCAGTCCATTTTCACCAGGCCCAACAACAAGAGCAAGGCTGCTACCAGAGCATCTTATCGTGTCAGTCACGTTCTTGCGAAACACATGAAGTCTTTCAAAGACGGCAAAGTTGTGAAAGAAGCATTCCTGGAGGCTGCCGATGCGTAATAAAAATAACAGTAGCATTTCAACAGGTTTTTGATATGATAAAAACTCAAGTTAGATACCGTTATTAATCAGCTGTAAGTTTGAGTTTGTTTGAACTTATTCATTATAATTATTGTACAAAATGGTATAAGAATGCAAACTTAAATTGATTATAGTCTATTATCAATTCAGGTTAAGAAACTAGTGTTGCTTGCATCCTATTTTAAAGGCATTTCTTTTTATAATCTACTAAAATGCAACAAAAAAAGGGTTTGATTCTATTAATTTTGTCTTTTTTATTGCACTGTTGCAGCAGATTCCTGTGTAGCTTCAGATCTGAGTTGTCTTATTAGTAAGACTAATTTATACTTTTGTAGCAACACTATTTTTAAATAATGGCAAAGAAAGGGTTCAGAGTATTTTCCTTTTTTCCTGTGTCATATGTGGCAGCACTGTTCAATGTTTCTTAAACATTACCCACTGTAGTGACGTGTGAATAAACTCCAACTCTGTATCAACAACACTGTTGTGTAACTTCAGTTAAATACTTGTATGTGTGTAGATTAGAAAGAGGTAAGATAAAGGATCTGCAGTATTTTATGAAGTATTAATCGTACAAAGGTCAGTTTTATACAAGTAGAAGTGTGTATTTACCTGGTAGTAGGCTGTCAGTAATGGCTACGCCTCTCTATTTGGACTGGTAGATCTCGGCAGACTGGCAACTTTAAAGTAGCTCTCGGTTCAAAAAAGGTTGGGCACCCCTGCTTTAGATGAAAATAAGGAGCCACTCCCCACGCCCCTCTGAGAGATATTTGGTTAAAAAAGAACACAATGGTGCTCTAGGAGAAGATTCAGGTATTACATACCTAAAGGGACATGGAAACGTTTTTTTTAAAAGAGAGAGAGAAAAAAAAGTGAGCACGAGAAACTAACCCATTATCCCGACTATTTTTTTTTGAGAAAGTTACCGGTGCGCCATGGAGGAAGTGCACACAGGAGACAACCATTTCATTGCAGACTGTTATGTTTACGTGGGGAAATGACAGTGCATACATTATTTGAGATATGTTTGGAACTCAGACTTAATTTTAAGGACATAACTTTCTCAAAAAAAACTAATAAAAAGTCGGGATAACGGGTTACTTTCTCGTGTGCTCGAGAAACTAACCCGTTATCCTGACTTTTTTTTTTTCTCTCTCTCTTTTTATTTTTTTTCCATGTCCCTTTAGGGTCTCCGCACTTTACAAAGTCATCGTATAATGTAATCAAAATAATCACATAAAAGGTCATAGTATGCCATGAAAATACTATCAAAAAAGTCACACTGTTTAGGGGCTCCGTAGTAAAGGCATACATACTAAGACATTTTTATGGCATTTTCGTACAACTTCTTTACTATTATTTCTATAAGGGCGTTCACACCAAGTTATTTTCCCACAATAGTTCATGAGAACTAAAGCAGATCGCGTTCACACCGCAATGAGTTCCTGGGTGAGGATTAAACAAATGAAGCCGCTGACGTCACTTCTTCTTCTTCTGCTTTGGGTTTACTGGCAGGCCGCAAACAACTTCACGGCGTATACTGCCACCCGAAGTCCCCGGCCGGAAGTCCACGGAGTTTGGGACTGGCTTCAGTAGAAGCTGCTGGGACTCCCAGCAGCTTCTACTGAAGCCTTCCGAGTAAATCGCAAGAACGCCGACACCTCCTCATCTCCACCGCTCCCATGTCTTCTTTTGTGTTGCCATAAGTTAGTCTCTCTGCGTTTCTGCGCTGGGCTAATGCTAATAATGCTAATGCGAGGATAATAAAATGGCGGCTTCAGAGAACTTTTTGGGAGTTTTACCATGGAGTTTTACGGGGCGTGGTTTGCAATCCGCCCAGCCAACAGAAATAGGAACCTTTTCTCCCACGAAAGTCCCTGCTCTCTAGCAGGGACTGAAAAGGGGGTAAAAATGGTTCTGATGAACTAATTTAGTTCAGGGGGCTTTTTGGTGTGAACGCAAATATATTCTGATTAACTATTGTGGGAGAAGTACTCCGGTGTGAACGCGCCTTATGGGATACCACACTATGACTTTTTGATTTAATTACTTTACACGTTTTACTATGACATTGTATTGCATTCAATACTTTAACTTTGGAATCAGTTTTTTAAATGAAGAAATAGGATGTTCTGACTTTTTATATTACATTATAATATACTATACTCAGAAAGAAACAATAAACATTACAACATCAGGAAACGTTCTACAGAAATGCTTGAATTAGACCATAGTCCCTTAGTAACATGGTCAAGAAAATGTGTCTATCGTCTACACATATATGGAAACTCGTATCATTGTTTGACATAATCTGAGCCAGTGAAATTAAAAAGGAAAAATTCCCAGGATTAAGCCTTGAGATACTCCACAGGTCATATTTGTCTGCTTCACTTTGTGATTACCTATAGATACAAAGTAGTTTCTGTCCTTTAAATATAATTTAGACCAGTATAAAAAGGTGCGAAAATGTCCAACCCATTTATCCCAAACTTTTAAAGTGGCCCTTTTATCCTATTTTACATTTGGGACCAGAATCACCTTTAAGCTGACTATAGCCAAAAGGAGTCATCAGGCAGAGGACGAAGAGCAGGAGAAACATCCTCATCTTCAGAAAAATAATAATGTTGTATTGTTAAAGTTAATTAGATATAGATTATAATTGAACATTATTTAAACATTCCTGATATTTGTTTTTGGGATCAAAACAATTGTTAAGCAAAATCTGTTTTACTTCTTAAAGATTTTCTCAGTCATGTTGGAAATATAGTTAAAAATGTTCTCATACAATAAGAATGATTACTTTTAACAATGTAGTTCCCAGTTCTAACCCTAACCGTAACTTGAAGGGCCCATGTCATGCTTTTCCGGTTATTATCCGTCCCCTTGTGTGTTATGAAGGTTTTTATGCATGTAAACGGTCTGCAGAGTCAAAAACCCTCAAAGTACACCCTGTTGCGAGTACATTACATTACATTACATTTAGCTGACGCTTTTATCCAAAGCAACTTACAATAAGTACATTCGACCAGGAAGACACAACCTTGAAGAAAACAGAATCATATAAGTACATCAGGTTTCATAGAGCCAAACATTTCAAGTGCTACTCAACTGGCTTTAGGTAAGCCAGTCCTTTATTAGTATAAAAGTGCTTCGTTAATAGTTCTAACGCTCGAAGTGGAGTCGAAAGAGATGAGTTTTCAGTTTGCGCCGGAAGATGTGCAAGCTATCTGCCGTCCTGATGTCAATGGGGAGCTCATTCCACCATCTTGGAGCCAGGACAGCAAACCCACGTGTTTTCGCCGATGGGAACTTGGGTCCCCCTCGCAGCGAGGGCGCAACAAGTCGTTTGGCTGATGCAGAGCGTAGTGCACGCGCTGGGGAGTAAAACTCTAACACAGTCTATGCTGCCCCAAAACGCCTCGTTGGAGATTTCTCATTTACCATTGTTTACTTCCTGGGTATTGTGGCGTGTGAATACCCAGAGGCCACACCCTCTGCCAGCATTTCACGAAACAAAGCTTCACAAACCTTTCAGCGATTCATGCCGGATATGTACAGCGTATGGCACTGAAGAACGATGCTGTTCCTACTTTGTTTGGACCAGCGGGAGATTCAGGCACACAACCTGTAAGTATTCATTGTTGTTTGTGTATTTATGATGTTTAAAACAAACACGGTATCTACCACCATGGCCGTATCCACCATTGAGGTCACCCAGGTCCGGACCTCGGTAATATTTTTCGAGCTGTGTAACAAAACTTGTGAAATAATTGCACGAAACGGGATTATTTGTAGTACTTCCATTTACTGACGATGGGGGCGCTGCATAACTACGTAGCCTTGATTAAAGCAAACAGAAGAAGACGACATGTATCAACCGGGTTGCATTCCAATAGTCCATTTAGCTTAGGAACCTTCCTAACGGAGTGAAATGACCCGGAAGTACGTCACAGGTTTCAAATTTCCTTTATAACCTCCTTTAGCTTAGGAACCACTGGACCTCCCGAACCGAAAAGAGAGGAGAAAATGCTGCCCCACAATGCATTGCAGCCGCAGCATTGGCCGTCACTCAACAGTCGGCCGTTCACGGAAACAACCGATTATGACCGAGAAATGATATCATGAAAGTTACGGTGCTTATTAAGCATTTTAAAACGTATGTGGTAAGTTGCCAAAGTGCTTTTTTCTGAACGTTCATCAGTATTATAATCAAAAAGAGAAATATGAACGTTAGTTTTTACTGAAATGATCAAATAAAGTCAACATTTCACAGTCTTTACTGAGCTGTGTGGGGTTTGTTCAACTTTTAAAAGATGTTTGAATGGTGATATACACAGTGATAGATGTTAAGGACTAACGTTTATAATAAATACATTTGTATTGATTTTAAGATCTTTTCATAGTTCATACAATCATACGTATTGGGATCATTTGTATTAATGTGGACCGGAGGGAGAGGGAGACGAGCATAAGTTTCACTTTCCTTTTTTATTTCAATTCCAACTTTGGTCATGAAGAATATGTTTCTCTGTTGTCCACGTTCATAAAGCATAAAGCAACAGCATCAGAGCACGGTGCAGAGTATCTAGATGAGTTTACAGTAGTCCCTCGTTCTTATTAAACATCCATGTTGTAGTCCGCTATAGAAAACTGTAGTTTCCATAGTTACCCTACAGCAGCAGACGCACATTCATGACGTCCGCTGGCGCATCATAAACACGTCGGATAGTGAAAGTGCATTCGGATTCTCTAAAGTATCGCGGTCTCTTCTCCTAAATCCTTTTGAATTCTCCTATCCACTATCCCTTAACCCCGTGACGTTTCACTCAGAGGTCAAGGAATAGGAGATAGGGTTAGAATTTAGGAGCTGATTTTTGGATTATCGGAACGCAACCCCGGTGTCAACAAACCACCGCAGCCCGGACTTCAACCGGAGCAGCGAAGGAGTGAAGAGGTATCTAGAGATCTGAGTCCAGCGGGCTGCTTGTGTTTCTGTTCATCAGGACATCATATGACCAGCAGATCCTGTGTGAACGCTCTATGTTAGTCAGTGGACGTCCGACAACATGCGCACTAACTTATATTGCAGCTATAGGCTATACTTTGGTTTAAATTGCGTGAATAAACTAGCTAGAGAGCTAAAGTTAATTACATTCATCCAATGTCAGAAGGATTACCTTTTAACAAACGTTGTAATGCTTTTCTTTCATTTCAATTTGAGTAAAACATTGAAGATATTAACATTGTATTGTTTTCTTTTTACACTGACTCAGATATAATGAAAAGACTACGTCAGTCAAAGCTCAGCTTTGGTAAGGAAGAGACAGGACAGGCAGAGAGAAAGAGAGTGAGAGAAAGTGATGGAAATCAGGGAGGAACTGCAGGTACAGTCACACAAAAGAATGTAGGCTTAATAACCCCATCTATCTATCTATCCATCTATCCATCCATCCATCCATCCATCCATCCATCCATCCATCCATCTATATAACAATAGTCTTCATTTACAATAGGCATAATTGTAAAACAACATACATCTATTGCAGTTATGATGTCATAACATACAATTTTATAAAACACGATGTGCTTACATCTTTGTTCTCTTTTGAGAATCAAACAAAACAGATTTAAATAAAACTAAAAGTGCAAACAAACAAGTTAAATGAACTAAATGGCTGAAATGCTTTGAATTCACTGGCAGGAGCGACAAGTGAGGAGGAGCAAAAAGTGAACAACGAGGGAGATTGAAGAAAGAGAAAGAGTAGAGGACAGAGAGAGTAATGAACAGGAAGAAGACAGAGAGACTAAAGACGATGGAAGAGAGGCTGCAGGTTATGGAAAGGAGAGAGACATGGAAAATGAATGTTGACAATGTTTTGTGATCATTTTAGCCTCCTCTGCATGTCCAGATCATTAATAGTAACAATCAACTGATTCTTATGCATTACACTTTCAAAAATAATTGATGCTGACATTGTCAGCCCACTGACATAGTTTGAAATCAATATATTATCCAATGTGTGACCCCCCACAGGACTTAAAAAGCACCTAACTAACGTTTTTCGGGCTGCTAAGTTGGGATGGCGGAGAAATGCTCTCCGCAGACCCATTCTCACAGCGTTATAAACCTTTTTCTTACTCAATGTCAAGCCACTATTGTTTTTACTTCGGCTGTGAGTGTTTGTGTGTGCTCAGGATGAGTTTCACTTGTTCTCGCTGTATCGCCGACCCGGAAGCCTGTCCGCTCCTCACAGCAGATCACAGCAACGAGCTTCGCAACTTCCCGACCAATCAGAGCACACTGGGCTCACAGGGGGGGGGGGGGGCAGGAGCTCCAACAAGCCGTGTAGGACAGAGAGTGAATACCGGTGAATACACATAGAGATGCTGTATGAGAAACCAATGTGAGTTTGTAAAATTGCGCAGCATAAATCTATTTTAGTAAACCTCAACAATGGAATTATGAACAGTAGAAATGGCCATGACATGCATGGGCCCTTTAACAAACTTAAATAAAACAGATTTTCAATGCAATATATACTGATAAGTGACATATTACCTTTGTACAGCGCCAATCATGCAGTCATGTAATGTAAAATGTATTAATAACACAGAATTGAGCACCAAATAGTAATAAACACAAAGGAACTCACTGGATAAACGTGTAGTGATCTGCAGGAGGTGCAACTTCCAAATAAATGTGATCAAGATCATGGTTCGAGGGCTTGTATAAGAAATTCAGTCCAGCGTAAACAACAGACGTTGTTTATGTTGGTGATGTCATTTGGTATAAGCGGCTAAGAAAGGAAAAAACTCAGTCCAAAAGCTTCAACTGCAATTCTGTGACAGCTTAGTGTGAATGTATTTTCTGTAGTTTCATTAAATCACCCACATATTGTGTTCATATGACCTTACAAATATGTTTATCTACTTGACAGTGCTTTGACTGCTTGAAAAAAACAAACAGAAGAATGAATTCTCCTCTCTTTGGGTAAGGAAATATTAATGATGCTTTATTTATGAGGCTCGGTCAGAAAGACAATACAAACCTGTTCACCTTAAAGGTGGGGTAGGTAAGTTTGGGAAACCGGCTCGAGATACACTTTTTGTTATATTCCATGGAATGCTCTTAACATCCCGATAGCAATGAATATCTTAAGTGCTTTGACAAAAAATCCATAAAAAATGTCATCTGTGGAAGCCGTGGCGCTGTAAAAAGCACGACCAATCATCTGAGCCGGCCCGGCTAAAGTAACTGGATGGCCTACCTGCCTGTCTGCCTTCCATCTGTGCACAAACTTATCTCGTGCCCTCATTGGTCATGTGCTCGTTTGTGTGTGTTGGAGGAGGGGCTCTGTAAGGAAGTAGCAGATTTCTTCCGGCCGTGTTTTTTCAAATTCTCGCACACTCAAGCTGGTTTGTCCAAAATTACCTACCCCACCTTTAAGTATTGAGGCATACACATGTAGCATGAATTGCTTGTAGCTACTTTTAAAATGAATACAGCTCAAAATGAGGTATGATAAACACATTAATTTGTATAAAATGTAAAGTATTTAGGGGACTACACTTCAATTATCAGGAATCAATACCTAAATATGTAAAAGGTGGTTGTGTCATAAAGACTTTGAAAAAAAAGGGAACACCAATGCTGATGCTGGGAGCTAATTTGTTACTCACTGTGTGGTCGTGGAAACTGGTCAGCACATTTCACTGCGTCTGAAACATAAATCTTCTCAAATCTCTTTTATGACGTGATCAACGTGATGTTGTGTGTGAAAACACTGGTTTATTTTTGTCCTTAAACAGACCCCACCAATCAGAAGCGGTATTCGGCCTCACACGGGGCACCAGTATCATGATTTGCTTGTAGCAGATGTAATAACTAAAATCAAAATATGTATTTATAATTGACAACTCAAAACTAATCAAGTAATCAACTTTTAGAAACACTTTGTTTAATATTGAGTAACAGAATACTTCTTTGAGCCCCATCCAGCTAAAGAATACATTTATAGCCATCATTGTTATCGTCTCGTAATTGTAAGACTATTGAATTTTGGCTTTGTATAAATGTAGCTGATATTTCACACATAAATCCTTATGAATAACATTTTATTAAATGTATGACGACAAAACCATAACTCTTAAAAAGAGAAATTATGAATAAATGAAATGATATGAAATATAATGCATTTTTTTACAAGTGAATGAATGGAAGTGATTGAAGTGATTGAAGTGATTGTAGTGATGGGAGGCCTCCCTTGTCAGTGCATATACAGCGAAGAACATGATAAGGACAATGATCGAAGCCAGGACTGTGGCCAAGATGTTGAGGCAGCGGGCGGTGGAGCCGTAGCACCGGCCTCCTTCCATATCTCCAACCACCTTCCGGTCTCTGGCCTGAAAGGACTAAAAGCACATTGATTTGAAATTGGATTCTGCGTTCACACCGGAGACGATGCGATGTTTGGGGGCGGCGCGGTAACATGGAACATCAATGCAGAGACGCGGACAGACGCGAATTAGCTCCGACGGCGAGCGTGAAGCGGTGGACGCAAATTCCGTGGCGCGATTGAGGCGATTGAAGGGGGCCGCGACACACGCTCAAGTTCAATTTGTTCAACTCGAGCGTCATATTCGCGATCTCGCGGTAGCCAATCAGCGGTGAGCATCTCAGCCTGCCGTCACTGACGTTCAACCAGAAAACATCAGCCGTTAGCTGTTAGCAGTTAGCACACAGAGCTCACAGCTCCTCATATCTGTTCAGAAACTGGACAAAACTTAAACAAGTACAAACCACAGACTGTCTGTGTCATGGTGAATACAGTCGCTGGTTTATTTATGTCTGTAGGCCGTTTTTATGAGTGTGGACGGAGCATATACAACGTAAGCTTAGCCTGGTCGATCCGATCTTCATTCAGAAAACAAGCATTTTAAAAGGTTTTTCGCCTGCCGTCTTGTCTGCAGACTTGTCAAGCATTAATTCATGGTTTTTACTAACCGGTATCAGTATGTTGTTACTTCGGCATCATTTAGAAAGTGTTTTGAGTGGAAAAAGGAGCAGAGGGACCAGATGATGTGGTCCCTGGGGGGCTCAGGGGGGATGCAGATCTTCCAGGCTCTCCATGAAACCCTTCGTATCTCCCCTGCAATGGGACACTGTCAGATGGGTAACCTGCAGGATTCATGGCTGTCGGATCAAATACAGTTTGAGGTGCGGCCAGCAGGAAAGTTGTGCAATGACTCATCTGTCAGTGTGGCTTTCCTTTTGGAACTTTCTTGGGGTTGGCACATGTTAGAAATGTAAATCAATGTTTTATGACGTAATTTAGTTTAAACATACAGTAAGCTTAAAACTCTTTTATTCTGAAAACATTTCTGGTTAGCATTGTCTTGTGGCTAACGCTGTTGCTAACATTTATTTTGAAAAGCTTTACTGGAAGAAGTGACGTTAACTTCCGGTTTTACGGTAACAACGATTACAGCCGTTACAATGCATTAAATAAGAAAGTCATGAATGATTTCATGAGGAGAAAAGGCGTGTGGAAGTATGCAATGAATACACAATGTCTAAATCCTCAGTTATGCGTGATATCGGACATTGGAGAAAGGAGGGCTGAACCTCACGTCACAGCCCCCAGGGAGGAGGAGCGAAGGGGAGATACAAGCGGGAAGAACCAACGTGTCTGAGTCTCTTTTCCACGGTACCAGCTGCGAGACAACATCTGCTCTGTCTCCTCAATACCCTCTGATTGTTTCATTACCACTCTACTTAATTAAAGTAACCAATTTGAACCTTTTCAGAGACTCCATTAGTCTCTTTATTTTAAGCTTCTCTCCTGGGTAGCGAGATAACCTACTGTCACCCAGTTTAAACTGTCCTGACTGAGCACAGGCACCTGCAACCTGTGCTATCAGTGTTTTGACTCCCTGTTATGGTGCTATCTTGTTATGCACAATGTTGATTATTCTCTCAGAACTAGCTAAATACATGGGTCTGGGGTAGAGTTCTTCAGAATTGGTTTGGCATCTCATCCGTGTGGTCAACTCGTGGCCCGTGAAATGTTTTCTCCAGCCGAAGCTCCAAATAAACCGTCAGTGTTTGCCATCAAAGCTCCAGCTCTCCTCGTGTCTCTCTGAGTCCTGTTTCCAATTGCTTCAGAAGTTTCCCCCACAATACTTAAAGCAAACCTATTATGCAAAATCCACTTTTTCATGTATTTTAAACATACACATGTGTCCCCGCTGTGTAAAGAGATTCACTCGCTTTTTGTCCTGATCCATTTATATAAAAACCTGTCTGAAAATGAGCTGATCAGATTTTGGCGACTTCATGATGTCATAACGTTTTTTTTTTAATTGTGTAACCATTAGCCAATAACCAACCAAGGTAACACCGAGATCATAGTTAAGTAACCGATGTTTTGAGATGGTAAATAAAGTCATGTCATAGTATCCTGAATGTAGTTTTTGCTATGTTGCATTTTGTTGCAACATATTGCATCTCTGTATTTTCTGTCATAAACTTTGACCTATAATATATTGATGAAAAACAGTATAATAGGGGACCTTTAAATACAACTAGCAATTTAAATTATAGATTGGAAATAAGATGCTATTAGTTTGGTAAAGATGTAACGATAAGTAATACCATGTAAAATTATGAAAGTAATATGCAGTGAAAAAGCATGGTATTAACCATGGGTACAGTATAATATATATTTATGAAAAATTGTAGATGAAAACAGATTTGCTGACTTTTGATCAAATGCCCCTGGTGGAGATTTAAGCCTTCACATCTTGGAGGATGCTAGCCATGATAGGGCTCAGGATACTGCTTTGTGTTTATCCACTTGAGCATGACATTTGAGGATTCTTTCTGCACCACCATTTTTACCGCAGTATTTGATATATTTGTCCTTCTTTTTCAGTACTACCACCGTAGTCGCGGTCATATACATGAGTTTTTTTCGACTTCATGATGTCATAACGTTTTTTTTTTAATTGTGTAACCATTAGCCAATAACCAACCAAGGTAACACCGAGATCATAGTTAAGTAACCGATGTTTTGAGATGGTAAATAAAGTCATGTCATAGTATCCTGAATGTAGTTTTTGCTATGTTGCATTTTGTTGCAACATATTGCATCTCTGTATTTTCTGTCATAAACTTTGACCTATAATATATTGATGAAAAACAGTATAATAGGGGACCTTTAAATACAACTAGCAATTTAAATTATAGATTGGAAATAAGATGCTATTAGTTTGGTAAAGATGTAACGATAAGTAATACCATGTAAAATTATGAAAGTAATATGCAGTGAAAAAGCATGGTATTAACCATGGGTACAGTATAATATATATTTATGAAAAATTGTAGATGAAAACAGATTTGCTGACTTTTGATCAAATGCCCCTGGTGGAGATTTAAGCCTTCACATCTTGGAGGATGCTAGCCATGATAGGGCTCAGGATACTGCTTTGTGTTTATCCACTTGAGCATGACATTTGAGGATTCTTTCTGCACCACCATTTTTACCGCAGTATTTGATATATTTGTCCTTCTTTTTCAGTACTACCACCGTAGTCGCGGTCATATACATGAGTTTTAACCCCACTGCTGTCAATTTATTTCATGATAGTATGAATATCAAAATCATCATTGTATTCTAAAGTAATTCAAGCTTTCTTTTACATGTTGCATGGTAACAGTCAGCATACCTGACAGCAATACATTACAACAAAAATGAGCACTGAAGGATATTAAATATATCAGAGTTTAAAAAGGAGGACATTTGTGAAGTGTTACAATATCATTAGAGCTCACTTACCCTTAATGAAATGTACTAAATATCTTTAAATTGTTGAGTCTGATGGTCAATGTGTTAGAGTTGGCAGCCCTGCAAAAACATATTTTCCATACAAAGTTATCCTGAGCACTTCATGCAGTGTTAATACAATGCATGGAGTGCTGAGCATTACATGCAGTACCATCTTGCATTAAATACTGTTACCTATATCTTGTGCAGTGGTCTTTGGTGTGCCAGTACTCTTTTTCTTGTATACACACATCAATTTGATCATTTCATATTTATACAGATGACGGAAACTCTATTGTGTTTTGGCGCTGTCCATAACTCTGGGTCAAGTCTTGTTAGTTTTTTTTCAATAAACCTGGAAAAGTCTGATTTAAAATAAGAGTTTTTTAGCTGAGAAAGCAGGACAGTTACAGTAGAAACAGTTACAGACAATAACATTTCAATAGTACACCAAAAATAGTAGAATAAGGAAATAGTAGCATGTTCCCTTTTTTTCTTTGGGTGGGGTTCTTTATTTTGAAAAAAAACATATTTTACAGTTTAGCACAAAATGAAACTGTTGCAACGTCTTGCAAGAATGTCAAACTTTACTACAAATTGTCATTATGGAAACATGCAGGAGTTCCATTTAAGACTTTTGTAAAATAAGTTAAAAGTTAAAAGCAGGAGCCATAACCGCAAAGCAGATAAAGAGAAGTATCACCAAGCCACTGCTGCAGAAAACTCTCACCCAATTTAACCTCTATAATTGTTATCGTAGACAGTGTATCTTTGGGCGACCTGCTTTGCCATTACAAGTACAGTGATGACTGTAATAAGGAAAATAAGGATCATGATGGAAACCAGGACTGTGGCGCAGATGTTGAGGCAGCGGGCGGTGGAGCCGTAGTGTCGGGCTCCTTCCATATCTCCAACCACCTTCCGGTCTCTGGCCTGAAAGGACCAAAAGCACATTGATTTCAATTTCGATTCTTAGCTTTACTTAAACCCCTAAGAGCCTTAAATGTTGAACATTGGCTAGATCAAATGCTTTAGATTCAGGTTTTGCTATATGTTCATGATTCCAACGGGATAATTTCATCCACATAGTTCTCTTTGCATAATTTATCTTTAATTCTTTGTCTGTCAAAAATGTCACTTACTGTATAGATAATTTGAAACACATTTAAATTGTCTGTGTTTTTATTTAAGTTATTTATGTATTTTTAATTGTAAGTTTTGAGCACATACTGTATCTAGAATCTTTGAGATTAAGATTCCTTTTCCCCCAGCTGCCCGTCCTCTGAATGATTCTTATCATGGACTAAGTGAGGGATGTTACTTTTCTGTCTGTAAAAACTTGAAACCTTTGTAATCTCTCCTTTGTAAAAAATGGGGTGAAGCCTGCGAGCTAGTTCAGGCAGTCAACTCGAGCACCAATCATACCAACAAGTCCTCCAACTCATACGACCAAATGGGCCGATTGTTCAGGCCCTTATTACGACCAAATGTGTCGTTTGTTCAAGCGATTAATACGACCTATAATTACGTTTTAAACTGTTCGCCCTCTAGTGCTCCCGTTGAATGCTAACGTTACAGATGGTCGTTTATTCACAAATAACCCTCTCTGTAAAATTCTAAATTGTAGGATAGTATGGCCATTAAAATGCTTTTTGATTAGATTTCTAGCGAGAAGTGTATATTGTACTTTTAGAATCCACGTCCAGTCAATATGTAGGATCTATAGTTTGATAGATATTACGAAGATGATTTGAGGTATGCGGCAGCCTCCATGTAAAGTTACGGGTTGAAAATAGTATTTCCGGTCTCGACGTTTTCATAATAAAACCAATGATCAAATGATTTAACAGCGATATCTGCAGTACTCATCAACTAAAAAACATCAGTTTATCCTTGTTAATTATACAACATTTATTCGTTTAAATTGTGTTCAATGCTTTTGTGTTTTTCCCATAGGTTTTTCTCTTTCGATTCTGAGAGAAACCTTTATTTTTTCAGAGGTTTTGATAGGCTAAAACATCGATTGTTTTAGCCGCCGCCATGGAGCATCGGCCCTTGCCGGGATATGGTGTTTATGCGATATGAAATCGGAAAAACATTTTAAAAAAATAAAATAATACGCCTCTCTGAAGAACCAGCACCTTACCGTGGTAGAGAGGTGTGTGTGCCCTGATGAACCTGGGGGCTGTGTTGTCTGGAACCTTGTGTTCCTGGTAGGGTTTCCCATGGCAAATTGGTCTCAGGCAAGGGGCCAGACTAAGATTGGTTCAAAAGACCTCATGAAAGACGACACAAGAAGTGAGGATACCCGGCCCGGAGGAAGCCCGGGGTCCCCTTCTGGAGCCAGGCCCAGAAGGAGGACTCGTCGGCGAGCGTCTGGTGGCCGGGCTTGCCACGGAGCCCGGCCGGGCCCAGCCCGAAAAGGCAACGTGGGCAACACCTCCGCTTCTCCGTCCCGCGGGCCCACCACCTACGGGAAACATCGATGGGGTCGGGTGCGCTGCCAGAAGGGTGGCAGTGAAAGCGGGGTCTCGACGGACCAGACCCGGGCGACAGAAGCTGGCTTTGGGGACGTGTAACGTCACCTCTCTGGGGGGGAAGGAGCCGGAGCTTGTGCGGGAGGTGGAGCGTTACCAGTTGGATCTGGTTGGGCTCACCTCTACGCACAGCGTCGGCTCTGGAACCTTACTTCTGGATAGGGGTTGGACTCTATTCTTCTCCGGAGTTGCTCAAGGTGTGAGGCGCCGGGCGGGTGTGGGGATACTCACAAGTCCCCGGTTAGGTGCTTCGTTGTTGGAGTTTACCCCAGTGGACGAGAGGGTCGCCTCCCTACGCCTGCGGGTTATGGGGGGGAAAACTCTGACTGTTGTGTGTGCTTATGCACCCAACAGCAGTTCAGAGTATACGGCCTTCTTGGAGACCCTGGAAAGAGTCCTGTATGGGGCTCCTGAAGGGGACTCTTTAATCTTGCTGGGAGACTTCAACGCACATGTGGGCAATGATGGAGACACTTGGAGGGGCGTGATTGGGAGGAACGGCCCCCTGATCTGAACCGGAGTGGTGGTTTGTTACTGGACTTCTGTGCTAGTCATGGATTGGCCATAACAAACACCATGTTCGAACATAAGGATGCTCATAAGTGTACGTCAGAGGTGCCCAGTACGTCGACCGCGGGCGACCGGTCGCCCGCGGGGGCAATGCTGGTAGATCGCGAGTCATTCATAAAAAAAAAAATCCAGTTCCGTTAAAATAGACAAAACAGGTTTTGATCCCTCCTCCCTTGGCCTCCCTACCACTTAATTCAGGAGTTTACTTGATTGACAGAAAAAGCGACCTATCGCTTTCCAGTCTGTTAACCCAGAATGCAAAGCGATACAAAATCAGTCAAGTCCCGGGAAAACTCAAATGAAGTTAAAGAGACTAACAAGAGACAAACAACCAAATGAGTGCGGGACCGAGCAAAAAGCTAAAGACATACCACTTCCACCCAGAATGGGAGGAAGAATATTTTTTTGTGATGTCACATTCAAAGGTTATTTGTCTTATTTGTAAAGCAAGCGTCGCTCTGCCAAAGAAAGGTAACGTGGAGAGGCATTATCGGAGTGTTCACAAGGCTGACAGCGACTTCCCTCCGAGTAGCGAGTTGAGAGAGGTCATGTATTATTGCTACACAAATATTATCTCAGTCTTAGTGTCGCCAACTCGTTTCTAACATGCAAAAAGACAAACAAATGCGTCTATGGTCGGTGTATTTTCGACCTTTCCAATCCAGACGAGATCTCCCTCCCCCGTCTGTGCGCGAGGGGGCGGGGCATTTTACACACACGCGGCTGCTACAAGCAGCAACACACGGCGGAGATGGCGGAGAGAAGCGCTCCAAGGTGTGGTTAAATGTTACCCGTCTTGAAGTGGACAATGCTCCTTGCCAAGAGAGTTCAGCATGTAAGGGCGGTAACACGAGTAATGTGTCTAAACATTTATCAAAAGTGCACCACATTCAGACGGAGGAATGCACCGGGCTCGACTGTCTTTCTAGCAGCTCTGTAGCCCCATCCACGAGGAACGTTTCCACGTCAGGTCTTATTATGTATGCTAGCAGCAACACACGCAGTTAACTCAATGATTCAAACATGGGTTAATGATTATAGGAAACTGAGTTACTCTTTATTTTGTTAAAGTTTCAGCTATTCTGTTCACAGTTCTGTCATCAGATTATTTAATACGATTTGTTAAAACATTGTTGTTTCTTTTGATGCGAAATATTATGCATTTAATTTAAATAAAAAGCAATGTTAGTTTTGTTCACAATTTGTTAAGTTAATAATATATGTATTTTTGAATCAAGTATTACTCTTTATTGTCTTCATTGTTAGTTTCCACATGCCTAAAACAACCTCAAGCTAAATCTAAAAGTTGATGGCTAAACAAGAGGGTTTGAGAAATTGTGCAAGGCATACAGTAATAGTCTGAATAGTCGATTAGTCGTTTCATTAATCGATACATTAATCGATTATCAAATTAGTCGTTTGTTGCAGCCCTATTATCCCATGTATAAATAAAACGTGTTATTCAGCAACCCTTGCAATTTGGGATTTTATTTTTGGTTGGTAGACCTCGGTGAGCTGGTCATTTCAAAAGTAGCTCACCAGCCCAAAAAGTGTGGGCACCCCTGGTGTACGTGGTACCAGAGCACCCTAGGCAGAAGGTCCATGATCCATTTCGTTATCGTATCATCGGACCTGAGGCCGTATCTTTTGGACACTCGGGTAAAGAGAGGGGCGGAGTTGTCAACTGATCACCATCTGGTGGTGAGTTGGGTCGAGTGGCGGGGGAAGCCTCTGGATAGACCTGGTAAGCCTAAACGTGTAGTTCGGGGGAACTGGGAACGTCTGGAGGAGGCCCAAGTTCAGGAGGCCTTCAACTCACACCTCCGGCGGAGCTTTTCGGGCATTCCTGTGGAGGTTGGGGACATTGAACCAGAGTGGTCGGTGTTCAAAGCCTCTATTGCCGAAGCCGCGGCGGGGAGCTGTGGTCTCAAGGTCCTAGGTGCCTCAAGGGGCGGTAACCCTCGAACCTCCTGGTGGACACCGGTGGTCAGGGAAGCCGTCCGACTGAAGAAGGAGGCCTTTAGGGATTTGTTATCCCGGGGGACTCCCGAGGCAGTTGCAAGGTACCGACAGGCCCGAAGGGCAGCAACCTCATCCGTGGCCGAGGCAAAGCAGCGGGTGTGGGAGAAGTTCGGAGAAGACATGGAGAAGGACTTTCGGGCGGCACCAAAGTTGTTCTGGAAAACTGTCCGACACCTCAGGAGGGGGAAGCAGGGAACCATCCAAGCTGTGTACAGTAAGGATGGGACGTTGTTGACCTCAACTGATGGAGTGTTAGGGCGTTGGAAGGAACACTTTGAGGAACTCCTAAACCCGACAACTCCGCCCTCTATGTTAGAGGCAGAGCTGGAGTATGACGGGGGATCAACACCAATCTCCCGGGGGGAGGTCACCGAGGTCGTCAAACAACTCCACAGTGGCAAAGCCCCGGGGGTGGATGAGATCCGCCCGGAAATGCTGAAGGCTCTGGGTGTTGAGGGACTGTCATGGTTGACACGTCTCATCAACGTTGCGTGGAAGTCGGAAACAGTACCGAAGGAGTGGCAGACCGGGGTGGTGGTCCCCCTTTTTAAAAAGGGGGATCAGAGGGTGTGTGCCAATTACAGAGGCATCACACTACTCAGCCTCCCCGGGAAAGTTTACTCTAAGGTACTCGAAAGGAGTGTCAGGCCGATTGTCGAACCTCAGATTGAGGAGGAACAATGCGGATTCCGTCCTGGTCGTGGAACGACGGATCAGCTTTTTACTCTCGCATTACTCTCTACATGTGTTTTGTAGACTTGGAGAAGGCGTATGACCGAGTTCCCAGGGAGTTACTGTGGGAGGTGCTGCGGGAGTATGGGGTGAGGGGGTCTCTACTCAGGGCCATCCAATCTCTGTACTCCCAAAGCGAGAGCTGTGTCCGGGTCCTCGGCAGTAAGTCGGACCCATTTCCGGTGAGGGTTGGCCTCCGCCAGGGCTGCGCTTTGTCACCAATCCTGTTTGTAATATACATGGATCGGATTTCGAGGCGTAGTCATGGGGGAGGGGGTCTGCAGTTCGGTGGACTAAGGATTGCACCACTGCTTTTTGCAGATGATGTGGTTCTAATGGCTTCATCGGTCTGCGACCTTCAGCACTCACTGGATCGGTTCGCAACCGAGTGTGAAGCGGCTGGGATGAGGATCAGCACCTCCAAATCTGAGGCCATGGTTCTCAGCAGGAAACTGATGGACTGTCCACTCCACTAGGAGTTCAAGTATCCCGGGGTCTTGTTCTCGAGTGAGGGAAAAATGGAGCGTGAGATGGGCCGGAGAATCGGAGCAGCGGGAGCGGTACTGCAGTCGCTTTACCGCACCGTTGTGACGAAAAGGGAGCTGAGCCAGAAGGCAAAGCTCTCTGTCTTCCGGGCCATTTTCGTTCCTACCCTCACCTATGGTCATGAAGGATGGGTCATGACCGAAAGAACGAGATCGCGGATACAAGCGGCCGAGATGGGTTTTCTCCGCAGGGTGGTTGGTGTCTCCCTTAGGGATAAGGTGAGAAGTTCGGTCATCAGGGAGGGACTCGGAGTTGAGCCGCTCCTCCTTCGCGTTTAAAGGAGCCAGTTGAGGTGGTTCGGGCACCTAGTTAGGATGCCACCTGGGCGCCTCCCTAGGGAGGTGTTCCAGGCACGTCCAACTGGGAAGAGATCAAGGGGTAGACCTAGGACCAGGTGGAGGGATTATATCTCTTCGCTGGCCTGGGAGCGCCTTGGGATCCCCCAGTCAGAGCTGGTTGATGTCGCCAGGGAAAATAAAGTTTGGGGCTCTCTGCTGGAACTGCTACCCCCGCGACCCGACCACGGATAAGCGGGAGAAGATGGATGGATGGATGGAAAATAATACTTTATTTCGAGTGTTCTTGCTTTTCTCTTTGGAAGTCATCACAATACCTTTTGACAAACTGTAAGAAATGCCGCCAAAACTGAATACGTGACGTGGATCATAAATATATTAGCAATTAAACAACATCTTCCATTTATTTTCACACAATACGTCTCCTTGCAGTATCAACACTAACTCGGCTGACTTTTATATTTGATCCAATTGGTAGATAGGTTATATTTACACCATAACGTTGCACAGTTAATAGAAAGGGATTTTTTCTAGTTTTTAAAGATATTATTTACTGAACTACCTTTCCAACTCCTCATGCAGTTGACTGTTACAGGTTCATGGTACAATGCATAAGCTTCAAATCGAATCATATAATGCTTGATATTATTATGTTTTATTAACTACACCACTGGTTTTTTAACCCGCACCGCCTAGTGGTTAAAGCACGTTATTGAATTTTGTTGTTGAATACGTTTTATTTGATGAAAACATTTAAATATTAAGAGTAGCCTACATACAAAATTGGGGGAAAGTAGAAGGCATGATAGAAATATAGAATAGAAAATATCAAGAAGATACCCGGGTGCTGGACCCATCCAATTCCAGTTTTGGAAAGTCTGCCGCGGTTCCATTCAATTTCATAGAGCTGTTACGCTCAGCGTAACCTTGTCGCACTGCCACTCCAACATCCAATCACAGGGCTTGATGAATAATCACGGGGTTTGTAAAGCAAGGCGGATGTTGTAGTCCCAAACGATAGCTGGGGATTCTGGGTAGTGTAGTGACTTCGGAAACTGTAGTGTCTAAACTCCTAGAAAACTATTTGTTTCTCTGAATCGAAGGTTAAAAACACAAAAGAAAATCAAAAGCATTTTAATGGCCAAACTATTCCACATTTTAGGATTTTCCAGAGAGGGTTATTTGTGAATAAACGTCCCTCCGGAGCGTTTGCAATGAACGGGCTGGGAGCATGTTGTTTCTTACACGACCACTAGAGGTGCTCTAGTGCTCGTGTAAGAAACAACATACACTTTAAAACGTGTCTCTGGGTCGTAATAAGGGCATGAACAATCGGCCTATATGGTAGTTTTTTGTAGGCTGAATCATACATTAACACGTGACGCACCTCGTCCTTCTTACAACCAACCAAACACATTCTCCTAAACATGCCGCACTATTTAAGTTGCCAGGTCTTCCTGCCTCTGCCTCGCTAATGCTGCTGCTGCCACTGCTGTGTTCACTTGCTATTGCTACGTTCATGTACCTGCTGCTGTGTTTCATGTTGCTGCTTCTCGCCTGCCCCACCACCACCCCAGCTTCCACCTGTATGCTCGGGGGATAGTTACCTAATCATCACTCAATGTTCTTTGGAAATCTGTGGAGTGATGAGGCCCGAGCCTAGATGCCAAAATCCAACTATATGCTGCTTCTAATAAACATATTAAGAAACACGTGAGTTGTCTGACTGAACTGTCAGTTGCGATGGCAAGATAATGTTAGGTCGCATTCCAACCCTGTCTCCTAAAAATTACGTTCCCACAGAACTAAACTACATTCTCAATTACGTTTAGCTAGAAACGTATTTTCTCCCACGTTACGTTTGTTATGAACGTATCTCAAATACGTTTATTTTCTGCATATCTTCTAGAAACGTATTTTCTCCCACGTTACGTTTGTTATGAACGTATCTTAAGTAAGGGATAATGTGCAGCAACGCGGTCATTATGGGGAATTCTATAACACATAGGTGTGAGCAAGCTCTCTGATTGGTCAATAGGCGTGTTTGATTCCACGATCAAAGAACGGTCAAATAGAACGTGCCTTTTCACAACAAGTCAGTATCCCTCCGCGTCTGAGAAAAACGGTATACCCTTGGCTCGAACTGGAACAAGAAAGCAGCGGAGAAGTAACGGGGCAGAAACCCTCCTTTTTACGTTACGAAACAAACTTCCAAACATAATATGGAAACATTTAAGATTAACTTCAACCTCCGGGGGGGTCTTACTGTGGAGGACTGGATTGAGGAGTGCCTAGAAAAAAAAGCACCTAAACGACAACATGCAGAGCAACATGTATATCTGTAGACTTGGTATGTCTTAAATGTCCGGTTAGGATGTATTAGAACGAAATCTAAAATGAAAATGGTAAATAAGCAATCTGTATGTAAAAAAAAAACACCTGTATGTAAATTGTAAATAAGCCATCTGTATGTCAAATATGTCTTATATGTCTTAAATGACATGATGAATTGGAAATGGGGGACCCTGATGTAAACAAGACGAAAGTCTTTCTCTGGTCTGCATCCCCTTAACAATTGTATGTTTTGAGCTGTACCCAATATACAAGCTGTTAATACACTTTTCAATCAATCAATCAATCAGAGCTAAGTGAAGAGCAGGTAGACCAATTCGAAAAGTACCACAATTCAAAAGCTAACTGCAAACTGGAACAAGAAAGCAGCGGAGAAGTAGTGGTTTCCATAGCGACACACAGCCGTTACATTGTTACATTGTCTCTCGTTGGAAAATCGTTAGCTACAAAATGTCAGATTTTATAGTTATCATCTGGACAACAGAAAAATGTGGAGCAACGCGCTTTTTGCCGGTCCGGGACACGCCAAACGGCCACTGGAGGAAAGCTCTTCCGTGAACACCACAGCACCAACTGCAAAAAAGTCTGGCATCGAGTTCATGAGTTGTTTCAAAAATTGCACGTTTAATGGCAGCATGAACATCCACCTTCATTCTGAAGCCAAAATGTTAAATATGTAAATAAATAAATAGCCTAATTCAAGAATTGTTGTCAATAAATTGTTTTCAATAAATTGGTTAATAATATATTATTTACTATAATTATATCAATAACTGTAAGCGGGGAAGCAGGAGTGTTCGATTGATCGGCTCTCGTTACCAAGGGAACTACTTTATAGGAACTACTTTCTGACGGAGATTAACTCAAGCAGAAAGTGAAGGTTTGGGAGCAAATTAGCACATTATGAAATTATTTTACGATATTGTTGATTACAATGATAGTTTGTGTTATAGAATCGCAATCATACACTTGAGGCCGTTCTTTAACGTCATTATTGGTACTCCAGTACAGGCGTACCAATAATGACGTTAAAGAACGGCCTCTCGTGTATGATTGCTTAAAAGAACACCGACAGGCTGATCAGGAGCCCGACGCGAAGCGGAGGGATCTAGATCGGCATGAAGGTGTTATTTTCCCCATAATGACCAAGTTGCTGCACATTATCCCGCTTATTACATGGCCACATTCTCAACAAAGTAACATTATGAATCCCAATATTAATTGAAATGCTTTTATGGATTTAGGCAGGAAGTGCTTCGATAGCGTTTTTGAGGAGCTTTTTGATTACAGATTTGAAAACATCGCTGCTTGCTTTAAAAGTAGCACAATTCATTAAGTCAAACCTTGGAAAATATCTAGATATCCCTGCCCTAATGCCAAAGGAACTGCACACTGAATATGTGTCGCCGTTTGATGTCTATGTCTGGACCGCTGCGTAAAAAGGAGGGTTTCTGCCCCGTTACTTCTGCATAGCCGCGGGAAGTAGGGGTGCTGGGGGTGCTGCAGCACCCCCTGTTGGCGAGTGGTGTACATTTGAAAAACTGAGTGACCACCTAAATAAAAATGATTAAACTACATAAAATAGTTATGATTTTACTTAAAATAAAATTAGCTGTATACAGTAGCATATAATAGTCATAGTATATATTTGTATATATCAGGTGGCTTGAATTGATTTTCCAAATAAGTAAAATCCGAGTCATCCAGGTCGTAGGTCTTGGGAGAGTGACGTAATTGACGCGACACACACACTGCAGAGTAACAACTTTCTAGAATGGCGCAAAAAGGATTTTGGATTTTTTTTCTCAACAAACAACCCAATAAAAAAAGTGACCACCAGCTACTCCTCAGCCCACCACCTCTACAACTAGAGTAATATATATATATAAATTATCCATTATATCTCATTACATTTGCGCATATTGTATCATCGGACCTGAGGCCGTATGTTTTGGACACTCGGGTAAAGAGAGGGGCGGAGTTGTCAACTGATCACCATCTGGTGGTGAGTTGGGTCGAGTGGCGGGGGAAGCCTCTGGATAGACCTGGTAAGCCCAAACGTGTAGTTCGGGTGAACTGGGAACGTCTGGAGGAGGCCCAAGTTCAGGAGGCCTTCAACTCACACCTCCGGCGGAGCTTTTCGGGCATTCCTGTGGAGGTTGGGGACATTGAACCAGAGTGGTCGGTGTTCAAAGCCTCTATTGCCGAAGCCGCGGCGGGGAGCTGTGGTCTCAAGGTCCTAGGTGCCTCAAGGGGCGGTAACCCTCGAACCTCCTGGTGGACACCGGTGGTCAGGGAAGCCGTCCGACTGAAGAAGGAGGCCTTCAGGGATTTGTTATCCCGGGGGACTCCCGAGGCAGTTGCAAGGTACCGACAGGCCCGAAGGGCAGCAGCCTCATCCGTGGCCGAGGCAAAGCAGCGGGTGTGGGAGAAGTTCGGAGAAGACATGGAGAAGGACTTTCGGGCGGCACCAAAGTTGTTCTGGAAAACTGTCCGACACCTCAGGAGGGGGAAGCAGGGAACCATCCAAGCTGTGTACAGTAAGGATGGGACGTTGTTGACCTCAACTGATGGAGTGTTAGGGCGTTGGAAGGAACACTTTGAGGAACTCCTGAACCCGACAACTCCGCCCTCTATGTTAGAGGCAGAGCTGGAGTATGACGGGGGATCAACACCAATCTCCCGGGGGGAGGTCACTGAGGTCGTCAAACAACTCCACAGTGGCAAAGCCCCGGGGGTGGATGAGATCCGCCCGGAAATGCTGAAGGCTCTGGGTGTTGAGGGACTGTCATGGTTGACACGTCTCATCAACGTTGCGTGGAAGTCGGAAACAGTACCGAAGGAGTGGCAGACCGGGGTGGTGGTTCCCCTATTTAAAAAGGGGGATCAGAGGGTGTGTGCCAATTACAGAGGCATCACACTACTCAGCCTCCCCGGGAAAGTTTACTCTAAGGTACTCGAAAGGAGGGTCAGGCAGGCATTGTCGAACCTCAGATTGAGGAGGAACAATGCGGATTCCGTCCTGGTCGTGGAACGACGGATCAGCTTTTTACTCTCGCAAGGATCCTGGAGGGGGCCTGGGAGTACGCTTATCCGGTCTACATGTGTTTTGTAGACTTGGAGAAGGCGTATGACCGAGTTCCCAGGGAGTTACTGTGGGAGGTGCTGCGGGAGTATGGGGTGAGGGGGTCTCTACTCAGGGCCATCCAATCTCTGTACTCCCAAAGCGAGAGCTGTGTCCGGGTCCTCGGCAGTAAGTCGGACCCATTTCCGGTGAGGGTTGGCCTCCGCCAGGGCTGCGCTTTGTCACCAATCCTGTTTGTAATATCATGGATCGGATTTCGAGGCGTAGTCATGGGGGAGGGGGTCTGCGGTTCGGTGGACTAAGGATTGCACCACTGCTTTTTGCAGATGATGTGGTTCTAATGGCTTCATCGGTCTGCGACCTTCAGCACTCACTGGATCGGTTCGCAACCGAGTGTGAAGCGGCTGGGATGAGGATCAGCACCTCCAAATCTGAGGCCATGGTTCTCAGCAGGAAACCGATGGACTGTCCACTCCAGGTAGGGAATGAGTCCTTACCCCAAGTGAAGGAGTTCAAGTATCTCGGGGTCTTGTTCTCGAGTGAGGGAACAATGGAGCGTGAGATGGGCCGGAGAATCGGAGCAGCGGGAGCGGTACTGCAGTCGCTTTACCGCACCGTTGTGACGAAAAGGGAGCTGAGCCAGAAGGCAAAGCTCTCGGTCTTCCGGGCCATTTTCGTTCCTACCCTCACCTATGGTCATGAAGGATGGGTCATGACCGAAAGAACGAGATCGCGGATACAAGCGGCCGAGATGGGTTTTCTCCGCAGGGTGGCTGGTGTCTCCCTTAGGGATAAGGTGAGAAGTTCGGTCATCAGGGAGGGACTCGGAGTTGAGCCGCTACACATTTCAGAACCGAAATCTGAACTTTGGATAAAGCGCAGGTTCAAAATTCTCGTTTCATTTTGTAGTCATATTAGCATCTACTGTAAGGCTTTCACCGAAGGGATTTTGGATATCTCTCTTTATCACTCCATAAATCAGAAAATATTGTCAACAGCCCTAAAATATCAATTTTCGCCATGTTTCTAGGTATACAATCTTATATAATTCAGGCTATGAACAAACCCTTCTGTAAAAGCCTTCATAATATTGATAGGAATATAACTGGAAGGTCTGGTGTATGTAATTGTATCTGAAGTGGAAATTTCGGACTCAGAGTAGGAGAAAAAACTCATTTTGAGAAAACAAACTTTAAAGATTGCAGTGAGGCGCTAGCTAAACCCTCCTGTTCTTTGGATGACAGCTTGCGCATCGACGCACTCCGTGAAGGTATTTCATGTTCGGGGTCATTTGTGTTTTGTATAATCTTGCTTCGTGCAAGTGACAATTGTTGTTGTCTTCTCTGTGAACGTTTTTTTCCGCCGTTCTTTTGCCATTTTGAGATTTACATTTCTAGCGGAAAGCTAATCAGGAAGTGTTTTAGCACACCACGTGATGCATCTGAACGAATCACGTTGTCAGAAATTGACACCAGCCAATGAGATTTCGTTTCTTGGTTTAAGACCCTTTTGTGCTTTCACGATTGGTTGTTGATACAAAGGAAATGACCATATTTGGATCCGATGAGATCATTGTGCAGGAGAGACGGAGCTTTTCCAACGATGACATTGTGCAAACAGCGATCGCGGTACTTTATGTTACGTTAGAAATGCTAACTTTTGGTGAATTTAGGAGAAATATACAGATGCAAATAGACAAACTATAGTAAAATGAACACTTAAATGTGTATTTTGTACGTTTTCCTTCCAAAAGCCTGAAAGAAAACATGTTATGGAATCAAAATAGCACAACATCTAAAAATTGACCAGTGCATGAAAAACGATGTTTTTGCCTGCCGTGTCTCGCCTTTAAACAAACAATTATGCGGCTCGTATCGCTGACAGCCGGGCCCGGCCCGGCACCGCCTTTTAAAAAAAATGTAAACGGCTCCATCCCCACTTTTGGCAGCACCCCCTGAGCAAAATGACTTCCCGCGGCTATGTACTTCTGCGCTGTTTTTCATGTCCCAGTTCGAAAAGCAAACTGCATGCAGTTTGCTTTTCGGCCCAACGGTATACAGTTAAATCGACCGGGACTTCTTTCTGAAGATGTGAGCGTCCTTAACAACGGTCAATAGTCCTTGACAAGCGGTCTGTCTGTTCGGTATTAACAACGTGTCACGTGTTCTGAATTGACCAATCAGAATCGAGTATTCAACTAAGCCATGTAATAATACGTTTATTTTCTACATATCTTTGCACATTTATTGTCTTGCTTATAATAATGATAATAGTCATTTATAAATATCATTTTTGGGCGGTGGTAGCGAAGTCGATAGGGACTTGGCTTGGCAACTGGAAAGGTCACCAGTTCAAGTCCCGGCAAGACCAAGTGCTACCGAGGTGTACCGAGGTGTCCCTGAGCAAGGCACCGTTCCCTACACTGCTCCCCGGGCGCCGTTCAAAATGGCAGCACACTGCTCCTAACACTAGGATGGGTCAAATGCAGAGAAACAATTTCCCCTACGGGGATTAATAAAGTATATCAATATCAATATCAATTTTAGAGCACACATTTGAAATCGAGAATCGGGCTCGATATATGGTTAAATTAAAATCAGTAGGCGAGGCTGTAATTTCGCCAGCTGTTACTCTCATGAGCGAGGCAGAAAATAATAGTTTTAACATGACAAAAAGATGCTGTGTCGTTTATTGCACCTCAAACATTAAAACAAATCCAGAGTTACGTGTTTCTGTACTTCCTCTAAGAAGAAAGGACAGTAACAGAAGAGCTCTGTGGCTTCAGGCTTGATCGCTGTTCAAATGACAGCGTTGGTTTCCCCAAAAGTGGGCGGGGCTGTAAAGTGACGAATATTTTACTATCATCTATTATTCAAAACCATTCTATTTATTCTAACGTAAATTAGTGTTTTATCTTTTTATTTATTTGTTTTTATTTTAAATCGTATAATGTCGGACTTTTTTCCCCGTCTGTGAGGAAAATAAATGGGGTTTAGAGCCTCAAAATACTGAAATCTGTATTTTTTTAAATCTTTTCCTTCTAATTTGTTATTCTTTTCTAAATAACACACTGTTATTTACTCAACAATAACACACAATTATCCTTGTTTTTATTTATTCGTTTAATTCTATGATCTTGGGCTTTTTAGCCGTAAATAAAGTCACCGGAAACAGACGGGACATTTCGAGCGATACACACCACAAACCCACCGAACTGATTACCCAAGATCCTCAGCTTGAAGCTCGTTGATTGGATGTTTTAGCCGCAATGCACGCTGGGATATGGTGTTAATAAGATATGATATCCGAAAACGAAAAATAAAATAATACCTAATTCAGAGTGAGTAACTAAACTAAATGTAGTGGAGTAAAAATACCAGGTTAACCTCTGAATTGTAGTGGAGTAGAATTACAAAGTAACAATGAGCTGTCGTGTGGGTATATTAATGCTGCCCATTATGGATACAAGCCATTTTCACCCATTTAGTAATTACATGTTTTAAATGTGTGCACACCAATGTGTTTCCTATCGCCTAAACCTACACCGTTTAATATTGTCAACTTCAAATTTTGGGAAAAACGTCTTTTAAAACTACAATTCCCAATATATACGTGCCATAGAGAACATGTTGCGAAACACAATAGCCAGCATGTGTATTTCTCGGGGGGAATAACAAATTAGAAGGAAAATATTTTAAAAAATACAGATTTCAGTATTTTGAGGCTCTAAATCCCATTTATTTTCCAAATAAATAAAAAGATAAAACACTGGCATGTAATTTACGTTAGAATAAATAGAATGGTTTTGAATAATAGATGATAGTAAAATCTACGTCACTTTACAGCCCCACCCACTTTTGGGGAAAACCAACGCTGTCATTTGAACAGCGATCAAGCCTGAAGCCACAGAGCTCTTCTGTTATTGTCCTTTCTTCTTAGAGGAAGTACAGAAATACGTAACTCTGGATTTGTTTTAATGTTTGAGGTGCAATAAACGACACAGCAGCTTTTTGGCATGTTAAAACTATTATTTTCTGCCTCTCTCATGAGTAGCAGCTGGCGAAATTACAGCCTCGCCTACTGATTTTAATTTAACCATATATCGAGCCCGATTGTCGATTTCAAAGGTGTGCTCTAAAATGATATTTATAAATGACTATTATCATTATTATAAGCAAGACAATTAATAGCAAAGATATGTAGAAAATAAACGTATTTAAGATACGTTCATAACAAATGTAACGTGGGAGTAAATACGTTTCTAGCTAAACGTAATTCAGAATGCAGTTTAGTTCTGTGGGAACGTAATTTTTAGGAGACAGGGTTGCGCATTCACACCTAATAGTCAGTTTTCAGGTGCGCACCAGCAGGGGGTAAGGGGGTGAAAAGTTAGGACGATTCTAAGGGCCCGTGACTGACAGGGGCCCGAAAAAATGTAGAACATTAAGAAAAAATGTTTAAGTAACCTTTCATCAATCATCAAGAATTAACATTAATATAACATTATATTGATAATGTACTCACTAAACTTACGATTCATTTAACTTATTTCTGTTCGAAAAGTTAATTATCCAAAGCCTCTGCACCCCCCCCTCTATTTACATGTAATGGTTTGGTCCTGTCTCCAAACGCTGTGCAGCACCGCATTTTCTAGCAGAGCATGTGAGCAGGGATGCGAGTACTTACGTGTGTACGATGTCTTAACGACTAACAAAGTCAGGCTTTCAAAAAAGAAAAGAAAGGAGAGAAAGACAAGAGAGAGGGGACTAAAGGGCGACAGTATGTCACCCAGTTTTGCTCTGATTTAGCACCACCATCAGGCCTTTTCATTTCCATTTCCGTTTTGTTGTCCATTTACACTTTAATACCCGCTTATTTTGTAGTTGGTATGTATATTTAATTTAAAAATCTTCTGCTTATGTTATTTTTTTTATAGCATTTTATAAATGATAATATTGGTGTTAATGTTCACTTTATTTTAATTTAAGTGGTCATGTATATTTAAGTTATATTTATTTTTGATTTATGAATGTTCCATTCAAAAATGTTATTAAAAAGGCATGTACACCATAAAAGATGACTATTGAGGTCTATTGTCAGGAATGTTAGTGTTATATCAAATAGTGAATTCTACTGCAGTAGAATGTTGCACGTCTGCACAGTGTTATATGTTCACCGCTCATTGTCAGTAAATATTGTGCAGTTAGTATTGGACTACAAGATAGATTGAAGCCTGTACAGGTAGAGTTATTTAAAGCATAAATGAGTCGGTTGGGTTCTGGAGGTGTGGTTACAGCATTGTGCTTGGTTGGCGTGGCCTGTGCCTGGTGGTGGGGCCCAATGTGATATATTTTCATGGGGTCCAAAATCCCTGGCGGCTCCCCTGCACACCAGACAACAGTTTGTTACATTGTTTCATTTTTCAGAAGGTTCGGTTTGCGGGCAAAACTCAAACGGACTATACACTTTAAACACAAGTCATGTGCTGTTCAACCATTGGTCAGACATTAAGGGGGTAAAAACGCAAATCCCGGCAATTTCTACCGGAGCCTCCACCATGGAGCATCGGCCCTTTCGGCAGGTTATTCTCATGCTGCTGTTAATCTGGAGATCAACAGACTCTAGCGGCCCGCGCATATGATTATATAATCAGACAACGTCCGTTAAAAACACATATAATGAGACGTTCTGCAGTAAGGAGGGGCGTTTCACCGACGACAGGTGTTCTTACTTTTAGTTGATGGAGCATTTTTACTTTACACAACACTTTTCAACACTTAATTCTGCTTCACTCATTAACTAAACAACCGCGGATGTCTTGAAAGACTCTTTCGCTAAAGATTTTGAAGACATCCGGATTAAACAAGGCTGGTGTGAATGCGACCTTAAACTATTTTTTTACTATTCTTTGCCATAACAGAATATTTCCCATGAATGAAACTCACCTTGATGGAGAAGATGAGAGCCGCCAGTCCCAGGCAGCAGGCGTTTGAGTATAAAAAGCAGCAGAGGGACCAGATGATGTGGTCCCTGGGTGGCTCAGGGGGGAAGCTCTCAGATGTGCACTGAACCACTGTAGATACTCCAGGCTGTCCATGAAACCCTTCGTGTCTCCCCTGCAATGGGACACTGTCAGATGGGTAGCCTTCAGAATTCATCTCTGTCAACTACAGTTTGAGATGTGGCCAGCAGGAAAGTTGTGCAACGACTCAACTGTCTCTGTCAGTGTGGCTTTCCGTTTGAAACTTTCTTGGGGTTGGCACATGTACACAGGATTTCTATTCCAGCATAATCCAATGAGATAAAAGCATACGTAACACACTGGGATTGGCTGTTGCTGCACAGGAAACCTGTTTGCTTTCTTCCCCATAACCAAGACAATAAATGTCATGTCCACCGTGTCATATGACATTTAAATGGAGAGTTCCTTATATAGCTTTAGCTTTGTTTTTATTTCATCAGTGACACAAACTATCTATCACACAATAAACTACTGCTTAACAAAACAAAATCTTATACCATGGTCTTTGGTACCAGGCATAAGCTCAAATCCAAACCTAATGTAGTAATAACATGTAAGGATGGCACTTCTCTGCATAAAGTTGATAGCTTGAAATATCTTGGTATATGGCTAGACTCTGAACTTTCATTTAAAACTACATATAAAGCATGCAATACAAAAAGTAAATTACTGAATCAGTGTTTTACACCGCTCTCGCAATTGTTTTACGCTCAGTGTCCGAAAGAGAATTGCTTCTCAACTTATTCTTCCGATTATGGACTATTGTGATGTTGTCTACCAAAATGCACATAAATCAGATCTTGCTCCACTCAACATAGCCTATAACAGACTATGCAGATTTGTTCTTGGTTGTCCTTTTCGTATACACAAAAAGTTTTTGCACAATGTATAACCAACTTAAATGGCCTTCTTTAAATGTAAGAAGACATGCATTGGCTTCAGCTGATATTTAAATGCATTTATCTTAACTATCCCCCTTATTTAAAGCAGTATTTTGTACCTTACTCACCAATTCATCAAGTTAGACATTCTGTTCAGATTGATTTATCTGTCCCCTCTGCAAAAAAATTGATTGGCAGAAGAGCGTTCATGTTTAAAGCCCCAACTGACTGGAATACTTTACCTGCTGCTATTAGATCTCTTGCATCATTGGGTATATTTAAACATGCATTGTTATCTCACTTTCAACTGGTCTGTACTTGTTATTAACTGATATTGATGAAACAGATTTGCTCGACTGTCTCAAATTGTAATGATTGTGTGCATTGCTTGAATTTCACTTAACAGACTGTATGTGGTTTGTCTTGTGTGTCATGTTTTGCATTTTGTATTTTTGTTTATGTATGTCTGTAAGTTGTTGCTATTGTTGGGACCCCCTTGAAAACGAGATGGTGCATCTCAAGGGGTTTATCCCAATGAATAACATTTATATACAAACTGAACATTCTGGTGGGTCATGGGCCAGGTCATGTGATTTTGTGTTCCCATAACAACATGTCCAAGATTGTTTTTTTGTTGCTAAAATAAAGTTCAAGCCATTTAAGAATTAAAATGCTTACATAACATGTCCTTTATTACATTTAAGCTGTTGTGGAAACATTTCTTGATCAAATTGATATGAAACAAATGAGATAAATATAGCTGTGACAGTGATGTCACATCGGGACATTAACCTTAAACTTTCACAGTAAACCAGGAGTGACACATGTCACAATTATAAATATGATTATGATCTGCTCAGTTAATTTAGCTGATTCAATTTAGTTAATATATACTTTATTCCTCAATTCAAAGAATGTTGAAACTAATTCAAACCAAAAAATCCTCCTCATTAATGAAGTTATAAATAAGACTTATTTTACCATTAAAGGCCCCTTCATATGCTTTTCTGGTTATTACCCGTCCCCTTGTGTATTAATGAGCTTTTTCGGCATGCAAACGGTCTGAAAAGTCACAAACCCTCAAAGTACACCGTAACGAGCAAAACTCTTAACACAGAAAATACGTGTCTATGCTGCCCCAGTACGCCTCGTTGGAGATTTTTATTTTCCCATTTTTTTCTTACGGGGCCTATTGACATCACTAAGTCCAAATGGACCAATTGGCACACAGCTATAGAACAATAGGCACACCCTCTGCCAGAGTGAACTCCCGAGCAGCTCAGGAGTCCGCCCCGCGAGGCTCCCGGAGCGGACAGTGTGTGGTGGATTTCCAGCTGTGTTTCTCTGGATGCTGGATATAGCCGCTGGCATGGCACGCAGACCCCACGCAGCAACCAGGAAACTACACCAGTATTCCAACTCGCACTGTCCGCTCCTCGAGCCCCACAGGACGAACCAGCGAGCCCCGCAACATCCCGCCAACACAGCACCCAGACCCCACGCAGCATTCTCATCTGTTTGTCATTACTGGTGTCATTTTCTGGTTGCCAACGCCATTGTAACACATAATCACTGATGTTCCGCTGTAACGGTGGTGGACTCATCAGAACAGAGTGGGGGAGCTGACCAATCAGAGCACAGTGGAGGTGGGGGCGGGAGCTCCAACAAGGCATGTTGGACAGAGAGTGAATACACATATTATACAGAGATGCTGTATGAGAAAACCAATGTGATTTTGGAACATTGAACAATGTAAATCTATTCTAGTAGACTTTAACAATGGAATTATGATCAGTAGAAATGGCCATGACATGGGACCTTTAGCCCAATGTGACATAATGTCACTTTTCAGATATTTGACACTAGGGGGGGATTTCTTGTCAGAAATGTGTTCTATGTGGTCTATTTAGTCTAAATTATGTTCCCCTTAATTTCCCCAAAAGTAGAAATGGGTCCGGTCTTGAAGAGGTTTCAAGCATTTTAGTCTATTTGCATTTAAACCGCTACAGGTAACTTACTCATGTGGTCATTTATTCCACAAGGCAATGTGCAAAGGAAATAATTACATGTGCTAAACGAAAAATATAGTTAAATAAAACTAGTAATTTAAATTACAGATTGGAAATAAGATGCTATTAGTTTGGTAAAGATGTAGTGTCCAGACGGCGCTAGCCAACACGTCCATTACAGAGCCCCGTGCATTGGCTGAAGAGGCCGACCTTTTCTTCTTGGCTACCCAGCAGCCCGGTGCAGAGGAGCTAGCTGTGACACTCAGCGCCCCCGCAACAATTAAGAAGGCTTGGGGGAGACTGGACGCGACAGCAGCAAGCCGGCGTGGAGACACAGGAGAGTGTTTTTACCACGCGCGGTTCGGGACCAGCGCGAAGAAGTGTGTCGCTCCCTGCAGCTACAAGCCTCTGGGAAACGGAGGAGCCAGCGGTCGGTAGTGGCCCTGAGCGTTGGCGGCACGAGCAGGCTTCTCTTCGTCAGCGACAGAGTCTCGGGAAGCTTGTTTTTGTGTGACACGGGAGCTCAACGGAGTGTAGTTCCTGCTTCGAGGGAAGACGTCGCTCGTGGGGGACATGGACCGCGGTTGACGACGGCTAATGGCGGCCCCATTCGCACATACGGCGTGAGGCCTATGTGTTTGTGTATTGGAGGACAGCGGTTCAACTGGGATTTTGTGACGGCAGACATTTATTTTCCCCTCCTCGGGGCGGATTTTTTATGTACTCACAGACTCCTTGTGGACGTTAAAAATAAACGCTTGGTTGATGCCTTGACGTTTTCCTCCCTCGTGTGTACACTTGGCAAGGCAGCGTACTGCAAGGGGGCTGTCGGGCTCGCTGTCGGGAGCGGACATTTTTCTCAGGCTGTTGGCTGACTTTCCAGACCTGACGCTGCCCACCTTCTCCGCGCTCACCACCAAGCATGGGGTGGAGCACCACGTCACCACCGAAGGTCCCCCAGTCTACGCCAGGGCCCGGCGGTTGAACCCTTCTAAGTTTGCAGTAGCGAGGGCGGAGTTTTCAACCAAGCCTGGGCATCGTCCGCCGTTCTGACAGTCCTTGGGCCTCTCCTCTACACGTCGTTCCCAAGCTGAACGGTGGTTGGCGCCCTTGTGGGGATTACCAACACCCGACCGCTACCCGGTGCCGCACATTCAAGACTTCTCGGCACATCTGGCCGGTACGTCTGTGTTTTCGAAAGTGGACCAGGTGCGTGGTTACCACCAGGTGCCGTTTGGACTTTTCGAGTTCCTGCGGATGCCTTTTGGGCTCAAGAACGCCGCCCAAACGTTCCAGCGCCTGATGGATTTGGTGCTGCGGGACCTGCCATTCGTGTTCGTCTACCTGGACGACATACTCGTCGCCAGCGCTCCGGTGGAAGAGCACCTGTCGCTCCGTGAGTTTCTGGGGATGGTGACTTTCTACCACCGTTTCATCGCCCGGGCCGCTCACATTATGCAGCCGCTGTATGAGGCTTTGAAAGGTACGACCCCCATTCAGGCGATCGACTGGACGGCGGAAGCTGCGTCTGCTTTCACGGAGGTCAAGACCGCGTTGGCTCAGGCGGCCCTGTTGGCGCATCCATCATCCACGGCTCCCATCTCCAATACCACAGACGCATCGGACTACGCTGTTGGTGCGGTGCACGAGCAGTGGGTAGAGGGTGCTTGGCAGCCACTCGCCTTTTTCAGCCGCCAGCTGACGCCCAGAGAACGCAGGTACAGCGCTTTTGACCGAGAGCTCCTTGGACTTTATTTGGCCGTGCAGCATTTTCGTTTTTTGCTGAAAGGCCGTAAGTTTACGGCATTTGTCGACCACAAGCCGCTCACGTTCGCCATGTCTAAAGTGGTGGAGCCTTGGTCGGCACGTCAGCAGCGGCAGCTTTCCTACATCTCGGAGTTCACCACAGACATTAAGCACGTGGCTGGCAAGTCGAACCTGGTTGCAGATTGCCTCTCCAGAGTCGTCATCGGAGCCGTCCAGTTGGGCCTGGACTATACTCGCATGGCGGCGGACCAGGTCACAGACCCCGGCGTCCAGGCTCTGAAGGTGGAGGGCGCGGGGCTGCGCTTGGAAGAAGTTGTGTTCGGCGACGCGGGCGTTACCCTCCTGTGTGACGTTTCCATGGGCCTGTCGCGGCCAGTCGTTCCTGCCAGCTGGAGGCGCTCTGTGTTCGAGGCAGTGCACGGCCTGTCACACCCCGGCGTTAAGCCTTCGGTGCGCTTGGTGGCCGCGAAGTTCATCTGGCATGGGCTGAAAAAGGACGTGAGGACTTGGGCTGGTGAGTGCGTGGCTTGTCAGCGCGCTAAAGTGCACCGCCACACGAAGGCCCCTTTGGAGCGTTTCCTGGTGCCTGAGAGGAGGTTTGACCACGTCAACATCGACCTGGTTGGTCCATTGCCCTCCTCTCAGGGTTTTTCCTACCTCCTCACCATGGTGGACAGGAGGACCCGTTGGCCGGAGGCGGTTCCTCTCGTGTCAACACCACCCGCAGACATTGCCCGAGATTTCATTGCCCGAGCTTTCATTGCGACATGGGTGTGTAGTTTTGGCACCCCGTCAGACATTTCCTCGGACAGGGGCTCACAGTTCACGTCCGACCTCTGGAACGCCGTGGCGAGTGGTTTGGGGGTTAAGCTGCACAGGACTACCGCTTACCACCCTCAGGCCTCTGTGAGCGGTTCCATCGCTCCATGAAGGCGGCCCTGAAGGCCGGCCTGACGGAACGTAATTGGGTCGACAAGCTGCCTTGGGTGATGCTGGGCCTGAGGACCGCGCCTAAGGAGGATCTGCAGTGCTCCACGGCGGAGTTGGTGTACGGTCAGCCACTGAGGGTTCCGGGGGATTTCCTCCCCAACGCATCGGCTCCCTGGTCGGCGACGGCCCAGCGGGCTTTCCTGCAGGACGCCGCTGAGGCCTTTGCTCCGATCCCCACTGCTCGGCACGGTACTCAGGTGTCCCGGGTTCCCATGGAGCTCCGCCCGGCGGGGCATGTGTTTATCCGAAATGACGCGCACAGGGGACCTCTACAGCCCCCTTACGATGGGCCTTTCCGGGTTCTGGAGCACGGGGACAAACACCTTGTGGTCGACCTAGGTGGTAAGGCCGAGCACGTCTCGGTGGACCGGGTGAAGGCTGCTCACCTGGACTTAAACCAGCCGGTGGTGCTGGCTCGACCTCCGCGACGGGGCTGCCCCCCGGCCTCGACCCCTGTCTCGGAATCGGGGGCCTACGGTTCCGGTCCCAACTCTTCCGGGGGCCGCACAGGCGGACGTCGATTTTCCGACTCCCGTGTGCAGGAGTCGTGGGGGTCGGCGTGTCGTTCCTCCCCGCCACGCTGATTTTGTGTATATGTGAATTCTGGGGGGGCTTGTGTGGTGCCACGTGATAGGACATAATTCACCGTGTGTTTGGTGTGTGTTGCAACCCGGACCCGTTAGTGAGGGCACCGGGGTTGTTGTTCATTCTGGCTAGCATGACATGCAGTAGCAGCAAGTGTACTCATCTCTTGTGATCCAATGTATAATAAAGTGTGGAGTTCCATACTTAACACACCGCCTCCGACTCCCATTCATCGGCTCTACAAAACACACATTTAAAACGGTTTTGCCTGATGCCGTCTTGTGTACACGAAGACCTGCTCATCACATTGATCCAGGAGAGGCCAGCTCTGTACGACATCACAGAGAAAAGGTACTCGAACCGAGTAGTGAAAACCGGACTCTGGCGAGAGATTGAAACGCAACTTGGTTTCTCGGGTAAGATTATCTTTTTCATCAATTGAGCTCTTTAGCAGATATTGTTGGCTTTTTATTGTTTGCCAGCGTACAGTGACGTTAACGTGAAATGTAATTTGTTATTTCAACCTTGTGTTTTGTTGTTATCTTGTTGCTAGCTGTTGCTAGCTGTGTAGTTTGGCACTGCATATAGATATGAATTGGACATGCTAACTAGCCACAATGCTTACATCGTTTATTTGTGTGCTTCAGAGAAAGAGCTGAGGAAGAAGTGGGATTCTCTGCGAACCCAGTACACCCGGTAGGCCTACAGGAGACTTGCCCCTTCGGGTAGTTGTGGAGCACCAAAGACGGGCAGATAGCAGTGGATCATAACCAGGCTGCAGTTTGCACACGCTATTTGTTGTTGTTTATATCACGCAGTCTGTTCTTCTTCTCTGTCTTCCGGTTGTTGCCTATTTTTAATGACGAATATGCACTACCGCCGCCTACTGGTAAGGAGAGTTATTGCCACTCACGCACTGAAGTCTTTGCGGTGTGTTCCCGTGCGACACATGGCCAAGACGCAGGAGAACACCGCAACGCAACAGCTGACGTCGGCGAGTCCTCTGGTGACTGCTTGGTGTGTCAGGGCCTTAAGGACAGAGGGTGTCGTTTTTCTCATACTGATATTCTGAACAATCTGTGCTGTTGTTTTTGCTGTAAAGTGTCTCTACTGTAGGCTATTTTTATTATATGTACAGCACTTTGGCTCGACCAAAAATCGTTTATAAATGTGCTATAAATAAAACTTGATTTTATAAGTGTTTGTAAAACTACAGTAACTAACTCTCAATGGCCACCAATCTGCAGATCACACACATCAATTTTACAAAATATGTAACAAAGATGTTTACACTGCCGACAGTCATTATTTTAAACAGTATGAAAAAATTAGGGCTGTCAAACGATTACAATTTTTAATCAGATTAATCACAGCTTAAAAATTAATTAATCATGATTAATCACCATTCGAACTATGTCCAAAATATGCCATTTATTTATGTATATTGTTGTGGGAATGGAAAGATAAATGAAAGAAGGCTGATATATCCATTTAACATACAGTATGTATGTATTGTTGTGCCGAGAGATAGGGAGTCGGAGGCGGTGCAATGGAGGTGCAAAAGTGAACTTTATTGCGGAGCAGAAAAGGACATGTTGCTGGCTTGCAGTCCGAGTAGACAAGAGGACGAGAAGCATGGAGGGCACACAATAAGGGAATAATACAGTAAGCAACACATATGTCCGTGCGGAAACAATACCCTTAACTGTAGTTCCATGAGTGAATTATGTCATGTGATGTCCGAAGCCGCCGTCGAGGTGGTGAAAAGACGAGAGGGTCCACACGAGTCGAACGGCACCAGGGAAAAGCTCAGAAGGGTCGATAACCGTTAGCAGCTAGCCCTTAGCCGCTAGCTGGCAGCCATCGGAAATGACCCCTTAAATTAGGACTTCTGGTGATATAATGGCGCGTTTCCAGTGCAGCGCGGAGCTCGCTTTAATGCTGCGTTCAGACCGGACGCGATGCGAATATTCGCTTCGCTCTAAACGCTCTTATCGCATCGCTCTAGTCGCTCGAGTTTCACCGCGGCTGCCAGCTGTGTTTACTCGCATCATTCAAACAAGACGCGCTGGCTCGGGAGCTACAACTACAACAAAATGAACATATTTTACCGTGATTAAATTGTAATACACGTTTCTAAATGATGCCGACGTAACAACATACTTATACCGGTTAGTAAAATCCATGAATTAATGCTTTGACAAGTCTGCAGACAGATGGCAGGCGAAAAGCCTTTTAGAATGCTTGTTTTCTGAATGGAGCTTGGCTAAGCTAACGTTATATATGCTCCGACCGTCCACACTCACAACAACGGCCTATACAGACATAAATAAACCAGCGACTGTATTCTCCATGACACAGACAGTCTGTGGTTTGTATTTGTGTAACTTTTGTCTAGTTTCTGAACAGATCGTATCTGTCCCCGGCTGTTTGAAGAGCAAGCATGGGAAACAAAAGATAGCATTTACCTGTTTGCATCGTTTGCATCCAGCTAGCCATGTGAGAAGCCTCGTTGATACGTTTTGTCTTTTTCACGAGCTTGCTGTGATACAAATCGGGTTGGTCCGGTCCAAGGTCTTTAAGTATCAATTTATCTCCCAAACTTCTCCTTTCGAAAGGATTGGAGAGTGGCTCTTGCACGGAATTGGGTGCGGACCGAGGTCCGGCGACTCCACCTGCACACCATTCTCATCCAACTACTGCGTCACCTTGGTCACTCACGAGTCTAAAAAACAACTCACGTCAACGCACGTAAGCAACGTGGGCGCCAACGTGAGGGCCCTCGTGACCAAAATATTTGACAGCGCTGATTGGCTGAAATTATGTTTCGGCGGCACAGTTTAAAATTGAGACTTTTGCAACGTGCTGGTTGCTGCTGTTTGTCTCGGGGGCTCCGCCCGGTAATGATAAACTAATGCCATGGGCAAAGGCCAGGCAGGAAACATGTGACTTATCAGTAACTTTAGACATCGTAACACAATTTTAAACGAGATTGTATTGTAGATTATACATTTTAGTGATACCAATTGTATGATATTTACCTTGTTCATTAAAAATAAAAATATATATTTTTTTTAAATATATTTTTTTTTATTTAATATTTTTTTTAATATTTTTTTTTGTATGTGGGAAGAGGTGGTGCGGCGCCGCTATGGGCCGGCCGCCACTGGTCACCACAGTATTCTTTCACACACAGTGACGTCACGAGCTACCCACAATGCAACACGCGCCATATATAAAAAATACGCCATTTTCCTGGAGGTGCAAATATCCTGGAAGTGCAAATATAAACAGCTAGCTAACGTATCCAGGCAGAGCGCACTAGGTTTTTTTCTGAATTAACGACCGAAGAAATCGCTGCATGTCTTCGGATTACATCTCTGGACTTCAGGGGTGTGCTTTAGGTCGTTACCAGTGTAAACTAGAGCTGTGTGGGTTGTCGGATTGCCCTTACAGACTGCCTGCAGATGTATGGAAAAACGACAGTGGCCTTCGTCGATTTTGGCTGCATCTACGTCTAATTTCTGGAAACACCAGGTGAATACCCCACTTGTCACAATAATATTATCATGCCATTGCATATATGTGGTATTTTAGAGTTGACTAGATATTGATTAAGGCAATAGACTATGATATTCAGTACAGGAAGCTTAGCAACACCTAGACGGTGTACGGCTGCTTGCACCTCGCGTAAAACGGCGGATACCGGAAGTACGGTGTCGCCCTCGGCCCAATACCCGTATGTGTGTGTGAAAGAATGTTTATTATAACATTGTTCTGTGTGTCAAAATGAAAGACAGCCCACACACCTATCAATCATCAAACCGTGGGGTCTTATTTCATTACGTGTTGATTTCTATCAACACGTAATGTTGTATCGATGTATATAGAGATGTACTACAGCAAAAGTATTCTCCGTCAGGACTTCCTGCAACAACACCACGCCGTTATCTTGATTCTGATTGGCCAGAAGACATTATCAAAGATGTTCTATTGAGAAGACGATCACTACGTGACAAAAGTTTTCAAAACCGTTTCTAGTCTTCGGTATTTCCAGACAAGTGGCTACTGAAATCAATCTTACTAACTGCTGTCTCTGCAATTTACTCCGCGCGAGTTGGCGGACTTTATTTTGCTTACTTTAACATCATTTTTCATGGTGGGGCTAAGCCATTTCTTGGTATGGCTGTAGCCTACCCCAGCGCTGCCACTGGTGGGATGTATGGGGCGGGCCATTCTGCACATGCCTTAAATGCGTTAAATATTTTAACGCAATTAATTACCGCCGTAAACGCGATAATTTTGACAGCATTAGAAAAAATGAAACGCAGAATGCTTGCTCATTCATTTGTTTCCCGCGACCACGATGGTTGCCATCGTATGGTCAGATCCTGGGGTGGACCGGTCACTGATGATGGCGATATTCATGTCCTTTTGAAGCACATTAAATCATAGGTCAGTTTGCCGCAGCGCATAAGAGATAATGAATTAGGTAATTGTATACTTTTTAAACTGTCACTCTTAGCGAATTCAAAGCCATTATTACCAGCTGCTAAAGCAACGCAGGTATTGTTTTCACCTATTGAGTCTGCATGTGTGTCATCATCGCAATGTGGTCCTAAAGACCACAAAGAGGTGGTTTTGAGTACTTTGTCTAGTGTTTAAATGCATGTGGACAGATTTTTGTCAATCACAACCGTGCAAGTTTTATTGTACCTTCTCATCTTTTTAGCAGGTTCCATACAATATGTGAACTGGTTAAGTGAAGAGCAGAAGCCACTTTTCAAAATGTACACAATCCTTTTCCCATGCCATTGCTGTCAACACCTATCCATGCTGAACGTTGCTAAGATATTATTGATTGGGGTGTGGCCAAAAGTGCAATATGCTTCAAAATGTAACTGACAGAGAGCAGTGCTTTTGTCCTGTGTCCACTCTGCCCATGGATTTAAGTTAATTTCAAGATTTTTAATTATGTCGCTAAACTCCTTGAAAAGGTCCTCTTCCTTTTCTCCAAGGTACACGACAAGGCAGCGGATGGCTAGTTCTCTGCGTACTTCAATTGTATTGTGCTATTTTTGAAAAAGGATTTGCAACTTGCATTTCAATGACAACTCTAAATAACGATCCTGGCCTCAAAACCCATCTCTTCAAAAGAGCCTTTGCCTAGACCTTTTTATCACCCTTTTATTTATTTATTTATTTGTATTGCTTTTTATTAATTCTACCGTGTTGTGTAATGTTTATTTATACCGTTCATGCTCACTACTTGTAGCACTTCGGGATTTGAAATCAAATATGAAGTGCTTTATAAATTGACCCATTATTATTATTATTAAGAAGCATGTCCTTGATCTGCTTCACCAAGAATTGTTTTTAATAAAAAGTGATATCAAAATAGTAACCAAAGTATTTTTACACTCACAGTAGCCTCTACTACAGGGGTGCCCAACCTTTTTTGAACCGAGAGCTACTTTAAAGTTGCCAGTCTGCCGAGATCTACCAGTCCAAATAGAGAGGCGTAGCCATTACTGACAGCCTACTACCAGGTAAATACACACTTCTACTTGTATAAAACTGACCTTTGTACGATTAATACTTCATAAAATACTGCAGATCCTTTATTTTACCTCTTTCTAATCTACACAAATACAAGTATTTAACTGAAGTTACACAACAGTGTTGTTGATACAGAGTTGGAGTTTATTCACACGTCACTTACTACAGTGGGTAATGTTTAAGAAACATTGAACAGTGCTGCCACATATGACACAGGAAAAAAGGAAAATACTCTGAACCCTTTCTTTGCCATTATTTAAAAATAGTGTTGCTACAAAAGTATAAATTAGGCTTACTAATAAGACAACTCAGATCTGAAGCTACACAGGAATCTGCTGCAACAGTGCAATAAAAAAGACAAAATTAATAGAATCAAACCCTTTTTTTGTTGCATTTTAGTAGATTATAAAAAGAAATGCCTTTAAAATAGGATGCCAGCAACACTAGTTTCTTAACCTGAATTGATAATAGACTATAATCAATTTAAGTTTGTATTCTTATACCATTTTGTACAATAATTATAATGAATAAGTTCAAACAAACTCAAACTTACAGCTGATTAATAACGGTATCTAACTTGAGTTTTTATCATATCAAAAACCTGTTGAAATGCTACTGTTATTTTTATTACGCATCGGCAGCCTCCAGGAATGCTTCTTTCACAACTTTGCCGTCTTTGAAAGACTTCATGTGTTTCGCAAGAACGTGACTGACACGATAAGATGCTATGGTAGCAGCCTTGCTCTTGTTGTTGGGACTGGTGAAAATGGACTGCTGTGCATTTAGCTGTCCTTTCAGGCCCCTCCCCTTTTGGAGCGTAGGGCAGAATTAGTAGCGTCTCGTAGCGTTTGTGCACTGTTTTGAAATGCCGCTCCTAAATTACCCTTCTTCGATAAAGCCACGCTCGCATTGCAGATGAGACAGATGGACTTTGAATTGGAATAGATACAAACATAAACATCCTCCCACTCGGAGTGAAAATTATATATGTTTTGCTTCTGCCATAATTGCGGTCTTGTGTGTGTGCGGACTGTCACTCCTGTTGACACGGACAACGTTAGCGAACTAGTGCACTGCCCACTGCCCACCAGCCGCGCCCCGACACATGGGGTCACGCCGGCCAATCACAAAGCTTTGATGCGTTCAAGTGCATTATTCTGGCACAGGAAGATTATGTTACAGGACATTAACGATAAAACAGAATATTGTTGTTCTATTTTTAGACACATCTCACGATCGACTGGGAATCTCCCCGCGATCGACCGGTTGGGCACCCCTGCTCTACTACTTTGTATCCTCTCACAGAACTGTTCACAGTTCAAAGGCTTCTAATTTTGGTCAAACAGCAATTTTCCTATACAGTGCAACTGGCTATCTACTGTATTTGAATGACAAAAGATGACACTCACCTTAAAATGTCCTTTGGATAGTATTTCTATCTGTCTTAACTGTCGGAACTTGTCCAGGCATGTTAAGTGGGAGTGGACTTGAAATCCTTAACTCAAGGTGTAGAACAATTAAGTTATCAAGCCAATTGCATTACTTACTACAACTTGAATTTGGTTTTAAGTCAATTAACGCCGAAATCCGAGTTTAAATTACACACAATATTAAGTTGATGTAATTACCAACATTATTACATCAACACAACTTATAAATTAATGTTTGCAACTTAAATTTGTTATCTAAATCAATTAATTCAAATGTGTATCTTGCAACTATGCCTTTAATTAAGTGGTTGTAAAAGGTCCCCTGAATGACCTTTTAGAGTGTATCACCACTGGAACCACTGTTGCCTTCACCTTCCACATCTTCTCTAGCTCTTCTCTGAGCCCTTGGTATTACCCAAGCTTCTCATGGTACTACTTCCTGATGTTGCTATCACTTGACATTGCTATGTCTTTCACAACTTCCTTCTTCTGCTGCTTAAACACTGAGGTGGGGTCAGACAACACCACTTTTTCTGGACGGTAGTTTCAAAACCTACAAGCCTTTCTAAGGTCTTAGCAGGAAACCCACTCAATCAGTTTTGCTAAACCACTTAATAAAACACACTGAAATAAAATGTTTTAAGTCAATTAGCTCAATTAAAATGTAAATGTATCTTTGAATTCTGCTTTAAAAAGATCCATGAAGACAAACCTGCTTTGGAAAGACGGCGAGAACAGCAGAAATGGAGACAAAGCTGCTGAAAGGCTTTGATTACAAATGAATTAAATATTACAAGCACAAATCTCATTTGAAATAGTTTAAGAACTCTAACAATAATATAAAAATAGTTTACATTCAGAAGAATATTTTAAAGTAAATACAAAACAATACATGTAAACATGATTGACAGACATGATTGTATTTACATGTAAAGAGCAATGTTTCAGACAGCGATATGGTGTCACAGCCGAACCCAAACCCTTGTTATGGAGTCCTGTTGGCAAGGGGTGGATTGTCGGAGATGGGGCCATTCAACCAGAGGACACATTGACAGAATGTCAAAATCTGTCCCCTAACGTTTCTGAGGAACCTGACATTTAACATTATATTCTAGTATATACTTGACCTCTCACAGAATTATTTGATGATTTGTATACTGTACTTTGAATTAAGGATCCAGTCTCAATAAAACCTGTACTATTTACACCTATGTTTTAGAGGCTTGCAATTTAGAACTAATACACTTTATTGTATTGGGTTACTCTTATTCTGACTATTTGGTGATGTAGTTCAGCCACCTGGTATTTCCCTCTCCAAATATAATGACCATCAGAGTGAGCATTCTTAACTTATAAGCTATTGTGCCACTTCTCCCCCATTCAGAATTTGACTGTATCAGAGAAGAGGTACAGTAGGCCTATGTCTAAAGAAATCTCATTTGCAATAGAACTGTACCAGATATTACCATACAACTACTGGTTAGTGTTCAATAGCACCCTAGACAATTCAGTAATGGTATATTTTTTAGGGATTTCGGTTTTTCTGATAAATGAGAGAAAAGTGAGTCCTATGTTCCTATCACCAACAAGTACAATTTCCGTCTAAACTAAAGCTAAGTTTACAGGACTATAATTCAGTATTTTTTTAAGTTAAATAATTGTCTGACTATTTAGTGAAGTGGGACAGTCACCTGGTTCATACCTCAGCAAATCTAAAGAGGATAAGAGAGTGTTAAGAATGTCACGAGGCTCAGGACCCAAATGCACAACACCAGAAAACAGATTAGAATTAACAAGGTCTTTTAATTAAGGTCAAATACAAAACGCTCACTTGGAGGATCAAAAACTCTAAACCAAAAAACATCTACATGACTATCAAAAATATACTTCACACGATCAAGGGATGACTGGCAGGCTTGACGAGACAAGACGAACTGACACAAGACAAAGGGAGACGCAGACTATATATACACACTAGGTAAGGAGACACAGGTGGCAACAATTAAGGGAGGGGCTGACAATCACACTGGTGGGAAAAACACACCAGGGCAGGAATGCTCTGAAACGAGAGGGAAAGGTTACTACAAAATAAAACAAGAAATCACAAGACAAGGCAAAAGGACTGAACTAAATAAATTAACTTAACACAACTGTCTAGACACCACAGTACCCCCTCCTTTACGGACGGCTCCGGACGGCCCAGCGAGTTCAGGATGGCTTTTGTAAAAATCCTTTATCAGGTTCTGGTCCACGATGAAGCTAGACGGGATCCATTCCCGCTCTTCCGGTCCATAACCCTCCCAGTCCACTAAAAACTGCTGACCCCTTCCTCGTTTTCTGACCTTCAGCAGACGCTTGACAGTGTAGACCAGACCTCCATCAATGAGCCTGGGAGGAGGGGGGGGCTTGGAAGCGGGAACCATTTTGCTTTCCTTGACCGGCTTGAGTTTGCTTACGTGGAATGTTGGATGGACTCTGAGTGATCTAGGCAGGCGCAAACGAACAGACACAGGGTTAATACACTTTTCCACAGTGAATGGGCCTACAAATCTTGGTGCCAGCTTCCTAGAGACTACGTTCAGGGGCAAGTCTCTGGTGGATAGCCACACTTTCTGACCCGGTCTGTACACAGGTGCAGGACGGCGATGCCGATCAGCCGCTTTTTTCATGCGGGCCGAAGTCCTAAGGAGGACCCGACGTGCTGAAGCCCAAATGCCATGACAGCGCCTGACCAGTGCGTGTGCCGAGGGAACCATGACTTCTTTCTCTGTCTCTGAGAACATTCTGTGTTAAGGTTTTCTTACCTAATTTTACTTGGATAGGAGTCAGCGTACGAGGAGAGTAGTCAGAAGTTAGTCGGCTCACCAGCGCCCTCCTCTTGCCTGGGGAGCCCCGTCTTTTAGTGAGCAAGCGGCCATCAGGTGTCCACGATGCCCGCAGTAGAAACACAGGCCCTGGCGGAGGCGCCGTTCCCGCTCCTCCAGTGAAGTCTTGCTCGGCCAAGTTGCATGGGTTCCTCTGATGTGGTGGATGGCGTTGTCAAAGGAGGCTTGATTCAGACCCCTGGAAACGAATCCTCCCTCATCCGGATGCCACGAGGAGGCCCCCTGGAGCTTGGTGAACGAACTGCAGGATGTTCTCTTTCTTTTTGTCTATCCCAGAGCCTATTATCTATTCGTATAGCCAGAGCAATCACAGAGTCTAAATCTTCTGGAAGATCTAATGGGACTAAGTGATCTTTGACAAGGCCTGAAAGTCCATTTACAAAGGCGTCCAGCAAGGCCAGATCATTCCAGCCACTGTCTGCTGCTATTGTCCTAAACTCTATGGCATAATCAGACACTCTTTGATTTCTTTGCTTGAGTTGAACTAGAACTTTAGCCGCTTCTCTCCCTGGCGCTGTACGATCAAAAATCTTTTTAAGGGAATCAGTAAACAGTCCGAGTGATCTGCAAAGGGGAGAGTCTCTAGCCCATTCTGCTGTAGCCCACGCTGCTGCTCTACCAGTCAAGTGTGTTATCATGAAAGCTATTCTAGACTGGTCTGTTGGAAAAGCAGAAGGCTGATGTTGATAATGCAGGTCGCATTGGACTAAAAAAGGACGACAGTCACCTGAGTCACCGGAGAATTTCTCTGGAGATGCGAGACGAGAGCATGAAGAAGAAGTAGGTCCTTGGATCACAGCCTCAGGCAGGGGTGCAGCCGCGGAAACAGTTTGAGATCCAGCTTCCAGGTGGGCAAGGACACGAACAAGCTGATCTGCCAGGTGGTTTACTTGGCTGTTCACAGATGTTTGGAAGCTTTCTTGACGACCACTCAATTCTCTCACTCCCTGGTCAATTGATTTCAGCTGATCGTCATGCTGAGACAAAAGCGTGCCTTGTGAGCGCAGAGCTGCTCTGAACCTGTCTGGGTCGGCTGGGTCCATTCTTTGGTCAGTTCGTACTGTTAAGAATGTCACGAGGCTCAGGACCCAAATGCACAACACCAGAAACAGATTAGAATTAACAAGGTCTTTTAATTAAGGTCAAATACAAAACGCTCACTTGGAGGATCAAAAAACTCTAAACCAAAAAACATCTACATGACTATCAAAAATATACTTCACACGATCAAGGGATGACTCGCAGGCTTGACGAGACAAGACGAACTGACACAAGACAAAGGGAGACGCAGACTATATATACACACTAGGTAAGGGGACACAGGTGGCAACAATTAAGGGAGGGGCTGACAATCACACTGGTGGGAAAAACACACCAGGGCAGGAATGCTCTGAAACGAGAGGGAAAGGTTACTACAAAATAAAACAGGAAATCACAAGACAAGGCAAAAGACAAAAGGACTGAACTAAATAAATTAACTTAACACAAATGTCTAGACACCACAGAGAGGTCACTCTCAAGTTATGGGCTTTTTTGTCACCTTTCCCATATTCGGCCTGGTCTAATTTGGCTCTTTTTCAGGGATTGTGGTAGTTCCAAATAACAACCCAAAAAAAATGTTGCCCCCAAAATAAAATGTGACAACAATCAATTTAATTAATGGGAGACCCTAAAGATAAGAAAATCATTGTTGTCATTTGTTCTACCTCGGGTAGGGGTATCTCGAAAACTAAAGCCTTTTTTGAGGACTTGCTGCTGGACTATTAGTAAGTCTCTGTATACAGTAAAGCATAATACTCTTGGCTTCCTTAAAGGTCCCCTATTATACTGTTTTTCATCAATATATTATAAGTCTCAGATATATACAAAACATGTCTCTGAAGTGTTTGGCTCAAAAATACCAAACAGATCATTGCAGCATCCCATAATCCCCTCTGTTTCAGCCCTGTTTCCAAAGTGCTGATTCTCTGTCTGTTACTTTAGATGAAAATAAGGAGCCCCTCTCCACACCCCTCTGAGATAGATTTGGTTAAAAAGAACACAATGGTGCTCTAGGAGGAGATTCAGGTGATAAGGTGGGGGGGGGGGGGGGGGGGGGTTACCTTGGTTTGTTATTTGCTAATGGTTACACAAGCCAAAAAAAACGTTATGACATCATAAAGTGGCCAAAATCTGATCAGCTCATTTTCAGACAGGTTTTTATATACATGGATCAGGACAAAAACTGAGTGGAATCTTTTTTCCTGAAACTTTCAGAGTCTCTTTACACAGAGGGGACACATGTTTATGTATAAAAGACAGGAACAAGTGGATTTTGCACAATAGGTGACCTTTAAGAACTTTGTATTACATGCTATAGTGTGACTTTTTTGATGATATTTTCATGGCATACTATACTATGACCTCTTAAAAATGATTATTTTGATTACATTATACAATGACTTTTTGTACAATGACATTTTTATGGCATTTTCTTACAACTTCTTGACTAATATTTCTATGGGATACCACACTATGACTTTTCAATTTAATCACTTGTGATTGGCATGTTTTACTATGACATTGTATTGCATTCAATACTTTAACTTTGGAATCAGTTTTTTAAATGAAGAAATAGGATGCTCTGACTTTTGATATTACATTATAATATGCTATACTCAGACAGAAACAATAAACATTACAACATCAGGAAACGTTCTACAGAAATGCTTGAATTAGACCATAGTCCCTTAGTAAAATGGTCAAGAAAATGTGTCTATCGTCTACATATATTGTCAGGACCTCGACACAAACTGATGAACCCAAATGCACGACCCAGAGACAAAGTCTTGAATATAAAAATGGTATATTTATTTTCCACAGTGCAGGTAATCCCTCTTAACAGAGTAGGTGGTGGAAATAACAAAAGGCGCCCACACGGAGGAAATTGCATAACAAAAAGAGGACTTAATCAAAACTTAAGCCAACAAAAAATAAACAAAATAACCTGACATGAGGGAAAAAGCGATCCTTTCAGAGCTGAGGCTTGGCACGACCATTCGGGGAAACAAACAAGACGAACTGACAAAAGGCTATCCACTGCGCCACACGCCTCCCTATTTTCCTCACAGATGGCAAAAAAAGTCAGACATTTTGCGATTTAAAATAAAAACAATAATTCACTCCTGTTTTACTGTACATCTCAGAGTCTCAGAATGCTTCCTTGTGTTCGTTCACTTGTGTATATCATTTTAATGATTAAATATTAGTTACCTGCAGGGCCGTCCCTGGCCAACTTGAGGCCCATGCAAAGTTATATGATGAGGCCCTCTGTTTCGCGAGCGTCGATGGGAGGGGTGCTAGTGGAGCCTCGCAGCGGCGAAACCGTGCCGCGCCACACTAATTGCGTCGCATGCGCACATAGGTGCAGCTCAGTTGAGGCTCCCTCCGCAAGGTGAGGCCCCACGCAGTCTGCGTGATCTGCCTGTGAGGGACGGCCCTGGTTAACTGTAAAAAACATTTTGCTGCTGTTTTTGATGTATTTGTCCTTCTTTTAAAGCACTTCCAGTGTAGCCGCAGTCATATCCGACAAAAATAAATCCAACTTCTACTGCTGTGACATTTCTTTTTTTATGACAATATTATAATGTTATTTAAACTGTCTTTTAAATTGTGCATTGTAATAGTCAGGGTCTTCTTGAATACCAATACATTAAAAATGTCAGCAAACCTATGTGAAAAATCAATCTGAGTTGAAAACTGAAGTGGTACATTGTCATTTGAGCTTACTTACCCTGTAAAGTAATATACAGGAAACTACTTTAAATAGTTGAGTCTCACAGTCATTGTGTGAGAGTTTGCAGCCCTGCAAATACATATTTTCTGTACAAAGTTACTTGTGCCAGTAATAGTATGTCGTTTTTTTCATTTAACATGGTAAAGCCTGATTGAGAATAAAAATGTCCTTTAAAGACTAAGTGTCGGAAAAAGGAAATAGTAGCCAACACCCTGTTCCCGTTTCTTTCCTGGGTGAAGTACTTGACCTTGAAATCCCTGTTGGTTACAGATTAGCACAGTGCACATTTCAAAACACTATCATTTGTGTAAGAGTCGAAAAAAAGTGTGTAATGACAAACTGTTTTGCGAAGCCCGTCTCAGGGTTATGAAAGTGATATATTTATTGACAAATGAAACTCTCCTCGACAGGGAATTTATTAACAAACACTCCCTGACAAGCCTGACAAGTCTTGACTTGTCAGGGAATGCCAGGGTCAGGGAAGGCCAAGACTTAATGCCAAACCTCACTACAAATTGTCATGAAGGAAACATGCAGGAGTCCAATGTTTTGCTTGATGATATGAGTAAATAGGTTAAATCTGGAGCCATAAGCGTAAAGCAGAGAAAGTATCACCAAGCCACAGCTGCACAAAAAAACTCTCATGCTCTTGAAACTTAATCTCTATAATGGGAATTGAAGCGCTTGTATATTTGGGAGGTCTCCCTTGTCAGTACATATGTAGCGATGTACATAATAAGGACCATGATGGAAACCAGGACTGTGGCCAAGATGTTGAGGCAGCGGGCGTTGGAGCCGTAGCACCGGGCTCCTTCCATATCTCCAATCACCTTCCGGTCTCTGGCCTGAAAGGACCAAAAGCACATTGATTTGAAATTGGATTCTTAGCTTTACTTAACCTCAGAGAACCTTAAATGTTGAACATCAGCTCAGTCCAATGCTTTAGATTCATGTTTTGCTATATGTTCATGCTTTCAACGGGATAACATCCCTACATAGTTCTCTTTGCATAATTTATATTTTTTGTCTGTCAAAAATGTCACTAATAGATAGTTTGAAACACATTTAAAGTGTCTGTCGTGTTCTTATTTAAATTATTTATCTTTCCTCATTCAAGTTCAATTGTAAATTTTGGGAACAAATATCTATAATCTTTGAGATTACGATTCCTTTTCCCCCAGCTGCCTGTCCTCTGAGTGAGGGATGTTTCTTTTTTGTCTGCAAAAACTTGCAATACACCTTTGTAATCTCTCCTTTGTTAGAGCTGTCAGTTGTGATAATGTTAAACTCTTTTTTTTACTATTCTTTGCCATAACAGAATATTTCCCATGAATGAAACTCACCTTGATGGAGTAGATGAGAGCCGCCAGTCCCAGGCAGCAGCAGCTGCAGCAGCATGGAAGAAAGAGAAATCACAAATTAACATTTCATCAAATCTAAACATCTATACATGGATGGATTGCTACCCTACATTGGATTAGACCTCACAGCGAGAGTGTTTACCTTCTTGTTCTCGGCGTTATACTTGTTGAGAAGGCTCTGAACGCGGTTGCAGTGGCGGTTCTACGGGGTGGCACGGGGTGGCAGCTGCCACCTCAGAAAAAGGCCTTGCCATCCCAGCTGCCACCCCATTTGGCAGCTTTGTTTTGAAAGAAAAGTTGTGGCTTATCGGACATTTAAGGGAGAAAATCTCTGTCCGAGTGCAAGTGAATGCAGCACAAGAGGCGAGCCTTGTAACCCCTCCCCCGGCCCTGGCGCGAGCGTGGAAATATGATTGGCGGCGATTTCATTTGAACGGGGGACAGCTCAAAACGAGAAGCATTTTGGATCCAAGTAGACGGAAGGAATGAGGTATTTGCGGTCAGGTATGGCTGGGGTAGGCTACAGCCATACCAAGAAATGGCTTAGCCCCACCTTAGCCCCACTATGAAAAATGATGTTAAAGTAAGCAAAATAAAGTCCGCCAACTCGCGCGGAGTAAATTGCACAGACAGCAGTTAGTAAGATTGATTTCAGTAGCCACTTGTCTGGAAATACCGAAGACTAGAAACGGTTTTGAAAACTTTTGTCACGTAGTGATCGTCTTCTCAATAGAAAATCTTTGATAATGTCTTCTGGCCAATCAGAATCAAGATAACGGCGTGGTGTTGTTGCAGGAAGTCCCGACGCAGAATAATTTTTGCTGTAGTACATCTCTATATACATCGATACAACATTACGTGTCGATAGAAATCAACACGTAATGAAATAAGACCCCACGGTTTGATGATTGATAGGTGTGTGGGCTGTCTTTCATTTTGACACACAGAACAATGGGGGCTATCCACCCTTATCCACAATGTAAAGTAATTCACAGCCTCTTCCCTCTTCTCTCTTGCGGCTTTCACACCAGCGCTTTTCCCTTTCTAGCTCCGAGCTAGAGCTTTTCTGGTTCAGCTCCGGTTTCCCTTTTCTGCTCCAGCTCCGGTTTCCCTTTTCTGCTCCCTCTCTGTTCACACCGCCCAGCACCCGACTGGTGCTGCTGCGTCATGACGTCACCGTTTACATCGCTGATTTGCTCCCCAACGGTGTTACGGCGCTCACAACAACAACGGGGAACTGCGTCGGGTCGATGATCGTGTTGCTTTTAATCACACGAAGCCAGAATAAATTGAATAACGACTTCTCCAACCTTATACTTTGCTCCAGAGTGCCGTGGTTCATTGTTTATTAATGTGTTTCTGCAGCATTTACCGACCGCTGCAGTGTTGGCTGCTTTTCCACGGGAGTTTATTCTCCCGTTAGCTCACGGTTAGCTCACACTGCAGCGGCCGCTCTAAAGTATTCACTGTCCGACTCACACAAGCAGCTGATACATATCCCCAGTTCCCCTTAGCCTAAGTGAATGTGTGTCAGTCTGAATTGACGCTGTTTGGTATCACAACGCTGTTATGAAAGTTTCTCTGGTATAAAATGGGTGATGTTAGCATAGCAACCGAAGCTAAACTGACTACTTGCTATTGCTATCCTACTGTGGCATAAACCGTTTGCTACAGGCACATTTTACCGGCGTATTTTTATTATGATTCTACTTGTGATAGTCGGACACGACAACCTGTGCAGCCCATGTATTGATTCCATCCGATAGCTGCTATAATACAAAACAACACGTCTGCCTCTCTCCACAATGATCAATAACAGTGAATGGATGGTCAAAGTAAGGTACAGTACAAATAAACAGAATCACACGAAGCCTGGTTAGTGTTGCCTGACTTTATAAAGTGTGTTTATAAGCACTAGCCTACTGCTTGTAGGCAGGCATGACAGTCGACCCATGTTCAGGGGAGGTGGGTTTAGTTTCCTGCACGCCTCGACGTAAGAGAGACGTAAGCGACGCCACCTCTTAGCTCCGAAGCTCTTGCCTCTAGACCAGTGGTTCTCAAACTTTTTCTGTCAGGCCCCCCCTTTGGAGAAAAAAAAAAGTCGGGCCCCCCCAACACAAATAGTCAGGCTCAGTGGCGGCGCCAGAGATTTATTTTGGGGCTGCTGTGCGGTAGCTTGACGTTTCATAGAGGGTGCTCAAACATTTAAGGTTTCCCATTAATGTACCGGGCGCTACAGTGGAATGTTCTACTGCAACAATCCCCACGCATATACACACAGTGTACCCGCGACTGTCACAATTGGCTCGATAATCAGCTCACGGCATATAGGTGTAAGCAGGGGTAAAGTGCTATTTTTGTAGGTGGTGTGTGGACTTCACATCCCTGCTCTACTACTTTGTATCCTCTCACAGAACTGTTCACAGTTCAAAGGCTTCTAATTTTGGTCAAACAGCAATTTTCCTATACAGTGCAACTGGCTATCTACTGTATTTGAATGACAAAAGATGACACTCACCTTAAAATGTCCTTTGGATAGTATTTCTATCTGTCTTAACTGTCGGAACTTGTCCAGGCATGTTAAGTGGGAGTGGACTTGAAATCCTTAACTCAAGGTGTAGAACAATTAAGTTATCAAGCCAATTGCATTACTTACTACAACTTGAATTTGGTTTTAAGTCAATTAACGCCGAAATCCGAGTTTAATTACACACAATATTAAGTTGATGTAATTACCAACATTATTACATCAACACAACTTATAAATTAATGTTTGCAACTTAAATTTGTTATCTAAATCAATTAATTCAAATGTGTATCTTGCAACTATGCCTTTAATTAAGTGGTTGTAAAAGGTCCCCTGAATGACCTTTTAGAGTGTATCACCACTGGAACCACTGTTGCCTTCACCTTCCACATCTTCTCTAGCTCTTCTCTGAGCCCTTGGTATTACCCAAGCTTCTCATGGTACTACTTCCTGATGTTGCTATCACTTGACATTGCTATGTCTTTCACAACTTCCTTCTTCTGCTGCTTAAACACTGAGGTGGGGTCAGACAACACCACTTTTTCTGGACGGTAGTTTCAAAACCTACAAGCCTTTCTAAGGTCTTAGCAGGAAACCCACTCAATCAGTTTTGCTAAACCACTTAATAAAACACACTGAAATAAAATGTTTTAAGTCAATTAGCTCAATTAAAATGTAAATGTATCTTTGAATTCTGCTTTAAAAAGATCCATGAAGACAAACCTGCTTTGGAAAGACGGCGAGAGAACAGCAGAAATGGAGACAAAGCTGCTGAAAGGCTTTGATTACAAATGAATTAAATATTACAAGCACAAATCTCATTTGAAATAGTTTAAGAACTCTAACAATAATATAAAAATAGTTTACATTCAGAAGAATATTTTAAAGTAAATACAAAACAATACATGTAAACATGATTGACAGACATGATTGTATTTACATGTAAAGAGCAATGTTTCAGACAGCGATATGGTGTCACAGCCGAACCCAAACCCTTGTTATGGAGTCCTGTTGGCAAGGGGTGGATTGTCGGAGATGGGGCCATTCAACCAGAGGACACATTGACAGAATGTCAAAATCTGTACCCCTAACGTTTCTGAGGAACCTGACATTTAACATTATATTCTAGTATATACTTGACCTCTCACAGAATTATTTGATGATTTGTATACTGTACTTTGAATTAAGGATCCAGTCTCAATAAAACCTGTACTATTTACACCTATGTTTTAGAGGCTTGCAATTTAGAACTAATACACTTTATTGTATTGGGTTACTCTTATTCTGACTATTTGGTGATGTAGTTCAGCCACCTGGTATTTCCCTCTCCAAATATAATGACCATCAGAGTGAGCATTCTTAACTTATAAGCTATTGTGCCACTTCTCCCCCATTCAGAATTTGACTGTATCAGAGAAGAGGTACAGTAGGCCTATGTCTAAAGAAATCTCATTTGCAATAGAACTGTACCAGATATTACCATACAACTACTGGTTAGTGTTCAATAGCACCCTAGACAATTCAGTAATGGTATATTTTTTAGGGATTTCGGTTTTTTCTGATAAATGAGAGAAAAGTGAGTCCTATGTTCCTATCACCAACAAGTACAATTTCCGTCTAAACTAAAGCTAAGTTTACAGGACTATAATTCAGTATTTTTTTAAGTTAAATAATTGTCTGACTATTTAGTGAAGTGGGACAGTCACCTGGTTCATACCTCAGCAAATCTAAAGAGGATAAGAGAGTGTTAAGAATGTCACGAGGCTCAGGACCCAAATGCACAACACCAGAAACAGATTAGAATTAACAAGGTCTTTTAATTAAGGTCAAATACAAAACGCTCACTTGGAGGATCAAAAAACTCTAAACCAAAAACATCTACATGACTATCAAAAATATACTTCACACGATCAAGGGATGACTGGCAGGCTTGACGAGACAAGACGAACTGACACAAGACAAAGGGAGACGCAGACTATATATACACACTAGGTAAGGGGACACAGGTGGCAACAATTAAGGGAGGGGCTGACAATCACACTGGTGGGAAAAACACACCAGGGCAGGAATGCTCTGAAACGAGAGGGAAAGGTTACTACAAAATAAAACAGGAAATCACAAGACAAGGCAAAAGACAAAAGGACTGAACTAAATAAATTAACTTAACACAACTGTCTAGACACCACAGTACCCCCTCCTTTACGGACGGCTCCGGACGGCCCAGCGAGTTCAGGATGGCTTTTGTAAAAATCCTTTATCAGGTTCTGGTCCACGATGAAGCTAGACGGGATCCATTCCCGCTCTTCCGGTCCATAACCCTCCCAGTCCACTAAAAACTGCTGACCCCTTCCTCGTTTTCTGACCTTCAGCAGACGCTTGACAGTGTAGACCAGACCTCCATCAATGAGCCTGGGAGGAGGGGGGGGGCTTGGAAGCGGGAACCATTTTGCTTTCCTTGACCGGCTTGAGTTTGCTTACGTGGAATGTTGGATGGACTCTGAGTGATCTAGGCAGGCGCAAACGAACAGACACAGGGTTAATACACTTTTCCACAGTGAATGGGCCTACAAATCTTGGTGCCAGCTTCCTAGAGACTACGTTCAGGGGCAAGTCTCTGGTGGATAGCCACACTTTCTGACCCGGTCTGTACACAGGTGCAGGACGGCGATGCCGATCAGCCGCTTTTTTCATGCGGGCCGAAGTCCTAAGGAGGACCCGACGTGCTGAAGCCCAAATGCCATGACAGCGCCTGACCAGTGCGTGTGCCGAGGGAACCATGACTTCTTTCTCTGTCTCTGAGAACATTCTGTGTTAAGGTTTTCTTACCTAATTTTACTTGGATAGGAGTCAGCGTACGAGGAGAGTAGTCAGAAGTTAGTCGGCACACCAGCGCCCTCCTCTTGCCTGGGGAGCCCCGTCTTTTAGTGAGCAAGCGGCCATCAGGTGTCCACGATGCCCGCAGTAGAAAACACAGGCCCTGGCGGAGGCGCCGTTCCCGCTCCTCCAGTGAAAGTCTTGCTCGGCCAAGTTGCATGGGTTCCTCTGATGTGGTGGATGGCGTTGTCAAAGGAGGCTTGATCCAGACCCCTGGAAACGAATCCTCCCTCATCCGGATGCCACGAGGAGGCCCCCTGGAGCTTGGTGAACGAACTGCAGGATGTTCTCTTTCTTTTTGTCTATCCCAGAGCCTATTATCTATTCGTATAGCCAGAGCAATCACAGAGTCTAAATCTTCTGGAAGATCTAATGGGACTAAGTGATCTTTGACAAGGCCTGAAAGTCCATTTACAAAGGCGTCCAGCAAGGCCAGATCATTCCAGCCACTGTCTGCTGCTATTGTCCTAAACTCTATGGCATAATCAGACACTCTTTGATTTCTTTGCTTGAGTTGAACTAGAGCTTTAGCCGCTTCTCTCCCTGGCGCTGTACGATCAAAAATCTTTTTAAGGGAATCAGTAAACAGTCCGAGTGATCTGCAAAGGGGAGAGTCTCTAGCCCATTCTGCTGTAGCCCACGCTGCTGCTCTACCAGTCAAGTGTGTTATCATGAAAGCTATTCTAGACTGGTCTGTTGGAAAAGCAGAAGGCTGATGTTGATAATGCAGGTCGCATTGGACTAAAAAAGGACGACAGTCACCTGAGTCACCGGAGAATTTCTCTGGAGATGCGAGACGAGAGCATGAAGAAGAAGTAGGTCCTTGGATCACAGCCTCAGGCAGGGGTGCAGCCGCGGAAACAGTTTGAGATCCAGCTTCCAGGTGGGCAAGGACACGAACAAGCTGATCTGCCAGGTGGTTTACTTGGCTGTTCACAGATGTTTGGAAGCTTTCTTGACGACCACTCAATTCTCTCACTCCCTGGTCAATTGATTTCAGCTGATCGTCATGCCGAGACAAAAGCGTGCCTTGTGAGCGCAGAGCTGCTCTGAACCTGTCTGGGTCGGCTGGGTCCATTCTTTGGTCAGTTCGTACTGTTAAGAATGTCACGAGGCTCAGGACCCAAATGCACAACACCAGAAACAGATTAGAATTAACAAGGTCTTTTAATTAAGGTCAAATACAAAACGCTCACTTGGAGGATCAAAAAACTCTAAACCAAAAACATCTACATGACTATCAAAAATATACTTCACACGATCAAGGGATGACTGGCAGGCTTGACGAGACAAGACGAACTGACACAAGACAAAGGGAGACGCAGACTATATATACACACTAGGTAAGGGGACACAGGTGGCAACAATTAAGGGAGGGGCTGACAATCACACTGGTGGGAAAAACACACCAGGGCAGGAATGCTCTGAAACGAGAGGGAAAGGTTACTACAAAATAAAACAGGAAATCACAAGACAAGGCAAAAGACAAAAGGACTGAACTAAATAAATTAACTTAACACAACTGTCTAGACACCACAGTACCCCCTCCTTTACGGACGGCTCCGGACGGCCCCAGCGAGTTCAGGATGGCTTTTGTAAAAATCCTTTATCAGGTTCTGGTCCACGATGAAGCTAGACGGGATCCATTCCCGCTCTTCCGGTCCATAACCCTCCCAGTCCACTAAAAACTGCTGACCCCTTCCTCGTTTTCTGACCTTCAGCAGACGCTTGACAGTGTAGACCAGACCTCCATCAATGAGCCTGGGAGGAGGGGGGGGCTTGGAAGCGGGAACCATTTTGCTTTCCTTGACCGGCTTGAGTTTGCTTACGTGGAATGTTGGATGGACTCTGAGTGATCTAGGCAGGCGCAAACGAACAGACACAGGGTTAATACACTTTTCCACAGTGAATGGGCCTACAAATCTTGGTGCCAGCTTCCTAGAGACTACGTTCAGGGGCAAGTCTCTGGTGGATAGCCACACTTTCTGACCCGGTCTGTACACAGGTGCAGGACGGCGATGCCGATCAGCCGCTTTTTTCATGCGGGCCGAAGTCCTAAGGAGGACCCGACGTGCTGAAGCCCAAATGCCATGACAGCGCCTGACCAGTGCGTGTGCCGAGGGAACCATGACTTCTTTCTCTGTCTCTGAGAACATTCTGTGTTAAGGTTTTCTTACCTAATTTTACTTGGATAGGAGTCAGCGTACGAGGAGAGTAGTCAGAAGTTAGTCGGCACACCAGCGCCCTCCTCTTGCCTGGGGGAGCCCCGTCTTTTAGTGAGCAAGCGGCCATCAGGTGTCCACGATGCCCGCAGTAGAAACACAGGCCCTGGCGGAGGCGCCGTTCCCGCTCCTCCAGTGAAAGTCTTGCTCGGCCAAGTTGCATGGGTTCCTCTGATGTGGTGGATGGCGTTGTCAAAGGAGGCTTGATCCAGACCCCTGGAAACGAATCCTCCCTCATCCGGATGCCACGAGGAGGCCCCCTGGAGCTTGGTGAACGAACTGCAGGATGTTCTCTTTCTTTTTGTCTATCCCAGAGCCTATTATCTATTCGTATAGCCAGAGCAATCACAGAGTCTAAATCTTCTGGAAGATCTAATGGGACTAAGTGATCTTTGACAAGGCCTGAAAGTCCATTTACAAAGGCGTCCAGCAAGGCCAGATCATTCCAGCCACTGTCTGCTGCTATTGTCCTAAACTCTATGGCATAATCAGACACTCTTTGATTTCTTTGCTTGAGTTGAACTAGAGCTTTAGCCGCTTCTCTCCCTGGCGCTGTACGATCAAAAATCTTTTTAAGGGAATCAGTAAACAGTCCGAGTGATCTGCAAAGGGGAGAGTCTCTAGCCCATTCTGCTGTAGCCCACGCTGCTGCTCTACCAGTCAAGTGTGTTATCATGAAAGCTATTCTAGACTGGTCTGTTGGAAAAGCAGAAGGCTGATGTTGATAATGCAGGTCGCATTGGACTAAAAAAGGACGACAGTCACCTGAGTCACCGGAGAATTTCTCTGGAGATGCGAGACGAGAGCATGAAGAAGAAGTAGGGTCCTTGGATCACAGCCTCAGGCAGGGGTGCAGCCGCGGAAACAGTTTTGAGATCCAGCTTCCAGGTGGGCAAGGACACGAACAAGCTGATCTGCCAGGTGGTTTACTTGGCTGTTCACAGATGTTTGGAAGCTTTCTTGACGACCACTCAATTCTCTCACTCCCTGGTCAATTGATTTCAGCTGATCGTCATGCCGAGACAAAAGCGTGCCTTGTGAGCGCAGAGCTGCTCTGAACCTGTCTGGGTCGGCTGGGTCCATTCTTTGGTCAGTTCGTACTGTTAAGAATGTCACGAGGCTCAGGACCCAAATGCACAACACCAGAAACAGATTAGAATTAACAAGGTCTTTTAATTAAGGTCAAATACAAAACGCTCACTTGGAGGATCAAAAAACTCTAAACCAAAAAACATCTACATGACTATCAAAATATACTTCACACGATCAAGGGATGACTGGCAGGCTTGACGAGACAAGACGAACTGACACAAGACAAAGGGAGACGCAGACTATATATACACACTAGGTAAGGGGACACAGGTGGCAACAATTAAGGGAGGGGCTGACAATCACACTGGTGGGAAAAACACACCAGGGCAGGAATGCTCTGAAACGAGAGGGAAAGGTTACTACAAAATAAAACAGGAAATCACAAGACAAGGCAAAAGACAAAAGGACTGAACTAAATAAATTAACTTAACACAACTGTCTAGACACCACAGAGAGGTCACTCTCAAGTTATGGGCTTTTTTGTCACCTTTCCCATATTCGGCCCTGGTCTAATTTGGCTCTTTTTCAGGGATTGTGGTAGTTCCAAATAACAACCCAAAAAAAAATGTTGCCCCCAAAATAAAATGTGACAACAATCAATTTAATTAATGGGAGACCCTAAAGATAAGAAAAATCATTGTTGTCATTTGTTCTACCTCGGGTAGGGGTATCTCGAAAACTAAAGCCTTTTTTGAGGACTTGCTGCTGGACTATTAGTAAGTCTCTGTATACAGTAAAGCATAATACTCTTGGCTTCCTTAAAGGTCCCCTATTATACTGTTTTTCATCAATATATTATAAGTCTCAGATATATACAAAACATGTCTCTGAAGTGTTTGGCTCAAAAATACCAAACAGATCATTGCAGCATCCCATAATCCCCTCTGTTTCAGCCCTGTTTCCAAAGTGCTGATTCTCTGTCTGTTACTTTAGATGAAAATAAGGAGCCCCTCTCCACACCCCTCTGAGATAGATTTGGTTAAAAAGAACACAATGGTGCTCTAGGAGGAGATTCAGGTGATAAGGTGGGGGGGGGGGGGTTACCTTGGTTTGTTATTTGCTAATGGTTACACAAGCCAAAAAAAACGTTATGACATCATAAAGTGGCCAAAATCTGATCAGCTCATTTTCAGACAGGTTTTTATATACATGGATCAGGACAAAAACTGAGTGGAATCTTTTTTCCTGAAACTTTCAGAGTCTCTTTACACAGAGGGGACACATGTTTATGTATAAAAGACAGGAACAAGTGGATTTTGCACAATAGGTGACCTTTAAGAACTTTGTATTACATGCTATAGTGTGACTTTTTTGATGATATTTTCATGGCATACTATACTATGACCTCTTAAAAATGATTATTTTGATTACATTATACAATGACTTTTTGTACAATGACATTTTTATGGCATTTTCTTACAACTTCTTGACTAATATTTCTATGGGATACCACACTATGACTTTTCAATTTAATCACTTGTGATTGGCATGTTTTACTATGACATTGTATTGCATTCAATACTTTAACTTTGGAATCAGTTTTTTAAATGAAGAAATAGGATGCTCTGACTTTTGATATTACATTATAATATGCTATACTCAGACAGAAACAATAAACATTACAACATCAGGAAACGTTCTACAGAAATGCTTGAATTAGACCATAGTCCCTTAGTAAAATGGTCAAGAAAATGTGTCTATCGTCTACATATATTGTCAGGACCTCGTCACAAGCTGATGAACCCAAACACACGACCCAGAGACAAAGTCTTGAATATAAAGAAGGTATATTTATTTTCCACAGTGCAGGTAATCCCTCTTAACAGAGTAGGTGGTGGAAATAACAAAAGGCGCCCACACGGAGGAAATTGCATAACAAAAAGAGGACTTAATCAAAACTTAAGCCAACAAAAAATAAACAAAATAACCTGACATGAGGGAAAAAGCGATCCTTTCAGAGCTGAGGCTTGGCACGACCATTCGGGGAAACAAACAAGACGAACTGACAAAAGGCTATCCACTGCGCCACACGCCTCCCTATTTTCCTCACAGACGGCAAAAAAAGTCAGACATTTTGCGATTTAAAATAAAAACAATAATTCACTCCTGTTTTACTGTACATCTCAGAGTCTCAGAATGCTTCCTTGTGTTCGTTCACTTGTGTATATCATTTTAATGATTAAATATTAGTTACCTGCAGGGCCGTCCCTGGCCAACTTGAGGCCCATGCAAAGTTATATGATGAGGCCCTCTGTTTCGCGAGCGTCGATGGGAGGGGTGCTAGTGGAGCCTCGCAGCGGCGAAACCGTGCCGCGCCACACTAATTGCGTCGCATGCGCACATAGGTGCAGCTCAGTTGAGGCTCCCTCCGCAAGGTGAGGCCCCACGCAGTCTGCGTGATCTGCCTGTGAGGGACGGCCCTGGTTAACTGTAAAAAACATTTTGCTGCTGTTTTTGATGTATTTGTCCTTCTTTTAAAGCACTTCCAGTGTAGCCGCAGTCATATCCGACAAAAATAAATCCAACTTCTACTGCTGTGACATTTCTTTTTTTATGACAATATTATAATGTTATTTAAACTGTCTTTTAAATTGTGCATTGTAATAGTCAGGGTCTTCTTGAATACCAATACATTAAAAATGTCAGCAAACCTATGTGAAAAATCAATCTGAGTTGAAAACTGAAGTGGTACATTGTCATTTGAGCTTACTTACCCTGTAAAGTAATATACAGGAAACTACTTTAAATAGTTGAGTCTCACAGTCATTGTGTGAGAGTTTGCAGCCCTGCAAATACATATTTTCTGTACAAAGTTACTTGTGCCAGTAATAGTATGTCGTTTTTTTCATTTAACATGGTAAAGCCTGATTGAGAATAAAAATGTCCTTTAAAGACTAAGTGTCGGAAAAAGGAAATAGTAGCCAACACCCTGTTCCCGTTTCTTTCCTGGGTGAAGTACTTGACCTTGAAATCCCTGTTGGTTACAGATTAGCACAGTGCACATTTCAAAACACTATCATTTGTGTAAGAGTCGAAAAAAAGTGTGTAATGACAAACTGTTTTGCGAAGCCCGTCTCAGGGTTATGAAAGTGATATATTTATTGACAAATGAAACTCTCCTCGACAGGGAATTTATTAACAAACACTCCCTGACAAGCCTGACAAGTCTTGACTTGTCAGGGAATGCCAGGGTCAGGGAAGGCCAAGACTTAATGCCAAACCTCACTACAAATTGTCATGAAGGAAACATGCAGGAGTCCAATGTTTTGCTTGATGATATGAGTAAATAGGTTAAATCTGGAGCCATAAGCGTAAAGCAGAGAAAGTATCACCAAGCCACAGCTGCACAAAAAAACTCTCATGCTCTTGAAACTTAATCTCTATAATGGGAATTGAAGCGCTTGTATATTTGGGAGGTCTCCCTTGTCAGTACATATGTAGCGATGTACATAATAAGGACCATGATGGAAACCAGGACTGTGGCCAAGATGTTGAGGCAGCGGGCGTTGGAGCCGTAGCGCCGGGCTCCTTCCATATCTCCAATCACCTTCCGGTCTCTGGCCTGAAAGGACCAAAAGCACATTGATTTGAAATTGGATTCTTAGCTTTACTTAACCTCAGAGAACCTTAAATGTTGAACATCAGCTCAGTCCAATGCTTTAGATTCATGTTTTGCTATATGTTCATGCTTTCAACGGGATAACATCCCTACATAGTTCTCTTTGCATAATTTATATTTTTTGTCTGTCAAAAATGTCACTAATAGATAGTTTGAAACACATTTAAAGTGTCTGTCGTGTTCTTATTTAAATTATTTATCTTTCCTCATTCAAGTTCAATTGTAAATTTTGGGAACAAATATCTATAATCTTTGAGATTACGATTCCTTTTCCCCCAGCTGCCTGTCCTCTGAGTGAGGGATGTTTCTTTTTTGTCTGCAAAAACTTGCAATACACCTTTGTAATCTCTCCTTTGTTAGAGCTGTCAGTTGTGATAATGTTAAACTCTTTTTTTACTATTCTTTGCCATAACAGAATATTTCCCATGAATGAAACTCACCTTGATGGAGTAGATGAGAGCCGCCAGTCCCAGGCAGCAGCAGCTGCAGCAGCATGGAAGAAAGAGAAATCACAAATTAACATTTCATCAAATCTAAACATCTATACATGGATGGATTGCTACCCTACATTGGATTAGACCTCACAGCGAGAGTGTTTACCTTCTTGTTCTCGGCGTTATACTTGTTGAGAAGGCTCTGAACGCGGTTGCAGTGGCGGTTCTACGGGGTGGCACGGGGTGGCAGCTGCCACCTCAGAAAAAGGCCTTGCCATCCCAGCTGCCACCCCATTTGGCAGCTTTGTTTTGAAAGAAAAGTTGTGGCTTATCGGACATTTAAGGGAGAAAATCTCTGTCCGAGTGCAAGTGAATGCAGCACAAGAGGCGAGCCTTGTAACCCCTCCCCCGGCCCTGGCGCGAGCGTGGAAATATGATTGGCGGCGATTTCATTTGAACGGGGGACAGCTCAAAACGAGAAGCATTTTGGATCCAAGTAGACGGAAGGAATGAGGTATTTGCGGTCAGGTATGGCTGGGGTAGGCTACAGCCATACCAAGAAATGGCTTAGCCCCACCTTAGCCCCACTATGAAAAATGATGTTAAAGTAAGCAAAATAAAGTCCGCCAACTCGCGCGGAGTAAATTGCACAGACAGCAGTTAGTAAGATTGATTTCAGTAGCCACTTGTCTGGAAATACCGAAGACTAGAAACGGTTTTGAAAACTTTTGTCACGTAGTGATCGTCTTCTCAATAGAAAATCTTTGATAATGTCTTCTGGCCAATCAGAATCAAGATAACGGCGTGGTGTTGTTGCAGGAAGTCCCGACGCAGAATAATTTTTGCTGTAGTACATCTCTATATACATCGATACAACATTACGTGTCGATAGAAATCAACACGTAATGAAATAAGACCCCACGGTTTGATGATTGATAGGTGTGTGGGCTGTCTTTCATTTTGACACACAGAACAATGGGGGCTATCCACCCTTATCCACAATGTAAAGTAATTCACAGCCTCTTCCCTCTTCTCTCTTGCGGCTTTCACACCAGCGCTTTTCCCTTTCTAGCTCCGAGCTAGAGCTTTTCTGGTTCAGCTCCGGTTTCCCTTTTCTGCTCCCTCTCTGTTCACACCGCCCAGCACCCGACTGGTGCTGCTGCGTCATGACGTCACCGTTTACATCGCTGATTTGCTCCCCAACGGTGTTACGGCGCTCACAACAACAACGGGGAACTGCGTCGGGTCGATGATCGTGTTGCTTTTAATCACACGAAGCCAGAATAAATTGAATAACGACTTCTCCAACCTTATACTTTGCTCCAGAGTGCCGTGGTTCATTGTTTATTAATGTGTTTCTGCAGCATTTACCGACCGCTGCAGTGTTGGCTGCTTTTCCACGGGAGTTTATTCTCCCGTTAGCTCACGGTTAGCTCACACTGCAGCGGCCGCTCTAAAGTATTCACTGTCCGACTCACACAAGCAGCTGATACATATCCCCAGTTCCCCTTAGCCTAAGTGAATGTGTGTCAGTCTGAATTGACGCTGTTTGGTATCACAACGCTGTTATGAAAGTTTCTCTGGTATAAAATGGGTGATGTTAGCATAGCAACCGAAGCTAAACTGACTACTTGCTATTGCTATCCTACTGTGGCATAAACCGTTTGCTACAGGCACATTTTACCGGCGTATTTTTATTATGATTCTACTTGTGATAGTCGGACACGACAACCTGTGCAGCCCATGTATTGATTCCATCCGATAGCTGCTATAATACAAAACAACACGTCTGCCTCTCTCCACAATGATCAATAACAGTGAATGGATGGTCAAAGTAAGGTACAGTACAAATAAACAGAATCACACGAAGCCTGGTTAGTGTTGCCTGACTTTATAAAGTGTGTTTATAAGCACTAGCCTACTGCTTGTAGGCAGGCATGACAGTCGACCCATGTTCAGGGGAGGTGGGTTTAGTTTCCTGCACGCCTCGACGTAAGAGAGACGTAAGCGACGCCACCTCTTAGCTCCGAAGCTCTTGCCTCTAGACCAGTGGTTCTCAAACTTTTTCTGTCAGGCCCCCCCTTTGGAGAAAAAAAAAGTCGGGCCCCCCCAACACAAATAGTCAGGCTCAGTGGCGGCGCCAGAGATTTATTTTGGGGCTGCTGTGCGGTAGCTTGACGTTTCATAGAGGGTGCTCAAACATTTAAGGTTTCCCATTAATGTACCGGGCGCTACAGTGGAATGTTCTACTGCAACAATCCCCACGCATATACACACAGTGTACCCGCGACTGTCACAATTGGCTCGATAATCAGCTCACGGCATATAGGTGTAAGCAGGGGTAAAGTGCTATTTTTGTAGGTGGTGTGTGGACTTCACATCCCTGCTCTACTACTTTGTATCCTCTCACAGAACTGTTCACAGTTCAAAGGCTTCTAATTTTGGTCAAACAGCAATTTTCCTATACAGTGCAACTGGCTATCTACTGTATTTGAATGACAAAAGATGACACTCACCTTAAAATGTCCTTTGGATAGTATTTCTATCTGTCTTAACTGTCGGAACTTGTCCAGGCATGTTAAGTGGGAGTGGACTTGAAATCCTTAACTCAAGGTGTAGAACAATTAAGTTATCAAGCCAATTGCATTACTTACTACAACTTGAATTTGGTTTTTAAGTCAATTAACGCCGAAATCCGAGTTTAAATTACACACAATATTAAGTTGATGTAATTACCAACATTATTACATCAACACAACTTATAAATTAATGTTTGCAACTTAAATTTGTTATCTAAATCAATTAATTCAAATGTGTATCTTGCAACTATGCCTTTAATTAAGTGGTTGTAAAAGGTCCCCTGAATGACCTTTTAGAGTGTATCACCACTGGAACCACTGTTGCCTTCACCTTCCACATCTTCTCTAGCTCTTCTCTGAGCCCTTGGTATTACCCAAGCTTCTCATGGTACTACTTCCTGATGTTGCTATCACTTGACATTGCTATGTCTTTCACAACTTCCTTCTTCTGCTGCTTAAACACTGAGGTGGGGTCAGACAACACCACTTTTTCTGGACGGTAGTTTCAAAACCTACAAGCCTTTCTAAGGTCTTAGCAGGAAACCCACTCAATCAGTTTTGCTAAACCACTTAATAAAACACACTGAAATAAAATGTTTTAAGTCAATTAGCTCAATTAAAATGTAAATGTATCTTTGAATTCTGCTTTAAAAAGATCCATGAAGACAAACCTGCTTTGGAAAGACGGCGAGAACAGCAGAAATGGAGACAAAGCTGCTGAAAGGCTTTGATTACAAATGAATTAAATATTACAAGCACAAATCTCATTTGAAATAGTTTAAGAACTCTAACAATAATATAAAAATAGTTTACATTCAGAAGAATATTTTAAAGTAAATACAAAACAATACATGTAAACATGATTGACAGACATGATTGTATTTACATGTAAAGAGCAATGTTTCAGACAGCGATATGGTGTCACAGCCGAACCCAAACCCTTGTTATGGAGTCCTGTTGGCAAGGGGTGGATTGTCGGAGATGGGGCCATTCAACCAGAGGACACATTGACAGAATGTCAAAATCTGTCCCCTAACGTTTCTGAGGAACCTGACATTTAACATTATATTCTAGTATATACTTGACCTCTCACAGAATTATTTGATGATTTGTATACTGTACTTTGAATTAAGGATCCAGTCTCAATAAAACCTGTACTATTTACACCTATGTTTTAGAGGCTTGCAATTTAGAACTAATACACTTTATTGTATTGGGTTACTCTTATTCTGACTATTTGGTGATGTAGTTCAGCCACCTGGTATTTCCCTCTCCAAATATAATGACCATCAGAGTGAGCATTCTTAACTTATAAGCTATTGTGCCACTTCTCCCCCATTCAGAATTTGACTGTATCAGAGAAGAGGTACAGTAGGCCTATGTCTAAAGAAATCTCATTTGCAATAGAACTGTACCAGATATTACCATACAACTACTGGTTAGTGTTCAATAGCACCCTAGACAATTCAGTAATGGTATATTTTTTAGGGATTTCGGTTTTTCTGATAAATGAGAGAAAAGTGAGTCCTATGTTCCTATCACCAACAAGTACAATTTCCGTCTAAACTAAAGCTAAGTTTACAGGACTATAATTCAGTATTTTTTTAAGTTAAATAATTGTCTGACTATTTAGTGAAGTGGGACAGTCACCTGGTTCATACCTCAGCAAATCTAAAGAGGATAAGAGAGTGTTAAGAATGTCACGAGGCTCAGGACCCAAATGCACAACACCAGAAACAGATTAGAATTAACAAGGTCTTTTAATTAAGGTCAAATACAAAACGCTCACTTGGAGGATCAAAAAACTCTAAACCAAAAACATCTACATGACTATCAAAAATATACTTCACACGATCAAGGGATGACTGGCAGGCTTGACGAGACAAGACGAACTGACACAAGACAAAGGGAGACGCAGACTATATATACACACTAGGTAAGGGGACACAGGTGGCAACAATTAAGGGAGGGGCTGACAATCACACTGGTGGGAAAAACACACCAGGGCAGGAATGCTCTGAAACGAGAGGGAAAGGTTACTACAAAATAAAACAGGAAATCACAAGACCAGGCAAAAGACAAAAGGACTGAACTAAATAAATTAACTTAACACAACTGTCTAGACACCACAGTACCCCCTCCTTTACGGACGGCTCCGGACGGCCCAGCGAGTTCAGGATGGCTTTTGTAAAAATCCTTTATCAGGTTCTGGTCCACGATGAAGCTAGACGGGATCCATTCCCGCTCTTCCGGTCCATAACCCTCCCAGTCCACTAAAAACTGCTGACCCCTTCCTCGTTTTCTGACCTTCAGCAGACGCTTGACAGTGTAGACCAGACCTCCATCAATGAGCCTGGGAGGAGGGGGGGGGCTTGGAAGCGGGAACCATTTTGCTTTCCTTGACCGGCTTGAGTTTGCTTACGTGGAATGTTGGATGGACTCTGAGTGATCTAGGCAGGCGCAAACGAACAGACACAGGGTTAATACACTTTTCCACAGTGAATGGGCCTACAAATCTTGGTGCCAGCTTCCTAGAGACTACGTTCAGGGGCAAGTCTCTGGTGGATAGCCACACTTTCTGACCCGGTCTGTACACAGGTGCAGGACGGCGATGCCGATCAGCCGCTTTTTTTCATGCGGGCCGAAGTCCTAAGGAGGACCCGACGTGCTGAAGCCCAAATGCCATGACAGCGCCTGACCAGTGCGTGTGCCGAGGGAACCATGACTTCTTTCTCTGTCTCTGAGAACATTCTGTGTTAAGGTTTTCTTACCTAATTTTACTTGGATAGGAGTCAGCGTACGAGGAGAGTAGTCAGAAGTTAGTCGGCACACCAGCGCCCTCCTCTTGCCTGGGGAGCCCCGTCTTTTAGTGAGCAAGCGGCCATCAGGTGTCCACGATGCCCGCAGTAGAAACACAGGCCCTGGCGGAGGCGCCGTTCCCGCTCCTCCAGTGAAAGTCTTGCTCGGCCAAGTTGCATGGGTTCCTCTGATGTGGTGGATGGCGTTGTCAAAGGAGGCTTGATCCAGACCCCTGGAAACGAATCCTCCCTCATCCGGATGCCACGAGGAGGCCCCCTGGAGCTTGGTGAACGAACTGCAGGATGTTCTCTTTCTTTTTGTCTATCCCAGAGCCTATTATCTATTCGTATAGCCAGAGCAATCACAGAGTCTAAATCTTCTGGAAGATCTAATGGGACTAAGTGATCTTTGACAAGGCCTGAAAGTCCATTTACAAAGGCGTCCAGCAAGGCCAGATCATTCCAGCCACTGTCTGCTGCTATTGTCCTAAACTCTATGGCATAATCAGACACTCTTTGATTTCTTTGCTTGAGTTGAACTAGAGCTTTAGCCGCTTCTCTCCCTGGCGCTGTACGATCAAAAATCTTTTTAAGGGAATCAGTAAACAGTCCGAGTGATCTGCAAAGGGGAGAGTCTCTAGCCCATTCTGCTGTAGCCCACGCTGCTGCTCTACCAGTCAAGTGTGTTATCATGAAAGCTATTCTAGACTGGTCTGTTGGAAAAGCAGAAGGCTGATGTTGATAATGCAGGTCGCATTGGACTAAAAAAGGACGACAGTCACCTGAGTCACCGGAGAATTTCTCTGGAGATGCGAGACGAGAGCATGAAGAAGAAGTAGGTCCTTGGATCACAGCCTCAGGCAGGGGTGCAGCCGCGGAAACAGTTTGAGATCCAGCTTCCAGGTGGGCAAGGACACGAACAAGCTGATCTGCCAGGTGGTTTACTTGGCTGTTCACAGATGTTTGGAAGCTTTCTTGACGACCACTCAATTCTCTCACTCCCTGGTCAATTGATTTCAGCTGATCGTCATGCCGAGACAAAAGCGTGCCTTGTGAGCGCAGAGCTGCTCTGAACCTGTCTGGGTCGGCTGGGTCCATTCTTTGGTCAGTTCGTACTGTTAAGAATGTCACGAGGCTCAGGACCCAAATGCACAACACCAGAAACAGATTAGAATTAACAAGGTCTTTTAATTAAGGTCAAATACAAAACGCTCACTTGGAGGATCAAAAAACTCTAAACCAAAAACATCTACATGACTATCAAAAATATACTTCACACGATCAAGGGATGACTGGCAGGCTTGACGAGACAAGACGAACTGACACAAGACAAAGGGAGACGCAGACTATATATACACACTAGGTAAGGGGACACAGGTGGCAACAATTAAGGGAGGGGCTGACAATCACACTGGTGGGAAAAACACACCAGGGCAGGAATGCTCTGAAACGAGAGGGAAAGGTTACTACAAAATAAAACAGGAAATCACAAGACAAGGCAAAAGACAAAAGGACTGAACTAAATAAATTAACTTAACACAACTGTCTAGACACCACAGTACCCCCTCCTTTACGGACGGCTCCGGACGGCCCAGCGAGTTCAGGATGGCTTTTGTAAAAATCCTTTATCAGGTTCTGGTCCACGATGAAGCTAGACGGGATCCATTCCCGCTCTTCCGGTCCATAACCCTCCCAGTCCACTAAAAACTGCTGACCCCTTCCTCGTTTTCTGACCTTCAGCAGACGCTTGACAGTGTAGACCAGACCTCCATCAATGAGCCTGGGAGGAGGGGGGGGCTTGGAAGCGGGAACCATTTTGCTTTCCTTGACCGGCTTGAGTTTGCTTACGTGGAATGTTGGATGGACTCTGAGTGATCTAGGCAGGCGCAAACGAACAGACACAGGGTTAATACACTTTTCCACAGTGAATGGGCCTACAAATCTTGGTGCCAGCTTCCTAGAGACTACGTTCAGGGGCAAGTCTCTGGTGGATAGCCACACTTTCTGACCCGGTCTGTACACAGGTGCAGGACGGCGATGCCGATCAGCCGCTTTTTTCATGCGGGCCGAAGTCCTAAGGAGGACCCGACGTGCTGAAGCCCAAATGCCATGACAGCGCCTGACCAGTGCGTGTGCCGAGGGAACCATGACTTCTTTCTCTGTCTCTGAGAACATTCTGTGTTAAGGTTTTCTTACCTAATTTTACTTGGATAGGAGTCAGCGTACGAGGAGAGTAGTCAGAAGTTAGTCGGCACACCAGCGCCCTCCTCTTGCCTGGGGAGCCCCGTCTTTTAGTGAGCAAGCGGCCATCAGGTGTCCACGATGCCCGCAGTAGAAACACAGGCCCTGGCGGAGGCGCCGTTCCCGCTCCTCCAGTGAAAGTCTTGCTCGGCCAAGTTGCATGGGTTCCTCTGATGTGGTGGATGGCGTTGTCAAAGGAGGCTTGATCCAGACCCCTGGAAACGAATCCTCCCTCATCCGGATGCCACGAGGAGGCCCCCTGGAGCTTGGTGAACGAACTGCAGGATGTTCTCTTTCTTTTTGTCTATCCCAGAGCCTATTATCTATTCGTATAGCCAGAGCAATCACAGAGTCTAAATCTTCTGGAAGATCTAATGGGACTAAGTGATCTTTGACAAGGCCTGAAAGTCCATTTACAAAGGCGTCCAGCAAGGCCAGATCATTCCAGCCACTGTCTGCTGCTATTGTCCTAAACTCTATGGCATAATCAGACACTCTTTGATTTCTTTGCTTGAGTTGAACTAGAGCTTTAGCCGCTTCTCTCCCTGGCGCTGTACGATCAAAAATCTTTTTAAGGGAATCAGTAAACAGTCCGAGTGATCTGCAAAGGGGAGAGTCTCTAGCCCATTCTGCTGTAGCCCACGCTGCTGCTCTACCAGTCAAGTGTGTTATCATGAAAGCTATTCTAGACTGGTCTGTTGGAAAAGCAGAAGGCTGATGTTGATAATGCAGGTCGCATTGGACTAAAAAAGGACGACAGTCACCTGAGTCACCGGAGAATTTCTCTGGAGATGCGAGACGAGAGCATGAAGAAGAAGTAGGTCCTTGGATCACAGCCTCAGGCAGGGGTGCAGCCGCGGAAACAGTTTGAGATCCAGCTTCCAGGTGGGCAAGGACACGAACAAGCTGATCTGCCAGGTGGTTTACTTGGCTGTTCACAGATGTTTGGAAGCTTTCTTGACGACCACTCAATTCTCTCACTCCCTGGTCAATTGATTTCAGCTGATCGTCATGCCGAGACAAAAGCGTGCCTTGTGAGCGCAGAGCTGCTCTGAACCTGTCTGGGTCGGCTGGGTCCATTCTTTGGTCAGTTCGTACTGTTAAGAATGTCACGAGGCTCAGGACCCAAATGCACAACACCAGAAACAGATTAGAATTAACAAGGTCTTTTAATTAAGGTCAAATACAAAACGCTCACTTGGAGGATCAAAAAACTCTAAACCAAAAAACATCTACATGACTATCAAAAATATACTTCACACGATCAAGGGATGACTGGCAGGCTTGACGAGACAAGACGAACTGACACAAGACAAAGGGAGACGCAGACTATATATACACACTAGGTAAGGGGACACAGGTGGCAACAATTAAGGGAGGGGCTGACAATCACACTGGTGGGAAAAACACACCAGGGCAGGAATGCTCTGAAACGAGAGGGAAAGGTTACTACAAAATAAAACAGGAAATCACAAGACAAGGCAAAAGACAAAAGGACTGAACTAAATAAATTAACTTAACACAACTGTCTAGACACCACAGAGAGGTCACTCTCAAGTTATGGGCTTTTTTGTCACCTTTCCCATATTCGGCCTGGTCTAATTTGGCTCTTTTTCAGGGATTGTGGTAGTTCCAAATAACAACCCAAAAAAAAATGTTGCCCCCAAAATAAAATGTGACAACAATCAATTTAATTAATGGGAGACCCTAAAGATAAGAAAAATCATTGTTGTCATTTGTTCTACCTCGGGTAGGGGTATCTCGAAAACTAAAGCCTTTTTTGAGGACTTGCTGCTGGACTATTAGTAAGTCTCTGTATACAGTAAAGCATAATACTCTTGGCTTCCTTAAAGGTCCCCTATTATACTGTTTTTCATCAATATATTATAAGTCTCAGATATATACAAAACATGTCTCTGAAGTGTTTGGCTCAAAAATACCAAACAGATCATTGCAGCATCCCATAATCCCCTCTGTTTCAGCCCTGTTTCCAAAGTGCTGATTCTCTGTCTGTTACTTTAGATGAAAATAAGGAGCCCCTCTCCACACCCCTCTGAGATAGATTTGGTTAAAAAGAACACAATGGTGCTCTAGGAGGAGATTCAGGTGATAAGGTGGGGGGGGGGGGGTTACCTTGGTTTGTTATTTGCTAATGGTTACACAAGCCAAAAAAAACGTTATGACATCATAAAGTGGCCAAAATCTGATCAGCTCATTTTCAGACAGGTTTTTATATACATGGATCAGGACAAAAACTGAGTGGAATCTTTTTTCCTGAAACTTTCAGAGTCTCTTTACACAGAGGGGACACATGTTTATGTATAAAAGACAGGAACAAGTGGATTTTGCACAATAGGTGACCTTTAAGAACTTTGTATTACATGCTATAGTGTGACTTTTTTGATGATATTTTCATGGCATACTATACTATGACCTCTTAAAAATGATTATTTTGATTACATTATACAATGACTTTTTGTACAATGACATTTTTATGGCATTTTCTTACAACTTCTTGACTAATATTTCTATGGGATACCACACTATGACTTTTCAATTTAATCACTTGTGATTGGCATGTTTTACTATGACATTGTATTGCATTCAATACTTTAACTTTGGAATCAGTTTTTTAAATGAAGAAATAGGATGCTCTGACTTTTGATATTACATTATAATATGCTATACTCAGACAGAAACAATAAACATTACAACATCAGGAAACGTTCTACAGAAATGCTTGAATTAGACCATAGTCCCTTAGTAAAATGGTCAAGAAAATGTGTCTATCGTCTACATATATTGTCAGGACCTCGACACAAACTGATGAACCCAAATGCACGACCCAGAGACAAAGTCTTGAATATAAAAATGGTATATTTATTTTCCACAGTGCAGGTAATCCCTCTTAACAGAGTAGGTGGTGGAAATAACAAAAGGCGCCCACACGGAGGAAATTGCATAACAAAAAGAGGACTTAATCAAAACTTAAGCCAACAAAAAATAAACAAAATAACCTGACATGAGGGAAAAAGCGATCCTTTCAGAGCTGAGGCTTGGCACGACCATTCGGGGAAACAAACAAGACGAACTGACAAAAGGCTATCCACTGCGCCACACGCCTCCCTATTTTCCTCACAGATGGCAAAAAAAGTCAGACATTTTGCGATTTAAAATAAAAACAATAATTCACTCCTGTTTTACTGTACATCTCAGAGTCTCAGAATGCTTCCTTGTGTTCGTTCACTTGTGTATATCATTTTAATGATTAAATATTAGTTACCTGCAGGGCCGTCCCTGGCCAACTTGAGGCCCATGCAAAGTTATATGATGAGGCCCTCTGTTTCGCGAGCGTCGATGGGAGGGGTGCTAGTGGAGCCTCGCAGCGGCGAAACCGTGCCGCGCCACACTAATTGCGTCGCATGCGCACATAGGTGCAGCTCAGTTGAGGCTCCCTCCGCAAGGTGAGGCTCCCTCCGCAAGGTGAGGCCCCACGCAGTCTGCGTGATCTGCCTGTGAGGGACGGCCCTGGTTAACTGTAAAAAACATTTTGCTGCTGTTTTTGATGTATTTGTCCTTCTTTTAAAGCACTTCCAGTGTAGCCGCAGTCATATCCGACAAAAATAAATCCAACTTCTACTGCTGTGACATTTCTTTTTTTATGACAATATTATAATGTTATTTAAACTGTCTTTTAAATTGTGCATTGTAATAGTCAGGGTCTTCTTGAATACCAATACATTAAAAATGTCAGCAAACCTATGTGAAAAATCAATCTGAGTTGAAAACTGAAGTGGTACATTGTCATTTGAGCTTACTTACCCTGTAAAGTAATATACAGGAAACTACTTTAAATAGTTGAGTCTCACAGTCATTGTGTGAGAGTTTGCAGCCCTGCAAATACATATTTTCTGTACAAAGTTACTTGTGCCAGTAATAGTATGTCGTTTTTTTCATTTAACATGGTAAAGCCTGATTGAGAATAAAAATGTCCTTTAAAGACTAAGTGTCGGAAAAAGGAAATAGTAGCCAACACCCTGTTCCCGTTTCTTTCCTGGGTGAAGTACTTGACCTTGAAATCCCTGTTGGTTACAGATTAGCACAGTGCACATTTCAAAACACTATCATTTGTGTAAGAGTCGAAAAAAAGTGTGTAATGACAAACTGTTTTGCGAAGCCCGTCTCAGGGTTATGAAAGTGATATATTTATTGACAAATGAAACTCTCCTCGACAGGGAATTTATTAACAAACACTCCCTGACAAGCCTGACAAGTCTTGACTTGTCAGGGAATGCCAGGGTCAGGGAAGGCTTAATGCCAAACCTCACTACAAATTGTCATGAAGGAAACATGCAGGAGTCCAATGTTTTGCTTGATGATATGAGTAAATAGGTTAAATCTGGAGCCATAAGCGTAAAGCAGAGAAAGTATCACCAAGCCACAGCTGCACAAAAAAACTCTCATGCTCTTGAAACTTAATCTCTATAATGGGAATTGAAGCGCTTGTATATTTGGGAGGTCTCCCTTGTCAGTACATATGTAGCGATGTACATAATAAGGACCATGATGGAAACCAGGACTGTGGCCAAGATGTTGAGGCAGCGGGCGTTGGAGCCGTAGCGCCGGGCTCCTTCCATATCTCCAATCACCTTCCGGTCTCTGGCCTGAAAGGACCAAAAGCACATTGATTTGAAATTGGATTCTTAGCTTTACTTAACCTCAGAGAACCTTAAATGTTGAACATCAGCTCAGTCCAATGCTTTAGATTCATGTTTTGCTATATGTTCATGCTTTCAACGGGATAACATCCCTACATAGTTCTCTTTGCATAATTTATATTTTTTGTCTGTCAAAAATGTCACTAATAGATAGTTTGAAACACATTTAAAGTGTCTGTCGTGTTCTTATTTAAATTATTTATCTTTCCTCATTCAAGTTCAATTGTAAATTTTGGGAACAAATATCTATAATCTTTGAGATTACGATTCCTTTTCCCCCAGCTGCCTGTCCTCTGAGTGAGGGATGTTTCTTTTTTGTCTGCAAAAACTTGCAATACACCTTTGTAATCTCTCCTTTGTTAGAGCTGTCAGTTGTGATAATGTTAAACTCTTTTTTTACTATTCTTTGCCATAACAGAATATTTCCCATGAATGAAACTCACCTTGATGGAGTAGATGAGAGCCGCCAGTCCCAGGCAGCAGCAGCTGCAGCAGCATGGAAGAAAGAGAAATCACAAATTAACATTTCATCAAATCTAAACATCTATACATGGATGGATTGCTACCCTACATTGGATTAGACCTCACAGCGAGAGTGTTTACCTTCTTGTTCTCGGCGTTATACTTGTTGAGAAGGCTCTGAACGCGGTTGCAGTGGCGGTTCTACGGGGTGGCACGGGGTGGCAGCTGCCACCTCAGAAAAAGGCCTTGCCATCCCAGCTGCCACCCCATTTGGCAGCTTTGTTTTGAAAGAAAAGTTGTGGCTTATCGGACATTTAAGGGAGAAAATCTCTGTCCGAGTGCAAGTGAATGCAGCACAAGAGGCGAGCCTTGTAACCCCTCCCCCGGCCCTGGCGCGAGCGTGGAAATATGATTGGCGGCGATTTCATTTGAACGGGGGACAGCTCAAAACGAGAAGCATTTTGGATCCAAGTAGACGGAAGGAATGAGGTATTTGCGGTCAGGTATGGCTGGGGTAGGCTACAGCCATACCAAGAAATGGCTTAGCCCCACCTTAGCCCCACTATGAAAAATGATGTTAAAGTAAGCAAAATAAAGTCCGCCAACTCGCGCGGAGTAAATTGCACAGACAGCAGTTAGTAAGATTGATTTCAGTAGCCACTTGTCTGGAAATACCGAAGACTAGAAACGGTTTTGAAAACTTTTGTCACGTAGTGATCGTCTTCTCAATAGAAAATCTTTGATAATGTCTTCTGGCCAATCAGAATCAAGATAACGGCGTGGTGTTGTTGCAGGAAGTCCCGACGCAGAATAATTTTTGCTGTAGTACATCTCTATATACATCGATACAACATTACGTGTCGATAGAAATCAACACGTAATGAAATAAGACCCCACGGTTTGATGATTGATAGGTGTGTGGGCTGTCTTTCATTTTGACACACAGAACAATGGGGGCTATCCACCCTTATCCACAATGTAAAGTAATTCACAGCCTCTTCCCTCTTCTCTCTTGCGGCTTTCACACCAGCGCTTTTCCCTTTCTAGCTCCGAGCTAGAGCTTTTCTGGTTCAGCTCCGGTTTCCCTTTTCTGCTCCAGCTCCGGTTTCCCTTTTCTGCTCCCTCTCTGTTCACACCGCCCAGCACCCGACTGGTGCTGCTGCGTCATGACGTCACCGTTTACATCGCTGATTTGCTCCCCAACGGTGTTACGGCGCTCACAACAACAACGGGGAACTGCGTCGGGTCGATGATCGTGTTGCTTTTAATCACACGAAGCCAGAATAAATTGAATAACGACTTCTCCAACCTTATACTTTGCTCCAGAGTGCCGTGGTTCATTGTTTATTAATGTGTTTCTGCAGCATTTACCGACCGCTGCAGTGTTGGCTGCTTTTCCACGGGAGTTTATTCTCCCGTTAGCTCACGGTTAGCTCACACTGCAGCGGCCCGCTCTAAAGTATTCACTGTCCGACTCACACAAGCAGCTGATACATATCCCCAGTTCCCCTTAGCCTAAGTGAATGTGTGTCAGTCTGAATTGACGCTGTTTGGTATCACAACGCTGTTATGAAAGTTTCTCTGGTATAAAATGGGTGATGTTAGCATAGCAACCGAAGCTAAACTGACTACTTGCTATTGCTATCCTACTGTGGCATAAACCGTTTGGTACAGGCACATTTTACCGGCGTATTTTTATTATGATTCTACTTGTGATAGTCGGACACGACAACCTGTGCAGCCCATGTATTGATTCCATCCGATAGCTGCTATAATACAAAACAACACGTCTGCCTCTCTCCACAATGATCAATAACAGTGAATGGATGGTCAAAGTAAGGTACAGTACAAATAAACAGAATCACACGAAGCCTGGTTAGTGTTGCCTGACTTTATAAAGTGTGTTTATAAGCACTAGCCTACTGCTTGTAGGCAGGCATGACAGTCGACCCATGTTCAGGGGAGGTGGGTTTAGTTTCCTGCACGCCTCGACGTAAGAGAGACGTAAGCGACGCCACCTCTTAGCTCCGAAGCTCTTGCCTCTAGACCAGTGGTTCTCAAACTTTTTCTGTCAGGCCCCCCCTTTGGAGAAAAAAAAAAGTCGGGCCCCCCCAACACAAATAGTCAGGCTCAGTGGCGGCGCCAGAGATTTATTTTGGGGCTGCTGTGCGGTAGCTTGACGTTTCATAGAGGGTGCTCAAACATTTAAGGTTTCCCATTAATGTACCGGGCGCTACAGTGGAATGTTCTACTGCAACAATCCCCACGCATATACACACAGTGTACCCGCGACTGTCACAATTGGCTCGATAATCAGCTCACGGCATATAGGTGTAAGCAGGGGTAAAGTGCTATTTTTGTAGGTGGTGTGTGGACTTCACATAGGGGGGGGGGCATGCTCCCCCGGGAAGATTTATTTTTAAATATTGAAGTTAAAAGCATCAATCTGGTGCACTTTGAGAGCAACATGAAGAGATCTATGGATACCTCTCTCAACACCCATATGAAACAGAACTGTAAACAGATTTACTTTTTCTTTATGGATATTTTACAAATCACCCTTTTAAACTCTATTCTTGTTTTACTGTCATATAGTATTTCATACCTGTTTTTCATTTATTCTCTTGTTTTTTTATAACTATAATGGTCATATAAACGTGTGCCTCAGAAATAATTGTTTACATTAATGGTGACCAACAATTTGAGACCCACTGAGATAACACTGAGAGAGTCCTTTAGCTCATTGAGTCTCTCAGTCTGACTCTCCTCCACTTTGTTGTTGAACAAACTCCTTATATCCGTTAGCGTAGCTCGATAGTAGCAGAAGCTAACAACAACGATCTCCGGTACCAGTGCGCTCTCTCTCGCGCACACAAAATGGCTCGTTCCACACACACGGAGCCGAGCTTTAATGATACACAGAGACCCAGACGTAATAGTACTGTACTGCATCATATTATTTTTGAATCAATAATTTTTGTAATTATGATTTTTTTTTTTTTTTTTTTTAAATCTTTTTTTTTTATATATATATAACCATTTTTCCTCCTGGTCTCTCGCGCCCCCCCCTGGCATGCCTCTGGGCCCCCCCTGGGGGGCGCGCCCCCCACTTTGAGAACCACTGCTCTAGACCGACAATTTTTTGGAGCTGGAAGTGAACCGGATTCCGGAGCTAAGAGCCGGCGCCTCTGCGGTGTGAACAGGAAAAACCGGCGCTTTTCAGGCTCCAGCTCCGAGCCGGAGCTGAAAAAGCGCTGGTGTGAAAGGGGCATCTGTGAGGAGCAGCAGGTTCAGCTTTCAGAACAAAGTAACAAAAAACTAAAATGGCATTCATTTTTTTTAAATATGTCGTGTAGTAATAGATTTATTTATTTATCTTCTCAAGAGAGTACCAGAATGTGTATTTTATGTTAGTATTTCAAAAAATCTCCTGGGGGAGAATCCCCCCAGACCCTCCTGCAGGGGTTGGGTTTTCAGCATGTCAACTCTTTCACCTGTGGAGAAATTGCAGGATTGGCTCCAGGTCGCCCTTTTTATTTACTACAAGACAAATATGCCTTTTTATTTCATACAGTTCGATTTGGATTGAGACAGGGAAATAATCTAAACCTCACACGTGGCGTTTCACTGTAAAGGGGAGCGTGTATGTAATTACATTGCAAATACTGACTTGAGCCCCACCACTGTATGGGTTAGCCCTACCATAGATTACCCAACACAAATACTCTGGAGCCACTGTTTGCGGTCTACAATGACAGAGAAGAGCCTGTCAAGTTTGGCTGTACTCAGCATTGAATCAAAACGCCCCATAGCTTTAAATCTTAATAAGTTTCTGAGGCGTTTTGCTGAACAAGATGGTAATCGCCACATTCAGCTGTTATAGGCATTCCAACTAGATGCTCTGCTCACGGATGATTCGATGAGAATAATAAACTGTTAAGATGATGACCTTACGTGTGTATAATATTGTTCTTCTTTGTGGGGTTCTGCCCCCAAAAAACAGTTTCAAGTCCTGATAAAGTAAAATAAGACGGTGTGTAAAACTTCACTACCCAGCCAAAAGAAAGTAACCTTTGATTTAACTAGGCCAGTAGGTAAAGGCTTTCCACTGGATAATAACTGCAGCGATGTTTATGTTTTAGCTGAATACACGTTTTGTAACCCTAACTGATGCAGTTAGTCACTTCTTTAATGTTTGTTCTTTCTGATGTAAAGTCAAGGTTGTAACTGTTTGCAATGAAGTTGTGGGGCGCTGAACTGTTCTTTTGATTTATGATAATTACTTGTCTTTCAAATTTGAAGGAGGGTGAGCAAGCATTTTGAGGAACATTCATCATTAACTCCTCCAAAAAATATAGTTTATTTAATAATAACACTGAATATGTGAATCATAACAGTGATTGACAGCTGATAGGAATAATATGATTGTTAATATTATCATATTAATTCAGACAAACATCGATGAGACAGTTAATTAATGTACTTATTGCAGCAGTCTGCATAGATTGGTACCCCTGCTGGTCTAAGAGTGAAACAAACTCATTCAGTTATTGTTCAGTTAAAATTCATTAAATTATGTCTGCCACCTTATGTGGCTTATGATGTGCCACAAAAATGTAACCTATGTTATTGAGTTCAAATATCAATATTGTGGCTTTCCAAGTTAACATTGTTGATATGACTACGATTAAATCAGCATATACTTCTGCCAGGGGATGCCACCCCTGAAATTCTCCTGCCACCCTCTTGCCACCCCAAGAATATTTGTCTAGATCCGCCCCTGCGCGGTTGCCATAGTCCGCATGAACAGCCTTCAAGTTCTCCACCTGCATGAAGAAACAGACAGTAAGACTTTAGGCTTTGAAAATAGATTTTCCAAACTGAAACTAAACCATTATCTTCCAAAGTCAGGGCCATTTGTTTCTTCTCATGAGAACAAGAAACTCTTGTCCTCTGTAGTACTCTTGCTTTCTCACGTTCTTCTGTGCACCATTCAGGATGTATCAAGTCGATGTGTATGTGTGGTACAAACAGGGAGACCGAAATACCGTTGCCCACCGTCCCAAAGATACAAATATACAGTATAAAAAGATATACATGACACCACAATAAATATATAAAAATATCAGTCATGTAAACAAAATGGATGAACATATGAGAATGAATGAATCTATGACAAGTCAACAATTCCATCACAATTTCATCATAGTTGGTGGGTTTTTTACAATTGTGTTGTGAAGGGAATTTTAAAGTACAAACTACAAACAAAATACATCTTAAAAAATCTTGTTATTTATTGTTGTAGAGAAATACTTTGAGAGAGAATTGAACCAACCAAACTTTTTTTCAACATCCAACTTCATAGTTTGTAATAGGAAAAATCAATTGGTAAAATGTGGTAGATTGTTTTTGCAAAGTGGAACGAGGAAGCATGAACACCGTGCCATGCACAGAGGGGGGTTAACCCACTTCCACACAAGCCACATTGTTCCAGTCACTGTGGTGAGCTGACAGCTTGAGAGAAAGTAAAGCTTAATGTCTGAACAGAAAATAATGAACTCTTTAAATGTTAATGTATTAGTTTATATGGGTTTGGTAGTTCTCTGCATGCTGCTATGGTGAACCAAAACAACACATCTGGTTGCTTTGCTTCTGTTGTCATAATTGTTGTATTTATTTTAAATCATAATTATGTAGATGAAATACTGATTCAGTGCTAGGGTTGGGCCTACAGAAGCAGTTTGTAGTTTGATTCAAAAGATCGCTAGAGAATTTTATTTAGATTTCTGGTTCCTTAACAAATGGGCTGTGCACCATAGTCCCAGTTTGTTTTTTGGCCTCCTTTCTGTACTTCACACAGCAGCACACCCTTATTGGACTGCACTTAATGTTGTTATTTATTTTATTTTTTGTTTAAACTCATATTGACTTCCATTTCATAATTGAAGTAAACAAGCCTGCTGTGCCACCACTGCTGCATGCTGTGTTGCGACCCTGAGACGGTCAGACAGGCAGAGCGAACACAGTAGCGTTTCCCGAGAAACACAAACTATAACTTTCGTTTTGACTTTTGCATGCACTGGCTGAGGGGGCAGTACTAACTGATTTATGATGAAACCTGTTTTCCGGCAGGTTTCAGTGTAACAGTAGAGGAGCCAGTGGCAGTTGCCACACCATGAATTGCATTAATCAGAACTAACATGTGAATGAAAGAAAATTAACAAATGATTTTTGAATCATATATTTGAATTGAATCCACCAAAAAAAACGGTATTAAATGTATTTACATGATCCAAAAGCCTTAACAAGTGAATTGTGTGTAGGATGTGTCCCTCACCAACCCTATTCAGTGGATTGACCGGATTAAAGACCCAGTGGGAAACTGAAGTCACTGTGAAATCACTCTATATAAATCTGCATTACAATCTTAACAGCCAGACTCTTTAGGTTCTCAGCATAAAGTAGGTCACTGTTCCAAAAGTAAGTAATTGAAGATTTATTCAGTAACTCTGCACCACCTCACCCTAAAAGCTTTAAACCCTGTCCTTTTGTGTTGTCTTCTAATGTATTTGTTTTAAATCAAAATGATCTCTAGGATTTAATAAAAGGAGCATATATACAGACATAGTTTATTTTCATGTGTTTGTGTGTAAGACACATTGAAAGTGCTTTGTGTGAGGAACCGTGCAACATAAATATGCCTGCCTACACTCACAAAGCCACACGGTTCAGAGCACAGGCTCCGGGGAACATTTGGTGTTTTAAAACGCTACATCCTGTGGTTTCATTACGGAACAACTGACATTGTTTTATTTTCTTAACGTAATTCATTCAAAAAATGTATTACCGCCGTTAACGGGAAGAATTATCGCGTTAACGGCGGTAATACATTTTTTTAATTAATTGCGTTGTAGTGCCGAGAGACGGGAGTCGGAGGCGGGGTATCAAAGTTACAAGCTATACTTTTATTTAGCATCTGAACACACATGTAAACAACTTCATGCCCGGGAAGCGAAGACCGGCGGAAACAGGAAGTCACTCAAGTCGGCTCACTCAAATGTCCGTGCGGAACAATACCCCAACCCATAGATCCGTGGGTGAATAATGTCAATCACCACACAAGCCCCCCCAGTATTCACCCATAGTCAAAATCCTCGTGCCTGGGAGGAAGTACCACCCGACCCCGGCGCGTACGGACCACAGGGGCCGAGGAGGGCGGGGCCGCAGGCGAGGGCAGGGGTGCCAACGAGGGCGAGGGCATCCCCACAGGGGACGGGGGGCGGGCCATGGGAGGGCGGCCCCGACGTGGGGGCAGAGCCAACTCCAACGGCCTGGAAATGTGCACGTGAGCAGGCTTAATCCGATCAACGGACACAGTCTCAGGAATGCCACCAACGTTCACCACCAGGCTCTTGTCCCCGTGACGTATGACCCTGAACGGACCGTCGTAAGGGGGCCGCAGGGGACCGCGGTGGGCGTCGTGGCGAATAAAAACAAATCTGCCGACCGTAATCCGGGGGACACCCGGAAAGCTGGGTTGCTGTGCTGCGACGTGGGGACGGGCGTGAATGTCCTGGCGGTCTCCAGCAGGGATGAGCGCTGCCCGGCTGCAGACCAGGGCACAGTGGCGGTGGGAATTAATTCCCCGGGGACCCGTAGCGTCTGGCCATAGACGAGCTCCGCCGACGAGGACTGCAGGTCTTCTTTGGGGGCACACCTGAGGCCGAGCATAACCCACGGGAGCTTATCCACCCAATTGCCGTCTGTCAAGCCGGCACGCAGTGACGCCTTCATGGACCGGTGAAACCGCTCACACAATCCGTTAGCCTGGGGGTGATATGTGGTGGTGCGGTGCATCTTGACCCCCAAACCCACAGCAACAGCGTTCCACAGCTCCGAGGTGAACTGAGAACCGCGGTCAGAAGAGAGGTCAGACGGGGTCCCGAAGCGCGCCACCCACGTGCCGATGAAAGCGCGGGCGACGTCGGAAGCTGATGTCGAGGCGAGGGGAACGGCCTCGGGCCAGCGGGTCGTCCTGTCCACCATCGTAAACAGGTAGGTGAAACCGTGAGAGGGGGGAAGCGGACTTACGAGGTCGACATTGACATGGTCAAACCTCCTCTCAGGAACCGCAAAAAGTTCAAAAGGGGCCCTAGTATGGCGGTGGACTTTGACCCGTTGACAGGCCACGCACGATTCGACCCAGGACCTCACGTCCTTCTTAAGCCCCTGCCACACGAACTTCTGCGACAACAACTTCACGGACGGCTTCCTACCGGGGTGGGAAAGATTGTGAACCTCCTCAAAAACGGGTCGACGCCAGTCCACAGGGACCAGCGGTCGAGGCTGGCCCGTGGAGACGTCACACCACAGCTTTGCGCCAGAGTCACCGACCGTGACCTCCTCCAGGCGTAATCCCGTGACCGAGGCCTTGACCTTGAGGGCCTTAATTTAATGCCAAAGCTACAATGCTCTACTGATATAAGGTCATACAAACTTAAATAAATGACTCCATAGATTACACAAGATACACATTTTCACACTATCCACATCTGCTGCTACAACAGTTAAGAATGTGTGTATATCCTTGTCATGCACACAATGTACAACAATATCTGTCTTCTTATTTTTATAACTGCCGACTTCCGTCAATATCCAGAATTACCCGTTGGCCTTTTCACAACTCTGACGGGGGGCGGGGGAGGGGGGGGGGAGAGAAGCATGCTCGTGAACTGTCAACGGGGGGCAGTTCACATGCGCCGTGTTATGCATTGCTGCTGCACCTCGCGGGAGCGTGCACAGCGTAAAGCCAAAACTCACAGACATTTCAATGATTTGTACGGCACAGTTAGGTTTGGAAACGGTATAATTTCCTTTTTGGAGGGCATACATAACACGGCATAACACCGGAGCCTCGCTGCGGGGAAACTTTGGCGCTGTTCCGAGTTTGTTCTAATCTGTCAAAATGACGGACTGCTTTCAGATTTGTCCGTTATTGTTAAAAAAAATCCGTCATAGACGGAAAATATTCGGTTAACGCGACCTCTGGGCTCATCGGACATTTATGGGAGAACATCACTAATGTCCGAGTGCAAGTGAATGCAGCACAAGAGGCGAGCCTTGTAACCCCTCCCCCGGCCCTGGCGCGAGCGTGGAAATATGAGTGGTGACGATTTCATTTGAACGGGGGACAGCTCAAAACGAGAAGCATTTCGGATCTGTTAGAAATTAAAATCAATGTTGGTATGGCGTAATTTGAATTAAATACACTATTTAATTTAAATCAGTTTTATTCTGAAAAACCGGAAGTTCACTAACTATTAACTTAATACTTTTATTCTGACAATTATTCATTTCCGGTTAGCATTAGCATGTGGCGAAATGCTGCATTTTCAAACCGTGAATCAAAGGTGAAATGACATGTGATGTTGTACACTGAGCACACTGGGTTTAGCAATCATTTATTACCGCTGAATAATGTTTATTAGGGAATGTTTAAATAACCACAGACACCAGAATGATATAATTTAACAACAGAAAAAGGCAGAAATTGCATTGGACCCGCTCCCCGACGACGCCGGCCAATAGGAGAAGACCTCCGATGACAACAGGAAGAGCAAGCCAATGATTGACCTCTTGCTACCGGGTGACCTGGACTGACCGGGCGGATGAGGAGAGCGCCTCCACTCGCACATTTCATTTTGTACTGTACACCACCGCATCTTTTGTGTAATTAAATGCTGTTGACTTTTATAAGCTTCCCTTGACTCTTTTCAGTCTCTCCTGCCTTCGGGGTTATAGAATACACTAACAGATCCAAGTAGACGGAAGGAATGAGGTATTTGCGGTCAGGTATGGCTGGGGTAGGCTACAGCCATACCAAGAAATGGCTTAGCCCCACCTTAGCCCCACTATGAAAAATGATGTTAAAGTAAGCAAAATAAAGTCCGCCAACTCGCGCGGAGTAAATTGCAGTTAGTAAGATTGATTTCAGCAGCCACTTGTCTGGAAATACCGAAGACTAGAAACGGTTTTGAAAACTTTTGTCACGTAGTGATCGTCTTCTCAATAGAACATCTTTGATAATGTCTTCTGGCCAATCAGAATCAAGATAACGGCGTGGTGTTGTTGCAGGAAGTCCCGACGGAGAATAATTGTTGCTGTAGTACATCTCTATACATCGATACAACATTACGTGTTGATAGAAATCAACACGTAATGAAATAAGACCCCACGGTTTGATGATTGATAGGTGTGTGGGCTGTCTTTCATTTTGACGCACAGAACAATGGGGGCTATCCACCCTTATCCACAATGTAAAGTAATTCACAGCCTCTTCCCTCTTCTCTGTGAGGAGCAGCAGGTTCACCTTTCAGAACAATGTAACAAAAAACTAAAATGGCATTCATTTTTTTAAATATGTCGTGTAGTAATAGATTTATTTATTTTTCTTCTCAAGAGAGTACCAGAATGTGTATTTTATGTTAGTATTTCAAAAAATCTCCTCCCAGACCCCCCTGCAGGGGTTGGGTTTTCAGCAGGTCAACTCTTTCACCTGTGGGGAAATTGCAGGATTCAATCAATCAATCAATCAATGTTTATTTATATAGCCCAATATCACAAATGTTACATTTGTCTCAGTGGACTTTACAGTTTGAACAAAATATCAGTATGACAATATGACACCCTCTGTCCTTAGACCCTCACATCGTACAAGGAAAAACTTCCAAAGAAAACCCACAGTTTAAAGGGAAAAATGGGAGAAACCTCAGGGAGAGCAACAGAGGAGGGATCCCTCTCCCAGGACGGACAGACGTGCAATAGATGCCGTGTGTAAATTGAAAAGATAATACATTTGCAACATAGGTAGTCCAAATGTTTGGAAATGCATGTGTGTATAATAGGAAAATGAATCCACGAGGATATCCATCCAGGACCTATGATCCAGGACCACAGCCACGACTCAAGATCCAGGGCTCGCGATCCAGGACAGAGGAGCGCAGGATCATCCATGACTCCGGATCCCGGCGTATATAGACACCAAAAAGAAAGACATTTGGGGAAGCTGGGTTAATCGGAACATGAGAGTACAGGTATAGACAGAGAGAAGGAAGAAGTAAGATGTCCCCCGACAAACTAAGCCTATATCAGCAAAACTAGGGGCTGAATCTAATCAGCCCTAACTATAAGCTTTATCAAAAAGGAAGGTCTTAAGCGCACTCTTAAAAACGGATAGGGTGTCTGCCGCCCGAACACAAACTGGAAGCTGATTCCACAAATGTGGAGCTTGATAAGAAAAGGCTCTGGCTCCCATTGTACTTTTAGAGACTCTAGGAACAACCAACAACCCTGCATTCTTGGAACGCAATGCCCTAGTAGGACAGTAGGGTATAATGAGTTCTTTGAGGTAAGATGGCGCCTGCCCATTAAGGGCTTTGTAGGCGAGAAGAAGAATTTTAAATTCTATCCTGTGTTCTATAGGGAGCCAGTGTAAGGCAGCCAGAACAGGAGTAATGTGGTCCCTTTTCCTAACTCTGGTTAGTACACGAGCTGCAGCATTTTGAATCAGCTGAAGCGACTTGACTGACTTCTTGGTACACCCTGATAATAAAGAGTTACAATAATCCAGCCTTGAAGTAACAAATGCATGGACTAGTTTCTCTGCATCGTTTTGAGGCAAGATATGCCTGATTTTTGCAATGTTACGTAGATGGAAGTAGGCGGTCCTTGAAATTGATTTTATGTGGGCGTTAAAGGATAAATCCTGATCAAATATAACACCAAGATTCCTTACAGTCTCACTGGAGGCCAAATTAATGCCATCCATAGTTAGTATATCCTTAGATAATTTGTTTCGTAGATTCTTCGGGCCAAGTACAATAACTTCAGTTTTGGTCGTGTTTAACATCAAAAAGTTTAAGGTCATCCACGTTTTTAAGTCCTTAAGGCAGTCTTGAATTTTATTTAGATGATTAATTTCATCAGGCTTGATTGATAAATATAGTTGAGTATCATCCGCATAACAATGAAAGTTTACAGAATGATTCCTTATAATATTGCCTAACGGAAGCATATATAATGTGAACAAAATAGGTCCGAGCACTGAGCCCTGTGGCACTCCATGGCTAACTTTGGTTTGCGTGGAAGATTCATCATTGACACGTACAAACTGAGAGCGTTCAGATAGATAGGACCTAAACCAGTCTAAAGCAGTTCCCTGTATGCCAACTAAGTGCTCTAGTCTTTGCAATAAGATATCATGGTCGATAGTATCAAATGCAGCACTGAGATCGAGCAAAACAAGAATAGAGACACGTCCCTTGTCAGAGGCTATTAGAATGTCATTTGTGACTTTAACCAGAGCTGTCTCTGTGCTATGATGTGTTCTAAAGCCAGACTGAAAATCTTCAAATAAATCATTGTTTTTTAAGTAATCACACAACTGTTTTGCGACCGCTTTCTCAAGAATCTTTGAGAGGAACGGAAGATTGGAAATAGGTCTATAATTGGCTAAAACCTCTGGATCGAGGTTGTGCTTTTTAAGAAGCGGTTTTATCACTGCTACTTTGAATGATTGTGGAACATAGCCTGATAATAAAGACATATTCATAATATTTAATAAATAAGTGCTAATTGGCTCCAGGTCGCCCTTTTTATTTACTACAAGACAAATGTGCCTTTTTATTTCATACAGTTCAATTTGGATTGAGACAGGGAAATAATCTAAACCTCACACGTGGTGTTTCACTGTCAAGGGGAGCGTGTATGTAATTACATTGCAAATACTGACTTGAACCCCACCACTATATGGGTTAGCCCTACCATAGATTACCCAACACAAATACTCTGGAGCCACTGTTTGCGGTCTACAATGACAGAGAAGAGCCTGTCAAGTTTGGCTGTACTCAGCATTGAATCAAAACGCACCATAGCTTTAAATCTTAATAAGTTTGTGAGGCGTTTTGCTGAACAATATGGTAATCGCCACATTCAGCTGTTATAGGCATTCCAACTAGATGCTCTGCTCACGGATGATTCGATGAGAATAATAAACTGTTAAGATGATGACCTTACGTGTGTATAATATTTTTCTTCTTTGTGGGGTTCTGCCCCCAAAAAACAGTTTCAAGTCCTGATAAAGTAAAATAAGACGGTGTGTAAAACTTCACTGCCCAGCCAAAAGAAAGTAACCTTTGATTTAACTAGGCCAGTAGGTAAGGACTTTCCACTGGATAATAACTGCAGCGATGTTTATGTTTTAGCTGAATACACGTTTTTTAACCCTAATTGATGCAGTTAGTCACTTCTTTAATGTTTGTTCTTTCTGATGTAAAGTCAAGGTTGTAACTGTTTGCAATGAAGTTGTGGGGCGCTGAACTGTTCTTTTGATTTATGATAATTACTTGTCTTTCAAATTTGAAGGAGGGTGAGCAAGCATTTTGAGGAACATTCATCATTAACTCCTCCAAAAAATATAGTTTATTTAATAATAACACTGAATATGTGAATCATAACAGTGATTGACAGCTGATAGGAATAATATGATTGTTAATATTATCATATTAATTCAGACAAACATCGATGAGACAGTTAATTAATGTACTTATTGCAGCAGTCTGCATAGATTGGTACCCCTGCTGGTCTAAGAGTGAAACAAACTCATTCAGTTATTGTTCAGTTAAAATTCATTAAATTATGTCTGCCACCTTATGTGGCTTATGATGTGCCACAAAAATGTAACCTATGTTATTGAGTTCAAATATCAATATTGTGGCTTTCCAAGTTAACATTGTTGATATGACTACGATTAAATCAGCATATACTTCTGCCAGGGGATGCCACCCCTGAAATTCTCCTGCCACCCTCTTGCCACCCCAAGAATATTTGTCTAGATCCGCCCCTGCGCGGTTGCCATAGTCCGCATGAACAGCCTTCAAGTTCTCCACCTGCATGAAGAAACAGACAGTAAGACTTTAGGCTTTGAAAATAGATTTTCCAAACTGAAACTAAACCATTATCTTCCAAAGTCAGGGCCATTTGTTTCTTCTCATGAGAACAAGAAACTCTTGTCCTCTGTAGTACTCTTGCTTTCTCACGTTCTTCTGTGCACCATTCAGGATGTATCAAGTCGATGTGTATGTGTGGTACAAACAGGGAGACCGAAATACCGTTGCCCACCGTCCCAAAGATACAAATATACAGTATAAAAAGATATACATGACACCACAATAAATATATAAAAATATCAGTCATGTAAACAAAATGGATGAACATATGAGAATGAATGAATCTATGACAAGTCAACAATTCCATCACAATTTCATCATAGTTGGTGGGTTTTTTACAATTGTGTTGTGAAGGGAATTTTAAAGTACAAACTACAAACAAAATACATCTTAAAAAATCTTGTTATTTATTGTTGTAGAGAAATACTTTGAGAGAGAATTGAACCAACCAAACTTTTTTTCAACATCCAACTTCATAGTTTGTAATAGGAAAAATCAATTGGTAAAATGTGGTAGATTGTTTTTGCAAAGTGGAACGAGGAAGCATGAACACCGTGCCATGCACAGAGGGGGGTTAACCCACTTCCACACAAGCCACATTGTTCCAGTCACTGTGGTGAGCTGACAGCTTGAGAGACAGTAAAGCTTAATGTCTGAACAGAAAATAATGAACTCTTTAAATGTTAATGTATTAGTTTATATGGGTTTGGTAGTTCTCTGCATGCTGCTATGGTGAACCAAAACAACACATCTGGTTGCTTTGCTTCTGTTGTCATAATTGTTGTATTTATTTTAAATCATAATTATGTAGATGAAATACTGATTCAGTGCTAGGGTTGGGCCTACAGAAGCAGTTTGTAGTTTGATTCAAAAGATCGCTAGAGAATTTTATTTAGATTTCTGGTTCCTTAACAAATGGGCTGTGCACCATAGTCCCAGTTTGTTTTTTGGCCTCCTTTCTGTACTTCACACAGCAGCACACCCTTATTGGACTGCACTTAATGTTGTTATTTATTTTATTTTTTGTTTAAACTCATATTGACTTCCATTTCATAATTGAAGTAAACAAGCCTGCTGTGCCACCACTGCTGCATGCTGTGTTGCGACCCTGAGACGGTCAGACAGGCAGAGCGAACACAGTAGCGTTTCCCGAGAAACACAAACTATAACTTTCGTTTTGACTTTTGCATGCACTGGCTGAGGGGGCAGTACTAACTGATTTATGATGAAACCTGTTTTCCGGCAGGTTTCAGTGTAACAGTAGAGGAGCCAGTGGCAGTTGCCACACCATGAATTGCATTAATCAGAACTAACATGTGAATGAAAGAAAATTAACAAATGATTTTTGAATCATATATTTGAATTGAATCCACCAAAAAAAACGGTATTAAATGTATTTACATGATCCAAAAGCCTTAACAAGTGAATTGTGTGTAGGATGTGTCCCTCACCAACCCTATTCAGTGGATTGACCGGATTAAAGACCCAGTGGGAAACTGAAGTCACTGTGAAATCACTCTATATAAATCTGCATTACAATCTTAACAGCCAGACTCTTTAGGTTCTCAGCATAAAGTAGGTCACTGTTCCAAAAGTAAGTAATTGAAGATTTATTCAGTAACTCTGCACCACCTCACCCTAAAAGCTTTAAACCCTGTCCTTTTGTGTTGTCTTCTAATGTATTTGTTTTAAATCAAAATGATCTCTAGGATTTAATAAAAGGAGCATATATACAGACATAGTTTATTTTCATGTGTTTGTGTGTAAGACACATTGAAAGTGCTTTGTGTGAGGAACCGTGCAACATAAATATGCCTGCCTACACTCACAAAGCCACACGGTTCAGAGCACAGGCTCCGGGGAACATTTGGTGTTTTAAAACGCTACATCCTGTGGTTTCATTACGGAACAACTGACATTGTTTTATTTTCTTAACGCAATTCATTAAAAAAATGTATTACCGCCGTTAACGCGAAGAATTATCGCGTTAACGGCGGTAATACATTTTTTTAATTAATTGCGTTGTAGTGCCGAGAGACGGGAGTCGGAGGCGGGGTATCAAAGTTACAAGCTATACTTTTATTTAGCATCTGAACACACATGTAAACAACTTCATGCCCGGGAAGCGAAGACCGGCGGAAACAGGAAGTCACTCAAGTCGGCTCACTCAAATGTCCGTGCGGAACAATACCCCAACCCATAGATCCGTGGGTGAATAATGTCAATCACCACACAAGCCCCCCCAGTATTCACCCATAGTCAAAATCCTCGTGCCTGGGAGGAAGTACCACCCGACCCCGGCGCGTACGGGGCCGAGGAGGGCGGGGCCGCAGGCGAGGGCAGGGGTGCCAACGAGGGCGAGGGCATCCCCACAGGGGGCGGGGGGCGGGCCATGGGAGGGCGGCCCCGACGTGGGGGCAGAGCCAACTCCAATGGCTTGGAAATGTGCACGTGAGCAGGCTTAATCCGATCAACGGACACAGTCTCAGGCCTGCCACCAACGTCCACCACCAGGCTCTTGTCCCCGTGACGTATGACCCTGAACGGACCGTCGTAAGGGGGCCGCAGGGGACCGCGGTGGGCGTCGTGGCGAATAAAAACAAATCTGCCGACCGTAATCCGGGGGACACCCGGAAAGCTGGGTTGCTGTGCTGCGACGTGGGGACGGGCGTGAATGTCCTGGCGGTCTCCAGCAGGGATGAGCGCTGCCCGGCTGCAGACCAGGGCACAGTGGCGGTGGGAATTAATTCCCCGGGGACCCGTAGCGTCTGGCCATAGACGAGCTCCGCCGACGAGGACTGCAGGTCTTCTTTGGGGGCACACCTGAGGCCGAGCATAACCCACGGGAGCTTATCCACCCAATTGCCGTCTGTCAAGCCGGCACGCAGTGACGCCTTCATGGACCGGTGAAACCGCTCACACAATCCGTTAGCCTGGGGGTGATATGTGGTGGTGCGGTGCATCTTGACCCCCAAACCCACAGCAACAGCGTTCCACAGCTCCGAGGTGAACTGAGAACCGCGGTCAGAAGAGAGGTCAGACGGGGGTCCCGAAGCGCGCCACCCACGTGCCGATGAAAGCGCGGGCGACGTCGGAAGCTGATGTCGAGGCGAGGGGAACGGCCTCGGGCCAGCGGGTCGTCCTGTCCACCATCGTAAACAGGTAGGTGAAACCGTGAGAGGGGGGAAGCGGACCTACGAGGTCGACATTGACATGGTCAAACCTCCTCTCAGGAACCGCAAAAAGTTCAAAAGGGGCCCTAGTATGGCGGTGGACTTTGGCCCGTTGACAGGCCACGCACGAGTCAACCCAGGACCTCACGTCCTTCTTAAGCCCCTGCCACACGAACTTCTGCGACAACAACTTCACGGACGGCTTCCTACCGGGGTGGGAAAGATTGTGAACCGCCTCAAAAACGGGTCGACGCCAGTCCACAGGGACCAGCGGTCGAGGCTGGCCCGTGGAGACGTCACACCACAGCTTTGCGCCAGAGTCACCGACCGTGACCTCCTCCAGGCGTAATCCCGTGACCGAGGCCTTGACCTTGAGGGCCTTAATTTAATGCCAAAGCTACAATGCTCTACTGATATAAGGTCATACAAACTTAAATGAATGACTCCATAGATTACACAAGATACACATTTTTACACTATCCACATCTGCTGCTACAACAGTTAAGAATGTGTGTATATCCTTGTCATGCACACAATGTACAACAATATCTGTTTTCTTATTTTTATAACTGCCGACTTCCGTCAAAATCCAGAATTACCCGTCGGCCTTTTCACAACTCTGATGGGGGGCGGGGGAGGGGGGGGGAGAGAAGCATGCTCGTGAACTATCAACGGGGGGGGGGGGGGGGGGGCAGTTCACATAAGCCGTGTTATGCATGGCTGCTGCACCTCGCGGGAGCGTGCACAGCGTAAAGCCAAAACTCACAGACATTTCAATGATTTGTACGGCACAGTTAGGTTTGGAAACGGTATAATTTCCTTTTTGGAGGGCATACATAACACGGCATAACACCGGAGCCTCGCTGCGGGGAAACTTTGGCGCTGTTCCGAGTTTGTTCTAATCTGTCAAAATGACGGACTGCTTTCAGATTTGTCCGTTATTGTTAAAAAAAATCGGTCATAGACGGAAAATATTCGGTTAACGCGACCTCTGGGCTCATCGGACATTTATGGGAGAACATCTCTAATGTCCGAGTGCAAGTGAATGCAGCACAAGAGGCAAGCCTTGTAACCCCTCCCCCGGCCCTGGCGCGAGCGTGGAACCACACGGTTCAGAGCACAGGCTCCGGGGAACATTTGGTGTTTTAAAACGCTACATCCTGTGGTTTCATTACGGAACAACTGACATTGTTTTATTTTCTTAACGCAATTCATTCAAAAAATGTATTACCGCCGTTAACGCGAAGAATTATCGCGTTAACGGCGGTAATACATTTTTTTAATTAATTGCGTTGTAGTGCCGAGAGACGGGAGTCGGAGGCGGGGTATCAAAGTTACAGGCTATACTTTTATTTAGCATCTGAACACACATGTAAACAACTTCATGCCCGGGAAGCGAAGACCGGCGGAAACAGGAAGTCACTCAAGTCGGCTCACTCAAATGTCCGTGCGGAACAATACCCCAACCCATAGATCCGTGGGTGAATAATGTCAATCACCACACAAGCCCCCCCAGTATTCACCCATAGTCAAAATCCTCGTGCCTGGGAGGAAGTACCACCCGACCCCGGCGCGTACGGACCACAGGGGCCGAGGAGGGCGGGGTCGCAGGCGAGGGCAGGGGTGCCAACGAGGGCGAGGGCATCCCTACAGGGGGCGGGGGGCGGGCCATGGGAGGGCGGCCCCGACGTGGGGGCAGAGCCAACTCCAACGGCCTGGAAATGTGCACGTGAGCAGGCTTAATCCGATCAACGGACACAGTCTCAGGCCTGCCACCAACGTCCACCACCAGGCTCTTGTCCCCGTGACGTATGACCCTGAACGGACCGTCGTAAGGGGGCCGCAGGGGACCGCGGTGGGCGTCGTGGCGAATAAAAACAAATCTGCCGACCGTAATCCGGGGGACACCCGGAAAGCTGGGTTGCTGTGCTGCGACGTGGGGACGGGCGTGAATGTCCTGGCGGTCTCCAGCAGGGATGAGCGCTGCCCGGCTGCAGACCAGGGCACAGTGGCGGTGGGAATTAATTCCCCGGGGACCCGTAGCGTCTGGCCATAGACGAGCTCCGCCGACGAGGACTGCAGGTCTTCTTTGGGGGCACACCTGAGGCCGAGCATAACCCACGGGAGCTTATCCACCCAATTGCCGTCTGTCAAGCCGGCACGCAGTGACGCCTTCATGGACCGGTGAAACCGCTCACACAATCCGTTAGCCTGGGGGTGATATGTGGTGGTGCGGTGCATCTTGACCCCCAAACCCACAGCAACAGCGTTCCACAGCTCCGAGGTGAACTGAGAACCGCGGTCAGAAGAGAGGTCAGACGGGGTCCCGAAGCGCGCCACCCACGTGCCGATGAAAGCGCGGGCGACGTCGGAAGCTGATGTCGAGGCGAGGGGAACGGCCTCGGGCCAGCGGGTCGTCCTGTCCACCATCGTAAACAGGTAGGTGAAACCGTGAGAGGGGGGAAGCGGACCTACGAGGTCGACATTGACATGGTCAAACCTCCTCTCAGGAACCGCAAAAAGTTCAAAAGGGGCCCTAGTATGGCGGTGGACTTTGGCCCGTTGACAGGCCACGCACCTCCAGGACCTCACGTCCTTCTTAAGCCCCTGCCACACGAACTTCTGCGACAACAACTTCACGGACGGCTTCCTACCGGGGTGGGAAAGATTGTGAACCGCCTCAAAAACGGGTCGACGCCAGTCCACAGGGACCAGCGGTCGAGGCTGGCCCGTGGAGACGTCACACCACAGCTTTGCGCCAGAGTCACCGACCGTGACCTCCTCCAGGCGTAATCCCGTGACCGAGGCCTTGACCTTGAGGGCCTTAATTTAATGCCAAAGCTACAATGCTCTACTGATATAAGGTCATACAAACTTAAATGAATGACTCCATAGATTACACAAGATACACATTTTCACACTATCCACATCTGCTGCTACAACAGTTAAGAATGTGTGTATATCCTTGTCATGCACACAATGTACAACAATATCTGTCTTCTTATTTTTATAACTGCCGACTTCTGTCAAAATCCAGAATGGAGAGGCGAAGTCACGCCCATCTACTTCCGGACCATGGGACCCCGGAAGCGAAAAATTTACATTGAATTCAATGGAGAGAGAACACGTATCTTTTGATCCCGTTTGAATTGTGCCACGAACTACACATATGATGTTTGTCAATCTTAAACAATCATTTCCAGGTCAAAAAAGTCACATTTTGTCGTAAAACTGCTGAAATATAAGACTATGAAAAATACGCTACTACAAAGACTACAAATCCCAAATCCCATTCTGGGTCGCGTAAGTGATGTCACAGGCATGCTCGGTGATTTATAATAAGACTCGTAATTAAAGCGAAGAAGAAGAAGATCTCATAACTGATTTATTCCCTCCAATAAATTATAGATCGCTAAAAATAAATTCACTTTTACACGATGCCTGTGTGCTTTGTACCAGGTTGTAGTCATAAAAGTGATCATACCACTTGCTCCTTCTATCGATTCCCGTCTGATGAAAGGACCAGGAGTCGCTGGATCAGACATATCAGGTAATATCATAGGTAAATATACATGTTGTGCATGTTCATGTGCATAGTCAAGTTAGCTACCTAGCTAGTAGCGACGAGTAGCGAGCACGTTAGTTAGCATTACATTACTTAGCCTTGTCATTTTTAGTAGCCTTACCATGAAGTTATTATTTTATTACATGAAGTAAACCAACATTTTAAACAGTAAGAGTAGTCATGATGGTAAGTATTTCGTGAAACATTTGAAGCGTAGCCTACTGCGCCCTCCACCGGGTGCTAAGGAAGCAGTTCAGGGAGAGTCGAAGGCAGGCAGGGAGCTTTGCATAACATTCTTCTGGACGTGTTTCATTGTGATGACAATCTGTTTGTTGGAAAGACAGTCGTTGTGTGCTTATTGAGAGAAAATTGTTAGAAGAGATAATTATTCAAAGTGTTGTTACTTTAAAGTGTTGTTACTGACCTTTTTCTCTTTTATTTTCTTTACCTCACCTGTAACTGCTGAGACGTTGAGGAACATGCACACTGACCTGCTCTGGCAACCTGATTTCCACTGTACGTAATAGTATTTGGTTATGGTATATTATTTATATACATCAAAGGCACAATGCACCCCCCAGAGACACACATGTATTGAGTGTGATATTTTGCATAGGTCATGTGAAATCATCTTTACATACTAGAAAACTGTAGGAGCGGCAACTTGTTTTGAAATTGAATTTTTAATATCCGATAATAAAGTTGATGTTTTCTTTATTCTTCTCTCTTCCCAGCTCCATCCATCACCATTCTCTGTTCCTGCAGGTCCTGCTTGCTAATCAATGCTCATATTTTTTTACACAATTACAAATAAAGTCATTGTATTGTATGACATACAATGTCATACAATTGTGCTTCATTCGGAGTCAATAATAAATTAATTCTGCCTTCAACTGCACAATGATTGTGGACTGCACCGACATCCATGTAGCTGCCCCCCAAGATGAACCAAGCAAAGAGGGTCCCCATCATGCCCAAGGACATCCAGCTGGCCCGCCGCATCCGTGGAGAGAGGGCTTAGACTGACCTGAGACCAGCACACCCAAACACAACAGCTCTTTTAAGAGCCACCTACAGTTTCAAAGAGTTGCCATCCTACGTTATTATAATGATTAAACTGGTTCATGTATCACTTAGTTTACTGAACCGTGATGAATGAAAGAAATGAGTGAGGTAGTGGTTTACTGAAGTTACAAAGACATTAATATATGAGTAACAGGTATTGTATTGTAAGTATTCGGTATATTCCTTGATAGCTTTTGGAGAAGGTTGTTTTTAAGTTTACTAAAATCTATCGTTTCAACTGTTTCACTTTATAAAAAAGGAACAGGTGAGTAAAGCATCATTGAGTTTCTTATTCTGTAAGTAAATTATCCAAATTAAATGTTTTTCATTATTTTAGTCAACCCTAAACAAATTGATTGTACCTTTTTAATAATGACCTTACATGGTCGGCAAAGTTAAATTAACTTCAGAAAATCAAATCTGTTCTGAGAAAAAACTAATAAATGTTTAAAGATAGGAACTTGCCATCCCACTGAAAAACAGTCCGTAGAGATTTAAAGGCGTAGTTGTAGTTCAGTCCAACGTTTCATTTGGATTCATTTGACAACAGTCAACTATTTTCATAAAGAATATATATATTTTTCAAAGTCAACTTTATTGTCAATTTTACTCAGTTTGAGAGATCAAAAAGATGTTTAAATAAAATTATACAATTTACAGATATGTATACAAATATATATATCCTATATACACCATCATGTATAATGATGGTGTATGATGTAGAAGGAAGTGTGTTAGATAACAAGTAAATATAGAGTTACATACAGATCCATGTTACAGCAAAAGATGGAATAACTAAGAAGCACGCAGAATAATAATAATTACATGCAACAATTAAATAACTGCTCAGCGTCTCCACCACCATCTACCTCTACTGGCCAACACAGGGAGCATATGCTGGGTGTAGAATTTTTCCAGGAGGAGATTTCCATGCCATGCAGGGTCTTTGGGGATGATGATCACCTCCTTCGTGGTCCACACAACAAAGTAGCAGAGACTCCGGTCTGTGATATGCACTGACTGGTGCCAGTATGGGTGATTCTCCTTGAGAATATATAACCCACCCTCCTCACGGAGACAGAAGGATGGTAACTGGACTGCCTCCGTGATGGTCATGTTCCTCTGGCTGTGTGGACACTTCACCTCCAGCAGGGCAGATGGCTGCACAAGTCCATCGGGTGATGCTCCCAAAACACCCGACTCACTCACAAAGAGACCAGACTCGATTCTAAGCCTTCACCCCTTCGGCCTCGTTTACAACCCCCCAGTTGACAGTTGGCGATGTCTCTGGCCAGTGGGTTGTATGTCTCCTCTCGCTGTTGGTAAAGTTGAGACACCGACTGGACTACTTTTTAAGTGCCAGGCTTCCTCCACTGGCACTCACATCTGTGGAGCTGATCTGCCACATGGCAAATATTGCCAATGCTGCAGCGTGGCTGCATTTGTACATCTCCTGTGCACAATCACAGACAGCGTTCTGCATCGCGCCATCGTCTCCTATGCAGATCTGTAAAAATAAAGTAAGTACCATTTGTTAGCATGCTATAATAGATTGAATGAGCAATAATACAAGTATGGTCCGGATCTGTGGGTGGGAGGGTTTATTTTTCCATAGTTTTGTCCTCTTGTCTGATTGTTGTTATTGTTTGTTTTTTCTGTATTTTTTGTAATTTGTGTCGTATTGGTTTTGATTGTACATTGTATTTTTCTAAATGTGTATGAATACATTTTTGAAAAACATTTGCTCAACAATAAAAAAGGATTTGGTCAGGATCTAGACTCGGTGGGTAGTTTATTAATTAATCAATGCTCTCTACATTAGGAAAACACATACCAGTGTACCAGAGGGAGTCACACACAGCTGTGATTAGATAACCAAAATCCTTGAATCTACACACAGCAAATAAACTCAAATGACACAACGAGAAAAAGGAGATCACACATACAGTATAGTCGATATAAAACTGTCCGCTTCAATCTGAAGAGCAACTAAAACAAAACACGGGAGTGTACCTTGTTCTTGTGAACACTAATGTTATCCACAGCATACACAGAGAGACCACGAATTTCTAAGGAGAAAAATAGTTACTAAAACAAAACACGTTAGTGTACCTTGTTAGCTAATGTTAGCTAGCTGACATTAACGTTACACATTGCACTCATATTACTCACCGAAACCTTGTAAAGCCGGTCCCGCTGCTCTTACAGAACCGACTAACTCCCCTTTCATATAGGTACAGCTCTCTACGTGCCCAGACTTGTAGTGATTTTCACCTCGTAAAATACTTTTATTCTCATTCTGAAAGAATGTGGTGAAATGTGCTAACCTGACGGCCATCTTTATGTTGGTGACGCGTATTGTGCGAGACGAGAGACCTGTAGTTCACTGAGCGGTTTCACACGAACAAATTTGTAACTTCACAGTTTTACGACACATTTTTATTTTTTTGACTTGCAAAATGTTCTTTTAAATTGACAAACATCATATGTGTCATTCGTGGCACAATTCAAACGGGATCAAAAGATAACCTTTCTCTCTCCATTGACTTCAATGTATAATTTTCCGCTTCAAGGGTCCCATGGAGGCTTTCGGAAGGGGAGGGACTTCGCCTCTCTATAACCCGTCGGCCTTTTCACAACTCTGACGGGGGGCGGGGGAGAGAAGCATGCTCGTGAACTGTCAACGGGGGGGGGGGGGGCAGTTCACATGCGCAGTGTTATGCATGGCTGCTGCACCTCGCGGGAGCGTGCACAGCGTAAAGCCAAAACTCACAGACATTTCAATGATTTGTACGGCACAGTTAGGTTTGGAAACGGTATAATTTCCTTTTTGGAGGGCATACATAACACGGCATAACACCGGAGCCTCGCTGCGGAGAAACTTTGGCGCTGTTCCGAGTTTGTTCTAATCTGTCAAAATGACGGACTGCTTTCAGATTTGTCCGTTATTGTTAAAAAAAATCCGTCATAGACGGAAAATATTCGGTTAACAAGACCTCTGGGCTCATCGGACATTTATGGGAGAACATCACTAATGTCCGAGTGCAAGTGAATGCAGCACAAGAGGCGAGCCTTGTAACCCCTCCCCCGGCCCTGGCGCGAGCGTGGAAATATGAGTGGTGACGATTTCATTTGAACGGGGGACAGCTCAAAACGAGAAGCATTTCGGATCCAAGTAGACGGAAGGAATGAGGTATTTGCGGTCAGGTATGGCTGGGGTAGGCTACAGCCATACCAAGAAATGGCTTAGCCCCACCTTAGCCCCACTATGAAAAATGATGTTAAAGTAAGCAAAATAAAGTCCGCCAACTCGCGCGGAGTAAATTGCAGTTAGTAAGATTAATTTCAGTAGCCACTTGTCTGGAAATACCGAAGACTAGAAACGGTTTTGAAAACTTTTGTCACGTAGTGATCGTCTTCTCAATAGAACATCTTTGATAATGTCTTCTGGCCAATCAGAATCAAGATAACGGCGTGGTGTTGTTGCAGGAAGTCCCGACGGAGAATATTTGTTGCTGTAGTACATCTCTATACATCGATACAACATTACGTGTTGATAGAAATCAACACGTAATGAAATAAGACCCCACGGTTTGATGATTGATAGGTGTGTGGGCTGTCTTTCATTTTGACGCACAGAACAATGGGGGCTATCCACCCTTATCCACAATGTAAAGTAATTCACAGCCTCTTCCCTCTTCTCTGTGAGGAGCAGCAGGTTCACCTTTCAGAACAATGTAACAAAAAACTAAAATGGCATTCATTTTTTTAAATATGTCGTGTAGTAATAGATTTATTTATTTTTCTTCTCAAGAGAGTACCAGAATGTGTATTTTATGTTAGTATTTCAAAAAATCTCCTCCCAGACCCCCCTGCAGGGGTTGGGTTTTCAGCAGGTCAACTCTTTCACCTGTGGGGAAACTGCAGGATTCAATCAATCAATCAATCAATGTTTATTTATATAGCCCAATATCACAAATGTTACATTTGTCTCAGTGGACTTTACAGTTTGTACAAAATATCAGTATGACAATATGACACCCTCTGTCCTTAGACCCTCACATCGTACAAGGAAAAACTTCCAAAGAAAACCCACAGTTTAAAGGGAAAAATGGGAGAAACCTCAGGGAGAGCAACAGAGGAGGGATCCCTCTCCCAGGACGGACAGACGTGCAATAGATGCCGTGTGTAAATTGAAAAGATAATACATTTGCAACATAGGTAGTCCAAATGTTTGGAAATGCATGTGTGTATAATAGGAAAATGAATCCACGAGGATATCCATCCAGGACCTATGATCCAGGACCACAGCCACGACTCAAGATCCAGAGCTCGCGATCCAGGACAGAGGAGCGCAGGATCATCCATGACTCCGGATCCCGGCGTATATAGACACCAAAAAGAAAGACATTTGGGGAAGCTGGGTTAATCGGAACATGAGAGTACACAGGTATAGACAGAGAGAAGGAAGAAGTAAGATGTCCCCCGACAAACTAAGCCTATATCAGCAAAACTAGGGGCTGAATCTAATCAGCCCTAACTATAAGCTTTATCAAAAAGGAAGGTCTTAAGCGCACTCTTAAAAACGGATAGGGTGTCTGCCGCCCGAACACAAACTGGAAGCTGATTCCACAAATGTGGAGCTTGATAAGAAAAGGCTCTGGCTCCCATTGTACTTTTAGAGACTCTAGGAACAACCAACAACCCTGCATTCTTGGAACGCAATGCCCTAGTAGGACAGTAGGGTATAATGAATTCTTTGAGGTAAGATGGCGCCTGCCCATTAAGGGCTTTGTAGGCGAGAAGAAGAATTTTAAATTATATCCTGTGTTCTATAGGGAGCCAGTGTAAGGCAGCCAGAACAGGAGTAATGTGGTCCCTTTTCCTAACTCTGGTTAGTACACGAGCTGCAGCATTTTGAATCAGCTGAAGCGACTTGACTGACTTCTTGGTACACCCTGATAATAAAGAGTTACAATAATCCAGCCTTGAAGTAACAAATGCATGGACTAGTTTCTCTGCATCGTTTTGAGGCAAGATATGCCTGATTTTTGCAATGTTACGTAGATGGAAGTAGGCGGTCCTTGAAATTGATTTTATGTGGGCGTTAAACGATAAATCCTGATCAAATATAACACCAAGATTCCTTACAGTCTCACTGGAGGCCAAATTAATGCCATCCATAGTTAGTATATCCTTAGATAATTTGTTTCGTAGATTCTTCGGGCCAAGTACAATAACTTCAGTTTTGGTCGTGTTTAACATCAAAAAGTTTAAGGTCATCCACGTTTTAAGTCCTTAAGGCAGTCTTGAATTTTATTTAGATGATTCATTTCATCAGGCTTGATTGATAAATATAGTTGAGTATCATCCGCATAACAATGAAAGTTTACAGAATGATTCCTTATAATATTGCCTAACGGAAGCATATATAATGTGAACAAAATAGGTCCGAGCACTGAGCCCTGTGGCACTCCATGGCTAACTTTGGTTTGCGTGGAAGATTCATCATTGACACGTACAAACTGAGAGCGTTCAGATAGATAGGACCTAAACCAGTCTAAAGCAGTTCCCTGTATGCCAACTAAGTGCTCTAGTCTTTGCAATAAGATATCATGGTCGATAGTATCAAATGCAGCACTGAGATCGAGCAAAACAAGAATAGAGACACGTCCCTTGTCAGAGGCTATTAGAATGTCATTTGTGACTTTAACAAGAGCTGTCTCTGTGCTATGATGTGTTCTAAAGCCAGACTGCAAATCTTCAAATAAATCATTGTTTTTTAAGTAATCACACAACTGTTTTGCGACCGCTTTCTCAAGAATTTTTGAGAGGAACGGAAGATTGGAAATAGGTCTATAATTGGCTAAAACCTCTGGATCGAGGTTGTGCTTTTTAAGAAGCGGTTTTATCACTGCTACTTTGAATGATTGTGGAACATAGCCTGATAATAAAGACATATTCATAATATTTAATAAATAAGTGCTAATTGGCTCCAGGTTGCCCTTTTTATTTACTACAAGACAAATGTGCCTTTTTATTTCATACAGTTCAATTTGGATTGAGACAGGGAAATAATCTAAACCTCACACGTGGCGTTTCACTGTCAAGGGGAGCGTGTATGTAATTACATTGCAAATACTGACTTGAGCCCCACCACTGTATGGGTTAGCCCTACCATAGATTACCCAACACAAATACTCTGGAGCCACTGTTTGCGGTCTACAATGACAGAGAAGAGCCTGTCAAGTTTGGCTGTACTCAGCATTGAATCAAAACGCACCATAGCTTTAAATCTTAATAAGTTTGTGAGGCGTTTTGCTGAACAATATGGTAATCGCCACATTCAGCTGTTATAGGCATTCCAACTAGATGCTCTGCTCACGGATGATTCGATGAGAATAATAAACTGTTAAGATGATGACCTTACGTGTGTATAATATTTTTCTTCTTTGTGGGGTTCTGCCCCCAAAAAACAGTTTCAAGTCCTGATAAAGTAAAATAAGACGGTGTGTAAAACTTCACTGCCCAGCCAAAAGAAAGTAACCTTTGATTTAACTAGGCCAGTAGGTAAGGACTTTCCACTGGATAATAACTGCAGCGATGTTTATGTTTTAGCTGAATACACGTTTTTTAACCCTAATTGATGCAGTTAGTCACTTCTTTAATGTTTGTTCTTTCTGATGTAAAGTCAAGGTTGTAACTGTTTGCAATGAAGTTGTGGGGCGCTGAACTGTTCTTTTGATTTATGATAATTACTTGTCTTTCAAATTTGAAGGAGGGTGAGCAAGCATTTTGAGGAACATTCATCATTAACTCCTCCAAAAAATATAGTTTATTTAATAATAACACTGAATATGTGAATCATAACAGTGATTGACAGCTGATAGGAATAATATGATTGTTAATATTATCATATTAATTCAGACAAACATCGATGAGACAGTTAATTAATGTACTTATTGCAGCAGTCTGCATAGATTGGTACCCCTGCTGGTCTAAGAGTGAAACAAACTCATTCAGTTATTGTTCAGTTAAAATTCATTAAATTATGTCTGCCACCTTATATATTTATATTTAAGGCTTTACTGATGTGCCACAAAAATGTAACCTATGTTATTGAGTTAAAATATCAATATTGTGGCTTTCCAAGTTAACATTGTTGATATGACTACGATTAAATCAGCATATACTTCTGCCAGGGGATGCCACCCCTGAAATTCTCCTGCCACCCTCTTGCCACCCCAAGAATATTTGTCTAGATCCGCCCCTGCGCGGTTGCCATAGTCCGCATGAACAGCCTTCAAGTTCTCCACCTGCATGAAGAAACAGACAGTGAGACTTTAGGCTTTGAAAATAGATTTTCCAAACTGAAACTAAACCATTATCTTCCAAAGTCAGGGCCATTTGTTTCTTCTCATGAGAACAAGAAACTCTTGTCCTCTGTAGTACTCTTGCTTTCTCACGTTCTTCTGTGCACCATTCAGGATGTATCAAGTCGATGTGTATGTGTGGTACAAACAGGGAGACCGAAATACCGTTGCCCACCGTCCCAAAGATACAAATATACAGTATAAAAATATATACATGACACCACAATAAATATATAAAAATAGCAGTCATGTAAACAAAATGGATGAACATATGAGAATGAATGAATCTATGACAAGTCAACAATTCCATCACAATTTCATCATAGTTGGTGGGTTTTTTACAATTGTGTTGTGAAGGGAGTATTAAAGTACAAACTACAAACAAAATACATCTTAAAAAATCTTGTTATTTATTGTTGTAGAGAAATACTTTGAGAGAGAATTGAACCAACCAAACTTTTTTTCAACATCCAACTTCCTAGTTTGTAATAGGAAAAATCAATTGGTAAAATTTGGTAGATTGTTTTTGCAAAGTGGAACGAGGAAGCATGAACACCGTGCCATGCACAGAGGGGGGTTAACCCACTTCCACACAAGCCACATTGTTCCAGTCACTGTGGTGAGCTGACAGCTTGAGAGAAAGTAAAGCTTAATGTCTGAACAGAAAATAATGAACTCTTTAAATGTTAATGTATTAGTTTATATGGGTTTGGTAGTTCTCTGCATGCTGCTATGGTGAACCAAAACAAAACATCTGGTTGCTTTGCTTCTGTTGTCATAATTGTAGTATTTATTTTAAATCATAATTATGTAGATGAAATACTGATTCAGTGCTAGGGTTGGGCCTACAGAAGCAGTTTGTAGTTTGATTCAAAAGATCGCTAGAGAATTTTATTTAGATTTCTTGTTCCTTAACCATAGTCCCAGTTTGTTTTTTGGCCTCCTTTCTGTACTTCACACAGCAGCACACCCTTATTGGACTGCACTTAATGTTGTTATTTATTTTATTTTTTGTTTAAACTCATATTGACTTCCATTTCATAATTGAAGTAAACAAGCCTGCTGTGTATCTCTCACTGCGGCATGCTGTGTTGCGACCCTGAGACGGTCAGACAGGCAGAGCGAACACAGTAGCGTTTCCCGAGAAACACAAACTATAACTTTCGTTCTCATTCATAACACTCCGTTCGATGTCTCACTATGGGATGCGCCTCATCGCGGAGCAAACAGAAGCATCAATCTCATTACGCCAATCCTGATTGGCTGGTGATCTTGACGTCAGCGTCAGGGAATTCACCCCCTATAAGTAGCTTGCGCCACGACGCATGCGTCATTCAAACACCTCTTCTCGCTTCAGAGCACATCTCTATAGTAGCCGGACAAGCTTAACGGTCCACAGACTGAACCCAAATATAACCATTTCGGTCGACGGGCGCTCGCCGGCTACTCCTTCTACTTCGCAAGAAGATGGTAATACTAACGCCAGTTAGTATTAAAATCGACCTCGCCGTTTCTTTCCCCGGAAAGTAAGGTAAGGTTTTGATTTTTCTCAAGCTAGCTACGCACCTGTTGCTAGCTAGCTTCCCCTTACTACCGACACCACGGTAGCGAGGACGCTTTTTTTTTTCTCTCTCACGGAGGAGAAAAGGATTAGAAGTATATTGACACACCAGTCAATATTCTTTGAGAACAAAGGACCCACACCGTCCCTTTTTCTCCGGATTAAGGACGGGTTGGTAACACTTTTTCTCTCAACGACGTACCTGTTACGAGCGGGTCCTCTCCACGCCACGAGGCGAAGAAGATGGACGCCTCTCCCCCTCACACCAGAGGAGTCAGGGACTCGGAGGCTCGGTCATGCGGCTGCGGGTTGAAGATAGCAGGCACAGACTCACACCAGGTCTGCTCGTCCTGCCTCGGGCTGGAACACGCCCAGGAGGCTATCGACAACCCCGGCTCGTGCGGGCATTGTGCCCGTTTCACCCGAAAGAGCTTCCACCGACGGCTAGCACACCAAGCTAGCTTGTTGGAACAGGACTCCCTCATGTCCACTGATTCGCCGTTTGGCAATCAAGACACGGGGGCGTCCGCCGCAGAGACTGAGCCCCTCACTGTGTCGGTCTGGGGCTCACTAACAGCGGCAGCTGCGGAACCGGGATCCCACGCCGTATCAGGCCGGGACCCGGTGGCGGCAAGAGACGCGGGAACGGAGCCCCACGCCTCACCAGGCGGGAGCTCCCGGCGAGACCTCACCATGGTCTCGCCCGTGGAGGATGTCCTGGAATTAGACTACATGGAGGACGAAGAGGACACCTCTGAGTTCCTCCTGTCTGATTCGGATGAGCAAGAAGAAGATATCTTCATGTCATCGGCTCAAACGGCATAGCCGGGAGCGATGGCTGCTCTCCCGGGCGATAGCACACCAGCTTCGCCCTGTCTGAGCATGGACCTGCAGGCCGCGTGTCAGCGCACTGCGTCCAGGCTAGACATCCCGTGGCCCGAAATGGCCAAGGAGACCGCCAGGTCCCGTTACGAGGGGAAACATTCTCCCTAAGCAACGAGGACAAGGAGGCAACTCCTCCCGGTCTTCCCGGAGATGTTGGATGAGGTGTCGGTCTCGTGGAGGGACCGACCCTTTAGCAACAAGGCCCCAATCCAGGGTGCCTCCTCCCTAGACTGCGACGGTATGGAGAGGCTCGGTCTGCTCCGCATACCGCCGATGGAACTGCTGGTGGCAGCCCACCTCCTACCGAGGATGGGCCCGTCACCAAGCAGGAACCCCACGCTGCCAGCGAAGATGGACCGTTTCCAGTCGACCATGACTGAACGGTCCTCCAGAGCCGCAGCGTTGTCCGCCAGGGCTCTGAACGTTTCCTCACTGCTAACCGCATACCAAGTGGAGCTCTGTGAGGATATGTTGAGTAATCCTGGACCGGCCGTTCTGGACGAGTTGGCCGCGGTCACAGACATTTGTCTCCGTGTCCAACGCTGTGCCGTCCAGGCCACGGGCAAAACAATGGGGATCATGGTGGTGCAGGAAAGAGCTAGATGGCTCAACCTCACCAACCTCCCAGACCGGGAAAAGGAGGATGTGCTTGACATGCCCATCGTTCCCGAGGGGATTTTCGGCTCCGCTCTTGCCTCCATGCGAGTCGAAAAAGAAGGAGGACGAGGCCCTCCACCTCTGCTTCCCTCGAAGGGCCCAGCCGCTGCCTTCGCAGCGGCAGCCCTTCGTCCAGGCTGCCCCGAACCCTGCTCGGTTTAAAATACCGAAAACGCAGAGGTCGCAGTCCGCCCGAGTCCCCAGCCCAGGCAGGGAACGAGGGCGAGCTGGCCTAGAAAATCTCCAGTTCCGGCTGCAACCCGAATTTCGGCCAGCAGTCGAGGAAGAAGAAGCGAGCGGCGTGACAGCCCCTCCTTCTCCCCTCTGTGACAGAGCTGGAAGTCTGCGGTTCCCCAGCTCTAAATGTGTTCCCGCCGCCTCGAGAGATGCCTCCACACCATCCTCAAGTCCGCATAAACACATGTCACACACTTATTGATTTTTCTGTCATAAAACATTTTCCGCTTACGCATCCAGGCTTCGAGCCAAGGGCGCAGCTCGAAAAAATGAAAAGAAAAACAATAAAAACAATAAACAGTCCGTCAACTGTTCCCCTTCTGAGAGCAGCTACCGCCTCTCTCAAAGGGCGGACAATTGACGGGTCTGTGAAGGCACCACCGTCACACGCATGCGCAGTGCCGGCTGGGGCTGTAAAGGCACCACCGTCACGCGCATGCGCAGTGCCGGCTGGAGCTGTAAAGGCACCACCGTCACGCGCATGCGCAGTGCCGGCTGGAGCTGTAAAGGCACCACCGTCACGCGCATGCGCTGTGTCGGTGGGGATTGTCGAAATGGGGCACCACAGTGCTCAGACACTGGAGGGCCCCATAACACAACAAATAGAGACTCAGAGGGGAAGAGACGAGACATCTCAGCTGGCTCTAAGGAGCATACAGCGGGAGATGCTCACGACATCTGCTTGGGTTTCTCAAGACAGTTACACGGAGCTACAGACTTCAAGTCACCGTCACCCCCCCCTCGCTTCTCAGGCATTCTGCATTCGCAGGCCCGAGGAGAGTCAGCCCATATTCTGGAGAGAGAGATTCTCTCACTCCTAGAAAAGAGGGCTATATCTATTGTACCCGCCGAGCAGAGTCAGGGCGGCTTCTATTCCAAGTACTTCCTCGTTCCCAAACGGGGAGGGAACGGAATTCGGCCAATACTTGATTTGAGGGCTCTGAACAAATATCTAAAAAGATATAAGTTCAGAATGCTCACTCACACATCTCTGCTGCGGCTCATGCGACAAGACGACTGGTTTACATCAGTCGACCTGAAAGATGCGTATTTTCACATCCCAGTATATTACCCACACAGGAAATATCTGAGATTCGCATTTCAGGGGATCTGTTATGAATACAGAGTACTCCCCTTCGGTCTGTCTCTCAGTCCAAGGGTGTTTGTACGATGTACGGAAGCCGCGATAGCCCCGTTAAGACAACAGGGTATTCGCCTGGCGACCTACCTGGACGACTGGCTGCTTCTCGCACAGTCGGAGCAGGAGACTGTTACGCAGACAAATGTCCTCGTAAAGCACCTGCTCAACCTGGGTTTCATAATAAACACAGAGAAGAGCATGTTGTGCCCCGCGCAGACTATACTCTTCCTGGGTTTACGCCTGAACTCGGTGCCCTTTTCAGCTCGTTTGTCAGCGGAAAGAGTGAAAGCTTTCAGAGCTTGTCTCGCTCTTTTCCAGCTGCGCAAACATGGCGCACGGAGAGTGATGGTTACTGTGAAATGCGTAATGGCACTGCGCCACTGGCTGCACCCGACTTTTCTAGTACGAGGTGTGCCTATGGGTGCTGTCCTTTCATGGAAAGTGGTCACCACGGACACATGTCTGACAGGTTGGGGAGGTATTTATGAAGGTCGCCCGGTGAGGGGTCTCTGGAGCAGAGACCTCCAGCGGGTGCACATAAATTACTTGGAGCCTTTTAGCGGTGTTTCTCACCCTAAAACGCTTTCTGCCTTTCCTAAGGGGACATCACGTCCTCGTGAGGACAGACAATACGACCACAATATCGTATATTAACCGCCAAGGGGGTTTGCGTTCTCTCCAGTTACACACACTGGCCCGCAAACTGATCCTATGGAGCGGTAGACGTCTCCTCTCTCTGAGAGCGACGCACGTACCGGGAGTGATGAACCTCAGGGCAGATCTACTGTCCAGAGGTATACCACTTTATGCAGACTGGAGCCAGCTGTGGGTGCGTTACGGCAGAGCCGCGGTGGATCTGTTCGCATCGAAAGACAACGCTCAGTGTCAGCTGTTCTTTTCAATGCGCGATCTAAATGCACCGTTAGGCGTGGATGCACTCGCGCACGATTGGCCCCCGGGCCTTCTGTACGCGTTCCCACCCCTGGCTCTGATACCCCCAACTCTGGCCAGAGTGAGAGAGCAACGCCACACACTTATCCTGATAGCTCCGCACTGGCCAGCTATGTACTGGCTAGCGGAGATATATCAGCTGCTGTGCGGGCAGCCATGGCAGCTTCCGCTACACAGGGACATACTGTCCCAAGCGGGGGGGGCGATCTTTCACCCACACCCAGAGCGCTTGGCTCTATGGGCCTGGCCCGTGAGTGGTACAATCTGAATACAGTGTGACATGAAGCTGACCCTGGCAGCTGCCAAGCGAGCCAGTGGCACTCATGCGCTATCTGTACAGTCTTCATGCACTCAGTTCGCCCCAGGGCAAACAGAGTGTGGTTGAAGCCCAACCCTGCCTTTATCTTAAGGCGGTTGGTTCAGGTACCACATTTGACATTGAGGCATCCTCCCCGCCACTGTATTCCTCCGGGGAACAGCGGCCGGATTTGCCGTGTCCAGCCCGTGCTTTACGCACGTACAGGGACAGATCAAGGGTGCTTCTTCATAATGACCAACCCCTTGTGTCGTGGGCTAACCCTTATAAGGGCAAGCCTGTTACTAAGCAACGGCTCTCCCACTGGTTTGTGGAAGCAATTGCTTTGGGGCTCATACGAGTCAGAGTTCGCAGGCACCCTCTGGTCCGCGAGCTCTTTCGACTCAGGGTCTGGCTGCATCCTGGGCTCTGTCCAGGATGTCTCCCATCCAAGACATTGGTGCAGCGGCGAGCTGGTCCTCGCCGCTCACTTTTGTCTGCCTCCTAACAGGCTGGACGTTCTGCTCCCAGTGTGACTCAAGCAGTGCTGGGCACCTGGTTGAGTCAGAGCTCTACCTGTTAAGTTCTGGTTGGTTTGGTGATTTTCGAGATAAGCTCGTCTGGCAATACGGGAGCTACAATTTCCCATAGTGAGACATCGAACGGAGTGTTATGAATGAGAACTATAGGTTACTTACGTAACCCCAGTTCTCAGAGTAACATGAAGTGAGATGTCTCACCAGAGACATCCTTAATATGGTGAAGCGAGAAGAGGTGCTTATTTTGAATGGCGCATGCGTTGTGGCGCAAGCTACTTATAGGGGGTGATTTCCCTGACGCTGACGTCAAGATCTCCAGCCAATCAGGATTGGCGTAATGAGATTGATGCTTCTGTTTGCTCCGCGATGAGGCGCATCCCATAATGAGACATCTCACTTCATGTTACTCTGAGAACTGGGGTTACGTAAGTAACCTATAGTTTGTCTTTACCATGAACTGTCACAGAGATATTCAATCAGAAAGAGAATGATGGCATCTGATCCAGACAGCATTTTTGACTTTTTTTCATATAGGGGTTGCATTGTTTGGACCCTCACTGTAGCTTTCCAGTAGCTAGTTGAGCGGGTTGTCCACCCAGGTTATGATCCTTGAAGGTCCTAGATATCATTTCTGGTGGACAACCTTTTACAACATTCCATGTCTGATTTCCTAAAATTTTTAGTTTTGCCCCCAGGGTACGATGCTAAATTAGCCGCGGCTAACCGTTGCTAATGCGTTAGCCTAGCGCAGGGGTGGCCAACCAGTCAGAGGTTAAGAGCCACATTTTTTCTATGTTACTGCAAAGAGCCACATCAAACACACAGTCACTGATACCGCTTGTTTCAGTTTTTTGTTTTCTGGAGACAAGATTTCAACCACGTCACTGATGCATTTTTGTGGCATTGGGATATATATTTTTTAAATCCTCTGGAGCAGAGAGGAGCTGTGGATTATTGTTATTGATTAATGCATCAGTGTTTCTTAGGGTCAAAAACACTAAACCCACAATTTAAGATGAAAGCGTTTAGTTTATTTAATAAAAGAGCACATGTTCAATGTGAAAAGTGACAGTAGTTATAGATTATTTGCAATTTGGTGCTACATATATATATATTTTTTTTATTATATAACACCTTCAATTCCAGGGGGGGGCGCGGGGCTCCGTTGGCGGGGCTCCGTTTGCGGGCAGCGCCCCTCTAAGACAATGGTAGGGGAAACACTGGATAGTGTTTAATCAACGATAGGTTTCCCCCCCCTCAAAGGTGATTGGTTCACTGCATCGCAGGTATTATTGTGATTGGCTCTTGGGCCACATCAAAATTAGACGCGCTGTCATCCTCTCATACTGACACCTGACACCACACATACACACGTAGGGAGAGCCGGGACGAAAGTAACACGGGACGAAAGTAACGGAGCTATTTTATCCGAGCCCGAACAACTTTGACCAGCCAAATTACGTCAGAATTATCAGCATTCAATACTTAACAGACCTACTAAATATCAGGTTTAACTGTCAGTGTTGTCACGATACCAACATTTTGGTTTCGATACCAAGTCAAGAATTGCGATTCCGATTATTTTTCTTAAAAAAGGGAAACAGTCTTAAATGTAATTATTGTGCTTTATTTCACACCAGAACCATAACCATAACACAAACTTTTAAACAATGAGAACAATAAATAAAATAAATGACAAGAATTCGTATTAAATAAAATTAATACATTTCTTACAGACGGGCCTCGTGGTGTCCGTAGGCTTGCCCTCACTGTCAGAGATATAGCTAAAATACATCGCTTCTGGCGTCTTTTTTCTCAACAAGCCGAGGCGCAGCGGCAGTTGTACTCCCACTTGCAGCCATGCTTCTGGTTTTCTCACATGCTCTGGCAGCTAGCGCGTGCACGAGAGAGGGGAGGGACTTAGAGCGTGCTTGAGAGGGGAGGGACTTAGAGCGTGCTTGAGAGGGGAGGGACTTAGAACGTGCTTGAGAGGGGCGGGACTGCAGGCACGGCTGCAGTGCAGGGAGTGGAAGCAGAGCGCTGAACACACACGGCTCTTATTAAAACGGCGCTTTCTCACCGGAGTACTTTCCCCCGTCATTCTTAAAGTACCGATACTAATGAAACGGAGGAATCGTAACGTTTTTAACGGCAGGGTATCGCGGTATACCTTTCAAGTATCGGTACACCATGCAAAACTAGTCAGGAGTCAGTGTCTCTCCCCCAAACTCACACATATAAAATTCGATATGAACTGAAGAGCCGCATGAAACTAGGCAAAGAGCCGCGGGTTGGCCACCCCTGCGTGTAGGCCTATCATTGTTGCTATAATGTGTGCGGAGCGGATGGAGGTGAAGCTCACTGCACGGAGCTATTGTCTGTGGTTTTGGCGGTGGTCTTCACGTTGCTTTGTCGCCTGTTGTGGCCAGGTTGTGGCACATTGAACTGAAGGGGCATTGACCTCAGCTTAGTCTGTTGTTTGTTGTGGAAGATGAGCAAAGTGGAGCTAACTGGCTGGTTATAGGTTGGTCTAAAATTTGTTGAGTATACTTTGTTAAAATAATAACATGTGTGACAGATAGTTAAATAAGCTGTCTGATAATTGATGTATTTAGAATTGTTTGTTTTTTTGATTTTAGGAACATGTTCTGTGTATGTTGTTGATTTGATTAAGATACAGAAGAAGTGCTTGTTTTAATTTGCATTTAAAACATTGTATAAGCATTCATTTGACTCTTGGCCTTTTTTTCAAGGTTGGGTCTTTTTGTTGATGTGAAAGAGATTTCTGGATATAAATATATCTTTGAATACTGCTTTAAAAGGATTCATGAAGACAAAACCTGCTTTAGAAAGACGGTGAGAACAGAAGAAATGGAGACAAAGAGTAGCTGCTGAAAGGCCAATTCATTTATATAAAAACCTGAAAATGAGCTGATCAGTACAACATCAAGCAGAGCATTTCATAACTGGTTCTCGTGATTTAAGGTTACGATAATCTTTATTTGGTAGTCATAAACACAAAAAAGGCACTAAAGATTTAGCAATAATGCATATAAATTCCTCATCTTGATACTTGCTCCTCATAAATTGCATATAATGAGTAGGGCAGATGACCATAAGCAAACAAGCTTTATAGTTCGACGGACAAAGGGTTTCCAGAGCCAGTTGTACTAAATAAAATATTCATGATTATTGATGGAAAACTAACCATAAGAGAAAAACATTTTGAATACATCGGCTTACTTTATATTGAAGTTTAAGATTATAGTTGGATGATTACAACGTAGTAGTACACACACAACCTGAGGATTTATAGCAAACAATCATGTCATGGTTTTTGGCAGCAGTTGGGGTTAATTGATGTAATGAGATCAAATCAAAATGCAAAAGACTTTTATAATTACTTTAAGAACTTTTAAATGTTAAAAGTCAAGATTTCATAATTGCCATGCTTTTGGTATTAACAGGATTAAACTAAAAACAAATCAAGGTGTTTTTATGTTTTTTTTATTGACTTTTCAGTCGAGACAAATTAAGCTCACTATTTTAAAGAAAATCAACAGTTTAACTGAATTAAAACCTAACCAACCCCAACCTGAAACTATATGGTTAATAAGTTCGATCTTGTCACTAGCAGTTGGCAATCACGCAAGTGCATTTGCTCGTAGATAAATGATGGGGGGGCCTGTGGACATTTAAGGCTTCACATCTTGGAAGAGGCGGCGATGGCCGAGGCTCCTGGGCGGCTATAAACGTGCACTTCTGTGTTCTGAGAAACACAAAAGTGGAGAAGACAGAGAAAGATGATATTATTTAAATGAACATAAGATACATGGCATATTCAAGCTTAACTGGTGGCATTATGAAATATGTAAGAAAGAGAAATCACAAATTAACATTTCATCCAATCTAAACATCTATACATGGATGGATTGCTACCCAACACTGGATTAGACCTCACAGCGAGAGTGTTTACCTTCTTGTTCTCGGCATTGTACTTGTTGAGAAGGCTCTGAACGCGGTTGCCATAGTCTGTATGAACAGCCTTCAAGTTCTGCACCTGCACGAAGAACCAGACAGTGAGACTTTAGGCTTTGAAAACAGATTTTCTAAAATGAAACCAAACCATTATCTGCCAAAGTCAGGGCCATTTGTTTCTTCTCATAAGAACAATAAACTCTTGTCGTCTGTAGTACTCTTGCTTTGTCACGTTCTTCTGTGCACCATTCAGGATTTATCGATGTGTATGTGTGGTACAAACAGGGAGACCGAAATACCGCTTCCCACCGTCCCAAAGATTAAATTATACAGTATAGAAATATATACATGATGACACAACAATAAATATATAAAAATAGCAGTCACGTAGACAAAATTGATGATTATATTAGAATGAACGAATAAATAACAAGTCAACAATTCCATCACAATTTCATCATAGTTGGCGGGTTTTGAGCATGAACACCGTGCACAGAGGGTGATTTACCCACTTCCACACAAGCTACAGGGTTCCAGTCACTGTGGTGAGCTGACAGCTTGAGAGAAAGTAAAGCTTAATGTCTGAACTAAGGATAGAGGGTGTCGTTTTTCTCATACTGATATTCTGAACAATCTGTGCTGTTGTATTTGCTGTAAAGTGTCTCTACTGTAGGCTATTTTTATTATATGTACAGCACTTTGGCTCGACCAAAAATCGTTTATAAATGTGCTATATAAATAAAACTTGATTTGATTTGAACAGAAAATAATGAACTCTTTAAATGTTAATGTATTAGTTTATATGGGTTTGGTAGTTCTCTGCATGCTGCTATGGTGAACCAAAACAACACATCTGGTTGCTTTGCTTCTGTTGTCATATTTGCATTGTTGTATTTATTTTAAATCATAATTATGCGGATCGAATACTGATTCAGTGCTAGGGTTGGGCCTACAGAAGCAGTTCGTAGATTGATTCAAAAGATCGCTAGAGAATTTTATTTAGATTTCTGGTTCCTTAACAAATGGGCCGTGCACCATAGTCCGCAGTTTTTTGGCCTCCTTTCTGTACTTCACACAGCAGCACACAAGTATTGGACTGCACTGAATGTTATTTATTTTATTTTTTCTTTAAACTCATATCGACTTCCATTTCATAATTGAAGTAAACCGTGCTGAGAAACACAAACTATAACTTTCGTTTTGACTTTTGCATGCACTGGCTGAGGGTGCAGTATTAACTGGCAAGATCTGATGAAACCTGTTTTCCGGCAGTTTTCAGTGTGACAGTAGAGGAGACCAGTGGCAGTTGCCACACCATGAATTGCATTAATCAGAACTAACGTGATGTTACCTATGTGACCTAATGTGAATGAAAGAAAACTAACAAATTATTATTGAATCATATATTTGAATAGAATCACCCAAAAAAAAGACGGTATTAAATGTATTTACATGATCCAAAAGCCTTATCAAGTGAATTGTGTGTAGGATGTGTCCCTCACCAACCCTATTCAGTGGATTGACCAGATTAAAGACCCAGTGGGAAACTGAAGTCACTGTGAAATCACTCTATATAAATCTGCTTTACAAAAAAACAGCCAGACTCTTTAGGTTCTCAGCATAAAGTAGGTCACTGTTCCAAAAGTAAGTAATAGAAGATATATTCAGTAACTCTGCACCACCTCACCCTTTATAAGCTTCAAAACCTGACCTTTTTGTGTTGCCTTCTAATGTATTTATTTTACATAAAAATGATCACTATAGGATTTAATAAAAGGAGCATATATACAGACTTAGTTTATTTTGATGTGTGTGTGTAAAGGCTGTTACACACCGAGCCGATTATCGGCAACGATAGATGTCGACAGATGTCGGGCCGTCGATGAGCGTCGTGTCGCCCTACTCAGATTGTTGTGTACTGCACCGTCGTGTCTTTTCGGCCGTGCCGACACCTTCCGTCGGCCAAATAAATCCCTCTGATTGGCTGTTCAGCTTAGCGAATCAGTGCATGAGAAGCGAAACGGAAGTTTCAAAACAAACTATTAAGAAGGCAAATCTGAGATTTAATTGAACTCCAGGGGGGTATACTACGAAGCAGGATTTTCGCTTAGCCGGCTAACTTCCGGTGAAAACTCAGGGTTTCCGGTCCTACGAAGCTGGTTCTCTTTTTAGCAGGCTAGATCTCCATGGTAACTTATGCTGTGCGGCTAACCTGGGGGGTATACTACGAAGCAGGATTTTTGTTTAGCAAGATAACTTCTGGGATTTCCGGTACTACGAAGCTGGTTTACTTTTTAGCGGGCTAGATCTCCATGGTGACTTATCCTGGAACCTAGTCTGTGCTCCGATGCAGGATAGGTTCCAAGATAAGAGATCAACTCCGCGAAAGCACCACGCCTGCTGACCAATCAGAGCTCAGTGTGCGGAGGAAATACAGTTTAAACTGCCGTTGCAGGAAAGACAGCCGGCCAAAATCACCGACTGTGTGAACGTGAAAATGAATAGAATATCACGTCCATCTTCAGAGCAATCTGACTATTATAACTATTATACTATTATGTTAAGAAAGCTTAATTAAATATCTGCCACAACATAAGTAACCGGATCAGAGTAACATTACGTTGCCTACAGTCCGCGGTACTGTGAGTGCAGACGTCGATGTGTCCCATTATCATTCATATCACATCATATCACATGCATCATAATGTATCATATATTTCCTTATCTGAGTCAGCTGAGCCGTATCTGGCCGTGCAACACTCACAGTGTCACATACTGTATGCAGAAGTATTATTTTAAGCAACACATTAAGTTGACGAAACACTCGAGTCAAATGTAATTAAAGTCAGATCCACTCGTGTCTTGGACGGGGCAGTGATATCATAAACCTGTTAATGTACGCATTCAAACACTTGTTCTGTTACCAGCTGTATTCACCTTGCAGGTGCAGCTATGTGGCTTTGATCCTGGATAAAGTGTTTAAGTCATGGATGTTTAAAGTTTAACTTCTTCATATGTCTAATATTATAGTTGACTTTTCATTCAGGAAGTATGACGCTGCGCTGTCAGTACGCTTATCCATGTTTGTGATTGGTCGAATGCTCCAGATACCACCCCTTTCTGTGAACGCGCACCTAACTAGATAGGACACGGCTGGCTTGAGCGAACGAGTTGATAGCCAGCGTTGTAGGACAGTTTAGCGAGAGCGGCTTAGTTTTGGATTAAGTCAACCGGATAACTCAAAACATATCTAGGATAGGTTGAACTAGATTCGTAGTATACCCCCCAGGTCGGGACCAGGTTAGGTTGCAGGCTAGGAGCTCAACTCAGTGAAAGCACTGCCTGCTGACCAATCAGAGCTCAGTGTGCGGAGTTTAAACCGACCATGTCATATTACAGGAGAAAGGAAATACAGAAAAGCTGCCGATGCAGGAAAGACGGCCGGCAAAAATCACCGACTGTGTGAACGTGAACATTAATAGAATATCACCTCCATCTTCAGAGCAATCTGACTATTATAACATTAGCGTTAAGAAAGCTTACTTAAATATCTGCCACAACATAAGTAACCGGATCAGAGTAACATTAAGTACAGTCCGCGGCATATCATATCTTAATGTATCATATATTTCCTTATCTGAGTCAGCTGAGCCGTATCTGGCCGTGCAACACTCACAGTGTCACATACTGTATGCAGAAGTATTATTTTAAGCAACACATTAAGTTGACGAAACACTCGAGTCAAATGTAATTAAAGTCAGATCGTGTCTTAGACGGGCAGTGATATCATAAACCTGTTAATGTACGCATTCAAACACTTGTTCTGTTACCAGCTGTATTCACCTTGCAGGTGCAGCTATGTGGCTTTGATCCTGGATAAAGTGTTTAAGTCATGGATGTTTAAAGTTTAACTTCTTCATATGTCTAATATTATAGTTGACTTTTCATTCAGGAAGTATGACGCTGCGCTGTCAGTATGCTTCTCCATGTTTGTGATTGGTCGAATGCTCCAGATACCACCCCTTTATGTGAAATCCACTTGATTACCCGCGTCGTAGTACAGTTTAGCGAGAGCGTGTATGTTTTGGATTAGGCCAACCGGCTAACTCAAACATATCCAGGTTAGGTTGAACCAGCTTCGTAGTACAGGCCCCTGCTCTCGACACAGGTTCGGGAAAGCCCCATGAGCTTCTCGCTGTAGAGTGAAAATGGAACACACACGCTATTTATTGTTTGTTTGTATCACACAGTCTGTCTTCCGGTTGTTGCCTCTTTTGAATGACGAATACACACTACCGCCGCCTGCTGGTAAGGAGAGTTATTGCCACTCACGCATGCGCAGTTCGTACGTGTAACTTGGCCGTCAGATGAAGTCTTTGCGGTGTGTTCCAGTGCGACACATGGCCAAGACGCAGGAGACGTGAGGTGACGTTCCGTCGGGACGTGTTCTTTGGTGTCAGTTTGGTGTGTAAGAGGCTTAAGACACATTGAAAGTGCCTTGTGTGAGGAACCGTGCAACATAAATACGCCTGCCTACAACCACAAAGCTACACGGTTCAGAGCACATGCTCCGGGGAACATTTCATGTTTTAAAACGCTACATCCTGTGGTTTCATCATGGAACAACTGACATAGTTTGTATTTCTTTTGGGTAACTAATATAAATGCTTCGATTAAAAAGGTAAAGTTAACTGATTTCACTGCTGGATACTTTAAAAAAAATCTTCATGTGGTCATTCAATCAAAAAATCCACGTGTAGATCATAACAGAGTGAAACACTGTGTGTAGTAAAGTGTAAGATGGTGAGCACTCACCTGGCGCTTTTGGATGAAGAGCTGTGCTCCCTTCAGGGCCCCGGCCATGTTCTGGCAAAGTCTCTGGCGCTCCTCTTCGTTCAGCACCTGCATGTAGAAGGTGCGAACCTGCAAAGAAAGTAGATAAAATCCTTGAAAACCTGATCATAACGGTACGTCTACACGGTTCAGTCGTGTTGAAGCTTGCCGGTGGGCGTGTCTGGCGTGCAACCAACAACCAATCACATTCATCTCCCGCCCCGGACACACAAGCACGCGGTTTCATTTGCTAGAGCTTGTACTGGCATATGATTTGATTGGCTGGCGCTTCCGTTGACGCTTGAAAAGTTGAACTTTTCTCAACTTTGGAAGCGAGCAACGGAGGCAACGCGTCGAACCACAATGCAGTTCGGCAAAGCGTGACGTCACCCAATTCAAAGTGAATGGGAAGCGTCTCCGTTGAAGCATGTGACGGAGTCGTGTGGACGTACCGTAAGGATTCAATTAGATTTCATTTACATTACATTTTAGTCATCTAAATTGGGCTTTATTTTTGTCACAGCAGCTTTATTACACTAATTAAAAATGCATTATATTGAAAAACTACCAAAAATAAACCAAATAAATACAGCACTGTAAATATGTACATATCAAGAGTAGAAAATATATATATCAATAGAGTATATCAAGAAAACACAATATAAAATGTACAAAATAACTTAACCCTCTGTGGTAGTCCAAGCTACTTCACATTATCAAATAAAGTGTGATTGATTCAGGTTTTTATACAGACTTGCATTTGAAAAAGATTATGTAAACTGGGATCCTGTTTCCACGATCCAGTGCAGGGTAAGGGTAAAAACCCCTCTGTTTAAAGAGTCTCTTTAAACAGAGGGGACACATGTTTATGTATAAAAGACATGAAAAAGTGGATTTTGCATAATAGGTGACCTTTGACCCATAACTGATGGGCCTTATGGTGATATTCTAACACAACACAGCACATGCCTATAAAACTGACCCAGTTACAGACATTATTTGTACCTGTGTGTAATTGTCTTCATCTGCATTGTTGTAGCGGGCCACATCTGGAGACACCTGGAACTTGGACTCCACAAACTGAGGCTGGGTGTCCGGGGCACTGAAGCTGTTGGGAAAATAGTTTGGAGCGCCACCTAGAGGCAAGACAGACCAAACACTGGTGAGTAAGGGTAGGGAGAGAAAATGCTGCTCAAATACTGAAGTAACTGAGACAATAAAAGGGAAGGGTTACTCAAATTGTGGAAGGTCTCTGGTTTAAAAATATGGCATGTTGTAAAGTCTCACAGCTTTGATATTCGGTAGATAATTGGGTTTTTTCTAAATAATCAGTTAGGGTCAGCATGTAAACAAGCTATTACAAGGAAGTGGGGAAAGGTGGTTCAAAGGAAAAAGTTGTAAAAAACAAAAAACAAACATATTTCATCTACAAAAACCACAACTGGAAGCAAATTAGGAAAAATGTAAATGATAAAACACTCAAAACGGCTACATCAAAACAAAGCATGAAAACAATCTGAAAAAGATGGAAACATTTATAGAAAGGAATATCCAGTGTAGGTTTTTAATATAGTTTTTTTTTGGCCAGTGAAATTGTTGATGTCGCAAATGTGTACACTCTCGATCCTGCTTGTTTATAATCTGGGAGTCTTGAAGTACTGAACTACTATGAAGTTACTATGCTGAATATGGGTAATGAAGTAGTACATTGCATTTTATACATTCTAAATGGCGCCATCTGTTGGTTGCTATTGGTATTGCATTTGGTGGTGGAGGTGCGATTGGACTCCCTCTGCTGGAAAACCCAAGTATTGCCAAAGCTACAATGCTCTACTGATATAAGCAGGGGTGCACATCACTTTTTTGCCCTGGTTCTCAAAGGAGCACCTGGAGATGTTGCTTGGTGCTCATCCTTAAAATGAAATAAACCGTAACTTTTGAGGGGGTCTTGACTTTATTTGCCAGACACACGGCACTGAACACACATGCAGAGGTGAACACAGAACACACATGCAGAGGTGAACACAACACAAGACAACATTAGCACGACCAGTCACAAGCTGTCATCACTACCCTCCTGACTGTTCTCCTCACTGTCTTCCTCTCTGTCAGACATGGTAGCTGATGATGTAGGCCTACTTCTTTCTCTCTGGTTGAGTCTGCGATTAGCTGCTTGCATCCACAAGTCAACAGCAGGGTTTGGGTCGAAAGTCTCTGTTGTCATCTTAGACAAGTGGATGTAATCAAATAAGTATGTGAACATAACCAATAGCCTACCATAGCCAATAACAAATTAATGTAACTTATTTTATTTGTGTTGTTCATTCATATCTTATTTTACCTTAACATTTATTTATTTATGCATTTTTTTTTAATCTCGTTTTAAAGGATATTTTTGGTTACTGTCCTATAGTATACATTGGAATGATTTAAAACCTGTTTATCCCAATAATTACAAAAGAGTGCCTTGGAAATATGTGTTTACATAAATTGTGACCAAACCGTTTGAATTTAGACTAAGAGTCCTTTACCTCACTGAGCTGTAGTTAACTTATCAGCCTCTCAGTCTGACTGGAGGACTCTCCCTCCACATTATTGTAGAAACATCTTCTTCTTATCTCCGTTAGAGCAGCTAGCACGGCACCAGATTATAATAACAACAGCGCTGGTACCACCCTCCCTCCCTCTCTCCCTCGCTCACTCGCATTTTGTCTGTGAGCTGCGGGCGCCAGATAAGCCAACACCCCCCATTTTCATCACTTACAGCGCCCATCGTACAGGGCAAATGAAAGGTGGAACCGGGGTGAAAAGGGTGTTACATTTACTTAATTGTGAATATTGTTACATCAAGGCCGAAAATTAGGATGAGCCCCAACGGTCAAAATGTTTTTTTCCCTCCCAGAACTGCCAGCGCAGCACCTCCCCAGATCTGGCGCCTTAGGCGAACATCTAGCCAGCGCTACGGGCCGGCCCTGAGTTCATATCATGGTTCATATGCAACTCGCAAATATCTTTCTCTCTCTTCTCTCTCTCTCTCTCATCTCTCCTCTCTCCTCTATTTTCTCTTTTCTCTTCTCTCTCTCCTTCTCAATGTTGGTACGCAAATGCGCTTTGTTTCAAATGACCCGGTGCTCTTTTTTTGGCGGAGGTGCGCATGCGCACCTGCGCACCAGTTATGTGCAGCCCTGGATATAAGGTCATACAAACTTAAATGAATGACTCCATAGATTACAAAAGATACACATTTTCACACTATCCACATCTGCTGCTACAACAGTTAAGAATGTGTGTATATCCTTGTCATGCACACAATGTACAACAATATCTGTTTTCTTATTTTTATAACTGCCGATTTTTATTCCATATTTTATTCCTTTACATTGCAAGGTAAATGTTATATTGTATTATATTTTTTATAATTCTCTACCTGTGTTTTCAACTATTGTTTTAATTTTATGTAAACCGCAACATCAAGTCAAATTCCTTGTACGTGTAAACCTACCTGGTAATAAACCTGTTTCTGATTCATTGTATACACACACACACACACACACACACACACACACACACACACACACACACACACACACACACACACACACACACACACACACACACACACACACACACACACACACACACACACACACACACACACACACACACACACACACACACACACACACACACACACACACACACACACACACACACACACACACACACACACACACACACACACACACACACACACACACACACACACACACACACACACACACACACACACACACACACACACACACACCTTGGTTGTCAAACATGCACATGGGGCCATCGCGCTGGTAGTTGGTCACGCGGGTCCTGAAAGGACAGTTGACGGGGAGCTGCAGGTAGTTTGCTCCCAGCCGGTGTCGATGTGTGTCTGGGTAAGAGAAGAGACGACCCTACACAACGGCATGATGGGAGAGAAACAAGACATAGCACCGTGAGACTCCTTTAAGTTTCTTTATTGATGAGAACCTTCACACTAAGCATGTTTTCAGCTGTTTATTTACACGCATTGGTGCAGAGAAAAACATCCATGCATTTGTTTTAGCACACTGAGAACGTGCCCTTTGAAATGGCAACACAGAGAGAATGGTTATTAAAGGTTAAAAATGGCAGCATATATATATTTTTTCCTACAATTACGTAGAACATCTCCCTGTCTCTTTACAATCTGACTGAAAAAAGAATAAAGAAAAGACTGTCGTTGTTTTACCTGCAGCATCTTGTCGGGGCTCGCCTCGATGCCAGGCGGCATGTTGCTGGGGTCAAAGGCCAGCTGCTCTATCTCGGCAAAGTAGTTCACTGCATTCCTGTTGAGGACCATTTTGCCCACAGGGATCAAAGGGTATTCTTTTTGAGACCAAACCTGAGTGAGAAAAAATCAGTGAGCTGAAAAAGACTGTTACTTTAATCATTAATCATTCAATAATTGGAGAGGTTAAAGATCTTTGACATAGAAATGAGCCTGGCAGGGTCCAATACTCCTAAATATTTAACAGCTTTCCCAGGAATGTGCAATTTATCAATAAACAAACACAAAATATGGAGCCCTACTACACTAAATGCCTTGTTGTGGTCATATTGATTTTATTGTTCTCTTTTTTCTCCAGCTTGTTACCACAGTAGAGTGATCAAAACGTTAAGACAGGTTAATAGGGCGGCTGTGGCTCAGTGGATAGAGTGCTGGACTTCGAATTAGGGGGTAACAAGTTCGAACCCCACTGCAGTCAGCGTTGTGTCCCTGGGCAAGACACTTCACCCAAATTGCTCCTGTGGGGATTGTCCACAGTACTGAAGTCGACATATACACTTTTGTTGTATTCATTATTTGTCTATTGATTGATAAATAATTCAATTTTCTTCTGTGACATCACAGTAATATTCACAAATATGCAATTGTGTTAATTATATATATAAAAAAACACTTGGTGCAGTCACTTCTCTTGATTAGACTGTTCCTCATTCAACCAAATGGCTTAGAACACCTAACAAAGCTGTGAACCTACAAACACACCTGGTATAATGTCAACAGATTAATTAAAAAGAACATTTAAGTATCCTACAAGAGGTTTTAAAGTGAGTCCATCTGAAGCTTTTAATAACTGCTTGTCTCAAACCTAACACATTTGTTCGTTCTGCTGTGGAGGGATGTGGTACCTTGGTGAGATCGAAGGGGTTGAACTGGAAGGTCTCCGCCTGCTCGAAGGTCATGATCTGGATGAAGAAGGTCCAGGATGGGAAGTTTCCATTAGCAATGGCGTTGTAAAGATCTCCAATGGCATAATCTGGGTTGCTGGCAGCCAGGCGCTCTGCCTCCTCCCCTGACATGTTCTTTATTCCTTGATCAGTCTAAAAAAAACACAACATATCAACAACAAATATGACTTCCTGTAACTATGCAATGCCAAAACCCCAGGAGGTGAATCTGAAAGGACAAATGAGTGTTAACCCTGGGTTCTGACTGACCTTGAAGTGGAACTTGCAGTAGAAAGGCTCTCCTTGGGTATTGACCATTTTGAAAGTGTGTGAGCCGTAGCCGTTCATATGACGGAAACCATCAGGCAAACCTCGGTCGCTGAACAAGAAAGACACCTGAGCAGGAGGACAGAAGACGGTCATGAGTCCTGCAAACTTTTCATGTATAAATACTTACTTTAATTAAAAACAGTCATGTGAAGTGCCTTCAACTGAGGAATTTAGCTTTCTGTAATAATCCTCTGTAGACTCAAAAACAACAAGGGGCTCAGCAGCAGCTACCTGATGCAGACTCTCAGGCCTCAGGCTCCAGAAGTCCCACACCATGTCGGGGTCTTTCATGTGGGTCTGGGGATTGCGCTTCTGGGAATGGATGAAGGACGGGAACTGCATGGGGAAAAAAGAGGCAAGTTAATGTGAGACGAGAGGAATGTGGTTGGGTGAAGCTCTTTCTACAATCTACTCCGATATTTTTTGATAGGTTCAAAGCTTTAAAAGTTCCCCTATTATACTGTTTTTCATCAATATATTATAGGTCAGAGATATATACAAAACATGTCTCTGAAGTGTTTGGCTCGAAACACCAAACAGATCATTGCAGCATTACCCATAATCCCCTCTGTTTCAGCCCTGTTTCAAAAGTGCTGATTCTCTGTCTGTTACTTTAGATGAAAATAAGGAGCCCCTCCCCACGCCCCTCTGAGAGAGATTTGGTTAAAGAGAACACAAGAGAGTGCTCTAGGAGGAGATTCAGGTGATAAGGCTGGGGGGTTACCTTGGTTGCTGATTGGCTAATGGTTACACAAGCCAAAACATCATTATGACATCATAAAGTCAGCTCATTTTCAGACAGGTTTTTATATAAATGGATCAGGACAAAAAGTGAGAGAATCTTTTTTCCTGAAACTTTCAGAATCTCTTTCCACAGAGGGGACACATGTTGATGTAGAAAAGACATGAAGAAGAGGATTTTGCATAATAGGTGACCTTTAAAACCATTATTTATTAACGTTGTAGTCCTCCCACTGATAAAAGATTTTGATTGGTTCACACACCACCGACACTCACCAGCAGGGCGTCCCTGATGAAGAAGATGGGGGTGTTGTTGCCCGTCAGGTCCCAGTTTCCCTCCTCAGAGTAAAACTTGACTGCAAATCCTCGGGGGTCTCGCACGGTGTCTGCTGATCCCGATTCTCCAGCTGAAATAAAATGCAAATAAGACAAAACAGTTAACTCATAAATTAGTAAAATAATAGTTCAGAATTCAACAGACACTGGCCATTGTTCTTATTTCAAAGTAAAGTAGGGCTTCACTGATTAGTTGATCAAGCCATTAGTGGAAATATTTTGTGTTATCGATCAGCGGTTTGAAAAGACTCATCAGACTGAGTTGGAGTTCAAGGGGCTGATAGGAAGAGGGCAAATATCCAAAACACCCTTGCAAGACACCATGCACCTTGCCACTCATACTTATCTCAATAGAACCGAATCAAATGTGTGGGGCGAACTGTAATACTCTTTTCATATTTACTTAAAAGATACTTAAATTAAATAAACCTCCATCAGAACAACATATTTTCTTATATCTCCTTTTGTAAAACTCATATTTTCAAGACAGATAATTAAATTAAATAGTAATAACTATTCTAGAGCAGCATTTCTTACCTAGCGTTTTTATGGGAAATAATAGATTATGCTGTTTCTGTCATTTCAATAAATATATATGTGTTTGATCTTTTTGGGGGGAAATCTGTTTGCATAAAGTAAGACTGAAACAATAGAGGAAATGGTTATTCTTACCCACAGTGGAGAAACGGACAGCGACAGGTGTAGTCTTGCCGACATGTTCAAACAGTTTGGCCTTGCAGTAGCGAGAGATGTCGTGAGTCACCTCAAAGTAACCAAAGGCTCCTGAATCATGGAGGGAGAATAATGAGACCGGTCATCATTTGTTCATATTCATATATCAGCTGAACAAGTCTGGTTCAAAGCTCTTTAGTTGATTGCACGTTACGATACATTGGAGAAAAGCAACAAGAAGAAGTTACTTAACAAAGTCTGTGACCTTGATCGGATCACCTTGCACGGATTAGCATTTTTCTGGAGCTAATCTACCAATGAATGACCTTGATTTGAACTGTGCCTACTTTATGGTCAGTAATCTCATTTGACTTTGGCAGGTTATGCAGCCAGATTTTCACATTTCTTGTGTGCGTGTTCGTTGCAAATCATTAAAATGTAAAAATATTTGTATCATCTGGAAACAACTTAATCCTGTTGCTGAGATAGTGTTGTGCTATGCCTTTATGGTCTTTATCATAGTATTATAGTTAGACTTACATGAAAACTACGCATCAGTATACAGATTACATTATATCACAGAAACAGTTGAAACATCACACAATTGTAACTCTGTTTAAACCATGGGTGTCAAACTCAATTTCATCGCGGGCCACATTCCCATAAAGGTTGCACTCAAAGGGCCGGTTGTAACTATATAAATATATAATATATATATATATAAAATAATGTATTATATGACATTATTGCCTCTGAATTGGATTATTATCGGATAGGATAATAACTTAGTAATTAACTACGTCTGAAAGCAGAAGTCCAGGGCAAATAATTCCAAGTCTCTTCAGTGCGCATGTCACAAAACGAGATGCATTGTGGGACATGTAGTTTATGGGCATCCTGCTTCTGTAAAGTGGCATGTAACCGTATAATAAACTATATTATATTCTTTGCAAGCTCTTGTGGGGCCACATCAAATGAAGTCGCGGGCCGGATTTGGCCCCCGGGCCTTGAGTTTGAGACCCATGGTTTAAACAGTCACATGATTAGTATCTAGAAGTACACTGTTTACAGAAGGAGGAGGTGGAAGAAACAATAAGATCCTTTTTGCAATACGAAACAGGATACTTGATCTCTGAGTTTTGAGAAACAGAAACCACTACTTCAATGTTTAATGTCAATCTGCTGAAGTTTCTCAGACTCAGTTACAAAGGAGAGTCTGCTCCCTGGCCAGCACTCACCCCCCCCTTTGGCATGCACCACCCTCTCTGGGATGCGTTCCCGGTCAAAGTGGGCCATCTCGTCTGTGAACACCACGTCCTGGACCAGCAGGGGGCCCCTGGGTCCGGCAGTCTGCAGGTTCAGCTTGTCTCCTATGGGATGGCCGGCCCCTGTGGTCAGAGTGTCGGGCCTCTGTTGCAAGAATAATCCATGTTAGAGATAATTAAAGGATGAGTCATTACTGCAGAGGTTCAAATCCAACCTGTGGCTCAGAGCTGGATGTCCTCCCATCTCTCTATTTTAACAAAATAAACCAACACATTCATTTTCACAAGTACTTTTGTTACAAGTGTGCATGATTAAGAATCAAATAATGTTGCAAACAAATCGTACTATAATTTATAATAGGCTGGAGAGGCCAAGGTAACAACTTTTGTAATATATAAATTAAATATGTATAAATATAAACAAAATAAGCAACGCAAATTTACATTGAATAAGTCAGTTCTTTTTTCCTTTTTAGCTGTTTTCACTGAGCTGTTAAACTGAAAGATGGACACAAACTTTGACTTGACTTTAGCTTAAATAACTGAAGCAAAACGGTTGCACATTCATTTCTGTCTACCGGCCAATCTTTTAAATCAACTAACTATCTCATTGTTTCTATTTGAATTCCTTCCTACGTAGAGCTGAGGCAACTAGATGCATTAGAGATAAGTCGACTGACACAACATTTGAAAAAGTTGGTATCCAAGCAAGCAGCTGCATGCACATTTCTGCAACTGATATGTCACTGTTGCTTGCAGTGTTGCAACAGAAACAATATAAACAGGATCCACCAAATCCATATGCTAAGATCACATAACCTGCTAGATTACATTGTTCCCTCTTCATTGTTTTCACAGCTGCAAAATTATAAAAAAAACCTCAAGAAGCACTCTGCTTATTATGACAACAATCAGACTTCCCTTGAAACTGTACTAAGATAAAAACACAAACCAAACTAACATTAGAGAGACAATAAGGGTTACTTAAGGTGATAGTAGATGTGTAATGTGCTGTGGTGTCTCTCTTTCTCCCACTAATTGTCTCCACAGGTAACTTTACTCTCAAGTGATCTCAGCAGGGCAGCATATCAATTGCTGGGGGGGGGGAAGTATCATTTCCCAGAGGGCCGTTGTGGACGTGTTACTGCGTGTTGATATCTCTCTGTACGAGACATGAGAATACATTTTGTGATTTACGGGAAATCTACTCATCTGTTTACGACATAAAGATCGCATTAGAAACAGTTAAGAGAGCTTATTCGTGCATGGCTCCACTACAATTCAAAAGGTAAATAGTGTACTTTTACTCACTCCACTACATTAATACATTATCTTTAGTTACTTTGCAGATATAGATTAATGGTAAAAAATATGATCAACACCTAAATAACACTTTACACCTGTAGTAAAGTTCACAAGCTACCCTGCAGCATAATTAAAACTAGCTGCACCTTTACCAGCTTTGACAACATTTGAACGCATCAAGAATTATAATCAAAACATATAATATATACTGAAATGGGCCAATCTGCATAATAAGTACTTTTGTTTTTGGTACTTTACGTGTATTAAGATGCCAATACTTTTGTACTTTTACTTGACTAACATTAAGATTGCATGAGTTTTCTACACTGTGGTATTTGTGTAGTACTTCTTCACCTCCCCTCATCCCCTGGACTATCTGGAAACGCACCATGCTATTTGCTCTGATATGCTCTGGTTATATAACTCAAAGGGGTGAAGTGCACCACAAACATGCCCCGGGCCTGGACAATGACCTACCTTACATCATTACACTAATGTACTCTCCTTACACATTTTAAAGCCTTTTGTGTGTTTATTTGGTGACTCATAAGCTCGGTTGGTGGTGTCATTTCTGCTTCACGTTATTTGACGTTTGACGTTATTTTAGCATGATCAAATGGCTGGCAGATCTGCAAGTCAGTCTTTACAATAACAGAGATTACATTGCCCCAAAATAAACATTTAAGAACACTAAATAACTTGGAAATATCTGCAAAGTAGTTCCATTGACAAGCTAGCTTTAGCTTATGACTGTTAGCTGGTTACTCTAAATGACCTCTCACCATTTCTCCCAAGAAAGACAGCGCTAAACAGCAACAACATGTAGACAAAATACAGACCTGAGAGCTTCTACTCTGCTTCCATGCCTTCATTTGATCGGTAGCTTTATCTCTGTTGTCAGCCATGTTGACAGCTCAGAGTTACAGGACGTTTAGACGTCAAAATGCTGGGTAGATGTTGCAGGAGAAACTGTTATCGCTGTTGTCCCCGATCTCTAGCCATTCTTCCTGGACTTTGCTCAATTAGGCCCCGCCCCCGCCCACAACCCTCCTTTCTGATTGGCTGAAGAGAGGAAGCTTGACCTACTTTTAGGACAAGAGGAGAAAGCACCAAACCAAAGATGATGAACACAATCAACCTTTTTATAATACCCTCTTGCTCATTGTTTCATTGTGCAAGTCCTAAAAGGGACTGTCTTGAAGATCAGGTGATAAAGGCAAGCAGAATCTACCTCTGTAATATCATGTCATATTGCGCTTTGGCAATATTGGAATCTAACTTAATAGATATATTTACTTACTTACGGTACTAGTAGGATGAAGTACAGTTGAGGTGCTTTTACTTTACTTGAGTATCATAATATATGTTATGCTTTTCTATAATTATATTCCACTACATCTCCCGGGCACTTTTTACTCTTTGCATACTTAAATTAGAAATGCAATATATTACATTACATGTTACTTGTTAGTAGACGCTTTTATCCAAAGCGACTTACATACTCAATACTGTGGACAATCCCCACAGGAGCAATTTGGGGTGAAGTGTCTCAGGGACACAACGACATGCTGACTGCAGTGGGGTTTGAACCTGTGACCCCCTGATCTGAACACCTGCGCACAACTCACTGTGCCAAACGCCATCATTAAATATAAAGTAACTAATACATGTATTGATGTGTTACAGGTTAAGTTCTGCAGCTGTATATACATTATATTAATTGAAATTAGATCCACTGTTACCAGCTGAAAAATGTAGGTGATTTTGGAAATTATGCAAATTACAAGTTTTACTTTTGGTACTTATAGTTACATTTAATGGTAATTAAATCCCTTTTACTTAAGTATCGTTATTTTACTTATAACAGGCTATTGTTGCACAGTAAATTGGCTAAATTTACTAATTTTGAAATATGAAATACTCAATACTCCTTCCAACACTGTGTTTTAGTGCTGCATATTTCAAGAGTTCAATAAAAATAGCCCAAAGCAGTTGACCAGCACCTATATACAACATAGTTCACTCAAACAGCTACAAACAGGCCTACAATCCTTCTCTCAGATTACAGAAATTCCAGGTCAATCAAACTAAATAAACACATGAGCAGACGTTTACTGTTTAATTGCTTTTATTTCAAACAGCATTCACACAATACACTGTATTCTTGAGGCACATTCACATCAAGTGCTAAATAACTTCATGCATTGTTGAATGTAGGCTACAGCTTTGTTGAATGCGAATGCTGATTGTAAATGAAAATATTGCTTTGTTATTTGGCACAGTAGGAAATATTGTCCTTTACATGACCACAGATGTGTTATTTTTGGATTTTTAAAAGTGAATTGAAGAATAAAATGAGAACTTGACTAAAAGTGTAGACTAGGTTCTGCTGGAATAAAACAAATATCACAGCAGTGCGAAAGGCTGATGATGTCTTTAGCAGATATTTCAGATGATATTTCACATTCGGAAGTTACAACAAAACAGCACTATTGAACAATGTTGTAGAGAATATCTCAGATAAATAAAGCTACCTTGAGATTTTGACTTTTACAAGACCCCTGTCACTCTATCTTCATTTAAATAGCAACACTTTTTACAATATTACCATTCAGGCTTAAAACTACAAAGTGGCTCCTGTGAGTTTTAACCAGGTTAGCCCTCAGTGCTTATGAGACGTTTGCAGCTATAGCTTAATGACGAAAGCTTAAATGAGTGTGACAAGTGCCTGGTGAAAAACAACAACAGATTAATTCAGAATATCAAGGTGTTTCCTCTGAGACAAAAGGAACTGTAAACCCATTTAAAAGGGTTAGTATACTTTACATCACAAGTTAAATTCCCAGAGGTGTTTTGATATTAATTCAGCAACAACATTAGTGTTAAATAGAGTGTTGTGGAAATGAATTTGGAGTCTAATAAAGTTGGAATACTATGAAAAAGATGAGTTGCACCCAGATTTTGAGTAATTAAAAGACATTGAGAATAATGTTGAAGTACACTTTTACACTGTTAATTATGCATATGCAAGTTGTATTGCATTCATCATGGTAAAGTAGAACAATGTAAAATGATATTTAAATGCTGTTTTGGCCACCCTGTAACAACTGCTACAAATTACAATTATTTCACCTGGATAAGAGTACCTGGATTTAATTTTTTTCAAAAGCACAATAATATACATACCAAACCAAAAAAAACTACCAAAACCTCTATTATTTGTCAATCTCACTATCAACAAATGACACAAGCAAATCCAATAGAGCTAGCTCGGCTCCAAAACCGCAACGAAATCAATCAAGGAGGCGCAATCAATGACTGGTTTGAAAAGACAAATGAGTGTTTTCCTGAAAGAGAGGAGATTTAATTCCACTGTCCAGTCGCTCACTATAACAGGCTACAACCAGAGTAGGCACCATGCAGAGAGGGGGTTACGTCTGCCTAGGCTGGGCTCCTTTCAATAATTAAAATTCACATCAAAGTCCACGCTATAGGATATTCGAATCTGGATTTTTGAGAATTTAATAGATATCCACTTCTCATGTCTCCTCTGCTGTTTTTTTAGATTGAGATTCAGCTCGATTATCAATCCAAGGGGAAAAGGTAAGACGAAAACGAATTACTTTTATTGTGAAATTTGGGATTTGCACTTGCATTTGGAATATGCAATGCTGCTTCTTAAATGCCAGCCTTACTCATAATGCACCCAGGCCAGAATACAGCAGAATACTAAGGAAAGATACATGTATAATTGATCCATGGATCCATAAAAACACCCTATTCAGAGTCAAACACTGGCTTTTTCAGATTCCTCCCCCTCACATGAAGATAAGGTGTCTACTCCAATTCGATACTCACAAAGCTCTTATCTTACTAAAACATGAAACCGCCTAGCACCCAATAAGGGGAGAGGTGAAGAGGCGAGTGTTTTCATTGAAACAGGTTGTGTGTGTGTGTGTGTGTGTGTGTGTGTGTGTGTGTGTGTGTGTGTGTGTGTGTGTGTGTGTGTGTGTGTGTGTGTGTGTGTGTGTGTGTGTGTGTGTGTGTGTGTGTGAGGCCTAGATCCTGCGCAGAGGGTGCCACATGGACACCGGCTTCCTCAGCGTGGCGAGCATCTGTTTCCAATGGGTGATGCCCATCCCGCTGGCCTCGGGGCCGATGATCACGTGACCCAGGTTCTCGCCCCGGCCGTCGTCTGTGGCCTCGGCCACCGTCACCCTGAGGGAGAGCTCCTGCAAACAGAACAACACGGTTACACAAGCTGCTATGTAAGCATGACTCAGCAGCTTCTCTGCAGTGTGATCTTTATGGAGTTGGTTGAATGTGTATTAACAATATTTGCTATTTCTTATTGTTTTTGGCATTTAATCGCATCATATTTTATGCGCATTTAATTGTATTACTGTTTGGCTCATTTAGTTAATAGCCAGAAGTGTAAGAGCAGTAATATCCTAATGCTTGAAATCATTAAAGATTAATCCATGCTTTCAAAATGCACTTTTTAACAGCAGGAAAACTTAAACAATGATTTCATGCTTATATTAATACTTACATTTACTGCTCTAAGGATTTAGGTCTACTACCCTCTGCCTGAATACTCAAGTATTAGAAAAAGCAGCAGTCGAGGTCAAAGTTTGAATAATTTGAACTTTGAGCACATCGCTCTCTGGACCTTTTGAGCGGCTTTAGTCCTGGTACTCATTCTGTATCTGTTCCAATGTTGCTTTATTGTATTATTACATTACATTACATTGCATTTAGCTGACACTTTTATCCAAAGCGACTTACAATAAGTACATTCGACCAGGAAGACACAACCTTGAAGAAAACAGAATCATATAAGTACATCAGGTTTCATAGAGCCAAACATTGCAAGTGCTACTCAACTGGCTTTAGGTAAGCCAGTCCTTTATTAGTATAAAAGTGCTTCGTTAATAGTTCTAACGCTCGAAGTGGAGTCGAAAGAGATGAGTTTTCAGTTTGCGCCGGAAGATGTGCAAGCTATCTGCTGTCCTGATGTCAATGGGGAGCTCATTCCACCATCTTGGAGCCAGGATAGCAAACCCACGTGTTTTCGCCGATGGGAACTTGGGTCCCCCTCGCAGCGAGGGCGCAACGAGTCGTTTGGCTGATGCAGAGCGTAGTGCACGCGCTGGGGTGTACGGTTTAACCATGTCCTGGATGTAGGAAGGGCCAGATCCATTCGCAGCATGGTAAGCAAGTACCAGTGTCTTGAAGTGGATTCTAGCAGTTACCGGAAGCCAGTGAAGGGAGCGGAGGAGCGGAGTGGTGTGGGAGAATTTAGGAAGGTTGAAGACCAGACGAGCCGCTGCATTCTGGGTGAGCTGCAGAGGTCGGATGGCACATGCAGGTAGACCAGCCAGGAGGGAGTTGCAGTAGTCTTGGCGTGAGATGACGAGAGCCTGGACCAGAACCTGAGTCGCTTTCTGAGTCAGCTGGGGACGTATCTTCCTGATGTTGTAAAGCGTGTATCTGCAGCAACGGGTTGTAGCAGCGATGTTTGCAGTGAAGGACAGGTTGTTATCTAGGGTCACACCCAGATTCCTTGCAGTCTGAGTCGGGGGAACAACTGAGGTGCCGGTGTTGATTGTTAGGTCAAGAGTGGGACAATCTTTTCCCGGGAGGAAGAGCAGCTCAGTCTTGTCAAGGTTGAGCTTGAGGTGGTGAGCAGACATCCACTGAGAGATGTCAGCTAGACAAGCAGAGATGCGTGCAACGACCTGGGTCTCTGAGCGGGGAAAGGACAGAATTAATTGGGTGTCGTCAGCGTAGCAGTGGTAAGAAAAACCATGCGGGCTAATGACTGATCCGAGCGAGTTTGTGTACACGGAGAAGAGGAGGGGACCAAGAACAGAGCCCTGAGGGACCCCTGTAGTTAATTGACAAGGGTCGGACTCAGACCCTCTCCAAGTCACCCTGTAGGTACGGTCTTTGAGGTATGAGGTGAGGAGGGAAAGAGCAGAGCCTGAAACTCCAAGTTTTTGGAGAGTGCGAAGGAGGATCTGATGATTCACCGTGTCGAATGCGGCAGACAGGTCCAATAGGATGATGACAGAGGAGAGGGATGCAGTTTTGGCAGTGTGCAATTCCTCCGTGACAGCAATGAGAGCAGTTTCTGTGGAGTGACCTGCCTTGAAACCAGACTGGTGCGGATCCAGAAGGTTGTTCTGATTGAGATAACAGGAGAGTTGTTTAAAGACAGCGCGTTCAAATGATTTAGACAGGAACGGGAGGAGAGAGACAGGCCTGTAGTTTATAACATCAGACGGGTTGAGAGTGGGTTTCTTTAGGAGAGGGTTTACTCTTGCCTCCTTGAGACTGTTTGGAAAGTGACCAGAAGTTAGAGAAGTGTTGATGAAATGGGTGAGAAACGGTAGAATATCAGGAGCGATAGTCTGAAGGAGGTTTGAAGGGATAGGGTCCAGAGGACAGGTGGTAGGGCGGGCAGAGGTAATGAGGGTAAGAACCTCACTTGGAGAGAGAGGGGAAAAGGAGGTCAGTGTGTCGGTGGAAGTGGGGTCTGGTGACCCAGCGGTGAGTAAAGGTGAGTCAGAAAAAGAAGAGCGAATATCATCAACCTTTTTTTCAAAGTGGGTAACAAAGTCGCTTGACAGAAGTGAGGAGGGGGGAGGGGCTTTTGGAGGGTCCAAGAGGGTGGAGAAGATGGAAAATAGTTTTTTGGGATTGGAATAGGAAGATTGGATCTTATCTTGAAAGAAAGTGCTTTTTGCCTGAGAGATCGAAGCAGAGAAAGACGAGAGGAGAGCCTGATAGGTTAGGAGGTCGTCACGGTGTTTGGATTTCCACCGTTTCCGCTCTGCTGCCCTAAGGACGGTTCTATTAGCACGCAGCGCATCATTTAGCCAGGGAGCAGGAGGGGACTGACGAGCCTGCCGAGATGTGAGAGGACAGAGCGAGTCTTTCACGCGGTTGTACTTCACGCTATCAATAGACTGGCCGTGCCTATATTAATGCAGGCTTGAGTACTGAGACCTGTGTAGCAGGTTTCGCCTGAGCAGATCTGAGATTTAAAATCTCTCAAACGCGATTTAGCCGTTAAAGCTACAATAACAATTTATACAGAGTCGAATAAATGAAACAGAGAAGTCTAATTAAACAAGAATATAACTTACAGTGGTTGCTGCGTCAATAGGTAATGTCGTCACCGGGTCCAGATGCACACAGTTATTATTATAGTATATAAGATTATGTTTCACATTGCTTAAGTTTTGAGCACAATGACACAAAAATATACCGATCTATAATGTTGTATTTCTATGTCCTTATTTCAGGTATGTCCTTTTTTACAAATACCTCTTTTGGGATAACTTTTTCTCTCTTGTTTTTGGCTTTTTGTTACCTGTATTGTAACCAAACAACGGTTCATGCTTTTTTCTTTAATAATTGAACAACTGTTTTGAGATATCTATTTTCATTGCTGGTTTCTTATTCTGTTCTTGTTATCACATGTTTATCTTTTTCCATGACCTGAATTCCTCTTGTAGATTAATAAAATGTAATCATGGTGTAATATGAGGCGTGTGACGCAGTGGATTAGTGCGTTGGTGTTCAGAATTTGTGCGTAGGTATTCGGTTCAGGGGTACAGGGGTACAGGTTCAAACCCCACTGCAGTCAGCATGTCGTTGTGTCCCTGAGACACTTCACCCCAAAGTGCTCCTGTGGGGATTGCCCACAGTATTGAGTATGTAAGTCGCTTTGGATAAAAGTGTCTAACAAGTAACATGTAATGGAATATAATATCACCTGCAGGACGAGGGAGGGCACAGAGAAGATCATGGCTTCGTTGAAGATTGGGTTTGTGTCATCCCGTTTGGTGGAGGTCTTCTTCTTACTGATCTTCCTGCCGTCTTGCAGGAGATACACTTTGACAAACGGATCTGATAACGAGAGTGCACAAATATGATTAGGAGTGCATTTAAAGCTTCTAAAACCCACACACACACACCAGGGTTTCCGCTAGGATTTTTACTCGCCGGTCAAATGTCCGGACAGAATTAATTTTACCGGACAAATTTGAAACTTACCGGTCATGTTTCAATAATAATAATAAGAATTGTGTAGCAGAGTTTCCGTTAGCAGGTAATTACGGATTAGGACCGGATATGCTGATGTTTAAAACTCAGTTAATGGGGATCGTTTTTATATTGCTTCAGTTTATAATCGTAACAGATCGGAAAAATTCAGATTAATTTTTCAATAAATGATTCCGCAAACAACATAATTATTACATTCAAATAAACTACTTGTAGTAGATGAAGTACATTATTCAAAAGTTTAAATTAACTTTGAATAATAACACGGGAGAAACGGATGCTCTCTTTTCCTCTCTCCCTCTCTCTCTCTCCTGACAGCTCGTCAGTTTCTCATGCAGCGCGCTAAACAGTGGGCGGAGCTTCAGGTGATTATGCAGCAGCTGATCTGATCTCTCTCTTCGGTCCGGTTACACTTCACTCTCGTTTATGTCCATATCGATCAGATCCAGCTCTCCTGGTCGGCCTTTATAGAGAGCAGCGATCAAACTATTAAGAGTGAATATCGGCCGATAATGATCGGCGGCCGATAATGATCGGCGGCCGATCGATCGGAGCATCGGACATTTTGACCGGCAGGTTTTGAATTTACCGGTTTTTATTAAATTGTACCAGCTAAAAACCGGTAATTACCGGCTAACGGAAACCCTGACACACACACACACACACACACACACACACACACACACACACACACACACACACACACACACACACACACACACATAAATACCCCGCACACTGTGTGTATAGCATATAAAACACTGCTCATTAAAGAACAATCAATTAGAAGCGGAGTGTTGTTGACACAATTAGCTCTGGAGATGATAATGTGGGTGACCTTTATCTGTAAAATGTTAATGTGGCACTAATCTGGACATTTAATGTGATAAACACGTCATTTAAGTCCCATCTGCCTGTCTGGATATAAATAACTGTATCCTCTGGGAGATTACATTAAGTGTATGTTACTACTGAATGTGTGTTCGATGTTATTAATCAAAGGTTATGAGTGGTTTAAAAAATGTATTTAAAGACAGACAGATTTATTTATAGTTCATACAAAGTGTAACCATTACTCAGGTAGTTCCCATTCACCCATATTTACAAAAAAGGGCAAAATCACACACAGAAAACCGGCAAACCTGCAGTGTTCTTGCTGTTGGTCCACTGCAGGTTTTTGCACTTTGCCACGACCACCGTGAGGCGCTCTGCTGTCGGCAGATAACTGAGAGACAACAGGATCTCCCCGACGGCATCCACAGCCTGCGAGTCACAAGAGCATGGCAGAGATTATATAACATTTCATGTGTATGTTAATTTAGTTATCTATGTATTTTTTTTAATCTACAATGTAATTGTTAGGAAATGTATTGAAATGTGCTTATTTTAATGATCCGTATTACCTGTTGAATTGTTTTATTGCGCATTATCTCAATGCAGTTGTAATGAAGCAAGGTTTAATAGCTTTTCAAAATTGCTTAATGTAGTATTTATGATAATTAAACATGTTACAGAACTTTAATATTTCCCTTGCCACACTGCAGGCACCTCAGCCTAGGATACTGTTCCTGATTTAAATAACGTGAGTGAAAAAGTCATTTTGTTAATGAGGTTGATGAAGTCTTTGAAAGGACTTAAATGATCCTGCAAGGTTGTTTGCAGTCGATTGATCTCATTATACAACAGAGAGAGTGAACTGGTAGATCAGTTCTGTTTGGGATACAGCTTAGCTTCTTATTTATTGCATTTAACTTGTAGTTTTGCTGAATGTCCAGCATGGGGCTCTCACACACCTCAAAGCTATTTTTGTTGTAAAAGCAGAACATGTCATACTGGAATATAGACACAATTAGATGATCTGTAATCATTTCATTCAATTCAAGGCTTTATGGAAATGTGTACATTAGCTACAGTGTAGATATGGCAATGAACAACTTAGGTCACAGGCTCCTCCAACAGTGCAACATATATGACATAGAACAAATAAAACAGATAAAATAGTGCAAGTAAATACAATTAAAATAGAAATAGTGCAAGAAGTATCTATACAAGTAAATGGTACCATCATACTAATGCCATTTGTTTTAAATTCACCTTGTTGACATCCTGAAGGTAGAGCCAGGCGTTGAACGGTCTGATGGTCAGGTCCAGGTCGGACAGTTTGAGATCTGCCACCCCCGCACTGATGTTTCTCTCCTCAGCATCGATACCGAAGGCGGCACAACGCAGACTGTACTCCTCCAGCAGGGACGAGTCCATGGGGATGGAGAAGTGCTCGTCAAAAAGCACTGTGTATGCATTCGCCTGGATCTGTGAGAGGCAAAAAATGATTCAAATGTTAGAATGTATATATTTATTACTTGTTAGATTCACCTCCCAGATATTTGACTATTAAAGGGGGGTCATCTGAGTTTCAGTAAGTTGATTGCTACTTAATTAGTATCACAAATCAACACAGATGTAATTAAAACTCTTGCACATAAATCACTGTTTAAGATGAATGACAAGAATCAGGCAATAATTTAACTTAACAAAAGAAGATGTTGTGTAGGCATTAAAATCTGTTATTCTCTCATCCTCTACCTGACTCACTTCACTTCCGACTTTAAAGCAAACTTTTATATCTATTAGTACTTTTAAAGGGGTTATTTCCCCCTTCACCCTGTGTGTTCTCACCCTTAATACGAAGGAGGCCAAAATAAACCCATAAAGCTACTGGCGGTATCTCAGTAATGTCATTTTGCATAATTTATTTTTCTTTTTAAAAAAAAAACAATTTGTAATGCTGTCAGCAACACCAATTTAATTGTATACACCATTTTTTTATTTGAACAGAACTGTTTATAAAACAATCTGTTGATGCTTTTGTTGCACCTGTGATTACTTTGTGGACAAAGAGGCAAGCCTGAGGCCTGTACTACGAAGCTGGATTTTTCGCAAAGCGAGCTAACTTCAGAGAAAACTCTGGGTTTCCGGTCCTACGACGCTGGTTCACTTCTTAGCGGTCTAGATCTCCATGGTAACTTATGCTGAACGGCTAGCAAGAGGCCTGTACTACGAAGCCGGTTCAACATAACTTGGATATGTTTGGGTTACCCGGTTTACCTAATCCAAAACAAACGCGCTCTCGCTAAGCGGTCCCACGACGCGGGTTATCAACTCGTTAACTCAAGTCAGCTTTGCTCTATTTCAGGGCTTCTCAAACTCCGGATCCGGACCAAACCCTGTGTCCCATTATAAATTCAAAAAATTCAAAAAATAAAAAACAATTCTGATTCTGATGTAAATTAAAGTGGACCTATTGTGCTATATTGGAAAAATATATTGTAGGGCCATACCTATACAAAACATGTCTGAATATGTCTGGGGGTGGGGGGGGGGCGACTTTACTGCGGTGTGAATGCGGCTATCTAGTCCCTGCTAGAGAGGTGGTACGAACCTGGTGATAAAAGAGTGCCAATTTCTATTCTATTTCTATTGGCTGGGCGAATTGCAAACCACGCCCCGTTAGACTCTGAATTTTCTTTGTTAGGCAGCCATTTTTTTCCTCGCTACAAAACCACATCCACACCTGAGCGAGTAGTTTTTTTGTACTTTAAAGCAGTTATGACCACACGTACTACAACACCGGAGCGGTGGAATGATGAGGAAGTGTCGGCGCTTCTGGCAATTTACTCTGAGGACGGGATGCAGCAGCTTCTACAGAAAGCAGTTCCCAACTCCAAATGTTTTGAGCGATGTTCGCAAAAGCTACTTGAGCTGGGAATCGTGCACAGTGCACACGGATGCCGAGTAAAAATAAAGAAACTCAGGCAGGACTATAACAAAATTAAAGACCACAATAATAAGAGTGGTAACGATTTTCTATTGTTATTATATATATATATATATATATATATATATATATATTGCCACTGTTTTTTTAATACTGACACCTAACTTGCACTAAGGTGTGTCTGCTGCTATATATATTGCCACTGTTACATTGTTTTGAAACTACTTACACTTTATTTTACATTTCACACTTTTATTTAACTTCAATTTACATGCATACGACACACCTGGAACAGCGTGATGCCGTTATTGTTATGTCTTGACTGTGCAATAAAACAAACAAACTGGCGAAGCTTTATTTATTGTGTCCCACCCCAAATTTGCAGAATAGAAGAATGTGAGAGCAGACAGGTGTCGGTGGTTGAATGTATCTACAATGTTGCAACCTTGTGCAGCAATGGCAGGGGCAGAAACACAAGTCTTACACACATAAACACAAGTCATTTATCATGTCATTCATTTGTTTTAGATAAATAAGGGAAAAACACCAAACAAGGGTTAATGTCTTTTTCCAAAATCAACCTGAGGAGGTAATATATAATAAATACATACAGATAAAGTCCATTGTTATAATGGGGTATTTTATTTGTAAATTACCCTTATGAACTCCATCATGTCTGAGGTCGGAAAGTAAACAAACGCCTCATACAGCGGGTGGGCTTTATACCCCCTCCCCCGTGTAGTTCTTCTTCTCTCGTTTTTTTTTGTACTCGCTGTGAAGTGGTTTTGCGGCCTGCCAGTAAACCCAGAGAAGAAGAAGACGAAGTGACGTCAGCGTAATCTTGCCTCAGGGATTGATTGATTGATTGAAAAGTTTATTAACAGCTTGTATATTGGGTACAGTACAGTACAAAACATACAATTGTTAAGGGGATGCAGACCAGAGAAAGACTTTCGTCTTGTTTACATCAGGGTCCCCCATTTCCAATTCATCATATTATTTAAGACATATAAGACATATTTGACATACAGATGGCTCATTTACAATTTACATACAGGTGGTTTTTTACATACAGATTGCTTATTTACAATTTTCATTTTAGATTTCGTTCTAATACATCCTAAACGGACATTTAAGACATACCAAGTCTACAGATATACAGTTAGTAACAGAGTCTAAAATGCGAGTATATACATAGATGGGGGGGGGGGGGGGGGAAGCTGTCCATTGTACGACAGGTTGAGATTTGTACCATTACCGGGGCCAGTTTTGCAATGCTCTCTCCCGAAGGTGCTCTTTAAGGGAAAGTACTGCGGTGTGAATGCGATTGGCACTAGCCCCATGGCGGATTCAGTGCCGTGGTACTTTAGTGCCGGCACTAAAGTACGGCAAGTCCTGCGGTGTGAAAGCGGCTATTGATCCGGACCATTGACCTTGTATAAAATTCACAAGTGGACCTTTAACAAAAAAGTTTGAGTACCCCTGCCCTAGTTATGTGCGCGTTCACATAAAAGGGCAACATTTGACCAATCACAAACATGGAGAAGCGTACAGACTGAATTGAAGACAACATTTGTGTTGTTTTCTAGTTTTACAGCTTCAAAACCATGTGGAAACTGAATATTTTGTACAATTCCATTTCATTTCTTAGCAGCCAAGCTACAACTTTTTCTTAAAATCAATAAGACATGTTTAAGGCCAGCAGGGTACACCATGTCTACTTTAGGTTAGTGAATGAGCATTGGATGTGATGCTAAGGCTGTTTTCAGGGCTTCTTATTTTAAAGCGACTCTGAATGGAGGGTCGGAAGTAACCAGGCAACAAGTAAACGTGTAGAGGAGAGTGGCTTTAATAATAGCTATTTTTCACACCATGGTTGTTCTCGAAGTGTCAAATACAAAGAGGAAAATGTTTGCTAAAAACTATACTTTAAAACAAATATAGTGAAATACAGAGAGAGAAAATAAAAGCTGGATGTGTGAGTTGTTTTTGATAAAAATAGACCTCCTTATACAATAAAATGATTGTGAATTCAGAGCGCAGGGTGCAGATCAGCCCGAGAGGCCGATCTTGAATTGCGCCTCATAACAAAAAGATGAATAGCACCATAATCGTACATGCAACACCTTCAGAATACTAGAAAAGCTAATGCTGCTGTACAAATATGTACGCTGAGATATAAAGCATCGGAAGAAGGCTCTGAGCGCGCAGCGTACATACATGCTGTCCATCCACAATATGTCTGTCTGCACTGTTTATCGCTCAGGGGGGATAAGAATGGTGATGTGCTGGGTGAAAATGAGGCAATACAATCTCAGACAGAGACTAGTGTGTGTGTGTGTGTGTGTGTGTGTGTGTGTGTGTGTGTGTGTGTGTGTGTGTGTGTGGGGGCTCATGTAGACAGAGGAAGGGAGAATGAAGGGAGAGTGGCATCCACATTATCACAGGCAAAACAAAAGGCAAGTAGCAGTGAAAGCTAATTAATGGGAAGAAAGAGGTAGTGATAAAGAGGGTGAAGAGCAAACAAACACAGTGACAACAAAGAGAGAGAGAGAGAGAGAGAGAGAGAGAGAGAGAGAGAGAGAGAGAGAGAGAGAGAGAGAGAGAGAGAGAGAGGCTGGCTTGACCATTAGGGTGAGATAAGCTGATGTCAGCATTTCTTTGGTCTTCCCCACTCGTCGACATATTAAAGAGGGAGCCACAAAAGGCGCTGCTTCCAATATTATTACACCCCGCCTGGAAGCATTAATACGACATCCCAACATGCTCCAGAGCTACGTCTCACTGAGAAAGTATAAAGCTTTAACATTCAAACTCTACATGCATTTCCTGCAGAAACTCTACTTTAAAGAGTCCTCTCCTGCTGATGTTCAGGTGTATATCGGTATTTAGTGTCTCTACTTTAAAGAGTCCTCTCCTGCTGATGTTCAGGTGTATATCGGTATTTAGTGTCTCTACTTTAAAGAGTCCTCTCCTGCTGATGTTCAGGTGTATATCGGTATTTAGTGTCTCTACTTTAAAGAGTCCTCTCCTGCTGCCTGTGTGCTGTCGGCCGGTAAACGACAACATTCACACGATGAAGAGGACTCGCAGCGAGGCAGGAATTAGAGCATTTTCTGGCGGCGTCTCACTAAGAGCAGCAGGCGAGTGGCAGGTGGAGCAGATGGAGGACTGTGAGCTCTCTGTTCCTGAGAGAAGGTCACCTAATGTCAGATTCAAGCTTTTTATGAACATGTTTCAGTGGAGAATACCAAGAGAAGTAGCCACCAGAGATCAAAGAATCATCGTTAGAAACGGTGCATTATTAGAAGAGGAATACTCATGGTTATTGTAAACCATCCTTGTGGTTAAAGTGTAACTGCTTTTGAAGGCAAAAATCACCAAGACAGTTCTTGACTTAAAATCTCCCACTTTTTAGTTCATGATAGTATGTGACATTTAAGATGTTATAGCTCATATACAATTGTAAAATGCTGTATTCGTAGCGTAAATATGGCATTAAGTTAGAAAATGCTGCAGAAAAGACACAAATCTAACTGATGCAGTACAATGAATTACAAATTGTTCATAACATTTTAAGAAAAGATCAATTTAACGGCTGAAATTAAAGAACAAAGGCAGTTAAATAATTATTTAATCATAAAATACATTGTAAAAATTAAATGTGTTGAAATGAGTGATTCAATATAAGTAGTAAGAGTCATTTACTGCAAGTATTTTTTGTTAGATGTTTTACCTAATTATGCTACATATTGGGTTTCCATACAGAAAGCATGGTGTTGTGACTAGCAGCATCATTTTAAAACATTTAGAGCTAAGTTAAGTAAGAACAAATCAAAAACCAAGGATCTTTATGTGACAGTAGACCATGTATTATAGATATCATTGTAATCTAAACTGCAGTTTAACGCAGGTTACAGGTGACAGGTGACTCTAAAATCAATCACATCTCCTCCTGATGAGAAAACAGTCTCTCTGACGACATCCCGCTCCCAGGGGTCTCTCCACTCAAACAAATGAAGTGGGCTCACCGTCAGACCGGAGGATCACAACTGAAATCCAGAGGGATGGATCACTGCCTAAAAAGCAGCCGAGCTAACGTCTTCAAAACAGTTCAAGCAGTCAAAGCTGCCCCTCAAGCATACAGTAAGAGCGTCAGAGGACACTTTTCAATCTTCAGTCCTTTCTCCAGATTCAGTCTTCATGGTCTAACTGCTGGTTAACCATCTGAGAATATGTTTTCCCCTCAGGCCTGAATCTCTCATCATGTTGAACATCACTAATAAGGAACTTCATTTATTGTTTAATTATTTAATGATGACATTTGAAACACTAAATCTTTCATTCACATAATAAAAGCCATGTTTGCAAATCAATTCACATTCTCTAATACACTGTAGTGCTGAAGGGATGATTTTAGTTGTTTCTCCTCTTGTGTTTTCACTGTGAAAGTTAAATATTTGAGTTTTAGATTGATTTCCCAAGTCCCTTTTAGCGAGGATAGCGTATGGATGGTGTTCTCCACTACTTTGGTCCATATTGAAAGATCTGTACATGTAATAGATGGATAACCATGAAGTTTGGTATTAATATCCAACACCATTTGTGTGTATCCAAATCACTGAACATTGACTTTTGGCTTCCCACTATAGCGATACACTGTCTCCTGGCTGAAAGTACAGTGTTTATTTAAGTAAATACATTCCCCACAAAATGTAATTTCGTTGTATGGGATCAGCCTTTTAGAAGACGATACTGGTCCACTAATTGTGTGTAAACTACTATTTCCATGCTCAAAGCCTTTACATAATGAAAAAAAACCAAACAATGCCAGTTCAGTGGTTCTCCTTTTCATTCCAGTACTGTGGCGGCTATATTCCCATTGAATACGGCCTCTGAGGCTAAACTTCACTCATTGTTGTGACAAGTATAAATAATAAAGTCTGTACTGAACTCGACATTTTAAGTATATTTAATATTGTAAATCAAAACAATAAACAAACAGAATCATACGGTCAACAAAAGATATCAGATCTAACTTCACCCCCATTGTCATGCTACCAAACCTCTACTGTTACCTCATTCACACCAACGCAACTCCGGTTCAAGCTCCGTGCTAGAGCTTTTCAGGTTCAGAACCGGTTCTTCGGTTTAGCTCCGGCTCTTTTCACACTGCCCAGAGTCCGACTGGTGCTGCGTCATTGCGTCATCGTTTGCGTCATGACGTAACCGTTTGCGTGCCTGCTTCATAAAGCCAAAGCGTGCGGAAACCCCTCACAACTCACACCGACAACAACAACAATGGCCGATTGTGCTCCAGCTTCCTCTGTACCTCTTCGGAAGACCAGATTCCCAGTAGGTAGCTGGTCTCTTTAGTGGACCACTGCTGCTTGTTAAGTTTCTCCATCGTTGTGTACAAACTGGATACAACGCCGGCTTTTTGTTGTTGTTCTGGAGTTGATCCCGCCCCTGCCCCTGCCCCCGCCTCGACGTAAGCGTGACGTATGTGGTGCTTTTGCTCTGGCCGAACAATTTGTTGGTGCTCGAAATGAACCGGATTCCGGAGCTAAGAGGCTGCTCCGCTGCTGTGTGAACAGGAAAACCCGGTGCTTTTGAAGCTCCAGCTCCGAACCGGCCCTGAAACACCGTTGGTGTGAATGAGGTAATACAGGTGTCCTAAATACCATTAACCACACCCATGTGACAATTACCGGAAACAACCCATTACAAGTGTCTGTGGTGTTAACAAATAATGAAGATATTATAACTATAAACACAGGCTACCACAGCATTTTGGCTGCTACAAACACATTCGACCCAAAAGCCCACAGCCTCCTCACCCTTGTGACTCCCAGGTTGATCTCATCTGGTCCCAGGGAGACTCTGATGAAGCAGCCAGGGAAGTCTCCCTCCTCCCTCTCCAGCAGGTCTTTGCCCTGGTGCAGGGTGACGTGCAGAAGCCCCGCCCCCTGGCCCGGCGGCCTGGACGGCTCAAACTCCAGCGTCACCTCCAGCTGGCCCACGGTGAAGTCGTGGCCGAAGTTGTTGGCGATGGAGGAGATGGAGCTGAGCGAGTCGGTGGAGATGGAGCGATTCAGCTGGGCCAGGCCGGAGGGGTCCAGCTCGCGGCTCATCAGCTCCAGCTGGCCCAGGTCCCTCAGGACGTCCGGCGTCTCCCCAAACGCCAGGCTGGGTTTGCGGCTGGAGGTGGTGGAGGTCCGCCGGTGGTTGTTGGCAGCCACTCGCTTCAGAAAAGGAGAAAAGTAAGGGATGAAGAAGTCAGAAATTGATTTATCTAAAAGCATGAGATGTTTTTTATGTTTATCAGGACCAAAACCTCTCGCCACCTGAACAGTTTCTTCCCCTCCGCTACCGGCCTCATTGACAAGGCCCGGACCCCCCACTGATACCTCACCACATCATAGACTCTATGCATTACATTAATGCACACAATGTACAACAATATCTGTTTTTTTTTTTGTTGTATTACTGCAGATTTGTATTCCATATTTTATTCCATTCCATTTCTATGTAAATACTGCTATATTTTACTATATATTTTATTATTTTTAATATTTTTCAAGTCCTCTATCTGTGTTTTAAATTTTGTTTTACTTTTATGTATGCACCAAGTCAAATTCCTCGTATGTGTCAACCTATCTGGTAATAAACCTGTTTCTGATTCTGACTCTGATTCTGATGTGGCATGTTTTCTAAAAATTCTGATTTAGTTGTCGATTCAACCTTATTCTCTCCCTAATAATAACTGTCACGTTCATTTCAAATATTCTTTACCCACACACATAATTACTTTACAATCAGCTGCAGATTTCACTTCACTTAAAAACCTGCAATATCTTGACCCTTTCAGCAACCTGATTGCTCATCACTTGCTCCAAGAAGGGAAACAGGTAGATGTTTCACTCCCACTTCCTCCCTGCCTTCTGGGAAAGTGTTAAAGTTCTCCTATTATACTGTTTTTCATAAATATATTATAGGTCTCAGATATATACAAAACATGTCTCTGAAGTGTTTGGCTCAAAATACCAAACAGATCATTGCAGCATCCCATAATCCCCTGAACTGCACACTACTAAAGCAGCCACGGTGAACCATCCTCACCTCCTTCACACTCTCCAAGAACTTGGAGTTTCAGGCTCTGCACTTTACCTCCTCACCTCCTACCTCAAAGACCGTACCTACAGGGTAACTTGGAGAGGGTCCGAGTCCGACCCTTGTCAATTATCTACAGGAGTCCCTCAGGGATCTGTCCTCGGTCCCCTCCTTTTCTCTCTGTACACAAACTCGCTCGGATCTGTCATTAGCTCGCATGGTTTTTCATACCACTGCTACGCTGACGACACCCAATTAATTCTGTCCTTTCCCCGCTCAGAGACCCAGGTCGTCGCACGCATCTCTGCCTGTCTAGCAGACATCTGTCAGTGGATGTCTGATCACCACCTCAAGCTCAACCTTGACAAGACTGAACTGCTTTGTCTTCCGGGAAAAGATTGTCCCACTCTTGACCTAACAATCAACATCGGCCTCTCTTTTGTTTCCCCGACTCAGACTTCAAGGAATCTGGGTGTGACCCTAGATAACAACCTGTCCTTCACTGCAAACATCGCTGCAACAACCCGCTGCTGCAGATACACTCTTTACAACATCAGGTACACTCTTTTCTTCCTGACCCAGAAAGCGAGGCAGGTTCTAGTCCAGGCTCTCGTCATCTCACGCCTAGACTACTGCAACTCCCTCCTGGCTGGTCTACCTGCATGTGCCATCCGACCTCTGCAGCTCCTAAATTCTCCCACACCACGCCGCTCCTCCGCTCCCTTCACTGGCTTCCAGTAACTGCTAGAATCCACTTCAAGACACTAGTACCATGCTGCGAATGGTTCTGGCCCTTCCTACATCCAGGACATGGTTAAACCGTACACCCCAGCGCGTGCACTCCGCTCTGCATCAGCCAAACGGCTCGCTGCACCCGCACTGCAAGGGGGACCCAAGTTCCCATCAGCAAAAACACGTGGGTTTGCTATCCTGGCTCCAAAATGGTGGAATGAGCTCCCCATTGACATCAGGACAGCAGAAAGCTTACATACCTTCCGGCACAGACTGAAAACTCATCTCTTTCGACTCCACTTCGAGCAATACAAAAATAAAGCACTTATATACTAACTAAGCACTCATATACTAACAAAGCACTTATAAGGACTGGCTTATCTAAAGCTAGTTGAGTAGCACTTAAAATGGTTTGGCTCTATGAAATCTAATGTACTTGTATGATTCTGTTTTCTTCTAGTTTGTATGTTCTTGGTCGAATGCACTTATTGTAAGTCGCTTTGGATAAAAGCGTTAGCTAAATGTAATGTTTCCGCCCTGTTTCAAAAGTGCTGATTCTCTGTCTGTTACTTTAGATGAAAATAAGGAGCCACTCCCCACGCCCCTCTGAGAGATATTTGGTTAACAAGAACACAATGGTGCTCTAGGAGGAGATTCAGGTGATAAGGTGGGGGGGGGGGGGGGGTGTTACCTTAGTTGGTGATTGGCTAATGGTTACACAAAACATCGCTATGACATCAGAAAGTGGCCAAAATCTGATCAGCTCATTTTCAGACAGGTTTTTATAGAAATGGATCAGGACAAAAAGGGAGCGAATCTTTTTTCTTGAAACTTCCAGAATCTCTTTACACAGAGGGGACACATGTTGATGTATAAAAGACATGAAGAAGTGGATTTTGCACAATAGGTGACCTTTAAATATAACTCAGACTAGCATGATTGTAAATGCACCTTTTGTCTGACTTCTGAGAAGGACGTTCCATATTTTTCTTGCAGGTATCGATAGTCAAAGTTGGGGAAAGGGGACGGAGCAGGGAAGGTTCCAGATTTCCACAACTTCCAGATGTTGATCCCGGCAACGCACAGCAGCACCAAGAAGCCCACCAGGTAGATCCCTAGCTCCCAGCCGTGCGGGTGACGCACCACTGAAACAAAAACACAAAATAATTGATCATTATTACCATTTTATCAATAAAAGATCATGTTTGGCCCCATAACTAAATATTTGATGGGGGAGTTTGATCACTGGTTGACAGTTGGGAGAAACGCAGTGTAGAAAGTTGGAAGAAACTTTTTATTTAACGACACAAGTAGGAGTCTTCACAAACTCAAAACAGTGGTGGAAAATAGTACATTTGTAAGTACATTTACTCAACTATAGTACTTACACTTTTTAAATATGTGTAGTTTACATGAGTATTTCCATTGTATGCTCCTTTATACTTCTACTGTACTTCACTTCAAAGGGAAATTGTGTATTTTTCCTCTGCTATATTTAGCAGACGTGATAAACTTTTAACATAATGCATCCATCAAACCAGTGGAATAACTGTTTGAGTTAGAAAAAAAGTTAAACTCTGATATATATCACAAAAAGTTAATAAAGAATGTCCTAAACATGAATAATTTGTGAAACAAATGTTGTCTGCAACGGTAAAATTATACTTGATAATCTTATAATGTCATCTATACCTTGTTTTATTCACATATGGAGGGTTTTCTTTTCTGCAGAATGAGTACTTTTAAATGTTTACACTTTAAACACTCTTAATTAAGTTAGATTTTGGATGTAGGACTTCTACTTATAATGGAACATGTTAACATTAACCTAGCTGTACTTTTACTCAAACAAAGGATATCAATACTTCTACAGCACTGAAAACTCACAATCACTGAGCACAGTCAAGTCTTGTTATTTTACACTGAGCATTGAGATGACTGGAGGAGTTTAAGGGATGCATGACGTTTGATGTAATAGTTCGGGAGAAGGTGACAAATTGAAAAGTCTCTCTGAATTAAACGTCAGAGCATCATGATGCGTTTAAGAGAAAGATTGCGAGCCTGTGTCGAGCTGACTTAAAATAAATTGCTTCTGTGAGAGGAGACTGACAGCTTTATCTCTGCTTTTTAACACAAGACATAAGCCAATTATAGGACAAGTTAAAATGTGTCTTTGCTGGCTTTCAGCAGGAGACCAGGTCAGAGGAGTTGTGCAGCTTGTTTAAAAAAGCTGTAAAGCAACCTGAGAGCAGAAGCTAAGGTACACACAGCCTCGTCTCTCTAGTCTGATACACACGTTCACTGATTTACAACAATGTGGATCAAACAATATGCATTAACCCACACAAGGACACAATGCAGAAAGAAACAAATAAGCTGAAACTACTCACCGCTCAGATGGTAGCCTGATAGATCCCCACTTTCAGCGGAGGACATGGTGCTGCAGCCAGCCTGGAGAAATAAACATCAAAACATGTTCAAGTGGCCTTTAATGTCAGATACCACAAGAAAGATTTGGTCTTAAAAAAAACTGTACCTTACAAAATATAACTGAAAACTTCATCCATGATGACATTTGGGTGACTTTCCTCTAAAAAACATTGAATATTAAGCTACAATTACAACAATAAATTATGTTTTGCAATATAATTAAATAACGTTTTAATACTAAGTATTAGCAACAGCTTTTTAAAAACCGAAGTGTTTTAACCTTCTAATCTATGCTTTCAACATGCATCTCAGTAAACACGGCTAAATTGAACTGCTTTTGGCCACAGGGCGATGTCGTGGGAAGCTAACGACTCCTGACATCCTGCTGTTTCAGATACATTACAGCAGGGCTATTCAATTGGCGGCCCACGGGCCAAATCCGGCCCGGGGTGATATTTACTGGCCCTTTGAGTATAATGTTAAAAAGTAATCAAATTTCTTTTTTTAAATGATTTTTTTTGGGCCAGAATGCCTTTATTCCAGAGAGGGTGTTAAATTGAGAGATAGAGGGGAAGATTTTAAGGAAGGCCAGAGCTTCAGCTGTGTCAAATAGATTGTTCCCTTTAGTTAATGTTTTTTAAAAGAACATTATATTCCGATTTGATCATGTCCCCTTTATTGTATTACAGAGAGCAATGTGAGCGTCCATTCCCATTGGATAACGGAGGATTTTACACCCGGAAGTAAGTATTCTCTTTACTGTCGATTGATTTTACAGGAAATCATCAACTCAAAAACACCAGATTATCCTTGGTGATTACACAACATTGATTGGTTTAAATTGTGTACAATGCTTTTGTAATTTTCCCCTTTGATCCGGAGAAACAAATATTTGTTCAGTTTAGGATGGCCGAAGACACTACACTACCCAGAATCCTCAGCTATCGTTGGGACTACACCATGTGCTTTGCTAGACAAACCCGGTGATTTGTCCTCAAGCTCTGTGATTGGTGATGTTGGAGTGGCAGTGTGCGAAGTTTACGCCGAGCGTCAAACAGCATTATGAAATGGAATGAAACCCATCGACGGCACACTATTCAAAACAGGAATCGAACGGCAGCAGACAGAACAGTTTGTGGCTGGGGTGATGGGGGTCTTTTATAATCCTGAGGGCTTTCTTTAAGGTTAACCTGGTATTTTTACTCCACTACATTTATTTTAGTTACTTTACAGATTCTGATTAATGATGTGAAATATAAACAATGCTTAAAGCAGACTTTAGTTACACCTGAGTAAAATTCAGGGAAGGTGATTGTCAAGTGCCAACAATCAGGAGAGATATTTGATTGGAGGACTGGCTTATCTAAAGCCAGTTGAGTAGCACTTGAAATTTTTTGGCTCTATGAAACCTGATGTACTTATATGATTCTGTTTTCTTCAAGTTTGTATTTTGTTGGTCGAACGCACTTATTGTAAGTCGCTTTGGATAAAAGCGTCAGCTAAATGTAATGTAATGTAATGATTGTTGGTGCTTGAGAAGACTAAATATTTATCTGCAGATCCCTATAAAGTATATTCATTACTCGTTATTCTCTACAAATAGTTAATTAAAAACTGTATATAATTGCTCCTTTTGTACATCCCTTTTCAAGATTTCAAGATTACTCTAAACGTGTAATAACGTGCTTTAACCAGTAGGAGGTGCGGGTTAAAAAGCTGTCAAGTTTAGAGTGTTAACAACATAAAATATACTGCTGTTTCTGGTTTAGTTTACGACGGTTCTATTTCGTATATGGCTTCGCCCTCTAAGGCTATCGCTATTGGGTAATCCCCCTGCGCACCCGCGCAGCACTGAAACACTTGTAGTCCACGCCCACCCGCAAGGTGGGCCCCACCCTTCCGGTATAAATAGGAAGGAGGCCCGACAATCTGCTCCCCTCTTTTCTTCAGCACACCGTTACTGAAGCACAAGAGACACTTCAATTGCAGAGTAAACATGAGTAACAATTGTGTGAGAGATTGTCCCTCATGTGGCTCTGGGTTCATAATGAGTTATGACCAGCACAGATAAAAGCAGTATGCGAATCCTGCCTGGCAGTGGTGTAGTGGGGATTTTTTTTACTGGGGGGACTTTATTTTAATCAGGTCATCCCAAAAATGCCACACAAGTGCGCACGCGCGCAGTGCACTCACAAAACGGGCAGACAGGTCCACAAAAACTACCATGCTTAGTCCTACTTTAGTTACTGTACTGCAAAAAGCAGACGTCGCTGCGCTCAACACACACACAGACTCAAAACCATGGACACACTGGCACATAAGTTACATAAACAATGTATAGGCCTAAATTGCATAAGCTACAGCAGGGATCACCTGGACTGCATTATTTGTACTGTCTTAAAACCTTTCCTTAGAATATGTTATGAATTGTAAGGTGTCCTTGGGTGCTTTGAAAGACGCCCCTAAATAGAATGAATTATCATTATTATGTATTATCTGAAACGATGTTATAACTTTTAAAACTTTTTCCAGTCACTTGCCCCAGGCATTCAGCAGCAGCAGGCCATTCACTTTGATTTCATCCCGTTATGAAATGTCATCATTTCGACAATAAAGAAATGCTACATAAACGTTATCTTGCACATTTTATCTAACCATCTCCGTTTCTAACTTTCAATATATTTTAAAAGAGATCTCTCTCTCTAATCTGCGTGCGGGGGCGGGGCCTCACAGACGCGCTGCATCTCTCTCTCGCTCACAGACATGCTGCAGCGCTGTGCAGTGTGCACACAGCTCTGCCGGTAATGAATATTACATTTTGTGAGGAAATGTTTCCACCAATCATTCCAATAAGTATTCCAAAATGTATTCATTTCAGGTTTACGAAAGTAACTGTAATCAGATTACTCGTTTTTCAAATGTAACGCCAGCTGAATACAGTTAGCCTACTTGATTTTTGTATTCTGATTACGTAACGCCGTTACATGTATTCCGTTACAACCCAACCCTGCTTCTAGGCTACTGTCCCGCAGCGCAGCTCCTGCCTCTCTGTTGGACTCTGTCGCAGCGGGGCTACTGCTGTGGTGCGGAGCGCACAAACCAGACTCTTCACAACGAAGGATCACTTCTTCTTCAAGGCAGGGAAGGTTTTGCAGTATGCAGTCTACTGTCCCGCAGCTGCTGCCTCTCTGTTGGACTCCGGTACTGCACACAGTGGTTACTGCGAACGCAGTAACCACGCCGCAGTCACCCCCGTCGTGCGGGCCGGATGAGAATGTCTGGCGGGCCGGATGTGGCCCGCGGGCCGCGAGTTGGTGGTCACTAGGGGTGGGCGATACCACAAAATCTGGATTCGATCCGATACCAAGTATTTCAGGGCCAGTATCGCCGATACCGATATCGATACCGATACTTTTTTTAATGAAAAGCGTCTTATGTACTTTCATATAGGGGAGAGCTGCATGGCATGATTTTTGAACTGAAATCATCATAAATAGACTAAATCTGAATTCATTTTCATGAATAAAGACAGGACAGTTTTTATAGACAAATACACGTTTTACTTTTGCAAATTTAAAGTGCAAACATGAAAAATAACAATACAAAGTGGCCAAAGTAGCGAACTGTCTTCTTGCACACATCACAGTTCGCTAAGTTTTAATGGCCAGTTGTGAAATTGCTCCACACAACGCTGCTCTTTCTCTCAGCCATCATGCGCGTGTGTGTGTTGCACTCGCGAGTCGCTGGCTGCTGCTGACTGCCCTGCTGGCTGCTGTCAGTCAGCTTGATAATCGGCGTTCAGGCAGGGAGCCTCGAGGAGAAGAGGACAGCAGTGGAGAGAGAAGAAAAGAGCATATACTTGTGTTCGTCTGCACATAGTTTTTTGAAGAAATTGACGAGTAGAGGAGACGAGAAAAAAAGTATAACAGTATCGATCCTATTGGCTCTAGTATCGATATTTTGAAACGTAACGTAATATCGGAGGTATCGATATTTTGGGATCGATCCGCCCACCCCTAGTGGTCACTGAGCTACAGTATTGCAACTAAGCAGACAGCGCTGCTTCTTTCTCTATCTCCACTTTCAAAATCTATTTAAAATTCATAACAAACAAACAAAATTCCTAAAGTTGTCCTGAAATTAACTTATTACATAAACGAAACCAAAAATATAGCCTACTTATGCAAACAACATTGAATCTGGACTTGAAATTATTCTGATTAGGCCTAGCTTATATTGCAAATAAGCAGACAGCGCTGCCACACACACACACACACACACACACACACACACACACACACACACACACACACACACACACACACACACACACACACACACACACACACACACACACACACACACACACACACACACACACACACACACACACACACACACACACACACACACACACACTGCGTTTTGAAGACTGATAAATCCGAATTGGATGAACAAACTTTGCAGCCCAGTTTCCCAGCTTTGCAGTCTATCCACGGGTAGCCTCTTGTTTCCTCCGCCACATCTCCTCCGTCCATACCTCTGGGAAAGGTGAGCTTGAGCTAGCCAGGGGAACGTTGCTAGCGCAGCTAACGTTAACGTTAGTGCTAGCATTATCCACGTCTTTAGGCGGCTCTTCTGGTGATGTAGTAGGCCTACTAGCAGCTTCACTTGTAGCTTCGGTGCTAGCCTCTTTCTTCTTGTGAATTATATTCTTTTTAGAAAATAAGTTTTTTCTATATGTTTGCCTGCCATTATAGAGCTTTTTCGTTAGCGTTCTTGAGGGAAAGAGCTGCCGCAAAACCGGCGGGCGGCGAGCTGGCCGTGGGTGTGTCACTGACACACCCCCAGCTCGCTGCGGGGTCACGAGCGTGATGTGACGAATCATCATTTTTTAAGGAAATCGTTTTTATTTTTTATTATAATTACTGTGAAATGTATTATGTTTTTGTCATTATTACAACAAATACACACTTACAACTGATAAGACTGGCAATGACTTTATATTTATTAGACTATTACAAAAAAGATCATGCTCCAAATAAGTGGGGGTACGGCGTACCCCCGCGTCCAACGCCCACTACACCACTGCTGCCTGGGGTCAGAGCACGCGTACACGGCTCTAAACCAGCAGGTAGCATGCACAAACTGCGCCCGTCTCCCCTCGGGCGACAGGAAGCGGAGAGCGGACGCTCTTGCTGCTGCGGCCGAGGAGGACGATTGGCTTACGAGCCCGCGGACGGGGGGGGCTCGTGTCCCTGGGGCCGAGTGCCGGGCAGGAGTCCGACAACTCCTGCCCCTCCTCCTTCCACGGTTCACCGTTCGGTTCTCCCCTCCCTCCTCTCCCCCGGACGGGGGAGACAGAGTCGGAGCAGGGTGCCAGCTTGGCGGCCGAACATGCTTTCCCCCTCTCCGTCACCACAGCGCTACCGGCGATAGGTGGCATCCTAGGGGAACTGCCGGAGATCATACGCAAGGTCTGATAAAATGTTGTATTTTACTGAATGTACCTGTGGGGTTCTTAACGGATGGTCTGGAGGGAATTTCTTGTTTGTTTTTATCTTGTGATGTGTCATTTTGTAAAGCACATTGAGATGCATGTGTTGTATGAAAAGTGATTTATAAATAAAGCTTTATTATTATTATTATTATTATATTCTACAAATCTGACTACTGACATTTTAACAGCAGCATAGATTGAATGTGTGTATTGTGAAGACATACTATAGTTTCTAATCTTACTGCTGGGATGAAACATACATTTAATCACTTCCCTACTTCTGCTTACGGTACCCAGCGTCTGGGACAACACAATGATTGTAAGAAGCAGCAGAGGCTGTTTTTTTAAAGACTAAACCGAACCACATCTTCCTGCGCAGCTCTCTTCCTCCGCAAAGTGCAAAATATAAAAAGACTTTGGGCGCTGGCATGTGTGACTCATTCCTCCGCCCAACCTCCCCTCCTGCTCCCTACACTTGTTGGAATCTCCCCATATCTCGAGGGAAACGAGAGCATTACACTAATGATATAGAAAGAAGACTGGAGGGGGGGCTGGCGGGGGGTTTTGTAAACGCAATTATGCTGAGCGCTTTGCGGACCACAGCCATGCGGGCCAATTAAAGTGGCTGACGCAGTGCAGGGCCACTGACAGCTGCTCTGGTGTGCCCTTAGAAAAGCATGGGAATCTCTCACAGGGAGGGGTATGTGACCACCAACACCCCCCCCCCCCCCAAAAAAAACTCAGCATCAGCTTGGACTTGCTTAACATTTGAGGTTTGAGGAGGTTTAGAAGAAGGGAGAAGAAGAAAATAACAAATATCAAAGATGGGGAGGGAACGAACAAGAGACAAAGAGAGATAAAAGAGAACAAGGCAAGACAGATTTAGTAAACAACGAGGCAGCGTGGGCGCTTCAGCGGGCTTAAGATAGCAGAATACTCACAAAGAAGTCTGACATGCCTAGAAAAGCAATGTATTTTAAAACACAAGGCACACTCATTTTGAAAAGTCTGTTTCAGTTCAGTGCCATGGAGGATTTGGACATCATGTGCTCAGTCAACAAAGTGCAATCATACTCACATCTCACACTTTTGTTACAAAAGCAGATATTGTTTGAGTTGTCAATCATAAAAAAGATGCATATCATACTTTCTTCTGATAGAAAGTAATACAATTTAGGATGTGACCTTTGCTGCTGCCTTCCACTTTCTCTTTCCCCATTTCCACTATCATCAACTAACAAATAGCATCTTCCTTTCTTGTATTGATATATCTAATAAGGGACAATGCACATGAATTTTTCATCTGCAGTCCCAGACAGGTTGATGGCATTAAAACCCAAATGCACGACCCAGAGACAAAGTCTTGAATATAAAAAAAGGTATATTTCTTTTTCACAGTGCAGGTAATCCCTCTTAACAGAGTAGGTGGTGGAAATAACAAAAGGCGCTCACAAGGAGGAAAAAACTAGCATAACAAAAAGAGGACTTAAAGGGCCCATGTCATGCTTTTCCAGTTATTACCCGTCCCCTTGTGTGTTTTGAAGCTTGTTATGCATGTAAACGGCCTGCAGAGTCACAAACCCTCAAAGCACACCCTGTAGCGAGTACAACTCTAACACAGAAAATGCCTGTCTATGCTGCCCCAGAACGCCTCGTTGGAGATTTCTCATTTTCCATTGTTTGCTTCCTGGGTTCTGTGACGTGTGAACACCCAAATCAACAACAAATGACCGGATTGGCCCAAATGGACCAATCCGCGGAGCACCTCACACACCAGGATCCCTTGGCTAACTAACAGGGAGTCCCCATTGACTAGAGCTCCCTGAACGCTGGTAATAGACGAGTTGGGATCGCGGAGAAATGCTCTCCGCAGACCCATTCTCACAGCGTTATAAACCTTTTTCTTACTCAATATCAAGCCACACTTATTGTTTTTACTTTGGCTGTGAGTGTTTGTGTGTGCTCAGGATGAGTTTCGCTTGTTCTCGCTGTATCGCCGACCCGGAAACCGGTCCGCTCCTCGCAGCAGATCGCAGCAGCGAGCTCCAACAAGCCGTTTAGGACAGAGAGTGAATACCTGGTGAATACACATACTATACAGAGATGCTGTTTGAGAAACCAATGTGAGTTTGGAAAATTGCACAATTCAAATCTATTCTAGTAGACCTCAACAATGGAATTATGATCAGCAGAAATGGCCATGACATGGGACCTTTAATAAAAACTTAAGCCAACAAAAAATAAACAAAATAACAAAACCTGACATGAGTGAAAGCGATCCTTTCTGAGCTGAGGCTTGGCACGACCATTCGGGGAAACAAACAAGACAAACTGACACAGGACAGGGGAGAGACAAGACTATTTAAACATGAGGTGAGTGGGAACAGGTGGAAACAATCAGGGGCGGGGCAGACACTGATGATAGCGGGAAAAACACACGGGGGAGGAAGAAAACAGGGAAATGAAAGACAAGAGGTAAATACAAAATAAAACAGGAAATGACAGACAAAATACACAAACATAACTAACACATTTGACGAGACACAACATTTCCTTTGTGGTACAGGTTTGTGTGCATGTTAATGGTCCAGAGGGAGTTTCTCTCCCACATTCATCAATAGTCTGATGAGTAATCTTTTCTCTTAAAACACGGCTGTGAAAGGAAAGGTGAACATTTGCATGAAAGCTTTCCCACTGAAGTGTCATCATCATGCCCACATGATCTCAAATCTCTTCAGATGTATCTCACTGCTGCTTAAGAAGTGCTGTGCCTAATAACATTCCTCATAAAGCCTGAAACGACGTCTTCCTCCAGTGCGCATGAAGAGCAGTTTGTGTCGAGGATGTTTTAATTACTGAGATATGAATAAAATGAATATCTTGTCGCGATGTCAGCTTGCAAAACAGGCCGTGATGAGTAACTGGCATGTGAGTAATGATTTCAAAGAGAGCTTGTGACATTTTCCAGAACTGTAATAAGGCTGTCGAAGGCAAAATAAACACAGGGGACATTTCATATCAACCTTTCATTTTTCTTCTGCATTACAGGTTGAAAAGTCAGGTTTATATCTGAAAATTCACCAAACTAGTTCAATATAGTTCCTAGGAAAGCTTATTTCTTCCTGCAAAAAAACTCTGCCTTGTGTTCACATAATTCTAAATCGATTGAAATACAATGTCTTACACAATTGAAGTAGTATGGACTGTCACATGAAATAACCAGTTTAGCTGTGCAGTAAAGGTTGTTGTTCAAACAGGGCTTTTATTTCATTTTTTATTTGGTTATTTGGATCCCCATTAAGTGCTTTTTTCTGTGTTATGATCAGTAATGCTAAAAAGAAAATGGTCTCATTCTGTTTTTAAAAGGGGTCTTAATCCTTAATTCAGATAGAAATTGAACATGTTAAACCTCTCTCCATCTAATTTCTATTTTTGGTTTTGTTACCTTGTGTCTTCTACACCTGAGTGAAAGATAATCCTCTTACATAACAATAATTATTGCCAAGAGCTCGTCTTTTCCTCCTGCTAACAGCTTGATGCCGGTCCACCTGTTGTTATAAGCCTGCCAGGATGGTAGACAGCAGTGGATTTAGTAAACTGTGTGTTTTTCTAACTTCAGAAGCAGTAATCCCTCATGCTACAGTAGCATAATGCTCCTCTTTGTCCAGACTGTGTGTGTAAGTCAGACTCATGTATCTCAGTGGAATTAGAGTATTTGTTTCCTTGGTTTCTGCAGGGTCGCCAACAGAAATCAATGTGACAGTCCGCCCCCTCCGTGTCTCCGGCTGAACGTAAAGCAGCTCCGGCACGAACAGCAAAACCAACGCACCAGTTCAGAAATCAGCTCAGACTGGATGTAAATATGCCAGAGGAGCCGCTAACAGCCAGAACAAAGACAACAAGAAATTCCCTCTGCATGTTTAAACAGGTCTGATCAATAAGAACAGACACATTGATTTATGTCCACACACACACACACACCCTCACATACAGATGGACACACATAGAGGAAAAAAAGGCCTAATAGAAGAAAGGAGAAGGACAAAAGCGACAAAAGAATTTGATCGTCGAAATAAGTGATGCAGGAAAATAAAGAAGAAGTTAGTATCTGTGTTGAAAAACAATAAGGAAACAGAGAGCAGCTGGGAAATGAAGAAGAAGAAGAAGAAGAAGAAGAAGAAGAAGAAGAAGAAGAAGAAGAAGAAGAAGAAGAAGAAGAAGAAGAAGAAGAAGAAGAAGAAGAAGAAGAAGAAGAAGAAGAAGAAGAAGAAGAAGAAGAAGAAGAAGAAGAAGAAGAAGAAGAAGTCAGCTCGCTCTCCAAACAACTGATCAATCTACTTTTCTTTTAATCTCACCCAATGACTCATAATTAAATGAACTGCCTCACTGCTGCTCGCTGTGAAATGTCCAGATACAACACGACACAGCAATCTGTCTCTCTCTGTCCTCCCTCCTCACACATCTACAGCTTCCATGCCAGCTTCATTTTGACTTCCTGGTTTGGACAGCTCTTAGTGCATGGGTAAGTGGAAGTAGCTGGAGCCGGCCTTTAAATGTCAGCAATGGCGCCAGCACGATGCGGCTAATCCGCTCAATCACTCAGAGTTAGAACAACAAAGTCTGAACGCAAACATTCAACTTCTAAAGGCCGCTAAAAGTGTGGTGAATGTACTGAAACACACACGTTAATGCTGAAGTAGCATGAGGCTACAGACATGCTAGCTTTGAGGAAAATGCTAAGCATGCTAGCATAGTCGCAATGACAATGCTACTACACTGATGTTAAGTAATTGTAACTGCATAAACATATTCTCATACAGTGGTTGGTATGTTATCTTACTAAAATATGTTATTTATGTTTTACTATGAATGTCCAGCAAAACAAGCGATAAGAGAAACTGTGAGTCCCTGAAGTTCACAACCTGTTCAGGCAACAATACTACTTTAGGTTAAGCAACATATTGCAACTTGAGTCAATACATAGAAGAGTTATTAATTAAACATAGAAGTTATGTATCATGAATGCATAGATTGGATATCAAATCAGTCCATCCAGCAGGTGCAAAGAAATGTCAATCATTACAAAACATTTCTTATGGTGGCCTAGAGGAAGTTAATCCACTGCATGGGACCATGAACAACATTGCAATCACTTTAACCATCACACTTAATTGGATAACATTTTAATTTTTACTTGGACTAAGAAGGTTATATTTGAAGTTGACCTGAATGATGTCTCTGAAATATTGGAGTCATTCTTCATCACATTTAGTGTGCAGATCGGTTTTGGATAAACAGCAAAACATCAGATCCGAACACCAAAGTTTTTGTTAATTTTTTTATTACACACATGGCACTTCTTTTATTTACCTGCCCCTACAAAAGTCATCTTCATACTGTCTGATTACGCTTTCTTTATACTTTTAATTGTATGATAACGTATCAATGAAAAGAGCAAAGGCACTTGCATTTTCTTTGTAAAAAGATGATGTCTGCAAATCGATTTAACAGGAAATGAAGTGAACAGAAGTGTTGCTCTTGAGTGTGACAGCAAGCAGAGAATAATTCCCCCTCTTTCTAGTTTGGTTATTCAGGAGAGTGCTACTTAAACAACTCGAACAATGGGAATTTGATTTGTTTCCAAAAATCTGCCCGTTAAATATTTTCTTTTCTTCTTTGCCAGAGAGGGAGAAAAGCTCTTTCTGCAGTTTGGGATCAGCTTACGGAGAAAGGCCTGCTGACTAAATAAAGCTTTACAACACAATTTAATCAGAAAAATGTAAATAGAACATATGTTTGGTTTAATTTACATTATGTTATTATTCAGAATCAGCTTCATCATGGTTTCACACAGGAGTTTCCCATTTATTTCCACACCTGGATGGACTTTGCCAATGATTTGTCATCACTTTTGCAATTTTGAAGTCTTCCTGGTGGTTTAGTGTCAAACTCATTAGACCTCTTCGTACAGTAGATTACCAACCTGACAATTAGGCTAATACAGGACAGGAAAAGCACTTAGTGCTACAAAAGAATCTGTCAGACCCAATTGAATGTTTGGGGAAAAAGGTCCATTCAAGCTGGATGGAAGCTTAAACTCTCCAAAGTAGGGAAGAGCAGTGATTTGAAACCAAGCCACTGCTTTATTGATTAACTATTAAGTATCTGCAGTCAGATACAAATGTATTGGGACAGTAACAGTTTTTTAAGTTTCAACTCTTCTAGGTTAATCTTTACTCGGAAATGATCAAATCAGAAATTGGACAGAAGGAAATGTATTAAGCCCTATTATGCTTTGGGGGGTTTTCCCTTTCCTGTAGTGTGTTCTATAGATTTGTGTGCATGTTAATGGTCTGCAAAGGCTAAAATCCCAACCAGAGCCGGCCAGCTAACCAATCAGAGCAGACTGGGCTCTGGTTTCAGACAGAGGGTGGAAAGAGGTGCTGCAGCACAGGCAGTATGAGAAAAATAAAGAGCTTTTGGAACATTAAAGCACGGAGACGTGTCACATAGAGGCACTAAATACAAATAGGAACCTGAAAATGAGCATCATAGGACCTCGAGCTGGTTGCCTGCTGTGGTGCGGCTGTTGAAACTGAAGTTATACTACAAACTATTTATCATGCATGCTTACACAGATATTGAAAATGACTGGAAAACACACATGTACTGAATATGTGCTGTATAGAGACTGTGTATTTGAAATCAAAACAACCATCGAGAATAAACAAACAGGTTTCCTAAAACATATTTTGGGAGTATTTTCAGCCATATGAGACGAACAACTTTGGGAATTGGGAATCATTTAAAGGACATTTTGAGAAATGCACTTTTTTTTTTCTTGCCAAGAGTAAAATGAGAAAATCAATACCACTCTAATGTCTGTATGGTAAATATGAAGTGGAGCCGGTTGATGGTTAGCTTCTGTAGCTTAGCATGAAGAGTGGAAACTCAAAGGTAACAACATCTGCCGACTAGCATCTCTTAAGCTCGACTTTTACACCACTAATGGCTGGAGATCGCTCCAAGCCAAGAAATAGAGTGGTACATACAGTAACCCCCTGTAAAATAACTAATGATCAATTTTACACTTTGGATTTTATTTGGATTAAACCGATTAGATATGCATGTAATTCATTTATTTTTTCTTATCTTTGGCCAGAGCCACGCTAAGGCAACCAGATAGCTACATATTTACAATACAGATGTAGAAGAGGATATAAACAACAGTTTTAATGCCTGCTAACTTCTCACTCATAAATATGATTCATCGTGCCATGTTTTATGTTACGATTGGTCCCCAGCCTGCTGCGTTCGAGGCATCTCCAGGAGAAGTGAGCTGTAGCTGCATTTGGCAGCACACTGCTCTGACCACACGCCTCCTCCATAAACTGAGGCAATCCATTACATGATCCATTCTGGAAATATTAGAGGCGATACATTAAAGTGTAAGCCAGGTCGATGGGGGGAGAGAGGCTTTTTTAATAACGGCAGACACCGCTACAGTAGAATCACAGAGCCACATCTCAGGGGTTCATCAAAGTGCTCTCAGTTTACTAAATGTAATAACACTTTTCTTATGAGTTCAACAAGGACACATGGAGGGGGAAGCTGTGTGTGTTTGTGTGTGTGTGGAAGCAGGGGAAGCTCACGACAGAGCGAGAAAGAGAGTTAAACGAATGGCTGAGATGATTGCAAGTGCTGGAGAAGGGATTGAATTCTGAGCAGGTCGTATTTCACGCCGGGGAGGAGGCGAGATTCCCAGTGAGACACACACACCAGGATATTTTACCTCTATTGCCAAGTCACTTCAAACAGACTTCCATTACCATTAGAAAGCTCCGGGGAACACACTCGAGGAGCCGGAGAGGACTCAGACTTTTGGAATCATGTTTTAAAAAATGGTGTTCTTTAGTTTGAAATGTCTGAAGCAAAGAGGACTCTGAATGTGCTTCAATTAACCACAGCTTAAAGGACCAGAAGGCAACTCCCACACATCTTTAAACTGTTAATTGATGCAAAAAGCTCTCCTGGTAATTAGTACACAGCGTTTCATTTTTTAGATGGAACAGAGAAAGGGAGCCAAGAGGAAAAATGTATATATATGAGTGTGGGTGCATTCAGGGGGAAACAGGACGTCTACAAAGCCAAGAAAGCGTTCGACGGACAATCAGTCAACTTTAGTTTCAGGAAATTGGACCACAACCAGCTCAGAAAGTCGCAGAATCTAAAAACCTCTGAATTCGTCATAGGCGGACTGATTATTTTGCTAACCAAACGCAACAAAGGACAAACTCTCTTGAGCTTTACTAAACATTTCATCGAATTAGCACGGATCAAAATCACTGAGATAATGACTCACAACCTTTTATGACCCTTTAAAGCAAATCAATGTCTTCTCACGACCCCTTGTCACAGGTTGCACAATCTATTCAGATGAAATGCTTAAGAGACTTGTGTTGATCAAACTAAACAACCCCAGTTTGACAATGGGAGAGATCTACGGTTGAATCATTCGCACTGCATTTCCTGTTTTCTTGACTTTGTATACAAATGCATAAAATACTCCTTAAGAGCATAACGAATAAATACAAATACATGGTTTTGACCTGGAAACCAAGTCAGGTCTTTCTAAACACTAATCAGACTACATTATACGCAAGGTTCTGACACAACTTGGAGATAAACATTTTCAGCAAAATGAGGTGTTCTAAAAAGTCTGACCCTGGTACTGGTAGCAACACCATCTTACAGTTACATTGGTTTTATTTATTGAGCTTTACACTCTGTAAAACCTACTACACTCTGTATCCTTGACCCTTAGGTAATACCCAGTCTTAGTAGTAAAACCTTAGCCTAAGGGTCTATCCTGCAAACACAAGCCTGGCTGACCCTGACTTTCCCACATCCTTAAAGCTGCTCATCAAACCTGCACTAAGTTTTTTTAAGGCCACAGTTAGAGTTCAGCAGAGTGGTGCTGAAATGACAGCTCCTGCACCCTGGTGTTATGTTTCCTACCTTTACTTTCCCCCCTGAGCAATGCTCCCACAGCCGATAGCCTGCTCCTAAAGCTCAGGTGGAGCTGCGATGCGAAACAATATTTAAATCGCCTGAGAGAAACGATTGAAGTCGCGGATTAGGAAACGTTGTGCCAACATAAAAAAAAGCCACCCCGTCTGCCGTCAGCTAATGCTTCATGCTTTAATGAAATCCCTTCACTAACAATACAAAAGCAAGGGAGAAAAAGACGCATGCACGTGCCAAGTCTCGCCATGATGCATGTTGCATGTTGTGCACGGAGCAGTATTGCAGCTGAGTGAACACGCATTTCTTACCCGGAGTTTTCTTTTGGTGCAGTAGGGAAGAAGAAGGAGGATGAAGAGGAGGAGGAGGAGGAGGAGGAGGAGGAGGGGGGGGGATAGACCAACTCCACCGCTCTCCCTTCTTCAGGCGCCTCTCTCCTAATGGCAGCGGTGCCGGTCCGGGCTCTCTATCCCGGGGATGGAGTCCACACTCCCCCCGGAAGATAGGGAGGAGTGTGAGGAGGGGTGGTGAGAAAGAAGAAGAGGAGGAGGAGGATGGTTTATCTTCCACTCGGATGTGTCCGTCTGCTGCTGCTCGCTGGAGTCTGAAAAGCTGCTGTCTGAGGCTTTTCTGTACGAGCCGCAGCTCACCCCCGACCGACCGACTGCAGGAAGAAAGTCCCTCCCCCCTGCAGCGCAACTTCCACCGCCCGGCCGCTCGATAACACGACCACCGCCTCCTCCTCCTCCTCCTCCTCCTCTTCCTCCTCCTCACAGCACAGCAGCACTGAGGGAGACCTGCCTGCTGCACACACACTAACACACACAGTTTGGTGTTATGCAACCGGTGCATGGGGGGGGGGGGGGGGGGGGGAAACTGGGGTGGGAGGTGTGTGATTCAGGAACATTCAAACTTTTCTTACTCATCATCTCTCCTTAACGCTCACATGACCCCCGAGTCTGTCCCAAGAACAAACCTCCCCCTCTTCTTCATCATTATTTCAGCAGTACAGATCATTCAGATGCAGTGATAACACCTCTGAATCTATTCATACTCTCCCGGTACTTTAAAGTACTCCTCACCGGCCTAATTATAACACTTGAATGCTTAAGTAAAATCTCAAAGTGCCACTTTCTAATGAGGCATCTAATATAAAGGGGTTAATGATTCATTAATAAATCATCTGATTGCTTTATAGATCAGTAGTCGAGTTGTATGATGATAAACATCAGCAGAGGGATATTCACAATGTTATTAATTATTACTGAAACTTAAAGCACTGATGCATTATTTAGCATCAATAAAGCCACAATGTATTATAGTATTGGGAAATGTCTTTGTTTTAATTGAGTAATTTATGAGACTCTTATTTTTAAGAGAACTTTTCTGGTTGATATGTTTTTAAGGCAACATATAGTTTTTAGTTGTTTTGTATTAAAGAGGCCTTATCATGCTTTTTGGGGTCCCCTTCTCCATAGTGTATTATTGGTTATTTCGCATGTAAATTGTCTGCAAAGGCTAAAACCCCAAAGTTATCTCCAGAGGGAGTTTCTCTCACTGAGGCACAATGAGGAAAACCTACACTACACCACACTGTTCTGAAGTCTTTACACTGGCTTCCTGTGTGTCAAAGAATAGATTTCAAAATACTGCTGCTGGTTTATAAAGCACTGAATGGTTTAGGCCGAAAAAATACATTTCTGACCTCCTGCTAAGTTATGAACCATCCAGATCTCTCAGGTCTTCAGGGACTGGTCAGCTTTCTGTCCCCAGAGTCAGAACTAAACATGGAAAAGCAGCGTTCAGTTATTATGCTCCAAATATCTGGAACAAACTCCCAGAAACCTGCAGGTCCGCTGCAACTCTGACTACTTTTAAATCCAGACTAAAGACTTTTCTTTGTGTCGCTGCTTTTAATTGAACTATTCATATCTTAAACTGCACTGTAACTTGTATCCATGTATTTTTTCTTTTAATGTTTATTTTATTAGCTTTTCTTTTTAATGACTGATTTTAAATGCCATTTTCTTAATGTCTTTCATTTTTTGTAAAGCACTTTGAATTGCCTTGTGTTGAAAAGTGCTATATAAATAAACTTGCCTTGCCTTACACTGTAAATGGTTACAGGTTATATGAATGCAGAGACAGCGAGGCTATGTTCTTCTTTTGCTGTTGGATGATTGATGTGCCTAAAGCGTGTCTGTGGAGAAGCCTGTCTTTTCCTCTGAGGCCATGTTCTGCAGCTGTGACATTGGATGGCGGATGAAGACAAACAGAGCATGATGAACAGGAATAATGAGATTACAACTCAGCTTTGTTTGCCAACAGTGGTGCAGTCTGATCAAACAAACCTATCACCTGTGAACCCAATCTCCACTCGTGGTAATCTCCCTTGATCTGCAAATCAAATCAAATCAAATCACATTTTATTTCTATAGCACATTTAAAAACGATTTTCGGTCGAGCTAAAGTGCTGCACATGCAGATAATAAATAACACATTCCTACCGATGTAAACAGAAGACAATCAATTATAACATCAAATATAAAAATCAAACACAGGGAAGTGTCATGAGTCGTGCTCTGCTCTGATTAGAAGGCCAGGGTGAAGAAGTGAGTTTTTAGTTTAGATTAAAAAACCCCTAGGGTCTGGGCCGACCTCACATGGAGGGGCAGAGTGTTCCAGAGCCTAGGGCCAGCCGCTGCGAAGGCTCGGTGCCCTCTGGTTTTTAGCCTGGTTTTAGGCACTACCAGTAGCAGCTGGTCAGCAGACCTTAACGCTCTGGCTGGGGTGTAGCGCTGGAGGAGTTCAGCTATATAGGCCGGAGCCAGCCCATTTAGTGCTTTAAAAACAAATAAAAGGATTTAAAAATCAATTCGGAACAGAATTGGAAGCCAGTGTAGTGAGGCCAGAATTGGGGTGATGTGGTCACGCATTTTGTGGCCGGTGAGGAGACGTGCCGCTGCGTTCTGCACTAGCTGCAGGCGTTTAATTGAGGCCTGGTCCATACCCACGTATAGAGCGTTGCAATAATCGAGTCTCGAGGTCACAAAGGCGTTGATAACCCTCTCCAGGTCTTTAAAAGATAAAAAAGACTTGGTTTTGGCCAATACTCTTAATTTAAAAAAGCAGGATTTCACTACGCTGCTGACCTGCTTGTCGAATTTAAAAGTGTTAGTAAAGGTCACTCCAAGATTCATAACAGAGGGGAGGATGTTTGTTTTAAGAGGACCCAGAATGTCAACAGAAGAGGCTGGAGGTTGGGGTCCAAAAAAGATGACCTCAGTCTTGCTCTCGTAAAGGTTAAGAACATTTCTGCTCAGCCAGGACTTCATTTCTGTCAGGCAATCCATCAACTGCTGTAGTGAGTGTTTGTCATTTCCTTTGAGAGGCAGATAAATCTGAACATCGTCAGCGTAGCAGTGGAAGGGAATGTTACGTTTTGTGAGGATTAAACCTAGAGGCAGTATATACAATAAAAATAGGATGGGGCCCAGGATAGAGCCTTGGGGAACCCCACAAGTAAGAGGGGCCTTTGCAGAGGAGAAGGCACCTAGCTGCACTGAAAAACTGCGGTCTGTCAGGTAGGACCTGAACCATGCAAGGGCAGAGCCTGTGATGCCAGCGGACTGTTCAAGCCGTGACAACAGGATGCTATGGTCCACAGTGTCGAAGGCAGCTGAATTGCAAGGTGAAATACATTAATTTTGAAGGGACAGCAATACAAATAAAAAGCATCCTCATAATCGATTGTTTTCTATGAAACACTGAGAGGCAGGTGGAAAGGATTTCCTCTGTCCTCCTTTTAGATTACAAAGAGGAGTGTACGGTGGCTGAGAGGCGCAAACGACAATTACTAAGTGTGCAACACTTTAACAAAGCTTCAGACAAATTTACATTTTATAAAACAAATGTACATTTTATAAAACAAATGTACATTTTATAAAACAAATGTACATTTTATAAAACAAAAGGACATTAGCAAAACACTTTTACCAAAGAAAAAACTATTTAACACTAACAAAAACAATTAAAAAAGATGCGAAACATTTTTACAAAGCTAGAGACAAATTTACAAGTGTCGAAACACTTTAACATTTGCCTCAACACTTTAACATTTACCTCAACACTTTAACATTTGCCTCAACACTTTAACATTTGCCTTAACACTTTAACATTTGCCTCAACACTTTAACATTTGCCTCAACACTTTAACATTTGCCTTACCACTTTAACATTTGCCTTAACACTTTAATATTTGCCTTAACACTTTAACATTTGCCTCAACACTTTAACATTTGCCTCAACACTTTAATATTTGCCTTAACACTTTAACATTTGCCTCAACACTTTAATATTTGCCTCAACACTTTAATATTTGCCTTAACACTTTAACATTTGCCTCAACACTTTAACATTTGCCTCAACACTTTAACATTTGCCTCAACACTTTAACATTTGCCTTAACACTTTAATATTTGCGTTAACACTTTAACATTTGCCTCAACACTTTAATATTTGCCTCAACACTTTAATATTTGCCTTAACACTTTAACATTTGCCTTAACACCTTAACATTTGCCTCAACACTTTAACATTTGCCTCAACACTTTAACATTTGCCTCAACACTTTAATATTTGCCTTAACACTTTAACATTTGCCTCAACACTTTAACATTTGCCTCAACACTTTAATATTTGCCTTAACACTTTAACATTTGCCTCAACACTTTAATATTTGCCGAAACACTTTAACATTTGCCGATTCCGCTCTGTGGAAATCGCCTGGGCCAAGTGACATGGTTTTGCTCATCACGATATACTTTCTCTAACACTAACCCTAACGGACAAAATATGTTTAACGACCATAAACCGGCGGTGTGGGACCAAGAATGTTAGAAAATCTTTGTCAAGACAACATCTTATCTTTTGGTTGATATGTGTCCTTACAAGACTTAATATGCTTAACATTTATGCATTTAGGCTAGTCCTGCAAAAGTCAGAGTGTTTTCGCAGCTGTGATTTAAAACTACAACATTCAGTTCATATGAGGCTCAACAACAGGAGAATGGTGCATTCTGTATGTTTTACCTTTTAAATGTCTCCATCTGGTGGTGGAGCTGCTGTAGTGTTGGCACAGAAATACATCTCGTTCCAAAAAAAATGATGTACAAAACAACTTCTTTACTAAGTCTGTGTATTAGGGCGGTCCTTAGTGCCATGAACATTTTCGAATTCATTTATTTTAAGCTCCAACCACTGGAATTCGTTATGATATAGAAAACTCTCCTGGTGAATTTTATTCAAATTCCAACAACATTTACCCCTCCCTCATCAACCTTGAAGTTTAGCCTCACGTAGGGTGGTCCTTAAAATTGAAAGAGGGAAAGTCTACGCTCCAACCCCCAGAATTCATTCTATTAGTCAAGAAAACTCTCCTGGTGATTTTTTCTCCTCAATCTGACAACATGGACCCCTCCCTCATCGACCTGGGCTGCCACACCAGCAGCCACGGTGCTGCAACTGAGGCTCCACTTCAAGGTTGATGAGGATCGGGAGGGGTAAATGTTGTCAGATTGAGGAGGGGTTGGAGCTTAGACTTTCCAACTTTCAATTGTAAGGACCACCCTACTGTGTATGACTAGTACTCAAGTTGTCAAAAAAAATCAGGAGGGATGGTGGATTTGATCATATGGGGACATAATTTGTGCTGATAACCCGCCGAGGGTGGGAGACCAACCAGCATAAAGATAATTATTATACTCCTAAAACAACATGCATGGTATGGATGTTCAGATACTCCTTTCATTGCTCTTGACCAAGGCACCTCAGAATTAGAGTCGGTCCCCGGGCTGCCATGGCACCACTAACATTAGGGTCAAATTCAGAGGACAATTAGTGCAAAATCTTTTTTTCACTTTAATTTAAAGGGGGGAGGGGATACAAAAATGTGGTTATAATGGAAGTCTATGGTACAAATCTTGTAGGTTAACAGTCCCTCATTTATTATTCAGATGGATCAACTGATTATACTAATAATAAAGTCAAAATAGGGGGTAGTTTTTAGAATATTGAATTATAGTGTATTTTTTCAAAAAAGCAGTAACTGGTATACGATAAAAACTGGTATCTAAAGGGTTACATTTGTATCGTAATTAATTAAATCATTGTGTAAATTAAACACTTCATAAAAAATGTGAGGAAAAAAATTAGAAAAAAATTGATCCGTCATCATTTTATTGCAGTTCAAATACAAATATTTTATGTTAACATTCCCAATGTTACTTTTTTTAACAGGGCATTAAGTGCAAATTGAAATTGTTTACAAAATATGAAAATATATTAAAAGATTATACAGATAATACAAAATAGGACCACTGTTGTCAATGGCTGCCTACTCCACTCTCCCCCATCTCATAGAAGTTTCCAAAGATTTTCATAATCATGCTTTTTGGTCTCAATTTTTCTGGCTCTTGCTTTCGGATTGTTAGCTAAGCAATGGCTTTGAAGCCAAGTCTTGACATATACCTCTGGTCTGAACTTGTTCTTCTGGTGCTGGTGGTATCATTTCATCAACAGTTTTGAGTCTTACCAGCTAGCTAACACGAGAGAAAAACGTAGCTAAACTCCAAACTAAGTTGTTATTGCTGCTTATGTCCATAGATTCCATCTTTGGTGACTAAAGTAATGAGTAATGACTAACATTACTGACTCTTGACCAGGGCCGTTTCTAGCTTTTTGGGGGCCCTATGCAAGATGCTGTTTGGGGGCCCTAGTTTTGACAGTTTTTTAACTACAATGGGGGGGATTCCGAAGCCTTTAAGATGATCTGTGGAGATGCATCAATCTGTTACACTTTAGTTAAACAGGCTAATTTCACGAAAACCAAGCAATTGAAAATTACAAAAAATGATATTTTAAAGGTAAACAATAAGGCTCCTCTATGTCAATAAATGCAAGAGATGCAGCATTTTCTCAGCTGTCAGCCCAACAATGATTTGGACTTTATTACCCCAAAAACCCAAGCCACAGCTTTGCTATCATTGCAGTTTATCCATCCATCCATCCATCTTCTCCCGCTTATCCGTGGTCGGGTCGCGGGGGTAGCAGTTCCAGCAGAGAGCCCCAAACTTTATTTTCCCTGGCGACATCAACCAGCTCTGACTGGGGGATCCCAAGGCGCTCCCAGGCCAGCGAAGAGATATAATCCCTCCACCTGGTCCTAGGTCTACCCCTTGGTCTCTTCCCAGCTGGACGTGCCTGGAACACCTCCCTAGGGAGGCGCCCAGGTGGCATCCTAACTAGGTGCCCGAACCACCTCAACTGGCTCCTTTCGACGCGAAGGAGGAGCGGCTCAACTCCGAGTCCCTCCCTGATGACCGAACTTCTCACCTTATCCCTAAGGGAGACACCAGCCACCCTGCGGAGAAAAACCCATCTCGGCCGCTTGTATCCGCGATCTCGTTCTTTCGGTCATGACCCATCCTTCATGACCATAGGTGAGGGTAGGAACGAAAATGGCCTGGTAGACAGAGAGCTTTGTCTTCTGGCTCAGCTCCCTTTTCGTCACAACGGTGCGGTAAAGCGACTGCAGTACCGCTCCCGCTGCTCCGATTCTCCGGCCCATCTCACGCTCCATTGTTCCCTCACTCGAGAACAAGACCCCGAGATACTTGAACTCCTTCACTTGGGGTAAGGACTCATTCCCGACTTGGAGTGGACAGTCCATCGGTTTCCTGCTGAGAACCATGGCCTCAGATTTGGAGGTGCTGATCCTCATCCCAGCCGCTTCACACTCGGTTGCGAACCGATCCAGTGAGTGCTGAAGGTCGCAGACCGATGAAGCCATTAGAACCACATCATCTGCAAAAAGCAGTGGTGCAATCCTTAGTCCACCGAACTGCAGACCCCCTCCCCCATGACTACGCCTCAAAATCCGAGCCATGTATATTACAAACAGGATTGGTGACAAAGCGCAGCCCTGGCGGAGGCCAACCCTCACCGGAAATGGGTCCGACTTACTGCCGAGGACCCGGACACAGCTCTCGCTTTGGGAGTACAGAGATTGGATGGCCCTGAGTGGAGACCCCCTCACCCCATACTCCTGCAGCACCTCCCACAGTAACTCCCTGGGAACTCGGTCATACGCCTTCTCCAAGTCTACAAAACACATGTAAACCGGATAAGCGTACTCCCAGGCCCCCTCCAGGATCCTTGCGAGAGTAAAAAGCTGATCCGTCGTTCCACGACCAGGACGGAATCCGCATTGTTCCTCCCATTGCAGTTTAGTCGTGTTTATATCCTACATTGGATTTGTAAGCATATAATGCTTCACCGAACACTCACAGGAGGGGGCTTGGCTGTCTACAAATAAAGACGGCTCATTTTAATTCTCCCCAAATATATTGAGGCTGAACCTGAACTTTGAATTCTCTGCTCCCATCATAATCTTGGCGATCTTGTTAAAATTGTTAATGCAGAATTAAAAATACTATGTAACTGGTTTGCAGTTAATAAATTATCCCTTAATGTGGCCAAAACAAATTACATGTTATTCAATACAAAGTCTGAGAGTAGAAATGACTGCATTATACGGATTTGCAATACAGAGATATAACAAGTTGGTGCATGTACATTTTTAGGACTGCTTGTTGACGAAAAACTCAATTGGAAGCACTATATAAATGATGTACAGACTAAACTGTCAAAAACAATAGGTATTTTGTATCATACTAAGAACATTCTTGAAGAAAATATACTCTTTATAACAGTCTATTTCTCCCTTACCTTTAATACTGCTCCGAAATATGGGGAAACACTCAACAAATCTACAAAAAATAATAACATCCCAAAAAAAAGTATTACGAATAGTCTGTGGTGTTGGTAAATATGAACACACAACTCACATATTTAAAAAAACTCAATCTATTAAAATGTGTTGAGCTTAAAACAGTACTGATTATGCACAACATTTTCCATAACAAAATGCCTAATAACATTCAAAAGCAGTTCCAAACCACAGCGTGAACATATGAATGTAAAAAAAGTCACTTGAAAATAAGTGTTCACAATGTTTATATGCAATTATGCATATATTATTATTAACATTATTATACATGCCAAGTGCATGTGTACCTATGTATATATTTATATATAGTATTTTAATTTCCAAAAAAAGATAGTTGAAACTGCTATTGACATACGCAGAAAATGACCCTATATCTAGTTTTCGTATATATATATATATGCATTTATTGTTTACCTGCCCTAACTTTTATTTAATTTTTTCTCCTGTTTTCTTTACTTTTTTGTACTCCTTAATTTCTATAAATGTTTGACGCAATAATGCCGCTGTATTAGAATGATGCACGGGAGGGCTACTTTCCACAAGCTATGCTTCAGCCCTCCCGCTTCTACTAATTTTGTTCATCTTTGTGTGTATGAATTAAACTCTTTTTGTTTTTCGGATGAATACAACAACAACAACAACAAAATACTTTCAGCTTGGGGGCCCCCTAGTGGCCGCGGGGGCCCTATGCCCCCGCATAGTCCGCATATAGGAAGAAACGGCCCTGCTCTTGACTTACCTGAAATGTTATTTTTAGTATTTTTAAATATGAAGTCCCTCAGATCGCGTTGTCCTGGTCGCTTGGCCATTGTGATGGCCGTTACCTGCGCTTCTGGCAGCGAACAAACAGGCGCATCACGGCGCTCTGGCGCCCTCTAGGGCACTCGCATAGTATAGCGTCAGTGACTTGGTAAAAATGTCATTGCGTGTGTGCGTGCTCCCTCGCCCACAGTATTTTACTCAAAATTAATGTTGAAATAGCAGTAATACCAGTGCCACGTTCATTGATACAATTACATAAGGGATGGAAAGGGGGAATGGCAGTTTTAGAAGGGGGATGATTTTGACCGTTTTTATTTCAGGGGGGATGCCATTCCCCCTCAACTCGAGTACTGCATATGACTCATACTTATGATACGTTTACTTACGACTGAAAACTTCAACAACATGCTTTAGTTTCATGTAAAAATAGTCCATAATTTCACTGGAATGAAATGTGGAAATGTTTATGCTTTGGAGTTCCTTTGTGATATTTAATCAAATCTTTAAATCTTAAATAAAATATTTGGAAAAAGATGCATCAAAGCAAAACTCTTTGGATTCAAAGGACATTTTTTAGATCTTTGAGGTACGTCAGCAAAGACTCTTAACATGAGCATCTTCTTAAAATTCACAAAGAAAGACCAAATTCAATTAATTGCAGGTTTCTCTTTGGTTTAAAACATTCACAGTGGTTTTGGTATATGTTCAAATCCTCTGAGAAGATGAATCTGTTTCCAGTTTTAGTTTGGTCACTCTGAATAATTAAAGGCTCATTATCGGCCCGGGGCTTGAGGAGGGTTCGTATTTTTTAGTAGACTGATGCTAAAGATCGTCCGAAATGAATATAAACCAAGGGTGTCACTGCCCAAACTGCTTATAATCCTAACAATATAATTTAAGTACGTAATACAATTGAAGCAGTGTTCAAATATCACAAAAAAAAGTCTGTCTTAATCTACTTCAAACTATGGCTGAACGATTAATCAATTTTAAATCGAAATCACGATTTGAAATGATGCAACTATCAAATCGCAAAGCCTGCGATTATTATTTATTTATTCTTTTTAATTTTTTCTTGTGTCAGTCATCCACACCAATCAGAAGTGCTGTGCTCCACATGTACCAGCCATTGTTAACCAATCAGAAGTGGCCCATGATAGAATATTTTTGAAATCAGGTTAGTAATGCTCCATCATATGTTTTACATATATTACAGGGTGAATAGAATAGGGTCATTAGTATATTTTAATATTGTCTGCTTATCTGTATTATTGTGTTGCATTGTTGGAGAAGCCTGTGACCTAAGATTTTCAACGACATAATTACTCTGTGTTAGTTTGACAATAAAGAACCTTGAATCTTAAACTGAAGCTCGACTTTAAAGCAACCCAACGGAAGTTTCATGTAAGTTTAGTTCTTTCACTCGTAGCTCGGGCTGCGGGGTGCTAGAGACGGGAGCATGTTGATACGACCTTCCTAGCCGGAGATATGGCCGCATTTTACAATAAACTTCCGTTGGGTCGCTTAAAAACAAAATCGCAAATCGAATCGCAATGTCTGTCAGAAAAATCGCAATTAGATTATTTCCCCAAATCGTGCAGCCCTACTTTAAACCACTCCTTTCTTTTACAATCGGTACTAAAACTCCAGTTATTCTCTAGAGGAGTAAATAAATCAAGCATACCACATAAGCAATAACACAATGGCACAAAGTGTATTTATAAAAACATATATTTATTGTTCTGTTACTGTTGGTTAACTTGATCAACAATAAATGGAGGCAGGCCAGGAGACTAACTGTACACATTTTAAAAGAAAGCCTTAGAGAGCTTCAGTTTTTCTGTTCAGTGGCAATCAACAATGCAAAGAGAGAGAGAAACAGCTGATGATGTCGGGTTGAATGGTGTGTTCAAAAGTCATTCTCCAGCCTCTTCCCAAAGTGGTTCATCTCCTAAGCTTTACACGAGGGGTAAAAATACTGTACATTGTTCTGTATGTAAGGGGTTTGAAGAATAATATTTGTGTATGAATCCTCTGTGTAGGACAATGATTTCCCTCCCTTCAAAACAAGCGAAGAAAGTCAAGCTTTCAAAATGAATAAAATGATAATTAGACTCAAAGACAGAAATAGAGGTGCTCCGTACGCGACAAAATAGTGTGTGGATTAAAATAGATAAAGGTTATATATTTATACTATATATACTATATAAAGGCTTAAATCTCTAGATACAAGGACAGCCACCAGTGCTGTCCACACACACTCCTTAGTACACAAAACCTTTAAATGCAGCAACACACTCACACCTGCTTTGTCTCGTTTGCGCTCCGTGGACCGTCTCGTACTGCAGTAAAAGGATCACAGGACATTTCAGGACACAAGCTAAAGAGCTGCAGATAACCAGAGAAAAGAACACCAAGTACAGATTACATGTGAATTAACGATGCTTTTCAGAGGGTTTCACCATAAACGCAGTAAAAAGTGGAAGCAATGAGTTGTTTTCATGGTGGCTTGATAGGCTACTACCAGTGACTCTAAGCTGAAAGGTACAGATCAATAACACCGAGCTCATTTAATTAAAGCAGAATGAATCCGTTGAGTGACAGGAAGTGAGCATCAATGCCATCGTACAGTATTGGCAGGATGACAAGAAAGTGGACGGGGAACAAGACAGGAGGAATAGAGGCGAGTCTCTCTCTCTTCAAGGCTGTGGATGATTCTTCTTCATATGTGAAACTAAGTGGTTCAGCTGGAAGATGAGTGAGTCTCCGAAGCAGATGAGACCAGGTCCAAAAAAATGTCTGTTTCAGTCCACGCAAAACCTTTACATTCCACACGCTGCAAAAACAAATCCAGTTCCTCAAATTCCCCCGGGAACTTTTCTCAAACTCTCCTGCACCCTCGCGTATTCAGTCTTCACCGAGGACGTTCACACTGAATGTGAAAAATGTCATCTGTAAACGCAGAACCGTCCGAAAACAACTTGACAAAAACAACGCAACAGACGAAGAAACGTTTTTTTCCGCAGTCCCTGAAACATCCCTGTCTCCCATCCACTGTAAGAAGTCCGGTTCACTTGCAGGAAATGGATCAGTTTATGTGCCACAGAACTAATGGAAGGTTAGTAAAAGACTGCTTGAAATGTTCTAATCTCCAAAGGAAATAAACAAAAATAGTCATTGCACATACTCCGGCTAGAAAGCAAGCTAACAGCCGAAGAAGTTGTGTCCCATTTTCGCTTCAAAGTGTTTGAAACATAAGCCGAAATTAACTCAGTGTTAACCACTAACGTGTGGCATGGAACAACATCATTCAACTCCACACTGGCTTTTGTAATCACAAATAAAGAGTGACATCTCACTTTGAGTCACGGCTAAAACCCAATCTAGTTATTGTCATGTCGGACTGCATTATGTAACAAACTGAAATGAACATCTCTTGTAAAAATGTGTCGAAGTATCTTTAAACTATCTACGTGGATGATTTGTGGCAGATCTTTGGCTTCAGTGGTTTTTTTCATTCGTCTAGAAAAATGATTTGATTCGTTTTTTCCCCCCAAATATGTTTAATCTGAAGTGTCTTTTCTTTATCTTCTTCTGAAAATTGTGTTTTGAAAATCTCAGATATATCTCAACTTCTGATGCTTTCTGAAGTCTAGATGATTACGATAGAGTTTTGATGTGTAACATAAAATCCCCACTTTATTCCATTTGATGGAGTGGAGACGGCTGCCATGCAAACCATTTAAAATATCATGATATCTGTAGTCTTGAAGGACTGAAACATTTCAAAAAGTCCCTCACACATTTGGTAAATCTCTTCAATCTGGAACTTTTAGCGTTTGAACATTTGAGATGTGACGGGCTAAAGCAACAGATGAAGCGATTAAAGAAGAGACGTCGCTGCCAGGAGCCAGAATGACGTCAACCTGCTAATAATGTTTCAGTTTGCTTTAGACAGCCACTTCATCTGCGGGACTCTGAACCGTCCCGCTGTTGCTAATGAGCGCTCAGAATAACCGTGATGGTGATGGATGTGAACGCCTCACTCTGTGGAGCGATGTGTTCATGAAGGCAACACAGACACACCCAGCCCAGGAGTTTTATGTGAGCACTGCAACAACAAAGCTGACTATACGCTTACATCACACATTAGCCTGAGCAGAGGGGGCCACACAGGGGGGAAGTTGGACCTGTTGCCATAGTAACAGCTGGCTGGAGTAGCTCAGAGTGGCTGCGTCGGGTGGAGGGTTTGTGTTTGATGGCTCTGGGACTGGGGATGGGGCTGCGGCTGCTGCAGGATGTGCACCACCCGGCTCAGCGTGTCCGTGGAGGCGAAGGCCAGGTACTGACAGCACAGCCAGTCCTCCAGGCTCACGCCGCACGCCGCGTCCAGAGAGCGCTCCGCAAACTTTATCATCATCAGCGTCCGCTTCAGGTCCAGCCAGTTCTGGAGGGTGGCCTCGCGCTGGCTGGAGGTCGCCCCCGACATGGGCCCCGAGCTGCTGCAGCCCAGTGCCTGGAACAGGTCCTCCCGGGGGCCCCAGAGCAGGCACTGCAGGCAGGCCCGGGCCTCCGACATGCGGATCCTCTCCGAGGGGTTGACGGTGAGCAGCAGGCGGGCGAGCTGCTGCAGGCCCTGAGAGTAGAGCGAGCGCACGGGCAGCGGCGGCAGGTCGGCCCACGTGTACTCTCGCTCCTTCAGCTCCGGCGTCTCCTCAAAGGGGTTCGGCCGGTGCAGCATCTCGTAGATGAGGATCCCCGTCTGGAACTCGTCACACTTGCGGTACTGAGTCGCTGTGACGATTTCCGGCGCGAGGCGTGATTGGTCGCGCAGCGTTCCGGGGTCGGAGGCCACGAGAGCCGTTTTCTGTTTGGCTTGAGAGAAGTTGCTGATGATGAGGCGGGCGGGGCAGGTGGCGTTGGCAGCGGCACCGGCGGGGGTCGCACCAGAACTGCTGCTCCCCCCACTGCTGCTGCTGTTGTTGTTGTTGGGCTCCAGGGGGTCCGTATTCCAGGGGTTTCCAGGTGGCAGTGCACCAGCAGCAGGTTCTCCAGCCGCAGGTCGCAGTGCGTCACGTGGTAAGGCTTCATGTGCTCCAGGCCAGAGCACAGCTGCAGCAGCAGGAGGCAGACCTGCCGCTCGTACAGCTCCGGGTTTGTGGGTGTGTCGCGCCACGCCCTCCCGGACAAAGTCGGCCACCGTCTGGAAGGGCACCTCGCGGGTGATCACCACCACGCGGCTCCTCAGGCGGCCCACCGTGTTCATGTGACCCGCTGCTGGGGTTTCATCTAGTTTACCGTTTGGAGCTTTGGAGTCTGTTGTCTTTGTAACCCTCTCAATGTCTTTCTCTTTCTCCTTCACATCTTCCTCCTCATCCTCTTCCTCCTCCGTACCTTCCTCCTCCTCCCAGGGCAGCAGGCGGCCGGGCACATCAGCCAGGAAGTGTCCACAGTCCTGCTGGATGTTGAAGTGCACGGCCAGGCTCTGCCTCACTGCCAGGCTGTGGAAGAACTGCTGCTGGGTCTCCTTCACTTTGCTCCGACAGATCTGCAGAAATAAACATAATAAAGACAACCTTTTAATATATGTAAGGTTTGAGCTGTAAAACCTCTCATGATGAAGATATAGGAGAAATACAATTTACCAAACTACCAATACTGATATTAAAGATATGTTGTATTAGTCTAGTTGCCTAATGATCCAATGAAAGGACAAAAAATAGACCTTACTTCAAAGTGTGTCTCCACAGCCTGATACTTATTATTACCGTGTGCCATAGAGCTCCATTGTTGTCCAATGACTATAAAAAGTGCACTAATGAGCCACACTGTTGCACTGGGTATCATTTCCCTCTATTACCATGAACACAGGCAGTGTCCTTTATTGAGTCAGTCGCACACACACCTCCCTTCTCACTGCAATTATCCCTCGAGCACTGAATGTGTACAAATACTCTGAAAAAAATAGTCCCAGACAAATTCCTTCTCTCTAAGGGGTGTCTTCTAAAATAAACAGCTGCTCTGGAGAATTATTACAATTGAAAATAAAATGACATTCATATTTTGCACCAGTTTTAAAGATTCACATCTTCACTAAATATACATGCTGGCATTGAGAGCCACAGAGTAAGGAGGTCGGAGAACTGAGGGTTAAGATACATAAGGACATTTGCTTTTTTTTATGATGAACAATCATTTTATTTGATAGATGTTTCTGCATGTAAATGTTTCACTTCCAAGCACTTGTGAAAACCTCTGCAATTACTATAGATCTTTCATTCCAAATACAATTAGAATGAATAGAAATGGCCTCACAGGGAGACACCATCAGGGAACAAATACACAATGCAAGCCGAGAATGCACAGTCAGTGTGAAACCAAATATTTTCTAGGTTTTAAAACTCTCCGTCCTGCTCCGATTCTCTGGAGCATTTCCGCAAATAATATTTAAAGCGGAGCGTAACATGGAGCAGAGTTCAGGCTGTCACCACCGCGTCTGTCTGGAGCTCAGTGACAGTCAGCAGCTCTCTGTGTGTCTGCACTGTGATCACAGCACAGAGGAGAGGAGTGATGATCGTCTCTGCACACGTCACTACATTTACTAAAATACCAGCAGAGCGGGAAAAGTCATGAGATGTTACTAAGATATTTTCGGCTGAACAGTGCGAGTTATTTGTAGTAATGATCTTATTCACACTTTAACTTGAGCACAAAATACTCTTCACTTTAATTTAAGCACACATTGGAATGACTAAAATATAATTGAAATAGATTTTTAGATTCAGAGTACGAATCTGTGGGGCCAAAAGAAAATGAATCTAATGAGAGCAGCTTTAATATGAATTAGAGCTATTATTTCTGATGCTGTGTAGTGCTAATGATGGCATTGTGTGTCTGTGAAGGTGCACTGCATGGTCATTTGTTTATATATATTAATTTCCCCAAAAATGGTTTATCTAAAAATCGAATCTCATAAAAAATCTGATTCAAAGTCTTTTAAGTATTTCGCAATGGGACTGCTGTAGAAAAAGCAGTGATGGGGCATGGATGGATTAGGACCTTTCTCTTCCAAACACACTGTGTAACGCTTTAGGAATGTGCATGTTTACTAATGTTTGTTCAGACATGTTGGCTCCGAGACTCCAGCTGTCTCCTGATAACGCTTAAGGACAAATATGTACATTTTTCGTCGATTATATATCAGATTTTCTAAGCAGTATTCCTGATTCTAACACCAAGGTTAACAGGTAATCCTTTTAATTGACTGATTCCTTAACGCTGACATTTCAGAGATACTTGAACGTACACTGACTCACGTGCTGAATTCCACACAGATATGCTAAAAGTGGATTATGAATAATTAGCACAGCATTAAAAATGTCATTTGCAGAAGGATCAACTTCACTTGGGGTGTGAAAGACGGCAGGAGGAAGAGCACATTAAAGTAGTGAGTTGGGGAAGGATTAATTGGGAGGCTAGGACCAGTATGCTGCTCCTGGTTGCCTCATTTATGGATGAGCATCATAAAAGACTTTCTCTTGAAGGCCTGCTGATAATAGGAAGGCTTTGAAGTGCTGTGGGGCGCAGATCGCTTGGTGTAAATTATGCAACCTTCATCCATATCTGCTTAGCTTTAGAGCTCACACACACACACACACACACACACACACACACACACACACACACACACACACACACACACACACACACACACACACACACACACACACACACACACACACACACACACACACACACACACACACACACACACACACACACACACACACACACACACAGGTTTCATTGTACAAGGTTGTGCCCTGAAGGCTCGAAGATTAAGTGCCAATATTTCCGCACAAACATTTTCCTCCACCTTCGGTTAAGAGAGTGGGAGGAGATTCCTCGACACAAAAACAAAATACAAGGATCCATTGTGTCCAAGGCAACTGGAGAAACTACCAGACTCCCATTTTATCTTATCTCAACGCAGGGAGAAAGCAAAAGCCAAATACCAAAAAAGCACACGCTAATGAATTCAAACCATAAAAAAGAAGTTTCTTACATGATTTAGTCTGGCCTAAAGCAAGAAGATGTATATGTTTGCAAAATAAAACTGCTTTGATGGGAAAGTGGGACAAAGTATACGTTGTATTTTGTTGGACGAACGCACTTATTGTAAGTCGCTTTGGATAAAAGCGTCAGCTAAATGCAATGTAATGTTAGTTAAAGGAGAGGTGTCATGGCCATTTCCACTGATCATAATTCCATTGTTGAGATCTACTAGAATAGATTTATACTGTGCAATTTTCCAAACTCACATTGGTTTCGCATACAGCATCTCTGTAAACTACGTGTATTCAGCAGTATTCACTCTCTCCACTAAACGGCTCGTTGCAGCTCTTGCCCCCCCCCTCCCTGTGAGCACAGTGTGCTCCGTTTGGTCGGGACGTTGTGAATCGCGCTGAGCTCCGTGGAGGTGTGATTTCCTTGTTTAGCGATACACAGCCAAACTCATCCTGAGCACACACAAAGTCACAGCCGAAGTAAAAACAATAAGTGTGGCTTGATATTGAGTAAGAAAAGGGTTGATAAACGCTGTGAGAATGGGTCTGCAGAGAGAATGGGTCTGCAGAGAGAATGGGTCTGCAGAGAGAATGGGTCTGCAGGGAGAATGGGTCTGCAGAGAGAATGGGTCTGCAGAGAGAATGGGTCTGCAGAGAGAATGGGTCTGCAGAGAGAATGGGTCTGCAGAGAGAATGGGTCTGCAGAGAGAATGGGTCTGCAGAGAGAATGGGTCTGTAGAGAGAATGGGTCTGCAGAGAGAATGGGTCTGTAGAGAGAATGGGTCTGCAGAGAGAATGGGTCTGCAGAGAGAATGGGTCTGCAGAGAGAATGGGTCTGCAGAGAGAATGGGTCTGCAGAGAGAATTTCTCCGCGATCCCAACTGTCTGTTATCAGCCTGCAGCCAGGGAGGAGAAATCAGCAGAGCTGCCTGCACTGAGTGTGTGAGGAAGTCGTGGATTGGTCAATTTGGACCAATCAGCGGAGGCTTAACGTAACGGCTCCGCGGACGTAACGTAACGGCTCCACGGATTGGCCCATTTGGTTCCGGGTGCCGCATGACCGTATCGCGTCATAGTTCTGGGCGTGGCTACTGGGTGCTTCTACGACACAGCACCCAGGAAGTAAAAAATGGACAATGACGTTTCACCAACGAGGCGTTTTGGGGAGGTATTTTCTGTGTTAGAGTTTTACTCACTACAGGGTGTACTTTGAGGGTTTTGACTCTGCACACCGCTTACATGCATAAAAACCTTCATAACACACAAGGGGACGGGTAATAACCGGAAAAGCATGACATGGGACCTTTAAGTTGTGTTTTCAATAGTATGTGTAGTTGAAAGCTGTAGTAATACGCAGTAATGGTACTTTCGGCATCTAGCAGTACCATAAACTGGACAAAATCAACTCTAAATCTTTAAGTTATGTTCACATCGAGTGGTTTTACATTGAAACATTATTATAATTAGGTTTATTATTGATTAATATGCTAATGATGTCCTTGATTAATGATTGGCTTATGAAATGTTAAAACATAGTACAATTACAATGTTATAAAACAGAAACAAGTCAATCCTTTCATTTGATTAGCTGGAGCAAGTCAATGATGAAACATACCTGAAATGATTAATGATCACCAAAATAGTTCCGTCATCTTGTAAGTGATTTTATGTCACTAAAAGACGTGTTATTGTTGCAGTGATGCAGCATGTATCTCCTAAATAAACAAATGATGTGGATTCTATTAGATTAAAGTTGGCAGGAGAAGTGAGCATGATTCTCTGTATAATGACATTGCAGTAAACACTGGACTTTAAGAAAATCTATAAAGGGCTCGAGGCTAGAGGAAGCATGTTTGAAGCTTCATATTATACCAGCATTATACTGTGAATAAAAACGGATAGAGTCGATCTTAATGTTGTTGCCGGGCAGAATAAACTGATTTATAATTGCATTGCGAAGCACCTTGAGATGACGTTGTTTTTAAAGAGTGCTATCGTGTGTATGAGGCTCACTGGCAGTGAATGTAGTTGATTACTTTAGTTGTTGTTATTGTTTGTTTGTGTTCTTTGTAATGATTTTTTCTCTTTGTACATACAATCAGTACAGAACACTGTCTCATTTGTATGCATACATGTTGCTTTCCATCTCTAAATGACAAACACTGTTTATGCATTGTCGAAACAGAAAGTGTGGTATATATATGAAATGTATTATTATTGTTATTATTGTTATTATATTATAAACAGGTCAGATATCTCACCTTGATGGCGTAGTTGACCAGTGGGTCCTTGGCGTAGGAGGCGGTGTAGTACACAGCGTCCCCCGCCTCGCAGCAGGGTCTCCCGGTGGTCAGCCTGAAGTGAGACCAGCTGTCAGTACCGAATCTCAAGTGGTCCTTCTGACCGGCCATGAAGCGGTCCTCGCACTTTGCTGAGAGCTTCCTCAGTGTGTCTGTGTGGAGCCCCCGGATCCTCCCCACCACCTCGTCCCAGCTGTCCAACCCCCGGTACAGAGCGGGTCTCTGGGCTTTGGAGCCTCCGGCAGCAGCAGCAGCAGCGCCTCGACCCGCTGAACGACCCCTCCCGGCCAGAGACTCTGTGCTCAGATAGGCCCCTCCTCTCTCTGCTCGTCGTGGCGCTGGGTGCAGCAGACGCAGGTTGAGGAACCAGAGAGGACACGCTGTTAGTGGGGCGGACTTTGTTAGTAGCAGCTGATCTCTCCAGAGAGTCCCCGCTCTCCTGGTCGTGGACGCGGTGAGGCTCGGAGCTGAGGGAGGAGCTCTGGCTGGCCGTCTCCCACGTGGAGTCCAGGTCGTAGATGGGGTTGGCCACACTCAGGTTGGTGCCCCCAGGGCGAGCCTCAGCCCGGGCTCTCAGGACAGAGTCTTTGCCGGCGAGGTTGGGTTCGGTATTGGAGCGAGGAACGTTCTTCTTAGGTAGAGGGGGTGGTGTTGCCTTCAGGGCCGGCTGGTCAGCAAGGCTGTCCAGATCGATGGAGGCTAACGTATCGTTGGATGCTTTGATGTTTCGGGGTTGTTTCAGTGGGATCATGTTTGCTCTGGATTGACCTACAGGAAAGAAAGATAACAACATGTTTATTGGATGAACAAGAATCAGTCCAATTCAGAATGCTGAAACCAAAGTGCAAGACACATGGCAGTTTGAAACAGCAGGAAATACAGCTTTAATTCATCTGATTTATCGTTAATACATTTAGATAATGTAATGACCGCTTAGGCAGCTTGCGTTGGTGGAAAGTAACATACTGTGATTAGTGAACAGAAAAGTACATTTATTTCCACATTGGACATGGGTACAATTTACTTACTTAGTACTTGGACATATATACACTTATGTATTTCCAGTTTATGCTACTTTACATTATTGCTCCACAATATTACTCAGGGGAATATTGTGCTTTTACTTCACTGCATTTCTCTCAAATCAATATTTTTCATGGCAGCTTCAGCAATGAAATCACCATTATTACCGTTATTAGTGGCATCAAAATATTCACTGAATAAATATTGGTTCAAAAAGGCAAACGTTTCAGGATCTAAAAGGTTGCCGTCAAAACTGAATAAATTGGATATGTTAATACATTTTTTTGATCAAATGTGAATAACTGAATGTCACCTTCCAAAAGACAGATCAGAAGTCTTAACAGCTGAAAGTATAAAAACGACACTGAATGTATCCTACTCTCTTTTGCCACCAGTATTCCCCTGTCTGCCACATGGTGCTTCCAGCCGCCCTCTGGCTTGCTGCCTCTCTTACAGACGAGAGGCTGGCACAAGGATTTATGCTGCGGCACGTGAGAGAACTAATGGCCTTGAGGAAAATCCAAGCCAGAGAGCAGGACAGCTGGGCTCAAGTCGCCCCTCCAACCGTCCAGCTGCTCAATCTGCAGTTGTGTTCAGCAGCGAGGCTTAAAGAGGCAGCGTAGAGCGCATCCATCAGTGACCTTATTTTCTGGGCTGGTGGTGGGAGGGAAGTGAAGGGTTGAGGGGTTGATTAGACAACCTCCATGTTCTCTTGAGTCAAGGACCACAGAGGCAGATGTGTCAGAGACAAGCTGCAATATGAAAAGATCAGACTGAGCCGTGCCACTTGCATTGTGGGAATATAACAGCCTCATAGTTTTAATTGAGCGGGTGTACGAGGTCACAGACAACCCTACTGCACATCTTTAAACTCACCAGGGAGTACCCCAGTTTCTAGGAGGATCACGATGAGAGGCTGCTGAGTGTTTTAAGATGTCTTTCAAAGTCACATCTTTTGCCAAATGATCCTCCATCCCTACGATGAAGGCATTTCGTCGAACAAATGCCTTTCAGAAATTCTTGTTAAACGCTACGAGTGACTCATCACGTGTGCTTGACGCTGACATCATTTTTAAGAAAGCAGACGAAGCCTTAAGAAAGAGCAGTCAGGATAAAGTAAATGAGTCTTGGTAATCCTCCCTGGAACGGGTGTATTTAATGTGTTCCTTCACCAATCTGCAGTAATCCATCCAAGAAACAACCTCCCTCTTCAAGTCAGAGGCAACTTCTGTGGCAGCAGTGTGGCTGTAACTAAATGCCAGCAGACTAACTCAGTTTGTGAATGTAAACAAGTAATACTTTAATGTTCAGAAATAAAAAGTGATGGTTAAACAACCTGCTGGGGGGACAGAAAACCCCACATGGCTAAGTAATGTGCTAATTATTTTGTCAATTGCTCTATCAATATATAGTTTAGTCTGTTATCTTTCAATTTGATATAAAAAAATGGGCATTCAAATAGTTTTCAGAGCCTGAATTGGACGTCTTCACATTTATTTTCCTCTTATTTTCCTTTATACTGAATAAATAGTTGGGAAGTATTCTCCCATTACCAAACATTATCAAACTGTGTTCCATTATTTCTATTTTAATACACTTTTCATTGTAATCCCTAGGGGTGTAACAAAGGGCATTTAAACATAATACAAAAGGCTCTTAGCTTATTCTTAATCCAATCCAATCCATTTCATTTCTATAGCACATTTAAACAAAGTGCTGTACACCAATAACTGTGTAAAAACATAATATAAATACATACAAACAGACAGGACATGAAACAAATGTAAAACACGAGACGATGAAACCAGATCAGAAGCCACAGACTGTGAAACGTTCCTACATGACGTAAAAACTATCCAAAACACTAGTAAGATAAAAACCCAATGTAAAAGCACAAGTGTCACCTGGCCTGTAAAAGCCAGGGAAAAGAAGTGGGTTTTTAAACGAGATTTAAAAACAGGCAGAGTTGGAGCAAGTCTAACCTGGAGGGGGAATTCATTCCATAACTTTGGAGCTGCAACAGCAAAGGCTCCGTCTCCTCGCTGCTTTAACCTCGATTTTGGGACGACCAGAAGGAGTCTGTCAGCAGACCTCAGTGACCGTGTGGGTGTGTATGGTTTTAAAAGATCTGCCAGGTACGATGGGGCTAAACCGTTTAGGGCCTTGTATGCGAACAGTAAAACATTTTATTGGATTCTAAAACAGACTGGTAGCCAGTGTAACGAGGCGAGTACAGGCGTAATATGTTCACGCCTGCCTGTCCTTGTAAGGAGGCGCGCAGCAGCATTCTGGACCAGCTGTAGGCGTGACAGGGAAGCCTTGGTTACTCCAATATACAGAGCATTGCAGTAATCCAGTTTAGTGGATATTTCAGTTTAGTGGACATTTCATTAAGGAACTTAGTTTAGTGGATATTTCATAAAGGAACATGAAATCTAACCTGGTATCCAATCTTTGATAAATTAGACAGTGTAACATATGATGCATCCTAAAAAGCAAAAACCTCAAAATAGTGTTGCGCAGTAATTGAAACAGAAAACAACGTCATTATTTTCAATTTACAACACAGTGATGCTCAACTGAACTCCTGACCTGTGTCCTTCTCCATGGGATAAAAGAGTGTCAAAAGCTCTCCAGAATCTTATCCGGATTAAAAGGATGATTGTATTTTCTTCTCCTCGTGATCAAAAGCCTTAAGTGTCTGAAACAACTCCTTTGCTTTTGCTTTCTATGACCTTAATCCAAATCTGAAAAACGCACTCAGACAAATTGCTATATATAGAAATTCCGTTGTTCTGTTTTGAAGACAATCCGTTTGCAACTCTAGAGCACAATATAATGAGAAGCAGACAAAGGAACTTGTTGCCGTAGCCGAGTGATTACTGTTCAGTCCTCATGGTTCAAAAACGCGATGCAGGAGGTGGGTAGAATAAAGAAGAAAAGAGAGGAGAAAGGAAGTGAGAGCAGAGGAGGGGGTGGCTCGAGATGGTAAAAGTGAGAGAAGTGACAGAGAAAGAGAAATATAAATAGGCAAGGGGGTGAGCAGGAAGAAAACAGAGACACACAAAGGGGACAGCTGGTGAAATAGATGATTACTGAAAGATAAGGAGGAAAAACGAGCCTACCTCAAGTCCACTAATGCCTCAAAGCTTTAAGGTGTGTTAAGGTGTTTAAGCAGAGTGAAGCATCCCTCCCTGCTTCCATCTCTGAGAATCTGCTGGTGCCAACAGGCTCAGCGCTCCCACCAATACTGGAGATTTGTCTGTGAGCGAGGCAGCGAGCGCTCTGCCTCCTACTGCCTGATGCTCTGATTAAAACACCAGTGTGGGTATACTGAGAGAGAGACTCTAAGAGGATGTGATTCTCTACTGAAATGTGCAAACAGAGTATTACTGGAGAAGCAAGTGTACAGCAGAGAGCGAGGCAAATCACTAGTTTTAGTGCTCATCTGACAATAGACAAGACACAATTGGAAACTTCAATCCCACTCAGAGACAAGGTTGTCAATCTTAAAGGCCACACACACTACGGTGAAAATGTGTAGTGTTACTGAACAATGCTTGAAAGCCCTCCTGACACGTTCCTTATTAGCAACACGAAGAAGAGTAAAAATCAGGCTGCAGGCAGCTCATTATAACTCGTCCAGAGAGCTTTTAACATATTCAAAATATATACACCAGAAGAGCCAGAGTGCACTCAGATTCATAAAAAAACACACAGTTTCTCCAGTCAATCCCTTCATAAAAGCCACATATATTTTAAAATCTCACAAACATGAAGGACCTTAGTACTGTATCTGCTCCACAAACCCACACTATCCACTTTCCATGTCCATTTTTTCTCACCACCACTTCATCTAAGCGAAGTTCTTTCACCAAAAAGGTTGATGTGTTAAGTGGTCAGCTATGTTTGACAGCTGTGTCAAAAATAGCTGCTCCTTCTATCTTTGCTTCAAAAAGCCTGCACATCAAAATCTGGTCCTCAGCTGCTGACAAAGTCTAATGACGAAATGTCACGTCTACTGTCAACTAGTCACAAACAGGCCCCCAAACAGACACTATAATGGAGGAACTTTGTTGTCATGGTATTTCAGGAATGTGATGTTGCAGTCCACAATAGAAACAATCTGAACATTGCTGTCTTGCTCGACATTTGGGGGTGGTGGGCTTAAAGAAATGCCTCGTCAGACCAAGCAATTAGGAATGTCAGGAACAAAGACAGGATCATAATTAGTCTATGAGGCTAAAAGCTTCCATGACACTAATAGCAGTACCGTGGTCAGTCATGCAATACGTTCTGTTGTAATGTGGCTAATAGTGCAGCCCTAATTCCAAAGCTTCAATCATCCCATGGTTTCAGAAACCCAACAAGAGAACGACACAAATGGCATGAGACACAGAGAGAGCAAAACATGTACATGAATGTTGATTTATGCGAGTGAGGGATCCACTTCTTTGAATAGCCAGAAACAAATCGTTCAGATCTTAAAAATTATGAACTAATCTCAGGGCAGACATGTTCACCCTTAATAAACATACAATACTTTGAAGTATTCTGGATCCAAAGTTACGGGATGGATGTGTTGAGATCTAGAGCTCAGCAGGGAATACATTATGACTTGTCACTTGTGGAGGTGCAGATGCTGAAGAAAAGTATAATTAGCCCTTTAGCAGTGAAGTGAACTGCCAATTGTGTGGGGAGACATATTCTTACAAAATGCACCCGCTGACTAAAGTAAGTCTTACAGAAATGGCAAACAGAGCATCTGTAAGGAGAAATGTGGTGCTTTCAAAAATAATCTGTGCTCAGTTTCAAAAGTCGTATTTATCTTTTAAAGACCTGGAAAGAGTTATTAACGCCTTTGTGACCTCAAGACTGGACTATTGTAACGCTCTGTATGTGGGTATGGACCAGGCATCAATTAAACGCCTGCAGCTAGTCCAAAACGCAGCTGCACGTCTCCTGACTGGCCACAAAAAGCGTGACCACATCACCCCGATTCTGGCCTCACTACACTGGCTTCCAGTCCGGTTCAGAATTGATTTTAAAATCCTTTTATTTGTTTTTAAAGCACTAAATGGGTTGGCTCCGGCCTATATAGCTGAACTCCTCCAGCGCTACACCCCAGGCAGAGCCTTAAGATCTGCTGACCAGCTGCTGCTGGTAGTGCCTAAGACTAGGCTCAAAACCCGAGGGCACCGATCCTTCGCAGCAGCTGGCCCCAGGCTCTGGAACACTCTGCCCCTCCATGTGAGGTCGGCCCAGACCCTAGGGGCTTTTAAATCCACACTGAAGACACACTACTTCTCTCTGGCCTTCTAGTTAGAGTGGGTTCACGACTCCTGACTGTTCCATGTGTTGCTTTATCTGTTGTGATTTATTGTCTTTTATTGTGATGTAATGTGTTTTTATGTGTTTAAATTACATGTACAGCACTTTGGCTCGACCAAAATCGTTTTTAAATGTGCTCTACAAACAAAATTTGATTTGATTTGAAAATATACAAATCAATACAACAATCTAACGTGAATTGGACTATGGGGTCTAACTACATAACTTTTGTTCAATGCTCTGAAGAGTGTGGTGAAGATGCTTGCTGTAAATAACAAATAAATAAACACTATGTGGAAGCATTATGACTTTAATTTGTTTAAAATCAGTAAACTTGTAAAGTAGTGGCTGTTATGTCATTTTTTTGAGAGGGTAGTCCTAAGCAAAACAAATTTGTTTTTTGAACAATAACAGCTTGGAGACTTTGGGGTTCCCGTACCTACACAGCCCTGTACACGTGCTATTTTAAAACCATGCTTTAATTTGTATGATACACCAGTTAAAACCCAACAATTCATATGTGATGTGTGTCTTACCCAGGTTGCTGTATGTGGCGCTGCATTGGCTGGAGGCGGGGGAGTGATTCCCGTCGTCCTCGGGCTCACCCTCGCTGGCTGAGGCTGCCGTGGAGACCTGGTTTGCCGGACCCCCCTCTCCCTCCCCGAACAGCAGCCCCAGATTCACTTTGGCAGGCAGGGAGGCGCCCGGCCCCCCCCCATCCCTGGCAGTGCTGCCACTGACTGGTACCTGGCTGCAGATGAGAGAGACAGGAATGGCTCATTTAGTTATAAAGAACAGCTGGATTAAACTAGTATTGCTTTCCTTCTTACCATGTTCGGGATCTATGATATTTTCCTGGGCTGCACAATTATTTGAAATGTTATCGAATACGCAATATTGACTTAAAGGTCCCCTGTTATACTGTTTTTCATCAATATATTATAGGTCTCAGATATATACAAAACATGTCTCTGAAGTGTTTGGCTCCAAACACCAAACAGATCTTTGCAGCATTACCCATAATCCCCTCTGTTTCAGAGATGTTTCAAAAGTGCTGATTCTCTGTCTGTTACTTTAGATAATAATAATAATAATAATAGATTTATTTTGTTAGCGCTTTTACAGGTGCTCAAAGACGCTTTACAGATATAGTGAAAAGAAAAGAAAGGAACAACAAATAAATATATAGTTAAAGTCAAATAATATAACACACATTAAAAGCCAGATTGAAGAGGTGAGTTTTTGTGAGTTTTCTTTGAGTTTCTTTAGATGAAAATAAGGAGCCCCTCCCCACGCCCCTCTGAGAGATATTTGGTTAAAAAGAACACAATGGTGCTCTAGGAGGAGATTCAGGTGATAATCGGGGGGGGGGTTACCTTGGTTGGTGATTGGCTAATGTTTACATAAGTCAAAATATCGTTATGACATCATAAAGTGGCCAAAATCTGATCAGCTCATTTTCAGACAGGTTTTTATAGAAATGGATCAGGACAAAAAGAGAGAGAATCTTTTTTCCTGAAACTTTCAGAGTCTCTTAACGCAGAGGGGACACATGTTGATGTAGAAGAGACATGAAGAAGTGGATTTTGCATAATAGGTGACCTTTAATAGTGCAATATTAAAATATAAGGAGGCTCAAGATTTATCAAAGACCTTTTGGAATGAAGGATTTTGGAGCTGTAGGGAATTCTAGGCCTATAAATCGCATTCTACAGACTTCAAAAAATATAATTTCTCCTTGTATTTTCTATGATAAAAAGAGCAATGCAATAAATGATCAATCCCTCTGTAATCGCAATGACAAATTCTGACCAATCGGAATTTGTTATTTTTTAAAAACTGATTGAGTTTGTTCATCTCTCTGTTGGTGATAGGGTTCAATTTGACATTAAATATCTGCGAAAACAAATAAAAACAGAAGAAAGTGATAACACTAAGCTCTTATGCTGAGACAGTAATGTTGATAGATGAAAAACGAGATGCTATTGAAGACAGCTTTGGTTGGCGTTCATTTTGTCTTACAGATCACTATCAAACATCAAAGGATATGAAAAGACTTCACTTCATCAGCTCAAGTCTTTCTTCTCAAAAAGTGATGAATTAGATCAGTCACGGCTCTAAATGGGGGGCTTCTGAAGCACGGGTGTGTTTTATAGGTAACACAACTATGTTTTGAAAACCAATCTGCGACAATGGGTCTCTTTGATTTGCGTTTAAAGAGGTGGGAAACGTTTAACCTGTCACAGTAGATTGTTTAAAGAATAGGATAGTTAACACAGATTTAGAAGTGTATTGAGGCATTCTGAAACTTAGCAAGATCAGACAAAATAATATATCCGTGTCAGCTGACAGACATATTTAAATGTGTTTTATGTCTCTGAGTAATGCTGTTCTTCACGATGACTTACATCAGATGAATATATACTAGATGCAGTAGATGAACATTATGATGTATATGTTGCCTTTCCCTTCATTATGTACAGACAGTTGTAGACTCCAGTGATGTGGGTCACAGTATCTCAGGCTGTGGTATCACAGAGTGTTGGGATTGCACAGTGTGAAAGCCCTGGGGGAGCTATAAGACTTGTCGTATACTGAAGCTCATTGCTACATGTGATGCAAGTTATACAGCAGATCGGCCCTGTTGTGGAAATATTTTCCAAGGCCCATAACTTTGACCCAGTGTATCAGTTCAAACTGTCCTGACTGAGCACAGGCACCTGTAACCTTGGCTGCTGTGCTCTCAGTGTTTTGTCTCCCTGTTCCTGCCTGTTGGCGTCAGCTGATAGAGGTGTTATCATTCTATCTTGTTATGCAGCATGTTGATGATGCTCTCTGAACTAGCTAAATACATGGGTCTGGGGTAGAGTTCTTCAGAATTGACGTGGCAACTCTACCGTGAAGTCAGAACCTCTGACTCTTGGACTTGTGATGTGAATCCTCCGGCCGTTAACTCCAAATAAACCATCATGTGTTTGACATCAAAGCTACTGCTCCTACAGTGTCTCCTTCCTGAGTCGGTGACTCCCACTGCATAGCTACACAGAAGTTTCCTCTACAGGCCCCACAGTATGTGTCTCTGAGGTAATGACAGGAACATAATTGCCCACGGGGCCTGTATGTCATGTCATAAAGGTACTATGTGAAGCTTTTGACCATTTGCAATGCCACATTTTTACGAGACAAACAAAACTGACAAGCAAGCAAATGTGATGCCGTTCAAATACAATGGTTTCCCACTATTTCCAAATGTCCAGAAGGAAACATGGATGTCTTAAATGTAACTCTGAAAAATACTTTTTAAAAAGATCTCAGGAAGGAAACGCATTCAACATGTTTGTTGGAAGGTAACAGACTATTTGTTTTGGTGAGTAAAATTGAATATGATACAATATGTTTGCAAAAAACAGAAAATGTATCAATGAAGACGAAATATATTTTTATGAAAACTGATGGTAAAAGCGCAGAAGAGTCTTTATTGTCAAATATTGACCAAGGCTTCTTCCGATTGTTGTATAGTTATTATGAAAGTTGCTCATCTGCTGGTTTTTTACAATTTCTAATATTTCGCAAGCTAACCGGCTAACTGTTATCCCCTAAATGATAACAGGGATACAAATACAGATACAATCATTGGTTCCTTAAGAGCTGATAATAAACACATTGAGTTCAATCTTGATATAGCCCTCCATCACAACATAATTATCAGCAGAGCACATCTAGGAACGTTTTGCAATATAGCAAACATATTTGCTTTACAGAATACAAATGATAAAAGACAACTGGCTAAAGTATAGAGCTAAAAGCCTTGTAGCTCAACAAAGCCTTACCTTTAATTAAAGTTTACAATACGACATCAAGTCAAAAGCAATGCTTTGTTTCGCAGTCACCTGGGTATCCGTGTCTCGCTGCTCTTCGCTGAATGAACCTCGGCAGCTGGTGCTTCATGGAGAGCCATCTGTCAGTCTGCCCGTCTGATCACAGTTAATAAGATACTCAAACAACCTGGGTACTGCCCCCTGATCTTATAACAGTTCAGACGCGGCTTTTCAATGTGACCTGAGTAAAGCATCACAGCCTCGGGCTTCCTGCTGTGGCCCCCTAGGCTCGGTGACATTCTAAACTTACAGTAGATTTGAACTCCTATTGTAATGCACAAAGCACGTAGCTTTTGATCAAGTGGCTGGCCCTGCAGTCTGCTGTGAGTTTCAGATTGCTGTGGCGGCGTATTGTTCCCTGTTCTGTCGCTGCGGTTTTGAGTTTTGATCAACAGTTATATAAGTATGTAAATGATGCTGTATGATGTCCTTTTGTTGTTCTATTTATGTTTCATGTGGAACTACTTGAGCAGGTCTCCCTTGAAAAAGAGATCAATGATCTCAATGGGATTTATCTGTCTAAATAAAGGTTTGAAATGAAATGAGACCAAAAAGGTCACAAAAAGTTCACAGAGCTGCTCTCATAGCCTCAGGTGTCGTCATGGGTGGGGCAGGTTGACAGTAATGGTTGTCGAGTCTGAATCAGATGTATCATTTCCTATGACTGGAAGTGTGATTAAACATGTTGCCCATATGACTAATGAATGATGTGAACAAAGGCAATGTCCCTGTCGATAAACAGCAGAGGTCATGAGACAGCAGAGCTCAAAGAGGGCTTTGCTTTGTGAATGTTTAGCACTAGGAAACACAAGAGTTAGATTTTACACCAAAAAGCTGGGCAGTGACTGTATTTGCACTTATTTGTTGAAAGGCTAAAATCAAGTGCTAAAGCCTTCATGTGTGCCTTAACTCAGAGATATTTGCTGATTTCCTGAATTTGAAGTTTAGGTAATTTGATATCTCAAAGAACACTAAATGGTCAACTGAACCCATTTGTGTGCCTAGAAAAAAAGAGAATCATGAAGAGAACCAAGCTGTTAATGGCTACATGGATCCATTTGGGCCAAATTATACTTTTTTATAAGAAAACATTTGTCTGTTGAGTTGTAAACAATTTGTTGCTGTTTTAACTCAGCAGAATTTAATTCAATGATCTTGTGGCAATTCAAATGCAATGTTAATCTGCCCATTGGTTCTTTTGTAATAACACAAATGTTGGTAGTGTTATTGCAATATTTTCATTATGAAGTGATAGCAAAGTGAGCACTTCAAGTAAACCCCCAGCTGTTCATTAGTCTGTCGCGGCCCTGGAGCTGTGTCTGAGGAAAACTGCAGATCTGACAAGTTTATGATCTGTCTTTGTAGACCACAAGGACTCTGTGCCTCTGTTAAAGAGAGGAGATCAATAGCCTCTGAGTTACTTTAGCACTTAGCAGCGGCGGACAGTTGATATAAAAGGCCCTTCAAATTGTTGTGAGCATTTCAGAAGGAAGAGTAAGTAAAGTGTGAAAAGATGGAGGCGTAAAGTACGAGTTAAATATACAAAATAGCATGTCCTGAAGTGCAGTGTGTTCAAATAGAATGCAGAAATTTTGGCATGAAAGAAATCTGCTGTTTCCCGTTCTTGTATACGTTTCCTCTTTTATTCCTCCCTGTAGGGTGAACACAAATCATTTAATGGTTCTGGTTTTAACTAACTGAACACAATTGTACTGTGTTATACACAAGGGTAAAACAATTAACAATTATTTACTGCAAACTAGACTATTAATGGGTTAAAGTCAGCTACAAAACGAGAATATAGATCACAAAAAAGTCTATCTCTAGCACATAATCACCCAGCGTGGCTAGTACACACTTTGAGAGGCCTTTGACACAATAAATACCTTTATGGCTGCTACACGTTTCAATGTCAGGACCTGACTTGTTCAGACGGCAAGAAGCTGCTGCAACGCATTTCACGGTTTCACAGACTTCTGTCTGAGAAATGAACAATCTCTGATCCTTAAAAACAAATATAACATATACTGAAGAAACCTCTCCTCCCTACTAAGTCAATATGGCCTGCATAGTCACAGGTATTTACAGAAGTGCATGAAAGAAAAGGGCTGTAGTTCTTACCCACTGTACTGGCTCACACAGCTTCCCATCTGGAAACCTTGAATGCAAGGTTAAGTTGAATTCACATCCTAGGCAGAGCAGTGGTTGCAGGCTGTTCGGTTGCAAAGAATCCAGAAAGTGTTTCCCTGCATATGTCCCTTCCTTGTCTGCCTCTGTTTTCCCTCTCTGAATGCTCTCACCTGCCTAAGGTAATGAGTGTTTTCCAGCATTGAAGAGCACGCCCACGGTTAGCCAATAAAAGTGCTATCAGAAAAAGAAAAAAACAGCAAGGATTAACCCTTCAACTGCCAACAAAAACAAAAGGTCTGCAGAATGACCTGTAAGGCATGACATCACTGACCTGCTGGTCTGTTTACCCAGACAGCTCAGGTTGGTAAGTAACTGAAAATGCTTTTTTTTACTACAAAATACATTTGAAAAAAAGTTATTTCGTCTCCAGACGAACAGCTTTTAATTTAGAAACAATTTTGGTTGGACAAAATCAAATTTTTAGAAAGGCTTTTGAGTTGCAGTAGTAGGCAGACGCACTGCTTTGAACAAACAACAAATCTATAAAACCTTTTAACTGCAGAGACCTAGTTAATAACAATCACACTATCTATTAAAGACAACGTCCTATCCCTTAAATGTCTGCGTGTAAACCACATTTCACCAACACAGGAGTGGTTTAGTTATTCTCTGTTTATGGGTCAACTCACATCCATGTGCCAATACCTGAGATAAACATAAAATACACAGGGGAGTAACACTGTAAGCTACTACCAACGCACTAAGTGAATAACTTAGTTACTCATTGACACGTTCACAGTTCGGGCTGTAAACAACAAGGTCACAAAGAAAGTGACAGGTGTAAAGAAAATAGGAAACGCTAGACCAAAGGTCAGATACTTCAAAGTGTTATGTGTTGAATCTCAAACCACAGTGAAGTAAGTTTGTGGCTAGACAGAATATGTGTCTCTTCTAACCTATTTTAAAAAATTTTTTTGTAATAAGCGCTTTTTCAACGATTAAATCAAAAATGTCAAAAAGCAGTTTTTGTGAAGAGGCTGGTGTTTTAATCAATATAAAAAAGCAATATTAACAATGTGTAATACTGCATCGGTTTGTCTTTATTGCCAACATCAGCTAGGAAAACAAAACTCTGTATTACTATTGATGTTAAAAAAAACACTTTGAGGTCGCAGACAAACAAATGTAATTTTAATTTTTGGGTAATGCACTTTAAAATTCTTATATATACGGGGAAGGCTGTGGCTCAGTGGATAGAGTGCTGGACTTCGAATCAGGGGATAGCAAGTTCGAGTCCCACTGCAGTCAGCATGTCGTTGTGTCCCTGGGCAAGACACTTCACCCCAAATTGCTCCTGTGGGGATTGTCCACAGTGCTGAATGTCGCTTTGGATAAACTTAAAGCGTCTAACAAGTAACATGTAATGTTACAGTACACCGTCATATACCCAATTTGAGCATTACATTACCTAATAACTCACATTAATAGCAAAACTAGGAAATACTTTATTCTTGTACTACTTGTAAGCGATGGAAGAGAAAGAAACTTCTGGAAGTAAAAGATGATGCCTAGAGCTGAAACTTTGTGAGGGGAGAAAAAGCAGGGTAGCTAGAAATGAGACAGAATGGGGATGAGCTCTTGACAGAATAAAGGACAGAAATATTCCAGAGTTCACAGTGCTATGGGCTCAAAGTAAGGGTAAAAAATGACTTGAAATAGAGACGGTGATGGTGGAAATCCTTCATAATTTGAAGGTGAGAAGATGAAGAAGAACTGAACAAAGCTATGCTGTATGGCATTTATTTAATATTTCTAATTTGCTCTGAGATGCTTTTTGACACGTAGATTTAAATTACATTTGAAATACAAGTCTGAAAAAGTCCAGAGGCTGCACACCGTCTCGTTTCAGCGACTTTTCTTTGCCTGATTACAAGGTTTATTTCATCCTGGATCCAATCATGTACATGGCGTATCTGAAGTCCAAATTTATTTTTTCTGCTGTCAACAAACAGTAAGCTTGTAAATTGTGTGCTAAAACATTGATTAACACAAAATGAACGAGTGCCTTCTCCATCACAGTGTCTTAAGTGATTACATTATTAGTGCTTTCACTATTCAGCTTTCCTGATAAATGATGTTTTTTTTTCTTGCCCACATCAGCATCCAATTGACTGATTGCAATCTAAGAGCATTTCTTAGCACTTAGCTTAATTTCTAAGGCACAACAAGTCATGTTCAGCAGAAATAGGCTTTTAATGTAGAACAGGAAATACAGTGTATCCGACACATCTGGGTTATTTGTATCTGGCACCATTAGTCACACTGCAGGAAGCTTACCCCCAGAAGTTAAACACAAAGGGCAACAGCAGGTCACAAACCGATAATGAACTCATCAGGAATAATACTGTGACTATTCGACCAAGTACAACGATCACTGTGAGTGAGTGTGGTTGTATGTGAGGGCGTGTGCATATTTGAAAGGTAATATGCCATCTAAAGTAGTGATTAATAGAGCAAAGGTTGATCCCACTGATGTTGGATGACTTGTAACACACTGAGGATCCCGCCTGATGGGAGAACCGCTGAGCACAGAGCCTGCTGCTCAGGTAATACATGGCATTAAGGAAGAGACCTGTACAGCCCATGCAGTTGCTCGGGCAAGTGGTTGAGCAGACATGCCACATTAAGATCAAACACCTCTAGAATCTGTAATAAGGGATCTGTATGAAGGGGGAGAAACATCCCTGCTCTTTGGAGGAAGCAGCTGGCAAAGTTGGAGCATGCTAATTTCATGCCATGAATGCTCCGAGGGAATCCATGTGGGTGATAGTAATAAGAGCAGTGATGTGAAATCATTAATTAGATAAGCAAGAGGTTATATAGGAACATATGAGTGGTTAGATAGATACAAATCATTAAACTACAGGTCCTAATGAAGATATGTGTTGAAACGATTTATGGTTAAAGGTGGGGTAGGTAATTTACTTCAGAAACACTTGTTGTTATATTCCATGGAATGCTCTTAACATCCCGATAGCAATGAATACATTAAATGCTTTGACAATAAATACATAAAAACATTTCATCTGTGGAAGCCGTGGCGCTGTAAAAAGCACGACCAATCATCTGAGCCGGCCCGGCTAAAGTAACTGGATGGCCTACCTGCCTGTCAGCCTTCCATCTGTGGACAAACTTATCTCGTGCCCTCATTGGTCATGTGCGCGTTCGTGTGTGTTGGAGGAGGGGCTCTGTAAGGAAGTCTGAAGGAAGGGGCAGATTCTTTTCGGCTGCGTACTTTCAAATTCTAGCACACTCAAGCTGGTTTCTCCATTCTTACCTACCCTACCTTTAACCAATATGTTTCTGACAGCAGCTCAAAGTATCATTCACCCTTTAAATCCCTGTTAGCTTATTGTCTGTTGAAATCACTTCAGGTTAATCTTTCTAAAGAGCATCATAACTGCATTCTGTTCTGGGGCCACAATCCTACAGGTTTTGATCGACAAGTGTGTACTTGACCCTAATTAATCCTTACTTATTACAAAGAGACAACTTTCCCATGACTACATCTATTTGGTTGGAGATTAATTGGGAGTCTTCTGCAGTCTTCAGTCATTGGGAATCTCTAAAATAAAACGTCAGGAGTATTTGAATACATCTTAGACAAATACCTGAGATCCTTGCTGATGACATCACTTCCAGTGTTGTGAGAGGGTGTTGTTCGCCCGGGGCTCAGAGGTCTGCATTCCTTACTCTCATCAGATGTCAGCAGTGCATTTTCTCTACACTCCTCCACTCGTAGTTCTCCCTCCTCTTCACCTGGGGTGCTGCCATTTTCTGGTTTGTAGGTGAAGATGATTGTCGGCTTCTGGGTGGGATCCTCTGGCTTGGCCTCGGTGAACCAGTGGTGCTGTTGGATCGGTGGTGGTGGAAGCATGTGAATGACTGTTCCATCAAGCCCAACTATCTTCCCTTTTTCCTTCTCTTTCTCCGCCCTCTCTCTCTGCTCATCCTCGTCTTTCCGCCGACGGAAAAAGCTCTTAAAGGAGATCCAGCGCTTGGGTTTGGTGCTTTCATTTGAAATACGTCTCCCCTCTGCTCCTGGACTCGCTTCAACTTCACTTGGTCGTACAGGAGAACTGGAGGCAGAGCTCTTGGTCCAGTTGCCAAAATGTCTTTGCAGGATGTTAGATGCGTGGTAAGGGGAAGACGTAGATCTAGGAGGAGGGAAGGGGGCATTGGGCTCTGACCGGGGGCTGGAGAGTGGGACAGCAGCAGAGGCACTCTGGGATTTAGATAACACTTTTGTGGGCGTTTCCTTTTTGGGTTTGGAAAGACAGCCATCGGTTGTTGAAAAGAGAGACTTGGGTCGGGTGAGGGTCTCCTTCATGGCATCAGGTGGGAGGGCATACAGCTCCTCAGAACTGTCGGTATAGGCTTGTGCGGAGGGTGACTCTGGAGGAGACAAGGGAGGATGAATGGAAGCCACAATCTGTAAAAGCACAGCACTGGCCTCCTCCCTTTGGCTTACCACTGCCACAGAAGACAAAGCTAAGTCTGTATGATCACCTTTATTGTCTCCACTTGTCTTGCAAGTATGTGTAACAGCATTGGCAGTTGGGCTGGCTTTAGGTAGGTTTGCAGTATTGGCAAGAATTGCAGGGGAATTTGTTTGTGTAGTGGGCGAGAGGGCGCCAACGGTGTAGCTCACCACAGTGCTTGTCACAGTGCTAGAGTCTGTAGTGGTTCTAGGTTGGACATTTGGGGCTTTTGACGCTGCCTCAGGTGGACATTTTGTCTCTTCAGAAGACGCTCGCTCTGATGTGCCTCTACCAGAGATAGTTTTTTCTGTGGAGGAGGACTGGACGCTCTCAGAGGATCCAATCTCTTCATAGGTATGGCTGGTCACTCTACTGCCCACCGCTTTTGGCTGTGGGATTTCCCCACTGAGTCCCAAGAAGCTCTTGTACACAGCTAGGTTGTCATATGCACTTGGATTGATAACAATAGGTACCTTAACGGCATTCTTGGAGCTGCGGGCATAAGCTGGTTCATCTCGAATAATAATAGGAAAAGGAGGCATGCCGGCATTATTGAAACTGTTAAACTTAATCTCTGAGAAGTTGGAGGACTTCACAGGGACAGTTCGTGAAGAAGGTAGCCCAGCGATGGGAGAAGTGGGAGCCGACTTGTGGCTGCAGTGTTGAGTAGTGATGGAGGGGCCAGCATTATTCCTAACCCCTAGATCCACTTTAGGTATTTTTTGGCGAGGACTTGTGCTTGATGTCCACACTTCTTGGTAGCGTATGTTCCCTGATTTCTTCCGGGAGTTACCTGGCAGACCTACAGATGTGGGGGATGTTGGCATCCCAGGCGAAGAAGGAGAAAGTGGGGAGGTTGGAGAGAGGGGATGACCTTTAGGAGCGTTACAGAATGATGTGGGGCTGGTAGGCATTAACAGTTTTTTTAGTTTTGCAGTAGAGTCTGAAGTCTTCTCTTCTTTGTTGGCCATGGATGCTGACACGTCCACTACAGTGTAAGGCTTACAGATTAGGGATTTTTCCAAATTCACTATACGGTACGGTTTGGCCTGCTCCTCTGTGGGACTAAAGCTGATGGTGACTGGTTGACCTGGAAGGGCCTGGGGCATAGGCAAGCCTTCTCTTCCTTCCTGGTCTTCTAACCTAATGGCCAGGACAGCCTTGTGTGTTTCAGTCATCTTGAGGGGACTCAGTGCTTTCTGGACGGGCTCCTTTTTTAGAGGCGAAGTGCAGGAGACAGGTGCTTTAGGAGATATGGGAGAATGTAAGCCATTTCGAAGAGCACAAGGAGCACTACTCCCACTGCTGGAAGTTGTTCGAGAATCTTCTGGTAGCGATGAGGATGATTCCGGAGAGGTGGTAGACTCTGAGTTTGATAGGAACCCACTGCCTTGCATGTCATGGGTCAGATAGGGAAGAAGCGCCCCATTGGAGTCCAGGGATGGGTATCCATTCAAGATCTCATCATAGCTATCATCATAGTCCACTGCACAAATCCGCTGTAGTGAGCGGTTGCGAAGTGGCACAGTATTCCACTTTTTACCTGCAGCAAAGGGCACCGGAGACAATGTAGCGGCACGGAAAATAGAAAAACGTGGTTGGCCTCGCATACGGATCTCCATGGCTAGTAACTCTTCATCACTTTCATCCCAGCTCTCATGTTCATCATCCCTTTCAGTCTCTTCATCATAATCATCCTCTTCGTCATCATCTTCACTGGAAAACTCGGGGTAGCAATAGCGACCACCCTCTGTGCTGATGACCTTAGAGCCATCGCTAAGGGATACCCGTTTGTGAGGAGTGCCACCACCACCACAGCTTCCCATGGCACGACAGCTGGAGGCTGGAAGGCCTCTTTCCAAGGAGCGTCTGTATGAACTACTAATACGTCCCCAAAACAAGTCCTTGGAACCAGAAGGGTTTGTGGGGCTAAAGCCGGGGCTAAAGCCAGGGCTAAAGCCAGGGCTAAAGCCAGGGCCTAACCCAGCGATTTCCTTTAGGACATCTGTAAGTCCACTGTTGTTATTTCCACTGGGGGTCCTTGGGCTAAATTGTCCATAACCTTCAATCTCCTCACTTCCATCCTCTCCTTCGTTGTTGTTGCTGGGCCCACCAGGCCTCTTACGGTTCAGTCCATTGCGATTCCAAACTGTGAAGGCTGAAAGGTTGCCTTGTTCTATCACATTTGGTGGTCTTTGTAAATTGCCATCTGAATCCAGTCCTGCAGAGGAGCAGGGCAGCATCATGGTGGGCTTAACCGCAATAGTTGGCTTCTTAGCCACCGGGGGACGTACGTGTCCTGTGCGCGGCGCAGAACCACTACCAGCTCTCTGGGAGTTGATGGTTAAGTTAGTGTTGGCTCTGGCCCCAGCAGGGGGTGGATTCTGTTGCTGAACTGTCGTAGGCCTCTGCTCAGAGGGAGGCTTCCTCCCACCACTCTGAGACAGAGAGTGCAGACTCTTCGGTTTAAAGCAGTTCTTGCACTCGCCTGGTTTCCACACGTGCTCTGTGAAGGTGCTGCAAGCGGACATGGCTGCTGGTCCCGTGAGGTCAGTGGACAGGAAACCCCTCCATGAAGCTACAGGCTGCAGGAACTGACTGTAGTTCAACACGGATTAACACTATCCAATCCTCAAACGTGTGGGATACTGGACCTGAAAAAGAGGACAAGAAAAAAGGTATTAATAAAAAGTTACTTAATTTGAATTACTTGTTAACTGAATGTATTTTTGCCACAAATCCATGATGCAAACAAACTGAATGGACTAATTGGATCAAGTTATTTGCATATATCTCAATACAGGACCAACATACTGATATTATATTGATCCCATTCCACAATAAGTATACTTATCACACAAAAGCTGCACTAAAGTAAAGAGCATACATTGGGGAAGAGAGAGAGAAACAAACACAAACTGTGTGAGGGAGAGACTGAATGAGGAAGGCAGTGCTACATTATCTCCATTAGGTGGCACACTTTCTCTACTTAGCAGCCGATCTATCCTGTGGGGCAGTGTGCTTCCTCCTCCTTAACCTCAACTGGATTGGAAAGATTTGAAAAGCAGAGGTGCAGAAGATTAAGAGAGCTTATTTCTGTATTGCTGTCCTGACTTGTTGTTGGCTGTTTCAGCCAGGCTTACATGATGATGATAAAGGTACTGATACTACCGAGTCAAAAACCTCATTTTCCTAAATCCTACAAACTAAATCAGCTACATGGAAAATGGAACCTTTCCCATTTCAGCTGAGTTCACATGCACTGAAGTTTTACAAAAGTTTCATTGATTTACAACATAGTGGGCAACAGTTTGTGAGGGCTTCCATTGGTACTGGATAAACAATGAACCACAAGTAGCTCTTCATGCCTATCACCACAATTGAAGTACAATTCAGCCAGAAATTATTTCCCAAACACACACGTAACACAATGTGTTTTTAGGCCAGACAGTGGACTCTCCTAAACTGTCAATCCCCTGACTTTTCATTTGTTGAAGACCAGATTAAAGTACGGAAAGAGATTAAAGTAATGGAATCATTTGCAACCAAACCAGAGTTTATTTTTATTTTTTTGTATTTATTTATAGAAGGACCATGCATACAAAAACATTAATCTCAGCAAAGAGAAGAGATGCAATATGCCAGATTATAGCTAATAGCTAATTTCTATCTGCGGTCCTCAGACAGGTTCATAACAATCAATAAACAAATAATAACATTACATGATCTCTATCAGTCAAACAATTTAAAAACCTGATTTAAGTACAGCTCAATAAATTAATACATAGTACACTTGAAATACACTTACATGATCTCGATCTCATGATTCAATATGTGGATACCATTTCTACACTATTGGATAAGAATGTACAAAATACATTGAATCTAAAAGCTGGGAAATATGCATGTGCATTGCCGAGCAACAAAGAAAAAACACTTGGGCGCATGCACGGCCACAGGCTATCGGCAACAGCACATTCATATCAAACACATCCTGTTTTCTTGACCCACTACGTCATACTTTGTGACATCAGGAAACCACCAAATAACCCAGTTTAAGTTAGACCAGAACAATCATTTAATTTGTATGCGGAACAGTTATTAGCCGTTCAATCAACATTGCTCTCAAACCACATTAACATCAACTGGATAATAAGTGGCACGATGCTCAAACTTTTACAGTTAAAGTGAGTTTCGTGAATAACGCTATATTCTATAAATTGACTGGGTTAGATACAGTACCGTATTCAGCTCTGTTTGACATGTAAAGGCTGCCAGTCTATACACACAATGTAGTGTGTGACGTCACAGAAAAGAGACGTTTAGATATTGTGTGACTTTGAAAAATGATCATTTAACAAATAAACATATAGTTGCCACAGACATTTCACTCCACCATACAGTCATTTAAAGATGGTATTAAGATGCTTATAGACACTGACCTCCATCTCTTCTGCTATATACTAATCAACACTGATGAGTATATCCTTTTATGCCCAAACCTTCATTTCACCACATAAAGCTGGAATCAGAACACCTTTATTAGTCCCACAGAGGGGAAGTGTACATTGTTACCTAAGTAGCATGCATACATATTAAAGATAACAAAAGATTATAATAAAAAAAGTTGCACAATTTACAAAAAACACATCCTGTAACAGTCCTGAGGATTTAGCAGCAGCCAGGTATATATTGCAGTTATTAAGGGCATATATATATATTGCACAGTTGGTGGTTAACAACAAGGAGCTAAGGCTATGATTTACTTCAGGGCTGCTCTGGTCTTCTCACTTATCTAACAAGGTCATAGGTGTGGGATCCTGTACGGAAGGATGTTACCATGACAACACCCTGGACCTGCCCAGGGCGAGACACAATAAACGCAGGAACGCCTGAATCAAACTTTGCTGACCGAGCTGAGATGGGCGGGGGGGGGGGGGATTTTATCCTGTTACACCGCATCGACCTCATCCTCACAGGAAACAAAGACTGTAATTCAAATAACATTATATTCATAACCTGTGGTGATGGGACACGTAAGCACTGAATATTTCTGTGGCAGACTTTCAAAAACTTCACGGAACAATGAAAGTACAGCTCGAGAAAAACGAATAACTGGGTCCAATATGTCTGTCTCTCTATGTACGTGTTGCTCCTTAGATCAAACAAAAGCAGCATTTTAAATCATCCACACTCATTTTGTCAACCCCATGAACTCTCTTTGAAACACAGCTGGACTAAGTTAGGATTTTATTGCGAGTAAAAAAAAAGACAGCAGTGGAAGACATAAAACAAGTGGTTTAAGTGGTATTAACATGGATATTTCAAACCTTTTAAGAAAAAGCTGAACTTATTTTTACGCGATCGAAACCAGACTGACTTCCTTTGTAACTCCATTATGTTTCCCCGACAGACAGCAGAGGGAACAGTTTTCTTTTGAAATCAAGATAAAGCCTCCTTATTTTGTTTTCTGTCTCCAAAGCAGCTCGATGGAATTATGAAAAGCAGCTTCCAGGCTGCATGCTAATAAGATCATTCCGGTTTTCATGGCTTTGTGTTTCTGAAATTGTTCTGAGACGCAAGAAATATCCAGTATGTGTCACCTACATTTTTCCACCAGCAGTAACCGGATGTGAAAGAATATTTTACTTTTCCCCCAGCCACCATTTCAATTCTCTTGTTGTTCTGATTTCTCCTTCCCTCCACAGAAAGAGCTGATATGACACTCCCTCCACCAGCCAGAAAAAAATGCACGGATATTTTAGTTTCTCATTAAGTCGAAAGGAAAATAGTAGTGCCATGTTTGCAAGACCCCACAACATTTAATCTGGAATGACAGTCACATCCCATCTGCCCAAGAATCCTACCCTAAATCATGCAGTCCAGTATTTTTAGTTCACACAGCTCGCAGTGTGGGGCGCATCATTAAAATATGATAACTCCAGACTCCATACCGAGCGTTGGGAAACCTCTCAGAAATGAGAACCCCCTATTGCTTATATAATCGTCACATGAAAAAGATTCGAACTGCGGTTTTACTCATTGCAATAGAAGTGTTTCTACTTGTGGCAGTCAGCCAAATAATGGACTGCTATTTTTGCATTCCTTTCATTATGTAACACATATTACACAACATAATAGAAAAGGGATGAATTACACAAAAGCCTCCAGGCACATTTGCAGTACGACAATGTGTTGCATAATCATACAAATGCAGCATCAAACCCCTGCAATATTATAGAGATATGTTTGCTCCCCTTAGGTGGCATTGTGCTATTATATTGACGGCGTGATATTGATCCAGTCTTTGCGTGTGTCCACAGCGTGACTGCAACATATTTGATTGGGGAGATATGAAGCAGCACTAAGGCGCGGAGAGTATTGAGGCTGCAGTTGCACACACTTCCAATCCTTCTGCTTCTACCTTTCCACCAGATTCTTTTTTTATTTGACTCTGAAATACTAAGTGAAACATGTACACACCTCTAACACTGATCAGTAGCATTGATTTAGTATATAATTGCTTTATAGATACAAAAAACCTTCAGGTTAAAATGTGTCTCCATCGGTGAAACCTTCCTTCTCCAAGTCTTATTAGTTATTCTCCTCAGTCTGGTTTTTGTTTATCACTGCCTTGCTTGTCATGAATATTTGATGAGGCCGCCGAGGGAGTAGTGTCGATAATTTAAAGAGATCCAATATGTAAAAAAAGACTGATGACTTTCTAAGGGAAAGGAACGCCTGCTCTGCATGAAAGATGAATGTGTTTTGTAAATGAGATCATTTGTGGTCAGAGAGAAATGTTCTTACTTTGATGTAGTGTTAACACGGGATTGAATAGTAACAATGATGTCACATTTGGTTAGACTGAGTCTGGAATGTCTACAAAGGATGTCAAACTTCATGTTTATCATCATTTTTGTTAGAAGCATCATATTATGTAAGTTCGAAATGTAACAGTGTGTGGATCAGCTTGTGTGTAAGAAGTGTATTTGTGTGTCAGGAAACTCTTCTGCAAAAACACAAAATGTATGTTCCATAACTGAATTGTCTACATATCAGTATAATGCAGTCTGTTTCTGTTAATAGCAATAAATACAGTCAAAACAAAACATGAAAAAAGGCTTGAAATCACTCGAAAGGACTATATATAGATATAGATTAGATTCATGTGTTTTAAGTCAGTCTTCAGCCGAGTTTTCAGTGTGTGGCACATTCATTTTTTCCGTGTCTACATCTTACGTCTACTTGTGATGTGACATGTCTGTGCAGTGTGAGGGATCTCATTCCCTGTGGTGAGTCAACAGGTCACCTGCAGCGTGAGTGAGAGGAGAAATAATGACGTTTGAACATTCAGCACACAGAGCAGCTCTCAGTACAAGGACCACACAGGGAATTGAGAGCTCGAGTCAGAGTGTGAACGTGTGTGTGTGTGTGTGTGTGTGTGTGTGTGTGTGTGGTGTGTGTGTGTGTGTGTGTGTGTGTGTGTGTGTGTTGTGTGTGTGTGTGTGTGTGTGTGTGTGTGTGTGTGTGTGTGTGTGTGTGTGTGTGTGTGTGTGTGTGTGTGTGTGTGTGTGTGTGTGTGTGTGTATATTATCTTAATGTGAGTCAGGAAGCCTTTATTCCGTTTGGAAGCATTTCAATGACATTTGGAGGATAGCATGTGCCTGTTTTATTTAATCTAAAAAGCAATGAAGGATTCTCAGAAGGGAATATGTGTTACTGCTGAAAGGAAGCACACAAACATCTTTCTGAGGCAAGTAGATGTAACAGGTGAAAGGCCAGCTGACAGATTCCTCACTCATTATCCCTAGTTAACCTCGAGTTTGTCTTTCCTCTCCTGCTCCTTTCCTCTGATTACTAACTTGTTGACTTTGTTTCTCCCAATTGTATTCTTTTAAAGTTGTTCTTTGTGGTTTGTCTTTTCCCCTCTGGCTCCTCATGTCCCACTCTCTTGTCTTCTTGTTCCTACCCACTCACTTTCTTTTTAGGCGGTTTATCTTAAGGCTTTTTTCAATTTGACTCTCTGAGTAATTGAGAACATGCCGCCCTTGTGTATGTCTTTGCCTCAGACAGAACTTCAACTAAAGTTTGGCAGACCTATATCGTGCTAATCGATACAAACAAAACTCAAACTTGAAAGAGACCACACACAAACAAGCAATACAAAACATAGTAGCAAACCCTGAGCAGCAAGAACACACACCAGCCAAACTTAAATATTGTGTGAACACTAAAAATAAGGTTTGACTTGGGACATCTATTTCCTGATGAGTCACTTTTGACAGCTCTGCACTAACACATGGATCTTTTACAATGATATTATCTAACCATCCCATACTCCCTCTAAAATGCTGAAACCAGTGGTGCTACTTGTGACTTGCTCTCAATAACCAACATCTGAAAGTAACAAACCAGACACACAGATAAAGACCGTCACACTTTACCTCAACAAATAGAAACACTGTCAAAAATGAGACTGGCCCCTGTTGATGCTCCTGCACTTGCTAGCCTCTAAGACGAGATGCAGTGTTGGTCCCTCGATCAGTGACCATCTGCTCCTGATCTGATCGCAGCAAACACGGCCTGGTTCAGAGCCAGGAGAGACATCACACACCACCTGCTGCTCGGTGCCACCCCCACCCAGACACCAGCCCCCTGGGACCGCCAGAGAGACCCAGACGTGTACTAGTCTAGGATAAGAAGAACTTCTGAGGTCGGATAGAACTTTATTTATTGAAAGCTACCCAGGCGAGACTTTTGCACAACACATTTTCCACTGTGTGTGAAATCAATACAGCAGCAGTGAACCAGCCCTCAGCAATAAGGTGTTTCCAGCCGTGTGCAATAGGAGGCGAGAAAGATAACCTCTCAGCATGAGCACCCATCTCCATTTAACCACCGACTATCACACAGAGGAGAAAAACAGAGGGTATCTCTTCAAGTATATACTTTCTTTCAATATTGTCTCTTAACTGCATCCCAAACTATTGTATCTGGAGTTTGCTGTGGTTACAGAGCAGTTTAGTACTTTTATTTTTTGTCAATAAGACATGACATTTATATTGCGCTTTTCAAAGTGCTCAAAGATACTTTCAAAGGAAAGTTCGCACCAAGTGTATTGTCTTTCTCAGTTTGCAACATAACCGTTACACAAAGGAACGTTTTTGAATATAAACAGCCGATTTCTTGACACCAACTATTTTACCATCCGTTCATCGTACACAAGAGAGCCCTCGCGTACATCACTCCCCCCATTAGTTGTAGCTCACTGAACTGACATGCCCGGGGAACTGCTCACTCTCAGGGAGATAAAGCATTTGGAGGCTGTCAGAGACAAACTACGAGGATGTCACTGAACATTTAGCAACCGGTACATTTCAGCCATCTTTTCCCCGTGTCCACCTGGTTAGATTGATCCTGACTCAGGCTGAAGGGTGTCTGGCTGTTTGACTGGAGAAAGATGATTGGATAGTGGTGACTGTCTATGGGTGTGTGAAAGCAACTTCAAGATAAATAAGCATCCAATTTTAGCTTGAACATGCCCTGTTCTGAAAATCAAAAGTTGCATTTAAACACGCAGAATCGCAACCAATCTTATTGACATACACCCAAGTCCTCCATGCAAACTACCACTCCACCTGGAGAGAGATGGAGGGTTTGAGGGGTTAGGGGGGTTAACATGTTGTCACCTTGAGTGAGGCAGGCAGATCTTTCCGCATGATTAACAAGTCCTTTATATGTCCAACAGGTAAACAATTGTGATATATGGTTTTGTAACCATTACCACAAGGTGCACTTCACATGGTTTATGGTTTCCGGATACAAAGTATGTAACATACTGGTGGTGACATTTAGAGAACAGCATTCACATAATATGAGGTACTGATACATACGGTGCCAGTGAAGAGGGGGGTACACTGTTAAACATGCGGGATTTGCAAAAAGAAAAATGACCAATGATAGGAATGAGAGGTGGGGATGTAAAGAAAGTGAAACATCAAAGCCACAGACAGAAAATTCACATTAGAATTTCACATCAGGTTCCACCGTATTCTCTTCTCCACAGAGAGGCAATGTTTTCCCCTGAGAAAAGTCAGTACGCTGAGGAGAGAAGCTCATTTCCCACCCAGAGCACGTTCATAGAGAGGCTGGGACATAATAGTGGAATAACTGAGGCTGAAAGCTGAAAACATCAGGAGATGGGATGTGGGATTTTCTTTACGGCAGAGGGCTCGAATGATAAGACAGCCGTGGCATTCGGACAGACAAGAGTAGAGTAGATTTGAAATTGGAAGTGCGGAGAGAGAAGCTAGGCAGTGGGAGAACGCTGTTGTTTGTTAAAGAGACAGTAAGACAGTGTCTGCTATTAGTTATTCAAGAAGAATACACCCTTGTTTTTATTCTAACAGTGTTAAATCAAAGATGTTAAAGGAAGCTAAATGAGCCATACATACTTCACTGCTTGATTAGTATGTCTGTGTGTAAATATCGTAGTACTTTCTTAACAAGTCGGTGTCTTAGGATCAGAAAACCTGCACTATGTTGAAGTTCGCTCTGACAGCAGTAAATGAAGGGAAGGCTGCACTTACTGCCTTTTTCCCTCAGATTTTGTCAGCTGATCCCTGGATTTAAAGTGACGACCTTCAAACTTCTCCCTAAGCTATTCAAGCATTTCGACCTCAGAGTAAAGTGAGTGGTGCATTGACTGATCTCTTCCCTTAGTCATGCTGAATGGCGCGTAACAAGTCTTTTTCAACAGATTCTGAATGCAGTATAGGACAGGTAATGTGGAATGACCTGTGACAATGACAGGTTCAGTCAAATCTTCCTGAGCCATGTCTGCATGTGTGTCTTAGTATCTATGTGTGTGTTAGTGTGTATGTGTAGAGGATGCTGGCACCTGCCAAACAGCTTTTCATTTCCGGGGCTAAGCCACCTCAAGTGACAGCTGACTTCCCGACTTTGTTAATTCCCAATTTCTACCAAATGTCATTTTCTGTCCAAAGCCTGATTCTGCCAAAGGGATCCCACTGCACGTCACTTCAGTTTCAAGAAGCTTTTCCGCAAGTATGACTGTCACTTAGCTGCTCAATTGAACTTCCTTATAAATGAACAGCTCAAATAAAAGATATTCTCTCATTAATGAGCACTGTGGAGGTTCAATGGGATGAAAAAACGATTCAACCCTGCTAAGAGGCTTGTGAAAGGCAGACTTGGAAATGCACATGAGCCACGTCAGCAAAACAAAGAGTATTATTCTAGGACAAATACATGAAGTGGCATGGGCTTATCCATTTAATAACCAAGGCCGAGGCTTGAAGTTGCATGATTGGGATATCATTCTGTGTCATCTCTCTTATAAGTATTACAAGTCTGCTATAGAGTCTACTATTTCCTGATCCTGTGTTGGCTGTAATAGCTTGTATAAACACACATATCAGCAGCTAGCTCATATTACAGAAGGTAGCTGCAGGGGGGCGTCCCCAATTAGTGTAATCTGATCTTTTTTATGAGATATACACTCGTGTTTGCAACAATTGATTAAACAACAGTTAGTGAAACAAAAGATGATTTTTCCCTAGGGATGTAACAGTACACAGTGAGGTTCAGTTTAGGATTTTAGGTTCAGCTCAAGATGAAAAAGGAAACGCAGAAGGATCCCTTTTTATTTATTTTTTAATGACAGTTAAATGCGTCCAAAAATCCACTGGCGAAGGACTGAGGCAGCATGTTGTCGACTAGCACATTTGGAAAACCTTGAATAAAGAACATTTTGAACACTTCAGCCTTACAGTTATAAGTGCTCTGCATACAAGGCTGCAGAGAAAACAAGTCTGGAAGAAGACCTTCACAACGCAGCCAGTCGGGTAAAACACAGCTCCAACTACACTTCGCTAAGAGAGTTATGTCCCGAGAAACGAGTAGTACTGAGAGACATGGTATGTGATCCACAGAATTTCCCCCTGAAAATTAGTTTCACAATCCAAACAAGTCAGAGAGCTGACAACACAGACCACCGAGGAAGCCTGACAAGGGAGAGGAGGAGAGGAGGTGAGGAGGTGAAGAGGCTCACGGGACTCAGCTGATCCACTTCATTTCAGCTCCCCCAAGAAACGTTGTATGAGCCAATTTCTGGATATATGTTATAAGTAATGATAGCCAATGTGGTAACAATCTGACAGCAACTTAGTACAGATGGATGGAGAATATAAAGCTCCAGAAGCTGTTATGGTCCTCAGATATAATACCCATTTCATAAATAGAATTACCAGTAGAAACAGTGTATTATATTACTATCCAACTCCACACATATGGAAACACAAATAATCATAATAAGCTTTTATTATTCAATCTGAAATCTGGCATAGCAAACATTGTACTTATTGGTGGTTTGAGACAATTCTGCCATGCAATGATACATAAGATGGATTTAAAATGCTTGAGAAATGGTTTTCATTGTGGTTTGCCCTTTCCTGTGTTCCTGCTGCATCGTGGGCTCATCCATATTAATGAAACACAAGATGGACTGAGAGTAATGGACTGAATCCACTGTGATATACTAAGTGGTTAGACGGCTGGCTCTGTGCATTTGTGTGTGTGTGTGTGTGTGTGTGCGTCCTAGCATTGCTATCCTTGTGGGGACCTTAATCTGTTTACACAGTCAGGTGTGGGGACTTGCCTCCCTTATGAAGAATCATCCATTTTAGGGTGAAGACTTGGTTAGGGTTAGGGTAAGGGTTAAGCATGTGTTGGTTATGGTTATGGTTAGGATAAGCATCCAGGAAATGCATGTAAGTCAATGTAATGTCCCCTGAAGTGATGTATACATGGTATGTGTGTGTGTGTGTGTGTGTGTGTGTGTGTGTGTGTGTGTGTGTGTGTGTGTGACCTAGCATTGCTATCCTTGTGGGGACCTACATCTGTTTACACAGTCAGGTGTGGGGACTTGCCTCCCTTATGGGGAATCATTAATTTCAGGGGGAAGACTTGGTTAAGGTTAGGATAAGCCTCCAGGAAATGCATGTAAGTCAATGTAATGTCCCCTGAAGTGATGTATACATGGTATGAGAGTGTGTGTATGAATGAAGGATATTGGGTTGTGTGTGATTTAGTGTGTAGCAGTCTTTGTGCATGATTTAGTGTTGCTGTTTCTAACATTGAATACATCATCAAAATGAACTTAAGTAATACAACTTGTTGTTGTCGTTCCTGTTAGAGATTATAAATACCGGTAGTTGTCAGTCACTTGAATGCCTCTTAAGTCCTAGATGTTGGAAAACATTTACAGGGAACGCATGTGTGATGTGAACCAGCTATTGATTTTTAGGTTCAAATGTAGTTTCATTACTGTCAGATGAACAATTCTGTCTATTCTATATTCAAAGAAAATCGTTTTTTTCTTTATTGACTTAAGGTTTTAGATCAGGTGAAATGTATTGCTGCTAAAGATCGACCATCTACTGCAGAAAGAATACCTGCAGTGTGTATTCAGAACTGCTCTTTTCTCATTATGTGTCCTCCCATTGCCAAATGAATCCATGACGATCTGCGCGTTCAGCTGCCAGCAATTTGAGCACACTTTTCAGCCGCAACATTTGCAAGGCATGCTCTTCAGTTCGTTCTAGCCTCAAGTTTTCCCAGAGTAAACAAACTAAAGACATGGACTGAAGAAGCCCTTTCAGCGGTAGTGGTGAGAGACAGCGATGAGTGATGTGACAACCAAACGGCCTCATTATAGGCTCATCTCCCAAAGCTGATTTACTGACAGATTGGACTTGGAACAGCGAATGCAGAAAAAGACGAAACTCTCAAAACAACGTCCTTGCTGCAGGAGTAAAGTTCAGTCATTAGCTGCTGGCAGTCAGGTCTTAAACATTCCCACAAGATGGTAAGAAGCTGTTTAGTTTCAACATGGCCAATGGGGATATCACATGTAACCCTACCACCTCTTTCAAAACTTTGATTTGTTTTTTATTGTTGGTTCTAAAAAAAATCAAGTTTCCAGTAGCAGGAGCATGTGTGTCTGGAATGTAGGATCTTTAGTTTTCCTAATTGATTTTAGCTAAGTTAATAAAAATACAAATCTGGACTTTAGGGAGAAGGCTGCCAGTAAGAGTCACTGTGTTAAGCCTGAAGGCTCTATAAGCCCTTCCTGAACATATTCCATGCAAAGAAGATGGCAATGTAATTTAATAGGTTTTCAGTTACACTCCATGGGCAGGCATTGCTCAACTGGGGCTATTGGGGTAAGAAGGAGAGAGACAGAGAGGCAGTGGCAGAAAGTCAATGACAAAGAGGCAATGAAGGAGAGTAAAAGAAGAAAAAAGAAAGAAAGCAACAACATTCCAGAGCAGTGTTTGGGATTGTAAAGCTCTGGGAGCGTTGCTGCAGTGTGGCCTGGGAAAGAGCCGGTGCAGGTCTCTGGGGGGGGGGAACCCACTGGCCTCCAGACAAACACCAGCAAAGTGGCGGCGCAGAAACAGCCAGATGTGCGTGAATGCATTATAGACACAACACACACACACACACACACACACACACACACACACACACACACACACACACACACACACACACACACACACACACACACACACACACACACACACACACACACACACACACACACACACACACACACACACACACACACACACACACACACACACACACACACACACACACACAAAATAAATATCTCCCACATGGAAAACGTGATACTTACTAGAATGAAATGAATCATTTTTTTTAAACATTTGTTAAGCTTTTGAGTATCATAACGCCTACGCTAAAAACATGAACTGAGATTTTACGGTACTTCTCCTTATACTTGCAAGTATGCTGGATGTAGAAATACATTTAATAAAACTTAAAAGTAGAGAAAAAGGACAAATTATGCTTTGAGGAAAACTGGAGTAGCAGCAGGGAATGGTTATGGAAATACATTACATTGCATTTAGCTGACGCTTTTATCCAAAGCGACTTACAATAAGTGCGTTCGACCTACAAAATACAAACTTGAAGAAAACAGAATCATATAAGTACATCAGGTTTCATAGAGCAACAACATTTCAAGTGCTACTCAACTGGCTTTAGATAAGCCAGCCCTTTATTAGTATATAAGTGCTTTGTTAATAGTTCTATCGCTCGAAGTGGAGTCGAAAGAGATGAGTTTTCAGTCTGCGCCGGAAGGTGTGTAAGCTATCTGCTGTCCTGATGTCAATGGGGAGCTCATTCCACCATCTTGGAGCCAGGATAGCAAACCCACGTGTTTTTGCTGATGGGAACTTGGGTCCCCCTCGCAGCGAGGGTGCAGCGAGCCGTTTGGTTGATGCAGAATACACATGTATAATGGATGGTGCCCTGAAAAAATCACTGTACTGTAACTGTGTTCAAATATACTGTATGTAATAAATAAAATATATAATTTAACTCGAAACTTTAAAGAATGTTAACTTTGCTCATTTTAGAAAAGGGTATATCTTTTTTTTAATTAAAGTGAATATTAAACAATCCACATTTTAAGTGTCAATTGTATAGATGCATCTAATATCCTGGTTTGCAACATCCAAAATCCTCAATTCAATCTGAAATGATCAGATATTTGTGTATACTTGGTGCCATTAAATACGATCCATTGAAAACAAACACAAGGCTGCTTTTGTAACGCCTGCTGACACACATGTATATATGTGCATAACTTCTACCTGATCACATACATCCTGAATGGGGACAACATGTTCCTTGTAGGCCAGGAAATCACAGCGAGTGCTGCCACAGTGATCACAACGTCTCCGTCACTGGAGCAGGTAGAAATGGGCAACCTGATATCCCAGATTAGAGACTTGGCTCTGCACTTTCCAACATTTGCAGAGCTATTTGTGAAAAGGGAAAACATCTCCACTTTCCAAAGTCATGTGGATGTTATGGTAGCTTTTCCCCTTAATGATACTTCTATAGGAAGCCCCTGTGGTAACAAAACTATAACAACCAGGAAAAAAGGTCCCTTTAACATAAACCACAAAGAACACAGTCAGGAGGAAGGTGGTGAAACAGATCTAGAGTCTGCTCAGTGAACAAACCCCAGAGGAATTATCCTTCCAACACTTTTTGGGCATGTTTTATAACTTCCTTGCAACTGCTGGGAAAGCAGAAAAAGACATTTGAAAGAAGCTCAGTCACTGTGTTTATGTGCTGGTCATGCATCTGGAAATGCACCACAGTCAAATCATACAAGCTGAAAACCTTGAGTTAGCACACACAACAGCAGCAGGTCGCTCCCACTCTTTGCGCTCTGGTGTAAAACTGACACGGTGATTAGCCGGGGGCGGGTGATGACTGTGGAGAGCTCATGGAGGTTTTCTCCCACCTGACTAACATCCTCACCTCTGTTTCCCCAACAGCATGGCAGCAGCAAGCATCAAACACACGAGTAGAGCATTGCACTGAGAGCTGCATATTCCTGGGACGCCGGTGGAAGTGCAGAAATAAAAAATCAGTCGGGATCAAAGAAAGTTATTTTGGCTTCAGCTCTGAAAACTACGCACACTTGTCAAGACTGCCTGCACGAGCGGCCGGTAGCAGCACAGACAGCACGTTCCCTTCCTGTCAAAAGGTATACTTCTATTGAGATAACTTTGATATATTAAAGCTTACATTTTGACAGCTTGTTTTTTTATATCCTGAATCAGTTTCATGTATGTAAAATGAAGCCAGCAAGGAACAAGGGCAGCACATTAGCTTTAGCTAGATCTGTCGCAATGCTTCTCCTTATGTTACAATGGTTAAAATAACGTTTTTGTTACAAGGGTATCGAAATATTTTAACAAACAATAGTGTTTGGTGTGGACTGGTACCTCAGAGGTGACAGTTAACCTCTTAGGTCCTGCCGAGGTGTACTTGAGCAAGGCACCGAACACCCAAACCATGGGTGCTACTGTGGCAACCTCTTTGCTCTGACACCTCTCCATAAATGTATGTGTTTGTGATGGTGTGTATTTTGGGCCCTATATGTGTGTGTCTGTACTGTAACTGGTTAACATGTCTTCTTCTATTTACCAGTACCAATAAACACGGTAAGAAGATATAAAGCACTTACGTAAATGTTAAGATGCATTACAAGAAACGATTACTTCTGGCACTTATTCAACACTCAGGCCTTAATGAGCGTTTCTGCAGTGCTGTATGTGCCTGAGAACAGATTATATAGGCAGGATATCTAAGAAGCTACAAAACAGAAAGCGCCCGGAGACAAAACCGAAGCTGCTGGAGAATCATGTCCTACTTTCGTGGAAGAATAATCGCCTGCTTCTGCACTGGAAGATAAATGAGAAGGGGGGGGGGGGGACAGATTTGATAACAGTCCCCAATTACCACCACTAAAAAGAAGCTGTGTTTCTGTGAGTGCAAAAATGATCTTCACTTGTGGACTATGTTAGTCTGTAAAAGGAGCACAGGCTTATTTCACTAATGATTTAACCATAGCTGTGTCTGTTTCTCTGGAGAATGGCTATGCTAATCCAAAAGTCTGATTCCACTCTGGAAAACATTTACAGCTGTCTTTTTGCGTTAAGTGAAATGGAACAGATTTGATAAAAAAAAAAGATGGAAAAACCCCTCAATGAAAGGGAGATAATAAAATCATTGTACTGAGTTTCAGCTTCATTTCAAAGATTAACTCCCATGAGTTGCCATTCATTGTGTCTTAAAACTTTAAATGTCCCCTATTATACTGTTCTTTATCAATATATTATAGGTCTCAGATATATACAAAACATGTCTATGAAGTGTTTGGCTCCAAATACCAAACAGATCTTTGCAGCATCCCATAATCCCCTCTGTTTCAGCCCTGTTTCCAAAGTGCTGATTCTCTGTCTGTTACTTTAGATGAAAATAAGGAGCCCCTCCCCACGCCCCTCTGAGAGAGACTTGGTTAAAAAGAACACAATGGTGCTCTAGGAGGAGATTCAGGTGATAAGTGGGGGTGGGGGGGTTACCTTGGTTGCTGATTGGCTAATGGTTACACAAGCCAAAAAAACATTATGACATCATAAAGTGGCCAAAATCTGATCAGCTCATTTTCAGACAGGTTTTAATAGAAATAGATCAGGACAAAAAGAGAGAGAATCTTTGTTCCTGAAACTTTCAGAGTCTCTTTCCACAGAGGGGACACATGTTGATGTAGAAGAGACGTGAAGAAGAGGGGACACATGTTGATGTAGAAGAGACGTGAAAAAGTGGATTTTGCATAATTGGTGAACCTTAAGTAAAAAAAGTATCCACTCCAGAAAGAGGTTATATAAATAGTAGTGGGGTAAGAGCCAAAACAGCTGCGTGGACCTGACATACAGGCAGGTAGCTATAAACAAAATCATAATAGTAAACAAAAACGACAACAAATCCCTGACCAGTCCATCTGTATTTGTAGTATTTTCTAGAAGCTAGTTTTGGACAGATAGACAGTTTTCACTTGTCTTGCAATGGGAGCAGTGATTCCTCTTAGAGGCTTTGAGGAAGATGATTAGATGTGTTGGGCCAAGAAACGGCTGCTGGCATCAACAACTTGGAGAGCAGTACCACATCATCCAATTACATTGAACACAACACCTCCCTTAACTGCCAAGTGCAAAACAAACCAGCGGCAGCAGCAGAAACTAATGGAGAGCAGAGGAGGCGGAGGCTAATGAGAGAGCTAATGCCATCCTCCACGACTCACACTTCCAGGTGAAACGCTCGGTGGGCGAAGTCAAGAAGCGGCCTGCCGGTCAAACGCTTTGAACGAAAGAGCGAACATATGCATTGTAGCGAATTTCACCTCTGCCTTTGCCTGACAAGCATTTGTTATCCTCCTCTGTTTCTCAAACCAGCCTGAAACCATGTCAGTTTGTGCATGCGTGTGTGAAACCGAGCCTCATTAAAAAGAAACATTTCCAAAAATAGGATTTCACACACTTCCTAGTTGTGAGGGGGAGTTTCGCTGGCAGCCAGTGATTTCTGCTGACTACATGTATTTTTTTACATGAGATGAAATAATAATGGACACGTGCAATCATCATAATCTCCAATGAGGCTGAATAATTATTTTAAATAAAACTTATCAATCTAAAAAATATTTGCACTTTACATCCTTAAATGTAATTACATCCGTAACGACTTTCTTTCCATGTATTTCTTGTCCATCCCACACTATGCATTGTACTAATAAGGTACGTTATTATCTTCCAATACACTTCTAATTGAATGTGTGTGTGCGCCTTCAAGGCTTCAAGAAAAAGCTAAAGTAACAGACACAACCAAAGAGAAAGTAGTTGTTCTGATGTTCATTGTGAGAGGTCAAGTGCAGCACATCAAGTACCTGTTGGTTGGTCACACACACACACACACACACACACACACACACACACACAACACACACACACACACACACACACCACACACACACACACACACACACACACACACACACACACACACACACACACACACACACACACACACACACACACACACACACACACACACAACACACACACAACACACAACCACACACACACACACACACACACACACACACACACACACACACAACACACACACACAGCAGGACCCCAACCTGCTGAGACAGATGGTTGCATTCTGCCCAGCTGGCACTGAGACGAGGAAACAGAGGTCATTAGAGAGGTAATAGGTGCATGGCAATGTTAGCAAAGGTAGGAAATAAATGCTCAGAAGTTCAAAAAGGTTTTCAGTTATGAAGCTGCAGTAATTAAAATGGTCATATTGACAACAAATGCAATAACTATGTGGAAGTGATCGGCCTCAGTGGGAAACACATTGGGTTTAAAATTGTTTTCCAGCTCAAGCAAAACTACAAGGACTTTAACTCGGGCTAGGAAAACTGATCACATCGCACTGATCATTGCCACCTTACACAGGCTACCTGTTGCTTTGAGAATAGATTTTAAAATGTTATTGCGAAATAATAATGCCTTGATAGGCCTGGCCCCAAGTTCTTTATCTGACCTTTTACTGCCCTATCCTGCACCGTGAGATCCTCAGAGGCACAAAGGAGAAAGACCCATTTCTGTCAGAGGTCCTGGACTTTGGAACGACCGGCCCGAGGAGAGCAGGGCTGCACAATCTGTCAGCTCTTTTAAGTCACTTTTTTAGAATTGCTATTATGTGATTTTATTCTTGTTTTTTATTTGTTTTACTCTGTGTTTGGATGCTGTGGTTTAGTTCATCTAATTATTTATCTTCAACGGTGTTTTATTTTGTTTTAACGGTGTTCTGTTTTATGTGAAATCACTTTGTACATACTGTATGTTTTGAAAGGTGTTTTATAAATGAAGTGTATTATTATTATCATAAATTAAATAGACGTTAAATGCTGCACTTGTATATATATTTGTGAGGAACGATATCAATTTCTCACTGACATTGTTGACATTAACCTCTGACCTTAAGTGTGCATTGAACCAAAACATTGCTTCCACTAAACAGTAAAGGCTTCTTACAACATTTAAAGGAGACCTATCATGCTATATTTGAATAATATATTGTAGGGCCATACATATATAAAAAGGTATATTTATACGTTTTCTTTTTCAAAATACCAAACAGATCATGCATTTTAGCCATGCCTCATTTCGCTCTATTTTGCTCTCCTCCACCATGTCTTTGCATGCACTGCAGCTGACCACGCCCCCCTGCAAAGGAGGGGGGCGTGGCACAAGCGTCATGTTACCATGCTGTTACCATGCTGTTACCATGCCACGGCAACCTCTCATTCCCCTGATTGGTGGAGAGTTGGCCATATAGGCGGAGCTCCTCGTCACTGACATCAGACTATTTTCAAATCTGGATCAGTCTGTATCAGATCCGTTAAAGCCCCGTTTTTAGAGATTTGGGTAAGGAGGAAAAGAGAGAGGGTTGTGTTTTCTGACTCTTGGTGAGTTCCCTGACACACCGGGGACACATATTCATGTATAAAAGACGTACAAAGGTGCATTTTGCATGATAGGTCCCCTTTAAGCTTAATTTCTCTGTCAAAGATAAATCCAAAAATGGCCGTTATAAGCACTCTGTGTGAGGACACAGAAGTTAAATACAGACATAACATCTAATATCCAATCAATGGTCCACAACAAACATTAGCTGTAGGGCTTCTCCTCTCTCAATCTAGCTATTCAGGACATTAAGAATCCATTAAAACCACTGCAGCTGTTCCACCATTATTATATGAAATATGGATGGGGTAAGTTGTTTTGAAATCACTAATAGGAAAAATGCAGTGCTTGTAATGGATATCACAGCCTGTCAGTCATTACGTTGGGAACACTGGCTTCTTGCATACAGTGTTTGTTTTGCTAGTGTTGCCATACTAATGTGGAATCAGCAGAATAATGAAGCACAGCAGGAGAGACCGAACGCAGCATGACTCTGGACAGGGAGCGACTCTTCTCTCTTGGCATCAACATGTAGAGTCATACAAAGTGTATCTTCACAATTCAAATCAATGGCATGCATACAAGGCACCAAGCAGCAGCGGCTTTAGAGGATAAATCCAAGTGTTGCAGGTTGGAAAGTCTGACAAAAAGAACCAAAAGAAGGGTTTGAGGACATACACAACTAGGGATGGGAACGAGTAATCGAATATTCGAAATTATTCAGGTATTTGAATATGAGTTATTAATATTTTTATTAATTGTTTTATTTTATTTTTGGAAGGGATGCCTAAGTTGATTACATATTATCAAATTGAATAATTAAATGTATACAACAGTGCCATAGCTAAATGTGTTAGGTGACGTCTAAAAGGTGTGTTTTGCTCTGCTCACCGGTGCTGATCTCTCTCTCTCGCATCCGGTTATACTTCACTCGCGTTTATCAAATCCATCAGATCTAGCTAGTTCTAGCTAATGATATGGCTGCTGCCCCTCCCTACACGCAGATCACGCAGACTCAAACCTCATCTTAGGCCCAAATGCGGCGCATATGCGCTCCGCAGCCGTTGCAAGGTTCCGGCGCTAACAGTTCATGAGCGTGCTCCCCCGCCCCCTGTCAACACTCGTGACACATGAGTGGCCAGCCTAAACAACAATAAGCGCTGCTTGGCAACCGTGTGTGGCGGCAAAGTGCATAGACATTTTGACTGGATAGATTTAGTTTTGCCGGTATTCAACATATTTTACCAGTCATAGTCCAGTAATTATTTACACTCTAAGAAGTCCTACACAACAGACATGGCGTCAAAAAGGAGTAATGTGTGGAAATATTTCGACCAGGTTAGTGAGTGCGGTGTAGAGGTCAAACTATGCCAAATTAAACTTATATATACCTTGCTATACCCGCAACCTCCGTTCCAGCTGCGAGGGTCTTCTCTACAGCTGGCCTGATTGTGAATCACCTCCACACATGAAAGCTGTAGGCCTATAGCTGTCAAACTGTAATCACCAGTTGAATACATTTGACAAATTAGACTTGGTTTCTATACTTATTCGAATATGTATTTATTTATTTCCAAAAGTTATTGAAACAAATGTTTTGGATATGTACATTTCGGTTAACCGATTAACCGTTTTTTGGGGGGTCGAATATTCGAATATACATTTGCTTTCAAATTCCCATCCCTATACACAACACAGCTGGACAAACAGACACAAGGGAACTCACAGTGCAGGGAATCAAGCGGCAGCCATGGAGTCCCAGCTGCTGACGGGGAGAGCAGCTACTGCTGGATCCTGCAGACGACAGAGAGGAAAAGAGACAGAGGAGGACAGACAGAGAGAGGACGATATCCAAGAGAGAGAAGAGGGAGGGTGAAACAGAGAAGGAGGGAGAGAAGAAGAAAGAGCATTTTGTTAGTTTGTCTGATGCGAGTGGGCCTGAGGAACAGTGCTGCTCACACTCTTCATAGGATATTTCTTGATATACAACAAAACATGAAGTGCCTAAAAGTTTCCAGTGGGAATCAAATATAGTTTGTTTATGTGAATTATTCATGTTCCTACACTCGCAAGCAGCAGTTAACAACAGCTACTGTAATAATTACTCATGTTACTGAAAGATAAATACATTTATAGATGACATTGTTCCTGCTACAACCTCACAAATCTTCACTTGGTGTTGTTGGGGACTGTTTGATTTAAAAAAACTTGAAATGTTCAGAATTGTTCGCATGCTACTGCACATACACTTCACATATTTAGTTTGTGACAAAATCACTAAAGAAGCAGCTGAGACGTATATTTTCCCCACAAACATCTAAAGACAATTTCTACCAAAATACAGGAGACCACATTAAGGCACTGCCACGAAAGTAGGTGCCCTAAGTGTTCTTCAGAAGACATCATTGTGTGGTCACTGTGATACACAATGTTCCTCTCTGTTGAGTGGCATGCAAACATCTATCATGTCCTGTGAGCTGAAAATAAACTGGACAGCGACAGTTCTTCTAATCCAGTTGGTGGATTTATTGCCGCCTGTGAAGGGAGGACATATTTTCTGTCAATGCATGGAAACTGCTAAGCTCACTCCTGTCCTACTTTTGCTCTATTAAGATCTGTTTGATGTATATTTGGAGACATAATAGGTGGCCCTATGAGTGTTGCTATGCAACCAAGGGAAACTTTAGAAAGTAAAGTAAAACCAACCCACCCCCCGTGTCAGATCTAAAAAATAATGTTTTGCATTAATTCATCTGAGGACAAAGCATCTTGTTGATGGATAAAAATAGCCAGTCATCTCAAGAGGCATGATCTTTTTATGAGCATATTTATTTGCTTTATAAAGAGCAACATTGCCTTTCAAAATGGGATATCTAGAGACAATTCTTGGAGGTTTGGCAGCGATAAAACTGTGATAAAAAAAAACAAGTTGGTTTCAAAACGCTCTAGTGTGGAGCTTTGAAAATGGCTTAAATCAAATCAAATGGATTTATAAAGCACATTTAAAAGACTTACTGAGGATCATTCTGACTAACTCGGTATCAATGTGTGTTTTGATGTGTTTTTTATATTTGTTTTGTTGCTTGGTTTTTGTCTATGTGTGCATGAGGGACAATTCACATGCAGACTCAAGGGTTCAGTAGGATGCCCATAACAGTTCATTTAGTGTGAATACATAAACTCTTACAATTACATTGGAATAGCTTTATGTGATGATCCTGTCAGTCTCTTATGCAACCTTCATTTATATGCAGAGCAGTGATCCAACCTCCACTGTTTTAATGACTTTTAATGAACATTTCTGGGCAACTCTCCGGCACAGAAAACAGTTTATCCTGCTAAATTGGCAGTATGCCTATTAGTTAGGGGAAATAGAGATAGGTTTTCTTTTTGTTAAGGGACGGAGTGGCGCAGTAGTGGACTGTGCGTTAATCATCAGACCACTGAAACCTGCCACTGCGTCCTTGGGCAAGACACTTCGCCCGAATTTGCTCCTGTGGGTGCTGTCCACAGCACATGACCGTTACATGTATGATATGTGTGTAATGTGTACTTGTAAAGCACCTTGATGACTTCGAGGTGTGAAGATTTTATTTTTTTTTGTTATCTAATTTGTGTAGCTCTGGCCATCATTTATATTGGTGATCAGTTCATTCTTCTAAACAACTTAATGGTTGAGATACAGGTAATGGAATGAGTTGAGAAGAGTACACAACAAAAACAACTTGAATTTTGTTTTATAAATGCAACAAAGTTTCAGGAAATATTGTTAAAATGGTCAGTTTACAATATGAGTGATCATCTTATATTTCCTAGTGCCTGCTCTAATGTTATTTCTTCTAGTGGTGTCACCATATGACATAAAACAACTTAATTAGTCAAATCATAATGGTCAGAAATGACACATGGAAAAATAAAGTTTGGTTAAAATGTCCCTGTAAAAGGTTCAGAAATCACATCCTTTGTGATGAGTGTTGACCCGGCCTATGTGTCGGGCTAATGGTGATAAGCGCCATGAAAAGCAACATCAATAGGTGTGATGCAGTTAGGACCCTTTTTATGGGGACAGGAATATGTTTTCTAAAGGTGAAGCTTAACAGCAGGATCATACACCCTTTACCCTGGTAATGTTTCAATCATTTCATTGTAGATCATCACTTGGCTTCATGAATACATGGCTCCATCCCACACACTCCAACAGCTTTACAAACCTGCGAGCAGTCCAATAAAACCCACTCCAGGTGACCTGACTAGATCATATGGAGCAGTTTGTGAATAACTGGCTCAGTGGACGTACAACTGAAGACCAAAATACTGAATACAGGTTGTTTATTTCCTGTGCCTACATTTCAATCATTGACACTAGTTGCCCTGCAGTCATACACACAGGATAATTAAACCTTAGTTAGTCACCACTCTGTTGTGGTAGCATCCTCAGTATCAGCCCAACACTGCCAGAAGACCTTCAATTAAAGTGTGCTGTTTGCAGGTGCCACTGCACACATGTGCCTGCCTATGTGAACTTAATTGACCACCATCCCTCCCTCCTACCTGGTAAACAACAGCTGCTTCCAGCGGTCCATCTGCTACCTGTGAATTCCCTTCCTCAGGACTCACACCCCCCGCACGCCATTGGTGTTTCCCCTCCGAGAGGTGCACTTACTGGGACAGCGTGAGTGAGTGTTGCTGCTCGGCCACCTTAATAACAGTTTGTGTTCCCCACTGGCACACGACGGTAAACAGGCTTTTAATTGACTGTCTGTGTTCTTTTTTAACAAAGCATTACTGGGTGGCGTGAACAGAAATGTTCAGTTTACTTCCTTGGACGTTTTCTGTAAGTCATGTTTAATATTTGTGGTGTTCAAGCAATAATCCGTTTTTTTCTGGACAGCAACTAAATAATGTATTGTGATTTTGATTCTAAATACTGATTAAAACATCAGAGATAGGTATTTAAAGGTGGGGTAGGTACGTTTCAGAAACCGGCTGGAGATACACTTTTTGTTATATTCCATGGAATGCTCTTCACATCCCGGTAGCAATGAATATCTTAAGTGCTTTGACAACAAATCCATACAAAAAATGTCATCTGTGGAAGCCGTAATACTGTAAAAAGTACAACCAATTGCCGCCCTGTCTGTCAGCCTTCCATCTCGTGCACGCACAAATGTATCTCATGCCCTCATTGGGCGTGCCGTCATTGGGCGTGCATTGCGCGTTCATGTGTGTTGGAGGAGGTGCTCTGTAAGGAAGTCTGAAGGAAGGGGCGGATTCCTTTCGGCTGTGTACTTTCAAATTGTAGTGCACTCGAGCCGGTTTCTGAAACTTACCTACCCCACCTTTAAGACAAATGGTCTATTAAAGTGCAGTCTAAAACAGATGATATGGATACTGAACAGTTTCCTGCCTGAAATAAAATGTACTTTATTTTTAGCTAAATGACTGTGGCATCTGTACATCTTCAAATGATAATGATGGCATTTCTTTGACACGGCATAATCATATTTAGCACTTATTGGTTATCATCTTTCAGTTTTATAAATAGTTTCACCTAACTCCCAGATCACCTTGACCTTCCCTAAATCCAAGGCCAGTTTCTGTGAGAATAAATAGCTGACTCACTCATTAGCACTGGCTGCAGAGAGGCCGAGCTGATAACACTCAAACAGGTAAAGGACAGGTAAAAAATAAAACAAAAAAACTAGCCAGAAACACAAACACAGCGACCGATACTTTGATAAAGTAATGTAACCTTAATTGTGCGTAATATGTTTTTGAAATTGGGATTAAAGTATAATGACTCCATCTATCACTCATACAAGCAAAACAGTTCAGGTGACCACATCCACTGAGCTAGACAATGATTGCATGTGTTGTTAGCAGGTTACTCTATTAACGGTATCAACACCACATCATGCTAACTGCAACTTCCCTGTGTTTCTTTATGTAATTTCAGAATACTGAATGATCCAAAACACATGAATGTTGTTAAGAAGAGATTCAAAAAGCATCACTGAACTTTAGGTAACAAACTGTTATTTTTCTCTTAGTTTTACCCGTCATTCTGCAATAAATGTAAGTCTTAAGATGTAAGACCTGTGTTTTTCCTAACTATGGCGTGTTGGATATAGTTTAAGACTGTGGTTGAGTACAGAGACAAACAGGAAGCTTTACACAACAACAGGGTTCAGTGGAAGACCACAGGTAAAATCATCACTTAAAACTGAGCATACAGCAAAGTCGACGCCACTCAGAGAAGGACAGTGTCACCACCGGCTGTGACTGACACTGAACTCAGATCAGTCCTAAAGACAGCTTCATGAATATGCATGCACTCTCCCTCCCAGTCTTCAGAATGGCTGTTATGCTCGGTCCTCATCTTATTATAGCTTCCTGTCATTCTGCTCTACAGTCTTTTTGTCTCCATAACAACCACCAAAATCCAATATCCCAAATATTCGGCATTTCCAGAGACAGGCTTGTCACTGCTGATGGGGAGAGAGGCTCCACTCTGACAACTTCGAAAGTAACTTTTATTAAAGGGGCCCTACAGTATTATGCCCATTTCCAGGTTCCTATTTGTATTTTGTGCCTCTACTTATAATTTATCTCACACTGCCTGTGCTGCAGCACCTCTTTTCACCCTCTGTCTGAAACCAGAGCCCAGTCTGCTCTGATTGGTTAGCTGACCGGCTAACTTGTGATTGGTCAACTGCTTAGAGATATATGGCCCCTTATTCTATAACGTACAATGTGCTGGAGTGCTAGTCAATGGAAGCGTGAGTGGTACATAGTGATGTCACTATGTTATAGAAGTAAACTAAGGAGTCTAATGGAGGTATTTGAGGCAATTCACACGGACAGGTCAGCTACAGAGGGAACATCTGAAATAGCCTAGTCAGAAACGTTTTCACAATTTCATTGTTGTATAGTAACAGTAGATTGTTAGGGTTAATCATGGAGGTATTTCTGAATTATTTGAAACCGTGGTTTAGGGTTTTAAGGACTGCTTTTCATTGGCATACAGAGTTTCTCCAGAGTTGGCAGAGGATGGTTTTCGAATGCTTTTGTTTCTGGGTGATTAATATTTTCCCCTCATAAGGGAATAAAGGAATCACCAGCTTAAAGATGTGGCCAAAGAGAAAATGGTAAAAAGGTCACATATTAAGGCCAGCTCCCACAGCTTCAGGTATCGGTCTCAATCCAAAACCTTTAATGTTTTTGTCATCATATGACATTTTTAAGGATAATTTATTTCTTGTTTCTCCTTCAGGTAAGGAGCTACAGGAATAATCACAATAACCCTGAAGCTCTAGCTCTGGCCTAGGGTTTCTACTTCAACATATCACTTTAACACCATGCTTAATCCCTTGCAAGTCAGCTGAATGACTTCCGGTTGAATCACACTTGGCCAGTGACACGTGAATGGATTAAAATGAAGAGTCTATTGACTCAAAATGTCCCTCCTGCAGTGAAATAAAGAGGGATAACAAGAACTGAAAACACATCATGTCTAAAAGCATTAGCTAGCACGCAGACGTGTGTATTGTGTCTTCCTTCTCAGAGCTGATTAGAAAGAATTGTGTTGGAGGAGGGGTGGGATTATCCAATGTACATTGAGCAAAAATAGTCACAGATAAGCCTCACATCAAGTAGCATTAACTTGACTGTACACAAACACTGCTGGGTGTATACTTTCTTCCATCACAGTTGATCAAATGAGAAAAGGTTTTTCCAAGCAATCATTCCCCTCAGTGTGCATTAGTCTCTCTCTTTCACTCTGAGGTTCCATCACTAAAATGCTGTATAAACAAATTATTTGGTTATGGCTCGATTTTTTTATGCAGATAGTAAAAAGGATTGTGCTGAAAAAGCAGAGAGGAAAGTCAAACACTGTTCCTGTAAGCAGATACTTCTCCTTTGAACATTTTGCTAAGCTGAGAAAGCTGCTTCCACCACAAATTCAATATTCACAAGGAAGAGAAAAAGAATCACGGGCTGCTACAATATTGTATAAAAGAAAGCAAATGAATTGGAAGACAAAACATAAACATCCGTCTTTGTCTCCAATAGGTTAAGTCGCATGAACAGATACAAAGTAGAGTGAGAGTAAGCACAGACACAAGCATTGTTGAGTGGTGACACAGGCATTGTTTTCCCCTCACAACGCACTGTGACTAAGAAGCTGCAGCTACTCGGTCTATAGAGAGGTTTCATTAACATGTGCCTCATTAGAGGGTGTCCCTTCAGCGCTGCACACTTGACACTGGAGACAGGAGATAATAATAATGATGCATTGCCTAGGCTCCCTCTCCTCCGCTTCACCCTGCCTTCCCTTCATCTAATCTCACAACCTTTTCTCTGTGAATCTCTTAAGTCCTGTGTGATCATCCTGTCCATCTGTGTCTCAGATCCTATCATAATGAAGAGACAGCAACAGTTGTAGGAGCGCAGAACAACAAAGTAAACAAAAAGAAACGTGGCTTACTACTCACAAAAGCAGCGGCAGCAGCGTATCCGATCTGTGGCCAAGGAGGCGAATGGGAGAAGAGAGCCACATGACTAACGTAGTCGATATGGAGCCGGTGCATGAATGAGAGGGAGGGAGGGAGGGAGGGAGGGGAGGGAGAGCTGGAGCACCACGTAAGGGGGGAGGGAGGAAGGGAACAAATATGACTGGTTGATGATGAGGGAGGCATAACATCACAGAACAGAGACAGAGGAAGGGAAAGGAGGAAAAAGCTAGGTCACGTACGGGAGGAATCTAATCAACTTGGCTTCTTACACTTAAAGAAGAGAGGGGAAAGTAAAACAAGAGGAGTGACAGGAAATAAATAAACCTGGCCTGTCTTTAGCAACACTCATTGTGTTCAGTCCCCAAGTGTGACCATCTCACCTCAACAGTCACATCATACGAGCCCATTAAGCACTCTTCATGGTGAACAGAAAGAGAGTAAAAAGAGAGGATAAGGTGGAGCTGAATTCTCCCAGTAGGACTGAACTCCCAGAGAGACCTATCAGTTTCATATAGCTCTTAGCGATACATTTTGCAGCCCGGGCAAGAGTCGAGCAGCTGTCAACTCACAGATATGGAGCGGAGCAAAGGCAACCTCCGGTCCGCTTAGTGCAAATGTAGTAGATGTTTCAGCAGCTAATGGTTTGTAAAGCGAGTAAGTCTAGACAGAGGAAGTGATCGCCACTCCTTAAACAATGACTATTTAAGTAAACACATGAGGCAGAGATGAAAAACAACACCCAGAAGTGTTGGATTTGTATCTGTCTTTGTAACAGTGTTTCAATGTGTGTTACATTCCTTACACCTGCAATTGCATCCTCAGGCTGTTGAAGAGATAAAGTAGATACATCTTAACAGCACCGTCCAATAAGAAGTGAGGGAAAAAGGGCTGGGAGTAGATTTAATAACATATTATTCATGGTGTGATTTCATATTAAATAAAAATAACCAGGGAACACATGCTCTACTGGGACACATATTGTTAATCGATTAGAGATATGAAATAAATATGATCTAATAGAAGATTTTGGCCATATTGCCATTCTTAAATTGATCGATTCATATCTCCTTGAGACATTTTCACAGCTCGGAGGTTGGGCTACAGCTGAGTCCAAAGTTTCAGACAACTTCAACAAATGTAACTTACATGACATGTTACTTGTTAGACGCTTTTATCCAAAGCGACTTACATACTCAATGCTGTGGGCTATCCCCATAGGAGCAATTTGGGGTGAAGTGTCTCAGGGACACAACGACATGCTGACTGCAGTGGGGTTTGAACCTGTGACCCCCTGATCCCAACACCAAGGCGCTATCCACTGCGCCACACGCCTCCCTAATGTGATTACAGAAATATAATTGAGTGAATGACTCTTTTTTCGCTCTTAGTTAAAATCTAACTAATTTCCTTTCAGAGCTCTAGCCTTAATTACACCAGCCTCATCAGCCTTGTCCAGCTCTTCAAAGCGTATGCACCACTTACTGCAAGCCTGTCATTAACACACGATTTTTATAGAAATCTCAATTTCTAGGTCAAGAAAAGTGATTATCAAATCAATTCCTCTGGTCTAAGAGGAGCAGCTCTGGCGTGACAACTCATTAGATTCCACACCAAGGAAAGCATGCCCAGTGGTATATACAGTATCATCTACTGAATAGTCAATACATATTTAAAACAGTGTCTATGTTAACTTCAATGTGAGGATCTAATGGCGCATTTCCACTGCAGGGCCTCGCACGGCTTAGTACGGTATAGTTAGGCCTTGGTAGACCAGGCTCACTTTATGCTGCGTTTCCATTACAGTTTAGTAGCAGTAACTATAGTAACGTAGTGTATGCGGAGCCGTGACGTCATCTTCAATGCGAACCACAAAGCCAACATCAGCCGTTAGCTGTTAGCACTCAGAGCTCACAGCTCCTCATATCTGTTCAGAAACTAGACAAAAGTGAAACAAGTACAAACCACAGACTGTCTGTGTCATGGCGAATACAGTCGCTGGTTTATTTATGTCTGTAAGCCGTTGTTGTGAGTGTGGACGGTCGGAGCATATACTGCGTTAGCTTAGCCGATCTCCATTCAGAAAACACACATTGCCAGCGATTCTCTCATATAGCCTTTAGCATATTCAGTCCGGTTGTTGGCCCGGAAAGAACCACGATTTTGGAGGGCCAGAAAAACGGCACGCTTAAACCGTGCTACGCGATGCAGTTGACCCAAACTTCATTAGCTTCAAGCAGCTATTTACTAGTATTTTTGAGAGAAGTCTATATCAATGTGATCGGTAGCAGTTACTGTTGCATTCCCTGCCAACTCAAACATTTTCAAGAGTATTTGATATCTTTAAATGGTCATTAGCATGCGTGCAGATCATGAGCGATTCTTAAACATCGAAACTTAAACAATCCCAATCGGAATTTCCACAATTAGTACGTACGTAGTTTCCAGGGTTGCCTTCATTACTCACTCTTGCTAGACTTAGTAGACATTTGTTTAAATAACTTGCGCATTGTGAGTGACTGTTTAACAACCAAAACTAATCAGAGGCTTTTTCGCTGAAGGCTTCCCAGATGTAATGCAGGATTTCTAACAATGAGGAGACAGTTGATGGCTACCAGCTTTTTCCAGTGTTTAGTCTCCATGGCACAGTGCTACTAAATTAGCTTAAATAGACCATTTCCTATTGACAACAAAGGTACCTTGTATGCAGATGTCAGTGCAGTTTGCAGCTGATGTGTTGGGGTCTTTGTGGCCCCATCATCTGTGCTGACATCTGGACCATATGTCTTCTAGACTGGGGGGCCAGGGTCCGAACTCAGAATAAAAACAGGGCACTAAGGGTGGGATTAGTCCAAGGACCCACAAGGGCATTGGTTGTAAAGAATGAAAAGGCTGCAGGCATTTTCATAAGGGGCTTCAATTTGCGTGAAAATTGAGTTATCAACAATATATGCACTTTATGGCATGTACTTCATCATGTACTATATGCAATACAAATAAGAAAGGGAGAGGAAACCAAGAAATAACTCTTCCATGCCGTTTCCTAAATGCTTGGTTTCTAAGGATGATCTCGAAGGGATAGTGTGGAGAATTGGGAAGAGGAAGAAGAAGAAGAAGGGTAAAGTCAGGAATGGGAAGCAAGCCAGAAGGATAAAAGTAGAGTAAGTGGGATGGGATGATGACGAGCCAGAAGGTTGCTAGTAATTAGCCATCTGAATGTCCTCATGAATTACAGATAGCTGATACAAGCAGGAGTTTCCTGGGATATGGATTCAAATAACACAGAAAGCCTTTGTGGTGGATGATTGTCCTCTATCTCAGGGATCAGATTAAGCATAGCTCCATGAGATAGATTACTGGTCTGATCGCACCATGTGTGTATACTGTATTTTGCTCAAGGATGAATTATATACTTAAGCTACATAGAGCCAAACCTTTTGTTCAAATAGAACTTTCAATTACAGGTGACGTAGAATGTGTTTTAGAGGTTGTTGAATAGCCCCTATTGCTTTCTGTTTTATAGAATACAAAGCTATAACACAATGGCAAAAATACTAAAATGATTTAAATCCAGATGTATTCCCATTTCATTAGGGCTGGTTTGAATTCAGATTCCTCTGTGACTTATAGCTACCATGAGTTAACTGCTACAAACAGTCTGTGGCCACATGTCAGTTGGCTTCCAAGAAACATGCCTGTGGTTAGACACCATTATGAATGGCCAACCTGCCCATTAAGGTTTACCGCCTTTCATCTGGAACTGTGAGCTGCGTGCTTGTATGTAAGGCGTTACTCCTTGCATAAATATTGCTCACACACACACACACACACACACACACACACACACACACACACACACACACACCACACACACACACACACACACACACACACACACACACACACACACAGACACACACACACACACACACACACACACACACCACACACACACACACACACACACACACACACACACACACACACACACACACACACACACACACACACACACACACACACACACACACACACACACACACTGCCAATGAATCCTCTCCCAACAGCTGTTCTTCATCACAGACCTCACACTTATGTTGGCATATCTCAGGCTTCGTCATCCTCTTCCATCTCTGAGTTTATATCTCATACTGCCGTTTTTTTATTATCCCACCTCAGACTGACAGGGAACCATAAACCCAAATTGGGATGAATAAAGTTCTATCTTATCTTATAACAATATCCATCCCTCTGTCCTTAACTATCAGCTTCCCTACCTGCAAGTGGGATAACATCGCTTTGTCACTGTAACGACTTTCACATGATGTGTCTTTAAAAGTGAGTAAGTCATTCTTTCATCCAGATTTACCAAAAACTTCAATGAAAAAATATGTATTGGGTCATAAAAGTCTATTTTAACAACAATTTAGTAGAAACAAGAGTAGGATATCAATCAATGATTTCAATAACCCATAAACTAAGAGAGAGAAAGGGAACAAGTATATAGGTCAATGACAAATGTAACGTACCTTTTTCCGCCTTAGATGCCAGCTATAAGTCTGTTAAACTCTGCACAAGTCATTATTTTGTTTAATTTTTTTGACATACTAGATTCTTGATTTGTTGGGTTCCAGTTATGTAACCCTGCTCTTCTGAAAATTAACAACTTCCACGAAACAATGAGGTGTGAGATACTTTTTCAGATGACTGACCTTCTGCATTACAGTCCTGTCAGTCAAATAAACAGTGGTGTTTGGTGGTCAATGGAATGCCGACTGTAAATGGAGAAAAACAGAAAAACACCTTCAAATGTCGGGCTATGAGTGATATTCAAACTATTTGGTATACTTAACACGTTATTTTAAGCAATTTCTGAATGAAATAATTATTCTAATTTACTCTTGGACTCTCAGTGGAAGCATGAAGCCTTTTTAGCTTTCTGATCACGAACCCAGAAGGCAACAAGAGACCAGTATGAGCTCCAGTATCTATGGAGAAATGTAAGAATGCCATAGTAATCTATCTCCAACCCCAGTGGAGAGGAGGATGAGGATACGGTTGAGCTCCTTGGCTCGGTTTCGCCCCCCCCAGTCAATGCTTCCCTTTTTTTGACCTTGCCAGCAGCCCAGTAGGGATGTTCTGTTCTGAGTCCATCCAAAGCCACTCCAGATAAGGAGCCGGTCCAAGAGGAAAACGTTTTCCAACAGCAAACGACGGCAGGGGTGAGATAAGGCACTCAGAATTTGTCATCAAAAGAGATCAGAAATGGAAGAAATGAATGGAGTGGAGGGGGACAGTGAAGGATGCATTCTAACATGCCATTTTTTGAATGAATGAAGGTAAAAACAAACTAAATTGGTTTCGAATTCAGCTATGCTTTAACCACGGCAGGACTGTTGCCCTTTGGCGTGTACTGACAGTTTCAGATGAAGCCTCAAGGCCAATTTCAGCTTCTTAATATCCAGAGGAAAGTCTGGGAAGGACAACACAGGGATGTTGAAACTCCCACACCACAAAACATTCCAAGTATTCCTCTCTCGCTTTTTTTTTTTTCGATGCCACTATCAGTGCAAAGCATTCTGGTGCTTTTTAAAACTGCCCTCCTTCTTCAGCTGCATAGCAAATAATTATTAACAGGATCAAAGCATATGAAAGGGCTCGTGCGTCAGCGAATTGAGCTTTGGGAGCCGGGTGACTGAAAGCGATAAAGGCAAAGCACTGAATTGTTTCTGCTCTCTATATGCAGAACTGGGGTCTCTGAGCTCTGCAATTAATGCTGGCTGAATTGAGAAAGCTCTCTAGATTATTCGAAGGTAAATCAATTTCCTCTGGTGGAAATTAAAGTTCTTTCCAGATTTCTGCATAAAACTTTGAGGCGTATCTGACTAGGGAGAATCCCCTGAGCATGTCAAATTCATGGGACATTCAACGTGAATCCTAAAATATATTTTTATAGGGGCAATTTAAAAATGACTTAGATATGCAGTCAAACATAATGGCCGGGGAAAAATGTATCCTGAGGAAATATACTTCCTGGAGCAAAACCAGTATTTGTTAACGAGCCGTACTGTATCTCTGCACACAATCAGATTCTCCTCAGTGACTGTACGGTCACATGACCATACACACTGTTGAAGTACTGTCGCTTTAAAGCAACCTGCCGTTGTATGCTTCACAAGCCCAGTTGGAATTGGACAATTCGATGATTGACAAGTGTATGTGGATGCTTTAGGACAGTTAATATATGTGATGAAGTGAAATGGTAAGCATGGGCTCTAAAGTCAGGGGTCTTGCAATCAAGCTGAAAGGTTGTTGATGTGCAGAAGCACTGTCTAGAACCTACGTACTTTACATCAGCATGTAAAACAGACAAGATGCAGTTCACTCAGTGGATGACTTGTTGGTAAGAACCAAGAGGGAATGATGAAAAGCATCCTGAGATTTGAAAGGACAGTGCTTGGGTGACACTCTGATTCAATGATAGACTGCGCCCTTATTCACATGTCAAGCAGGACAAGGCAGTATCTGTGAAGGGTTTCAGAGGTGAGCTTGAACATTCCTCAAGGAGATGGCAAAACAGAATGAAGACAGCCTTTGTGTTATTATATTATAATATACTCAGACTTTTCTGTGAGTTGCAGTTCCCCTCAAACATTAACCGTGCCTGAAAACACACCCGAGTTCATTGTGAATGTACGGAAGCACTGGTCAAAATCAGGAAACTCTGAAATAACAATACAGACTATAATGCGAGTATAGCTTGACATGTTATTATTGAGGTTTGTTGTTTTAATTTAACACATCTGACTTTAATCCCTCAGGTTGACAAAACATAAACTTTGTTTGTACTGGATTTAAATATAGTATAGTTTATATAGGAGTATCATCCTTTTTTCCCTCCTGAAGTACAGATATTATATTACATGACATCATTTTCAAGGTAATTCAAGTGTACAGAAACTACCTTACTTTTAGACCTCAGGAGCATGGTGATGATTTATTAAAAAAATGAATATTTCAAAGGGTTGTATTAAGTAGAAGAAATAAAAACACTTCCCTCCCACTTTAAGGGCAAAGGCCGGCATTACAGAGCAACAACGAAAGATCAGCCTTGATGCATTTCGCTCAGCCGCTGGAAGACATCATGTCATAAAATATTCAGGACAAAGGGATAGCCTAACTGGAGTAGAGAACATAAAGTGGGGAGAGGGATGAAATGTTGCTCCATCAATCTGTGACCATAAAATACTGAGTCATAGTTTAAGTATGGCTCAAAAACTGGTTATATAATAGGGCTTGGTTTGCTATGAGAGAAAGAGCGCACTCCAAAAAGATCAAGGGGGGAAAAGGCAGGTTTTATGGGTAGGAATTCATTATTATTATTATTATTGTCTGCCCTTCTGTTAGTACCTTATCTAGAGTTTTTCTAGCTACCTTGTGCATTTGAATACACTTAAATACAAACATATAAGTGGGTTCATTGGAAGCAAAGTCAACACCTTCCTCAAAATGAATGGGTTCTTATGCTACACATGTAACAATGTTAATAATTGGGGGCCTGTAGATATTCTAATCCTGCTGATTAACAGAACAGAAACCAACAGAAGGAACCAAAAACATAACCTCCTTGGCAAAGGAAATAAATGAAAGGAAAAAGGATGGCAGCAGCGTTTTTAATGACGACTACAGTCACTAAGGTCAATATTTATTAGGCTGGTTTGTCTGTCATCTACATTATCCATAGGAATATAAAGGAGGATTGGGAACATAAGAGGAGGAGATATATTGTGACAGTAGTTCCCTTGGAAAACAATGTGATTTACAGTGTTTCCCATGACTCATCTGGCCACAGGAAAACTGCTTATTAGCTTTAATTAGACTTATCACATCTGTAGCTCGTTATGTCAGACTGATTACACCTGCAGCTCGTTAGATTAGACTGATCACACCTGCAGCTCATCAACAGAAGTGACATCTCAGCTGAGCCTCATAATGGCTCTAGTCATATTTCATTTTCAGTGGGAGGCAAATCTGTAATATATTGTTGGCACCTTGGCTTTCACCATCAGGAATTCAATACTTTGAAGACCACTGGAGGCAGGTTCAGACAGTCTGTGGGTGTTTCTCAATGTCGAGGATGCTTCCTTGGTAGGACAAGTCCCTCCGAGTCAGGTCCTTCAGAAGCGAGGCAAGAATCCTTCCTAGCCTCGGAAAACGAAGAATTGTGGAATAGGCTAACGGGTGTGCGTCATATGCGAAGCCCCGCCGATTTCTGCCAAAGATTTTGGAAATTGGTACGTGCGCAAAGCATTGTGGGGATTTTAAGACCGCGGAGTCTACACATGCGCAGCCTCGTAGAATTCCAAGTATGCTGGACATTGGAACAGTCCTTCGGCGGCACTCGATGACGTAGTATTCTTGAAATAGTGGCTCCGGAGCAGCCTTTCTCCACATTGAGAAACACCCAGAGTTTTTTTAAAGCAAACAAAAAAACTTCTTCCTGCAAGTATACAGTGTAAAGTCCTAGCCAGCAAGTTGTTATTATTCCTGTATTATTTTGTTTCTCTCCTCATTTCAGTATCAGCATTTCCTGCTCCTGATTGAACTCCACCTGCTTCCCATCCCTAATTAGCCTCACCTGTGCCCCATTATCATCCGTCCCCCTGTCTATTTAGTGTGCGTCCACATTCCTCCTGTTCTGGCTGCCTTACACTGGCTCCCTATAGAACACAGGATAGAATTTAAAATTCTTCTTCTCGCCTACAAAGCCCTTAATGGGCAGGCGCCATCTTACCTTAAAGAACTCATTATACCCTACTGTCCTACTAGGGCATTGCGTTACAAGAATGCAGGGTTGTTGGTTGTTCCTAGAGTCTCTAAAAGTACAATGGGAGCCAGAGCCTTTTCTTATCAAGCTCCACATTTGTGGAATCAGCTTCCAGTTTGTGTTCGGGCGGCAGACACCCTATCCGTTTTTAAGAGTGCGCTTAAGACCTTCCTTTTTGATAAAGCTTATAGTTAGGGCTGATTAGATTCAGCCCCTAGTTTTGCTGATATAGGCTTAGTTTGTCGGGGGACATCTTACTTCTTCCTTCTCTCTGTCTATACCTGTGTACTCTCATGTTCCGATTAACCCAGCTTCCCCAAATGTATTTCTTTTTGGTGTCTGTATACGCTGGGATCCGGAGTCATGGATGATCCTGCGCTCCTCTGTCCTGGATCGCGAGCCCTGGATCTTGAGTCGTGGCTGTGGTCCTGGATCATAGGTCCTGGATGGATATCCTCGTGGATTCATCTTCCTATTATACACACATGCATTTCCAAACATTTGGACTACCTATGTTGCAAATGTATTATCTTTTCAATTTACACACGGCATCTATTGCACGTCTGTCCGTCCTGGGAGAGGGATCCCTCCTCTGTTGCTCTCCCTGAGGTTTCTCCCATTTTCCCCTTTAAACTGTGGGTTTTCTCCGGAAGTTTTTCCTTGTACGATGTGAGGGTCTAAGGACAGAGGGTGTCGTATTGTCATACTGATATTTTGTACAAACTGTAAAGTCCACTGAGACAAATGTAACATTTGTGATATTGGGCTATATAAATAAACATTGATTGAAACATTGATTGATTGATTCCCCTCAGTGTCAGCTCGTCTTAGTTATAGCGTTCCAGCAGTGTTTATTCCTAGTATCTAAATTCCACGTGTACCTGACCCAACTTCGTGTCCTGACCCTGTTCCTGCCTCGTCTGTTGTGGTTGCCTTACTGACTGACCTACCGTGTACCGAACCTCTGCATATAAAGACCTTTTTTGTAACCTAAGCCTCTGTTCATTCAGTAGTTACATACAGTGCATTTTACCTATTGGATTCCAAGGAGATTCAGAACTTTTTGAAAGAACTAAATCAATAGAGCTGCATACAGCATCCTGGTAATTTATCATCCAGTGTGTCTGGGACACCTTGACAGAGTGATGTTTCTTTTCTTCTACTCATTTGATGGTAATTATCTTTCCAATATACGTCAAGATCACAAATGTGCAACAGTGGGAGGTTAAGTCTGTTTTGGAAAGGCAGGACATTGTGTGGTGATATTGAGCTGACTCTCAAACAAACAACTCCTAGCTGGAAGCAAAACACTACACAGTTCAACAAAGTGTTCAGGAACATTATACTCTGAAATATGTAGATTTGCAAAATCACCATTGTTCCATATTGTGTAATAGTTATGCAGGCTGATACTATTCTCTGACACCAATATAATAAACACGATAAAAGTACAAAAATAAACAATGTACGCTTCAATCGACATGGTTTAATGTACATAAAAGAGATTTAAATGACAACACATTCAATGGGAAAGAATATGGCCTTCTTTAGTTAGAGCATTTTAAATGTATACACAGACGTATAGCTATACCGTATTATACTAAACAGAAACAATCCTTTAACTGCCGTGTGCTGTCATCATCAGTCATCGCTCCAGTTGTGATTCCTGCACAGCTCTACATTAGTACTGTAATCTTGTAAGGGCGGTCTTAACAGAGCTTGATACCGTCAGCTTGTCCAATAACCTGTCAGCATTTTATCAGCAACAGACCAGTAAATCTTGATAAGCCATACATCACAACATGCCTTTCCATTATGTATAGATGGCTCATTTATGTGCACTCGTTTCATTAACGCTCAGTATGAGAGTCGTTAGTTGTCATTTACTGTCGCACTAATTCTCTCCTCTACTATTGTCTCAATCCAGTGTTTCAGTGAGGATATAAATCTATGGACATACAGTACATATAAAAACAATGGGCTTTTACAGTATATAACATTTATTGTAATAATAATACATTTTATTTAGTTTTCAAGCCACATCAGTCATGTATACCTATCCTGTTGATGTATAAGACTCATGGTACTTTTCAGTTAAACATAATACAGGAAAACCACATATTCAGCTATTAGTGACTTATTTGATAGCACAAGGACAATCATGCGCAAATAGATGCAGTTGGTTAAAAATATGGAAAGATCTGACATTATTTTCTGAGTTCATGAAGCCACAGTTATAGATTATCAAATGTAAATACATTATTTGATGCACATAATCTAGAAATGTTACTTACTGTCACGTGCAAACAGCCTATACTGAAGATGTATGTACTCTAGGGTTGGGAACCGAAACTCAAAATACACAATTTTGGTTCTGCTTGACGGTACCTAAACGCGGTAGACCTTGTATTCCACCGGGTCCGTCTGCACCGCAGCGCCCCGGTGACCCGGTGGAATACAGGGTAAGGGCGGACTGGCCATCTGTGTGTTCCGGAGAATCACAGAACGGCCGGTCGTCAGCGGGCCGTTGACGGCCGGCTCGGTTCGCTGACGGCCGGCACCGCCCTTACTTTTTTTAAACGGCATCATGTAAGTTGCGCTGACAGGCGACAGAGGTCCACAGTTGCCCCGCAGCGAGGCTCCCCCCGCCCTCCCGTAGACATTTCACGAGCTCAGTCACTTCATGACACCAAAGATGGGTCGCGGTAAACGCTCTGAAGTGAGGCTCCACTACACTAAAAAAGAAAAAGAAAAGGCACAGTGTAATGCCTGTTAATAGCTCGCCACAGGCATAGCTCAGTTCAAATAAAGCACAGCTATTGTGCAATACATTTGTATTGCATGTATATTTTTTATTTGTAAAAATGTCAGTTAAAGCTTAAAAGAATAAAGATATTTTTGTTATCTAAACGTTTGACCTCTTTTACAATTTTGGAATCGAAACGGGGAGTCGATAAGCGGAACCGGAATCGGATTCGATACATTTCAAACAATACCCATCCCTAATGTACTCAGAGTACTTTTAAGCACAAACATACCCAAAACAACAGACTATAAACATGTTAGATCCATACTTTCTGTGAGAAATCGCCTCATTTCAATCTTCAGTATGCACTTCGCTTTCTTTTTTATCAAATTATGAGAACGGCCATTTTCTGAAGAGTTTTCACTTGCCCAGAATTTCTCATTTGTGCACATTAGTTGCACACTCTGTTCCTCTGCAGAGATTTCTAAAGAAACCTCAGCCAATGCATTCACTGGAATTGAATGCTCTCTGGATCAACTCTCATGACACGGACACATTTTAGAGATAAATGAAAACCCAGAGCCAAAACAATGGTTGCCATCAACAACAGTTGGGGGATGTGAAAAAAGGAAGAAGGAGGGATGACAGGAAAGATAGAAGAGGGTCGTGATGGACCGAATAATGCTCTCTTCATAGTCTGCTCATGTTTGCTTCCTCTCCAGGCTGATTGCAGCCGGTCTCAGAGGGCCTGTTTTAGACTAAATATGTGATAAGAAGCTGTGAAGTACCCTCTGAGAAGCAGAGAGACACAAGAGGGTGAGGAAGGGTGATAATAAAGAATGGCAAAGTGGGGAAGAGGAGATTCTCTCTCCCATGTGTTGTCTCCACAACATATTGCTACTGTAGATATATCATATCCAAAGAGGGAAAAGGGAACCTAAAACAATGTAGTCTGGTGCAATCATTTTTAAAACTAGTCAAAACTAATATTTTACAAGCATACATGCGTGCATGACAAAAAGATGAATACATGAAGTGTCCAATCGCTTGTACAGGGATCATTTGGTGTGCTCTATAACAATACATTGTTAAAAGAGGAAACAAGTAGACACATAGCTCATTAGGAATAGCAATAGTGTTATCAATGACACAACCTCTGCCAACTCAAGCTTAGTATAGCAGACATCACGATTGGCGTTGTCCCCACTCTGCAACACATCTACTTGCTACTTCTTTCTTAATTGACCACTTTTCTCTCTGTTTGACCCAAGGATGGCTGGCAGTGAACCTCAATAATTACAGTACATGGTGTCACATAACGACATTCAATCTGAGTCAGTCCCTGGACATACTAGACAAACCTTACAAGGTGAGAAGGGATGTGCTGATTGGGGAGAAAAACGGTGGAACATTGTTGTTTTCCTGGAGAGTTTGGTGGAAGAGGACGTGACATCTTAAAGCATAACGCACGTCAACATGCCACAAAGAATTTACAGAAGACAATTAGTATGGTAGTTTTGACACATCTCATATGCTTGCAGGGTCTAAATGTTTCATGAAGTTGCCATATTTTTCTTTCAAAAGGGAATTTTAACAAAAAGTGACGAGTTTGCAGCTGAATAAATAGATTTCCGAGTTATCGCAGAAAGACGGGTCTGCCCCACTCAAACAGTAACTGATGTACCATAAGTGCCAGTGGGAAAGACAGGTAATGGGGAAACAAATGGTGAGACTGCATTTGAAAGTCATTATGTCACTTTCCGAATGCCTATTTAAGAATCACATGAGTGTCCTCAAGCAGAATCCTTGGACCCTCATGATGAGTGCTAGATGTGATGACTGAGTCACAGCAAAGCGCAGCAAGACACCAAAATCCATCAGCGCTGCTCCCGATGCATATAAATGAAGTCATTAGAACAGAGAGTGAAGGCAACCCCTGCTGTGCTCGCTCTCTCCTATTTATAGCAAGTCAGACCCAAATTAGCCCTTTGAAGTGCAATTCGTAATATTCTCCGCGTACAAAATAATGAGGAAAGTCACTGCTAGCTACGCTGTGGATCACCATGAAAGCCGGATTTGATTTGAGAAGCCTTCGTTTTAAAAAGGGCAGAGTAGAAAATGAAATGAGTTTTTGGATTATAGGGCTGGCTTGAGTTTGCAAAGGAAGATGCTGACAGATACTTTTACATATTAGGCTAAAAGTGATTGTTTTGGTTTATTTTGGCAACATTTCGAATGAGAAATAGAATAAAGTGATCAAATTACTCAGTTTTAAGCTAAGATGTGTCTAATGTTCCTGACAAGCATTTGTCACACTGTATTTGTTTGAAGGGTCGTATATTACGATTGCTTTTGCAGTTTCAGTTATTTTGGGGATTTCTTCTAAATATATTATTCCTTTAAAACCAACATGTGACTTTGTAAGACAAGTGGTGAAGTGTTTTGTGAACACTTTGTACTCCATCACGGATTTTCGAACAACAACACACCAATGATATCGGCTACCCAACACACACTGTACTGCTTCAGAAAACAAAACAAAAACTAAGCGTCACACACCACTCTGTAATCTTTTACTCCAACACACATACCAACCTCCGTTTTTACAAAACAAAACATTGAACCAGGGATTTTGGTCAGAAAATTACACATTCATTTCATTATTTGTGTACAGGAACAAGACTGTAAGTAGCTTTGAAGTGAATGCATTTAATACAAACCTGACACTTGGTATAACCATAGTTTATTCTCCCTCTTAAACCGTAAGCATTACAAACTGTTACCCAAACTGTTACCCAAACTTCAGGCACAGTGCGAAACATATTTTGGGAAACTTCTGAAAGCCTTTGCAGATATGCTTGGTTGCTTTGCTCTGGCCTGAAGCGGTATAAGTCTGATGCTCGCAAATCTATGCCAGTCTACAGAGAAATATTTCAACTCTACCAACCTTGCATTCCATCAACAGCTGAGCTTGTGAGAGACATGCAGCAACAGGACGCCACAACACGGCCAAAACCTCGGATCAGGCCACGAAAGCTTTAAGAGCCGGATCTCGTTGCAACCCGACAGGTTTGAGAGATTCAGAAAAATGCATCTCTGTGAATTGTACCCTTTGAAATCTCATGATGAGCTTAAACCACTACAGCCTGTCAGTGTCATGTGACATACAACCAACATCATATGGTTTTAAATAAGGAAACCATTTAGTGGTTTTGGGGGGAGGACTGAATAGATTGCCAGTGTTGCTTTTAAGGCATATTTTTGCACTAGATTAAGCAACTATTGGAGCTAGTGCTGGTAGCTACTCTCATAGGGAAATGGTGGGCAACACAGGGCTAGGTCTTTTGTTTAGATACTTTTCAAATCTACTGAACTTTTGCCAATTTCTCAAGTTTACCAACCCTAACTTTGACACACTTTGTCTGCTAAAGGCAAAGATTAAATGTTTAGTGTTGTTGCCGCAATAATCCTGACATAAAAGGGGGGGGGGGGCGGAATGATGTGGCTACCTAGTGTTTTCAGCAAGCCATAATTCATGTTATTTCATTCTACAGTGAAGTTGTGTAAAAGTAGAGAAAGAGGAGGCTGATGTTGCAAAATAAAACTAATGATCCTTGAACAGATTTAACTTCCATCAGCAGAAGCACAATATCCAAGCAGCCGATAGCGATTTTTCTGCATTGAGGAGACAAGATGATCGTGAAATGTGAACTGCCATTTTTAGAATGTATCTGAAATTCAAGCACACTTTCAGAGCTGGTAAATAAAAGTAAAAGTTATCTTCAGTGCTTCTTTCACTGGCCATTACAGTAATTCAAACTGGAGATATCTCTGTTGTTGGTAATTAAAGTTTTCCAATTTGACAATTGTCTTGCTACATTGTCATGCTATCACATTGCTTAGATACGTTGCATTTTGATTAGTGTTTTGAAAAGTTCTTCATCAGTCCACATTTGTATAATGGATATCTTTAAGTGCAAAATAGGGAAAACATTGAGTTGCGTAAAAGGGGGAGATATGTTCATGTTCTCCATGTTCATGACAGAAATGCCCTCTAACAATTATATGTATGTAATCTCTAAGAACAGCCAACGTCAGGCTTGGATGGTTTGAATTAAGTTGAACATTTTTGTTATCAATTTATCAAATGTAACAAGACAATGTGGTTTTACTAAGCTGCTGCACTTTTACTCATTGTGCACAATTGTAATGATTCTTCTTGTTGAAATAACTTTTTGTATCTACTCTTCGGTAAACTTCGTCCTGACCATCTGCAGTCTTCTGAAATGCCTGAGCACAGAAACACAAAGCCTGTAATGGAACCTTCATACTTCATCTGGGATTCATCCAACTCATCCAAGTTTATGTTTCACCTTGATGAGATATTGAAAGAGAAATGATATGACTTTTTGAAAACCTTTTCTATTTTTCTCTCCAAAAATAGTTTCCACTTCTTCCGGTCCCCTGCCAAGCTCACTACATTTCATTTTTGCCATTTGGCTCTTGAAGACAGATCTGGCTCTGTGGGGCTTTCTGGCAAGAAGGAAACCACAATGTTTCCAAAGAAAATAAACAGACTATCAATCCAGGGCAGAACGTTTTTACCTAGTGACAATGGAAAGAAAGAATCATCTTCGCTTTTATGAGATGCAACTTAGGAGTTTACATTTTTCACAGATCAGTCCTCTCTCCTCTAAATACAAAAGCAATCTTTGGATTCAACTTTCTCTCGAGGTTCCAGAGGGAGATGTAATTATACGCTGCAGCCTCTTTCATTGTTGGTAGTCACAAACTGACAAGTTCAAAATACAATGTCATATTCACTGAAATACTTTGGTCTGCCTCCGGGTATTTTCTTAAACATGTCAAGAAGACAGACTTCTGAAATTAGTGGCCTTAAAATAAAAGGCCTTTATTTTCAACTCCATGTGACCGAAGTTAGACTTACTTTTGGTCTAAGATTGCATCTCAAAGCAAATTATCACTTGCTACATTGCACATTTTGGGAAGTTAAGATGTTTTAATTGTATGATGATGTTATGGGAGATATATTTGGCAGCAGAAAATGCTCTTTAAAAATGACTAAAAACATAATCATACAGCAAAAGATTTGATCGCAATGCAACAGAATCAAGGAAGGTGCACTCTGGGTAATCATTTTGTCTTAATGGTCCCTCATTCTTTCTCAATGACATAGTTTCAGTGTTAACGTCTTGATGACATTACCAGTTCAGGACCCATCTAAAGTTATATTTCAACACTGTCTACTTTGATTATAAAAATAGCCATGTCATGATAGCTCAAGCTAAACTGCAATATGGGAATTTGAATCATGACTAGAATAACCTGATGTGATATTTGTTTGGCAGTGCTTTCAGTCAATTTAATTGGGTAATGTGTTCAACTATGTCTCTGTACTGCACCTTTAATTTAGTGAATTTGTCAGATAATGCATTGCAGTTCATTAAAGTTATATTGTAAATTGCTCAAAAGTTACTTCAGTACTGTTAATGTCTTCAAGATAGGGGTAACAGTCAAATAAAATACCTATAAGACTCTATAACCAATAGTAGAGGTAATACAATAACCACTTAAAATAAGTAATGGGTTAATAATGAGGCATAATGTATTTGACATTTAAGTCATGTAGAATTTATGGCCAAGATTAAGTGTTTTATTTATATCCAGAGCTCAAATCAAACTTTGACTTTCTGACGGACTGCTGCGATTCCACAGAAACTTTTAGTTTACTAGAAAGCCCAATTACACTAGGAAAAAAAAGAAAAACCTACAAAGATAAGGTTGGATTCAAGTTCTTCAAATCAAAAGATTGACTTTGCTGTATATAATACTTTAGATATCAAGTAACAGAACATTTAAGGAGACTTGCAACTCTTCATATTCATTAATATGAGCTTGTTATATTGTCTAATTCAGCAAAATGGAAAGAAGATGACCGCACTGCCATCACCTTGGGGGTTGACTGACTCTTTCAGGTGATCTATTACCACATATTGCCTTCTCCACCAAAATATCACATTCCCAGGCCCATTGCTTGCATAGAGATTGCACATTATTCTGGTGTGGTATTCACAAATGATCAATAACGGAGCAGTAGCGCAGGGTGAGGGCCGGGAAGTGGACTCTCATAGATCTTAGGTACAAAATGTGCTGTACACCGCAGATGAAAGATTAGCTCAAAGGCTCAATTTTCATACTCATCAATAATGCATGTCGTATAGATGCTTTTCTTTCCTGCTAACTGACCAAGTGGCTTGCATTATTTGTCATGGAGGAAATATGTATGTTTAGGAAGTGGTAGGTCAGAATTTAGAGAGGCCCCTAAAGTGCGGCTCGAATATTTCTGACCCGAAAAAACTATTAAATGTTTGTTGGTGGAATGAAGCCATTGGGGAATACATTAACGTCCAGCTGAACTTATAAACTAATGAGGTATATATATATATATATCTCATCTAATATTTATAGCTGATTTCATTCAGATTCCTTCAGCTAGATGGCAAATATTAGACTGGCTCTTTAAGATTGAATATATTGAGTAACAATTATATCTAATAAAAAAATATACAAAATGTAAAGCTTTTTGTGATCATTTGTTCAGTTTTCTAACTAGACGTTTTTAGATTTATTTAATTATTAAAAAAATATATATACTTTTGAGATTTAACCATCCATCTAATAAAAAAATGTTGTTTTTTTTTAAATATATGTCATTGTATGTAACATTAGTATGTGGGTACAGGAAAATATGACGTTGCTACATCAGTGAAAGCAAGAAATTAGGTTGAAGTAGGCATATAAAAAAAAAAAATTCTTCAACATTAAAGTGTTTTCAATGTGTACATGAGCGTAAAACCAGCATTTATGCTTTATGTAACGGGTAAATAATGAATGATGTTAAGTCCTGACAGATGTCAGAGGTCTGGTACAGAGGAAGGTATTCACCCCACCCTTCAACTTTCACAGAGCTGGCATGTAAACACAGCTGAGAAAACATGCAATAGAGGGTGAGAGAACAGAGTCTGGCCGGGTGGAGAGGAGTCCCAACAAGGCAAGATTACACACATCGAGCACAAAACCCAAGCCCCATCTCTCATAACATCCACCCAGATAACAATGGTCAGCAGTTACTTTGATCAAAACCAGTATTTGTATATGCTTAGGCTTACTAAAATTGCAGAGGACATACTACTTGAACCTGCCCATCCCTCTTTTCTGAAAATCCCTGCAAGTTATTCTGGGAAGCAATGTCGTTTACATGATATCATACAATTATTTTTACATGGCCCTTGGCCCCTAAAATCCTCTTTCCGGTAAAACGAGAGTACATACTTCCAGTATTTGCATTAAATAGGATTGCTCCTGGGTTGTCAATAAACCAGGCGCAGAGCAATGTGTCTAGGTTCTAGTTTCAGCTATAATGTGATTCTAATAGCAGCTACATCCCTTACAAATTGACAGGATGATAAATCCCTCGCAGGCAATGCTGTACCACTTCTTTGTTTTGCACATCACCTCCAATACCGAGTGACATTAATCATGTGATATTTTGTGTGTGCTCGTCTGTGTGCACACAACTCCTGTGGTAAAAATGAGACCCTGCCCGTCTGCTCATCAACTTGAAAGAATAACGCGGATAAATACTTTGGAAAAGTTTACAATGCAAACTGGGAACACTTTTACAGTCGTTCTCTGTCATGTTTTAAATACCTTTTTTAGAAATCTTTCTTAACTTTGTCCCCTTGGTGACTTTACAGACAATGCTTTGACTGAAATTAAGCACGGACTCAGTGCCTTTGATAGAAAAGCCAGAGGCATTTCTCATTTGGAAAACCACAATACTTCTTTTAGAACTTTTCCATTTAAACTTTAATATCAACTCCATAGCATGACATCTAATTTCTCATTCCATCTTCAAAGCCTGAAGCATGCAGGGGGGGGGGGGGGGCTGAACAGCTGTAACTTCAGCTTGTTTGAAGAGCCACGAAGGACAAGGTTGACAAAACACTGAAACAATAGGTGGTCGGACTAAAGGGCTTGGCGCAGATCAAGTTGAAAGTCTTTGGGAAGAATATAGGTCAATAAATATGAAACATAGATTACATGACACCGTGTGAAGAAACTAGATCTATTTTCAGAAGTCAGGGAATTCCCCCCCCCCCCCCCCCCCCCCCTTGCCTCAACTAAAGTGCTGATTTCAGTTGGCAGACAGTATTAAACAGAATCGAGCACATGATAGATTAGCATTCACTGTGAAGAATAAATCAAGCTTAACTGCGATTTAAGTGATGATCAAGTTTTTCATGAAATCATCTATACATCTTATTTGACACGCTCGACCAGTGGTTGAAGAAAGATGCCCGTCACCAGCGAACTCATTTTCCACCAACCCATGAAATGAACTATCCCCCCCTCAAGAGTTGTGTTTGTGCAAAAGCTTGGAATGTCCATTTCCAAAATCCCTGTAGCCGAACTTCATTCTGACTTCTCTGGTTTGTTATCGTTAAAGTGATTAATAGTCATTTTTCTTCATTTCACTTTGAAATGATTAACATTTGTCCGCACTGGAGACAGAAATGTAACGTATCAATGTTAACACGAATACTTAATGACTTCCTTATGCACATGGAAAAATGACTAATCCATTCCATTACATCTCAAGGCAATTATTGGGTATATAACCACGTCAAATATCCCTGTCTTTACTAAATCACCAGCGTAAACAGTCAAACATGCACAATTTTAATATACCAATTTACCATCGCATGCTTTACCTATGAATGTTGATGATTTTGTTTCCGCTCGGGCCAATGATGACAGATTTACGGTGACTGTACTGAGCCGGTTAATTACTCTGAAGATCTTACACAACCGATTCAAGCCTCTAATCCCACATGATGAGAGACTCCGAAAATTGCCACTGCTTTATGGGGTAAGACGCATGTGGGAAAGCAGCTTAAATGACGTGGTTGTGGTTGCATTGCCATACATATGTGATGATTTGGTGGCATGTTGGAGGAGCCATTAGTGTAGAGCTCAGTGTTAGCCATGTGTCAGAAAAAAAACAAGATCAAGAGTGTACATGGATAGGCTGGTATTTGCAAACAAACAAAAGTATTGGAAAAAAATGATATTCCCACAAGAAGCTCAAACTCATCCCAAATAGATGTTTTGATGTTTCAATGAAGCATCAAAAGTAAAGCTCATGTTGGTACTAAAGGAATTATCTGGTGTTCACCAAAGTCAGCAGGATTCGTTGTCTGGGGAACATGAATAGATTTCAACAAATTGGTGGACCGGCAAACCAAGATGTTCGTCCTTAAAGTCGTTGAGTTAAGGCCCTGACACACCAAACTGACACTAAAAGAACACGTCCCGACGGAACACGACTGTTGTGTCTCACGTCTCCTGCGTCTTGGCCAACACTCACGTCTCCTGCGTCTTGGCCAACAGTCGCACTGGAACACACCGCAAAGACTTCAGCCAACACGTAGCACGTACGAACTGCGCATGCGTGAGTGGCAATAACTCTCCTTACCAGCAGGCGGCGGTAGTGTGTATTCGTCATTAAAAAGAGGCAACAACCGGAAGACAGACTGTGTGATACACCGAGAGAAGAAGCACAGACTGCGTGATATAAACGAACAACAAATAGCGTGTGCGTTGGTCTTTGGTGTCTTCATTCCAGATCGCCATGATGAAGAAGAAATTCTTGCGTCCGTGTGAGATGAAAATGAAAAAGAATAGCCGTCTGTGTGTGCCTTCGTTTGTTTGGGTCCCTCACTTCCGTTTCGCTTCTCATGCACTGATTCGCTAAGCTGAACAGCCAATCAGAGTGATTTCTTGGGCCGACGGCCTTTAGCCGACAGCCTCCCGATTCAACATGTCGAATCGGCGGCGGAAGTTGTCGGCACGGCCAAAAATACACGACGGTGCGGGACACACCAATCTGAGTAGGGCGACAGGACGCTCATCGACGGCCAGACATCCATCGACGGCCGAAATCAGGTTGGTGTGTCTGAGCCTTTAGCAATGCTGAAAAAACCTGCTTATTGTAAAAATAATGTTAAATATCACAGCGGGGCCACAGAAAGTCTAAGGCTTGCTTTTAATTTATGATGAACAATAAACTGTAGCATATGTTTATTTAGAGACCAGACTGCGGGCTAAGTAGATCTTTAAAGAAAAAGATACTTTCTCTAAATAGTCTTGATAAAGCAAAGTCAAGCTCGCTGCATAATAAATATCAACATTCCTCATTGATGGATGGCAGGGTGGTTGCATGCGTGGGAAAGCATGTCCATATCTTGGCAGCTTTGACTAAGGACTGGGGAAAGCCATGAGGAGGGATGACCTCTCCTCATGCAATGACACATTCCTGCCATAACTAAGTCGAAACAGGCCTGGGATAACTATAGCAAGCAGCGTGGAGGAGACGGGGGTCACAGCTTGTGGAGATTTAGGGGAGTCAGCCACCCACCCCTCTTTAACCATTTTGAATAGGCTACCTAAATCCACCGAGACTCCCACTGGTCCTGTGAGGTTAATGGTGTCAAGCTGACGTCATTTTACTAGTTGACCTCTGTTCCATAACCTGGTCATGGAAAGAGAAAGCAAGGAGTTATTTCAGAGTTGTTGCGATATAGGCCAGAAGACATTTTCTTGAATTTAAACTCTGGGTTTATTAAAAGGAACGTTACGAATGTATCAGGTAAATTAGGATATTCAAGTTATTACAAATACTTTATACAGTTGTTCCGTCTAATTATTTCAATTTTTTGACACATGAATTACTAACTTATCAAACTAAAACTTGACACTTTTGTAATTATATAATAAAACCTGAATAAAAAAAAGGAATTAACAAGATTTGTAACTCCATTAAGCTAGTGTTGAACCTCCGAGGTTCCCTCTGACTAATGCTTATAGTGAAACGGAGCGGACAGCTGACCCATAGATCATTGGATATTGATGTTTCAGACTTCTGTGACTCCCTTGGTGAAATTCACTTTCCCTCTCCGAGGTGCTCTGATGGGAAATCCGACAGCTGCTGGTTTCCACAGCCCACTTAGCGGTGCCTTCAGGGAAAGTCAGGGATTGAGAGAAAGTAAGAGAGTGATGGGAATACATGTTCCAGACACCCACTCTTTTATTGATTTACACTGACCTTGGCTGCATTGACATGATGGGCTCCAAGGACGAACCACTCACCAAGGTCTATATTTTTCCACTTTTCCACTACATTTCCTGAAAGTTAGATTCATTTTCTGTGGCTTAATTGATTCAAACCTTATCAATGATGTCCTAATTCAAAGCAAGATTGCAAGGGCAGTTTTAGTCAGCATTGTTGAAGTGGTAACTCTAGAGAGTAAAAAAGGGCACAGAGCACATCCTAATCCATTTATCAAGGACAATAACAGCGGGGAAATGCAGCGATCAATAAGCAGAGTAACCTAAAGAGCTTCCATGAGTCAACAGTGTGTAATCTTGATGGATCTATACATACTGCCAGTCAATACACACAGACGTCCAGAGTGGTCCCGAACTCCACAGGGACATAAACGGTACACTTGGCCTATGTAGCAAAGCCACAAGCAATTAAACAGAACATACAAAGTCAGGTCAAACTAAGGGTGAACAAATGTAGCTTTATTTGAAGCAAAATCAGATATTCTACCCAGATCAGCTGAAACTAGAAAGATCTTCATGTCTTTCAAAACAAAACAGTTTAGGCATATTACATTGCAAATGTTATTAGTTAAGTGTCAAAGGATTTAAGGAAATATGCAAGAAAATGAAAGAATTTGCACTTTAAAATATATCTTGGTCAGAGCCAGGGGACTAGATGTACTGCCAATGCATGTCTTATATCATTTCTAAAACTTTCAATTGGTATTCTGTTTGAGTTCTTCATTTTGCTTCATCATAAGCGGCTCAACGTTAGACTACAATCCCAAGGTGAGGTGCTTTATACAAGTCCCTCAGATATTTAGGACAGTATATTGCAATTTTCAGATGTTAAGTATCTAACTCTTATCCGGAGAGCTATCTATAGTAGTAGCCTGGCTGTCACCTGTTCACCTATAAAACATATTTTGTAATTAAGACTAGGGATGCACGATATTGTTTTTTTGAAACCGATACCGATAACTTCCTGCTTCTCAAGACCGATACCGATAACCGATAATAATATAATATATATATTAAATGTACCTGTAGTTTTTGCACACCTGGTGGTAAAAAAAAGACTAGTAGTGAGCAAATGACATGAGCATTACTACTATGAACAAAACTAACCCTGGGGTCGTCTCTGGCAAACTTCTTGCCTTTTTCAAAAGCCTCGTCGATAGGTAAAATCCCCGGTGCCTTTGCAGCTGGCTTTGGATTTGCCGCTAGTTTAGCAGCGCAGGCGTCTTCGTACGCTTTTAACACACCATCGTAGCGATGGCGATGTTTCAGGTGACTAATCAGGTTGGAAGTATTATAGCTCGTTGCCTTTTTCCCTCCTCGTGGAACTTCTGCATTTGTTAATACAAATAGCAAGCGAACTATCTAACTCTGAAACTTTGAAATAGTCCCATACTACCGACGACATGTTGGTTTACTGTCCTGGCTTCACGGCCGCACACCATTTACGTCACAGCCAGCTATGAGTTAGGGAGCGCTGGATTTGTGAAAAACTCGTCTCTTCCTAAACCACTAATACCACAGTACTGGCAAAACGGGAGGAGCCGAGGGAAAAACAAGCGCCCCTCATCCCAATCCACCCACACCGCAGTATTTCTTTCTTTTTTTTACCCAAAAAATATATTGTATATTATCGGGGCTATTAATACTTTTATCGGGTTTATCGGGATGACGTCATAATTCCTAATATCGGACCGATAATTATCGTGCACCACTAATTAAGACATATAGTAAATAATGAAGGCTAATTGAAAGACTAATCATTTGACATAACGTACTATTCCTGTACTCTAACTTCTGTAGAAAAATGTGTGTTCAGATACTAGCTTATAGAATTGTTAAAAGAGAGAAAAAAAAGGCTGAGGTTACAGTAAAGTGTTTACATTGCATTTGTTCTAACAATCATAATCAAGGGATTCTGCGAGTTGATGGGCCTTGACTTGAGCGGTTGTTTGTTGAGCTGGATTTTATTGCATTAGTTCTTACAAAGAAAGCTGTTGGAAATGAAGGAAAGCAGAGAATGAATGAAATGAAACTCATTTTACCACAGCTTGTTTAGAATTCCCCTGAATCATTTATATAGAGAATATAAGCAAAAATATATAAATGCATCGATATCTATGTTGTCAAGGCAAGTGACTTTATCACGCTCTCAATCCAATAATCTATCAGTATGATTCAGTCATATGCAAACTGTGCTCATTTTATTTAGAGTATAAATGTTGCCAGCATTGATTTGCATTCCCAACCGAAGCCTGGGGGGGGGGGGGGGGGGCGCCAGGGGAGGGGGAAATGTGGTACTTTCCAAGCACTAAGAGCTTTGCCCTGAAGCAAAGAGACTTTTATTTCCTTTAAACAAAATCATAAAGTCTTTCTTGTAAATTAATCCTTTGTTTCTTAATCTCTAATGAAGAGCGTCAATAAATACAGCACAAATGTTGGCTTTTGCATCGTCTCTGACTTAACCACTGCTGTCATCATATATTCATGGATAATTATAACCCCAGACACCACCATCCTCAGACTCACTAATGAAGTTCCCCAGAGGAAATCAGGAAGAGATGCGGAAGCCACATTCTTCCATCCTCTTGAACACACTGAAGTTAATGACCTCGCTATCAGGGAATCTGCATTTAGAGGATAATTACGTCAAAAACAAACCCACTTAAATCATCTCCCCTTAAAAATCCCCCTGATCCTCCACGAGACAGGATGGCAGGGTCTGTCAGCTGGAGCCTGTGTACAGAGCGATTTGTGGCGGCGTGGACCTATCATGCTAGTTTTAGGCAATAGCATAGGTCTCAGATATATACAAATATATAAAAAACATGTCTATGAAGTGTTTTGCTCAAAATACCAAACCGATCACCCATTCTAGCCATGCCTCATCTCCCTTGATTTCACTTCCTGTTTCAAAAGTGCTGATTTGGGGTAAAAAGCTTTAAAAAAATGAATTGCTAAAAGAAAAAGGAGGGGGCTGAGCTCATGCGGGACCCGGCAGCTACTGTCTAAACTAAAAACTGCCGTGATGAAACGCCATATCATGGATTATCAAGGATTGTTTCTGAAACAGTACGGAGCTCAAAGGCTTTCTCTCTTGCCGGTTATACCACAAGGTGTGTTCCTTTTTATTTCCTGCTTCTTCACACACATGCTCTGTGCAGTACAGGTTAGCTCTGAGTGTTAGCGATGCTAATGTAAACACCGACCATATTACGTCCAGAACAGTCGGGCATTGTTTCTGATAGGGCCGTGGTTGTAAAGCCAGCCTACATTTCCGATATTACGTCATATCGGACGCAAATCTGGATCAGCTCCGTTGTAGCCCCATTTTTTGAGATTTGGGTACAGAGGAAAAGAGAGAATTTATTTTTCTTACGCTGCGTGAGTTCTCCGACACACCGGGGACACATATTTATTTATAAAAGACATAGGTATAGGTCCCCTTTAAGTGAAGAAATAATGTATACAAATTGCACTAAAAGCTAAATCTGTAATGCTAATGAGTTCAGCACTTTTAAACCTTATGACGTGCTCTAAAAGTAATTTATTTTACATTTGTTTACATGGCGGATTAAAATACAGTAGTAGAAAAGCAAACACACTGTGAATTCAAAATCTAAAATGTATTAATCTAAAAAGTATTCATATCATATAATGCAAATATCGAAATATAGATTAAGGCTCTTGCAAATGCTTCATACTTTGCATGAAATGTAGAACAAATTCAAATGACATCTAACTTAGAAAACTGTCTTCCTGTAGCAACATGAGCAGAGTATCTTTGCAAGACACAACAACAGGCAAAACAAAGCTGAAATGTCAGTGAGGAGGAGGAGGAGGAGGAGGAGGAGGAGGAGGAGGAGGAGGAGGAGGAGGAGGAGGAGGAGGAGGAGGAGGAGGAGGAGGAGGAGAGGAGGAGGAGGAGGAGGAGGAGGAGGAGGAGGAGGAGGAGGAGGAGGAGGAGGAAATATGTATTGTCAATGTGAAATAGAACAGCAATGACAGCCATGTTGGCATCAGATGCAGAGGGACTTACTGAGACTAAACATCAGACAACATAGCAGTCTCACACGTCAAAGCACGAGTTAATAATAACTACCAAAACAGAACAAAAACATGGCTAGAAATAGCTGCTGAGCTTTGTAGGTGACGTGAAGCTAACATTTTGAAATACCTCGGTCATGAAGTCAGAAGTGATTAAATCCTTTCCCAGCAAGAGAAAAAGGAGTGCACACTAAAAATATGTTTTTCCCCGTAACGATTGAATCATTTGAACTTCGACATGTAAAGTATTCAGTTACATAAGAATATATATTTAATGCTCTTAGCATGTTGTATTACACCCAAAATAATGTATATTTTCATTGTAGTACAAGGAATGTGTAAGGAAAGAAATGTGTTTGACTATGACCTCTCCTTTAGTCACGGGTAGTATAACAACACAATGCATGCTGGGCTTCTCAGTGTGAGCCGAGATGGGGAGACTTTACTTACTTAACAAATGTTTTCTGGAAAGCCTCACTATAATAAAACACACAGACACAAATCGGTACCCACAAGAGCTAAGTTAACAGGGTGAGGGTGAGCAGTTTGACACATTTGACTGCTTTGTAATTGTTCCTCTGTGCCAAAGCGTGAGAATACTTGTTACAAAAAGGCAGATTTATTGAGGGGCAGGCACAAAGTCAAGGCTGTGAGGACAGAAACCAAACACACAATATGCCCATTACGTCTCCCTGTGCAAGGATGACTAACCCTGTGTAAACTATGACTATTTCAAATATTATGTCAGGTCAAAGCTATCAGAATGAATAACACATCACAACCAGGATGTCGGAATAGTGAGGTTGAAGTAGTCCATGTATTGGTCTTGCTGTTGTTGTGATGTGGTCGGAGGCTTTTACTACAGTTTATTTGAATAACAAAATGTTCTTAATGTCTTTACAGGCCCACATCAGCAACAGTTCCCAAACCAGCCAAAGCTCATACAAAAGAAGAAAGGGAAAACTCCCTCAGCACATACAAATGTTTAAAATAAAATATAAGTACTCAGTTTAATGCAACAAATATAAATTCAAATTCAAATCTGACGCAGCTGTTGACAATATATATTACTGACGGGATAGATTGAGGCGGCGAGTTAGATTTGTTTAATTTGCAGAGCTGGTGCAGCACACATAATAACCGATAACAAAAGTGACTGTGCTTACCTTGCAGGTTATGCAGCTCCTTGTTGTCGGGAGTGTTTTCCGTCTGAGAGCAGCAGAAGTTGCTGATTCAGACGACGCCACGGGGCATCTTGGGGCTGCAGCCAATGTTCCTGCAGACAAGAGGCGAGAGGGCAGATGTCAGCTTAATGTCACCCACCATCAAGTGCTAATGGTGAGCTCCTACTCATCAGAAGTCACACACATACAGGCTAATTAGAAATAATGGATTTATTTTAAGAAATGACAAAGAAACTGACATTATTGTTTGTGTGTCCACATTTAAATCAAGAGAAGCTCAGGACATTAATAATCCACCTTTGTACAAAATGTCCAACATAAACGCTGATGACCACTTGAGGGAATATTTTGGTATCAAATAATTATTATATCCACATTGTATAATTGTGTGAAACTGAGACCTGCTGATGCATAAGGGAGGAATAGGTCTCATGGTTTTTTATCACTGACAATTGGCCCGATATTTGACATTTCAATGCCTAGGCTTTTGCTACCACAAGAAAATACATAACATTTAAGAAACAATTTTTATCATACCCTTTGTTCAAATGAAATGTATAGCTTTTGTAAAATTTAAATATTGCTTTAAAAGCCTTTTAAGCCTGCTATACAACTACAGAAAGAAGAATACTAAAGATATTGTTAGCATCTCTGCCTTTTTGACGTCTGTTTCTCTTCTCTAAGATATGACAAGCAGAGCAAAACAAACAAAAACATTTAGCCGACGCAAAATTGATGCGGCAAGGCAAATAAACATCTGCCACTTCCATTGTAGAGTGTCGTCTCATTTGCCAATTTACATTTGAAGAGCTTAAATATCTAGAGACTTTATAAGTCTCCGTTGGAACCGTGCCCTCTACAAAGCACCATCTAAGAACGAGCCTCAAAGCACTGCTCCCTCCTGATCTCCATTCACACAGAGGAACCATTGCAATGTCAGCCTCCGATCAACTTTGATGTCCCAATTCTCATTAAAAAGCCATGAGTCATCAGAAATTAGACATGAACCACTCCCCTGCCCTAAATTCATCGCTGCAGGCCTGGCATTCAGGTGTCAGGCCTGAAAGCCAGCTATATAAGGAATTGTTAGTGTTGAGTCCAGCTAGCGGCTCTTAACTATTACAGCCAAGAGTTTAGAGGTGGGGAGTCTGTTTACACGGAAAGACTTTTGATTTTTTGTTTTAAGAGGGTCCACTTGCTAAACATGACTCGGGCTTTAATGTATAATCCAACACTAATATTGGCTGCCAGAGGGCAGAGGATGGGGGGGGGGAATGAACAGAATGTTAGTTTGAAGTGAACACATGCAGGTGTGAGGTGTGAGTAAAAACATCTAATCCAACTTGATGCAATTCTTATGATTTAGTATGATCTTATTTATATAAAGAGGTTTGCAACTAGTGCCATGCTAAGGAATGCTGGTAAAGGAAAAGCAAAGAGAGTGACAACATCTAAAGAAAACAGGAGACCATCAGATCAATCCTAAAGAAAGTCTAAAAAGAACCCACATCTGACGACTAAAATAAGAAGAGAGATATGTCAAATCAGGCCAACCCTCCCCTGGGCTCCAGGTTTTAGCCGGGACCACTTCCTTCCTCTGGCTCTGATGTATTTCTACGCAGGCAGATAGCTAAACAGCAACATATGTCCCTTTATGGCGGTTAAGCGATGGTAATCAGGGCTGATATGGAGCTGAGCGCACAGAGCTACTGCTACTGCGATGCAAACAGTTTTATTGCATCCCAACAGCACTCATGCAATTTGCACCCACTCCTTGAGCTGTGCCTATTGTAATGCCTCCACAGGCTCTCTTGATTTACAGGCTGCTGCTATGCTGCCATGATGGACAACTTTCATGCATAGTGTCTGGGAAATGATCAGCAAGAGTCTGAGTCGACCTGTCAGGAGTGGAGAGTATCAGATTTGAAAGGTCGAGCCGTGAGCCTTGGGCAACTTGCACATGCACCGGGCCTTTGATCTTCAACTCAAACTCAGCCTAAAAGATCCCTTTGGGAAGAAAACATGCCAAGCTCAACAGAACCTGAATCAAAGACTGCATGATATGAGCCCTCAAACCACATATGACATTACTGGTCTTGGCTGGCTTCTAGAGCAACAGAAGGTTTCAAAGACATCGACATGTTGGCTTATTACCATCCTGTTCAGTTAGGATTGACCATGGCAAAGAAATATGGTTTTAAGAAAAATTGTGAAAAAGGTATAGGAGGAAATTGTCAGGAAGTTGCTATTGGGAATTGTTGAACTGGAAGGCAATTTCTTAAATTCTTCCCTTGACAAACATTGTTATTGAGCCAAGACTCTGTTTTGGTGACCCACTTTTGCTCTATTTCTGTGGCAAACACAATGTTTTGAAATAATAAGGATATATTCAGACTTTGAATAACAACAACAGACAGTAACAGTGTGCTCGTAAACATTCATAAAATATTCTGGGTTTCTTATGAAATGTGCAGATGTTTCCTTCTCTTAGCTATGCAGCTAGATTGGTTTTGTTTGCAGCCTAATGGCGCTTTTCCACTGCAGCACGGTTTGGCCCGGCCTGCTTTTTTTTGCTTTTCAACTAGGGGTAGTTTTTCACCTTTTTTCTGGCCCTCCAAAATCGAGGTTCTTACCGGGCTGAATATGCTAAACTAGTGGCGTAAACACTCGACTGCTGAATGGTCAGAGAGAATCGCTGGCAAGGGGTGAACAAAATGAACATATTTTACCCTGATTTAATTGTAATACACGTTTTAAAATGATGCCGAAGTAACAACATACTGATACCGGTTTGCAGACAAGACGGCAGACGAAAAACCTTTTAAAATGCGTGTTTTTTCTGAATGGAGATCGGATCGATCAGGCTAAGCTAACGCAGTATATGCTCCGTCCACACTCACAACAACGGCCTACAGACATAAATAAACCAGCGACTGTATTAGCCATGACACAGACAGTCTGTGGTTTGTACTTGTTTAACTTTTGTCTAGTTTCTGAACAGATATGAGGAGCTGTGAGCTCTGAGTGCTAACTGCTAACGGCTGATGTTTTGGTTTTGTGGTTCGCATTGAAGATGACGTCACTGCAGTTTTACGCAGGGGCCCTCCTCCCGCCGAACAGCCGATCGCCCCGCCTACACTGCGTTACCATAGTTACTACACCAGTTCCTAAACTGTTATGGAAACGCAGCATAAAGTGAGCCTGGCGTACCAAGGCCTAACCATACCGTACTAAGCCGTGCTAGGTCCTGCCGTGGAAAAGCGCCATAAGTGGGCTGAGAGGCCACAGGATGGGCAGAGGTCTGTTTGCAACAGTCCATGGAGCGTGTCTTCAGGCCGAGACCTTGTTCCCAAGACAGAAACCACCAAGACTTCTCCATGACCTTTCCAAGAGCTGGGAAGGTTTTTGAATTGCAGATTGAAAGAGAAAGTCTTAAGAGATTCTGTTGCTGCAAAAGAAGAAGTTGCAAGTTTTTGTTATCTAGGATGTGATGTTCAAATCCAGTGTCTACAAAGATCTAAAATGCTTTTAACCAACAACTAGCTTCAGGGTGTGTGAATATAACTGGATCAACATTGGAAAAAATATGGATACAAAAAGACAAAAGACTCTATTGAAACCTAGCCCAACATAAACCAATCTGTCTCCATGGTAAAGGGATTATATCATGACTCAAGCATTTTGAGGATAAATGCAGTCTGGGTTTGCTGTGACAAGTGACTGATAGGATGTAATGTTTGTGAAAGACTAAGCATGCAAGCCAAAACAACGAGACAAATGACTGGAGTGGAGATCTACCCTGTAGTACGTGAGCCATGATGTCATTCATTGGAGACAGGGCAAAATAAAGCATCCGTACTGATCCAGAGCAGAGGGCTTGCATCACACTTAAATGCCATCAGACTCTACATTTAAACATGAGTCAATATTGCTAACTTGGAGGACAGGAAGGGACATCTCCTGCATACAAATAACAAGATCCTTCATTGTCAATTTTTTTAGGATATGTTCTTTGTTCCTTTGTCTTCGGTCAATAGACTTTGAAAGTATTTCCATTATGACTGTTTCTTCTCTAAACTCCCTAATTTCTTCTTGCGCTTTCTCCATGATGCGGTAGGCCCGCTGTTCATCTCCCAGGCAGGCAGCTGGCTCTACATCAGAGGACAAAGGGGAAACTCCAGATTGTCGTGGTGAGGGCAGCCACCCGTAGCAATGCTCAGTGGGATTTAATTTGTTTATCGTTGGCACAAATTACGGTAAACTCACAAAACTCTTAAAGCTCCAGTTGGTACAAAGAAAACAGAGAACTGGTTTAGACAGAAACACACAAACTGGCCATTTGCAGCAAGCCAAATATAACTAATAAAAGAGTGATGTAAACTCAATGGGCAGGCTTAAAGACATCACTCAGGATCAAGATCACACTCCCTGAGGAAAGCTATTAGGGGGCACAGTGTTGCAGTTTTATTGGTGCCCTGAGGGGTGTGATGGAGTCAGCATTTTGAGTCTGTTTGTATAGAATTGAATTCACACTTCAGGCTGTTGTAAAGCTAATCATGATTATAATCTCCATCTTCAAAGCTCCGTGTTTCACTTTACCATGACTGTAAATCCCTGGTGGCAGCGTTTTCTCAACAAAGTGCTGACATGAGCGTTACCACGGATATTTTGCAGGGATCCCTTGTTCAGGATGACCTAATGAAATGAGAGGCCTGTGAAAGAGCAATGATAGTGATTTTGAAGCAGTAATTGAAAAACCAGAACTACAGTACTGCACTCCTATTGGGTAGTATTATATGAACTCAAAAAAGATAACTGTATCACTTGACGCTTCTAAGGAAATAGGGATACTGCTTCCTAAAGCGTGCAGGCCTTTTTTGTAGATCTCAGGATTTATAAAGATGGGGGTTTATGATTTTGATCAGGATATACTCAACAACACTGATATGGTTGAGCACAAGTAGCTCTCTTAGCAAAAGTGCATTTACATCCAGCATGAGACTAGTGTTTCATGTCATTTCCTCACCTCTATACTCTTGGTTTTTATGCCCCCACATTTCTACAACATCAATACAGCATCTTGACAACTGTGGGTGTTTAATTTATATTTCTTCACAGCTTTGACTGACGTGTATGTATGAGAACAAAGACATGAACATATAAAGAAACCAAGCACATTGAATCACCATGAAAGCTAAAACCTGTGAATGAACTGTGGCTTATTGTTTGTTTAAGCTGAATAATATAATTGCATAAGGTGTTAACCGAGGAAATCAGCAAAAGAAACATTGTTGAGTTCAATCCAACTGCAATTTATTTTAAGTGTGAACTGCAATGAGATGTTAATCCAAACAGAGCAGCCCACTGCTTTGCTATTAAACATTAAAAGACGTTTCACTTTCTGTTCTGTGCTGGTTGTAAACCCCTGTGTTATAAAATGTCAACTCCCTGCCAATTTTTATTTCTGAATGTGTGCCAATCAGTAGTTTCTGTAACCTTACATTCTCAAGGAGCAGAGTTATTCATTTAATTAAAGGGGACCTATCATGCAAAATGCACTTTTTTATGTCTTTTATACATAAATATGTGTCCCTGGTGTGCCAGGGAACTCAAGCAGCGGCAAAAAATAAAACCCTCTCTCTTTTCCTCCGTACCCAAATCTCTAAAAACGGGGCTACAACGGAGCTGATCCAGATTTGCGATATGACGTAATATCGGAAATGTGGACCCACGGCACCATCAGAAAGTTGCTATCAGAAACAATGCCCGACTGTTTTGGACGTAATATGGTCGGTGGTCACATTAGCATCGCTATCACTGAGAGCTAACCTGTACTGGAGAGCATGTGTGTGAAGAAGCAGGAAATCAAAAGGAACTCACCTTGTGGTATAACCGGCAAGAGAGAAAGCCTTTGAGCTCCAAACTGTTTCAGAAAGAATCCTTGAAAATCCTTGATATGGCGTTTCATCACGGCAGTATTTAGTTTAGACAGTAGCTGCCGGGTCCCGCATGAGCTCAGCCCCCTCCTTTTTTATTTATCAATTATTATTTTTTAGCTTTATACCCCAAATCAGCACTTTTGAAACAGGAAGTGAAATCGAGGGATATGAGGCATGGCTAGAATGGGTGATCTGTTCGGTATTTTGAGCAAAACACTTCATAAACATGTTTTTTATATATCTGAGACCTATGCTATTGCCTAAAAATAGCATGTTGGTGACCTTTAAAACAAGAAAGAAAAGTCAAAAACTGCCTCTAGCAATATACGGTAATTATTTACATAAAATACTGAGCAAAGACTCACTAAAAGTAATTATTTGTCATTCAACAATATACATAAACTGTACAACACACAAACATGTGTTGACCTCATGTTTGTTCTATTCATAATTATGATTCCTTTGCTGTTGTAAAAGCAACTGTGACAAACCTGTTTAATTAAAGCCCTTGATGAAGAAAGGCAGCCTGATTAATATGCATGTCCTACTTTCTGGCATGCTTCCATACCAAGCCGAATGCTTATACAGTCAAAGTAAATGAACATGTCTTGCTGAACTAGCTGAGATGTAATGAGGGACTTGAGTGTGTGTGCACAAGAGATAGCTTTAATTAAAAGAGTGCTGGTGCGTGTAGGGTGAATATGGATGTATGTGTGAGTAAGCGAACAAGCAAGAAAGAGTGAGAGATCTAAAGAATTGGCAATTTCCTTGTATAGGAAGGGCATACATCTAAATAAATATTCAAGTTCTATTTTTAGGAATATTTAGCCAACAGATTATTAAACAAAGCAATTTGCTGTCTAATAACAGGGGATTTCAAACTTTGATTTATCAAATGCATTGTGAGCTTATTAACAACAAAATGGTTGCTCTGAATAAAACATATCAATAGATGTTTGGCCAATGGGTCAGATTACGATGGTTGATCAGTGCGTGCAATAATACAATCACAAATCCTCAGATACATGCTGTCAACATGGGTCTGTCATCTTACCCTCGATAAATAACAGCCTACAAAGACGTTCACATTGACTCCGATTAAACAGCCTCTTTAACTGCTTTGGAATACTATGACTGTTTTTACACCCGTTTGACATCACTAATGGCACTATAAACAGACATTATACCACCAGCTGGGACACTTCACAGTGAAATAAATTATATCATTCATTTCTTCAATTTCAATCTCTCTTGAGAGCTCTTTCCACCCCAAAAGACCACTTTGCTTTTTCTGATGCCAATAGAGCAAACGTAGAAAGGGTTTCCTCTGATCTTTGCAGAGTCCTCATCACGTGTGGGAGCAGGTGTTCCCCTTCAGCACTCGTCCAGGAAGGAGATGTACTGGCACAAGGGAGGAACAAGCAAGCCAGAATAAACGCATGTGTATATTTTCATCATTTACATATTTTCTCCTTCAGAAAGGAAACTAAACACACATTTTGCCGAAACTCCTCCTTAATGTGTAACAGTACCAGAGGAGAGAAAAAAGTGTTTGAATAATTGCACTAAGAAATATGCTGTCCCACCACCGGGTCATATGAAATGAATTTAGTACTGGAGCTTTTTGTGCTGGAGTGTAGCCTGATACTCAGTGTGCGCGTGCACAGCCACTGTTCCTGTCAGTCAACAGTCCGCTGGGTCATAGCGCTTGTAATTCCTCCTCCTCCTCCTCTTCTTCCTCCTCCTCTTCTTCCTCCTCCTCCCATGGCCCAGATCTACTGGCTGAATGCCAATATCTGAGCAGGACACCCACCTGCTGCCACAATGACACACTCACGCACAAGCAAGCAGTCAGTTCAAACACGGAATCCACAAACTAATCAGAATAAAAAGTACATGCGCTCCTTCACACCATTCTCAGACAGAAGCCTCTCATTCTCCACGAACGACCGGCCAGGACCCCCGTTGGCCCACCAGCCTGATATATCTGTGGCATTGGCCTGGTGTATGTGAGGGTCTGGAGGAATGGGTGTGTTTGTTTTCGTGCCATTTCGCTCTCCATGTTATCCAGATCATGTCACGCACCAAACAACCAGCGCTTACACAACCGGGGGGGGGTAATTGTTATGGAGATTCGGCACGCACCAATATTGCTAATGAGATCACAGTGTGTGTGTGTGTGTGTGTGTGTGTGTGTGTGTGTGTGTGTGGTGTGTGGTGTGTGTGTGTGTGTGGTGTGTGTGTGTGTGTGTGTGTGTGTGTGTGTGTGTGTGTGTGTGTGTGTGTGTGTGTGTGTGTGTGTGTGTGTGTGTGTGTGTGTGTGTGTGTGTGTGTGTGTGTGTGTGTGTGTGTGTGTGTGTGTGTGTGTGTGTGAGAGACAGTGACAGGTAATTTGAGATGTGCCCTCTCTCAGCTGGGTGACTTGGAAATGGAGTGTCTGACTGTGCACATTTAATTTGAGCAGCACCAACCGGATTATTTGCGGAAAAGAGTCCTGCTGTGTCAGGCAAGGTCAGGCAGCGGATGTTTGTTTACAAATGATGAAGCGGTTAATGCTGGGATGCTTTTTTACCATGCATGCTGTGTAATGTCTTAACCACCTTGGACATCCAAGTGAAAGACTGAAGGGGTACCGATTGTTTCTGTTTGCCAGTAAATTGACTTTGTTCTCAGTTCCTATCGAATCGAAATACAATGTTCAATGCCAAAGATGTAAATAATTAATCATATCACCGAATATAAAAATGTCGATCTATAAATCAGTTCAGTTAGCCTACAATAAGGCTGCTGATAAAATAAGGATTCAACCTGTTTTGGGCATGTGTTGTTGTTACAGCTGAGCAGCTTGTTATGCTCACCACAGCTCCCCTGCACGCAAGGCACTTATCTTGTCGGTTAACGTTTAATGATTGGTAAACATCGGCTATCTGTCAGAAAGAAAATCTAAATCAGCATCCCTTATCAATACTGAACACTTTGTGGTCAAAGCCGGCCTGCACTATTGAGCTTGGCGCTAATTTTTAAATCTAATTCACTCACTCATGTCTGGGTTAGCACTAAATCAATATTCGTTTTTCTAATAGAATGACACGAAGTTGCCAGGTTATAACCAAACCTACTGCATCATACAGAGGTGTTTCTGAACATGTATGCAGTTCAATGAACACTCATTATTCTTTTTGTTTTTTTAAAGTGAACATTACAACGTTTCTAAAAAAGGTAGGTAACCCTAAAACATATGAAGATAGAATATGAATGTTTGTCCCACATTTATCCAATAAAGATTGTTGTCACTAAATAATAAAACATAGGAAGTTAGCTCAGTAATCTTATAACTAGCATAGCCATCTTCACAACAACCTTTTGCTTACAGTGTTCATAGCTCTTTAACATAATGTGTGAAAAATGGCAACCACTGCAGTTTAATAGCCCCGTTTCGGTGAAAAGACGACACAAATCTTTCCGTGAGAAAAATAATGGGCCACTGTTTTAGGAATTTCATTAAAGTGTGACAGGGCCTGATCATGTAGTGTTGAGGTTGTGCAATCACCAGGTAGAATATCTACCGCGGACAGCTGTTAAACCCTTGTACTAATCCAGCTTTACTGTGCAGCCTAATGCAACAACACATGTCATATATTCATAATGATACTGATAATAACTGTCTATCCTACTATGGGTTTTTGTGACCTTAACTGCATTCTCTCTGTTGAAAACAAGGGTTAGGCCAACGGGAATTGGGTTCATGTCATTATGTTGGCTTAATGGTTTTATGGTGTGACATGGTAATATAAAAGTGATTAGATAGTAGCTCACTGGCAGGAAGTATTTCTGTCAGCTTCTACAGTCCAAGACAGCACAATGTACCCAATTACCCAAATCAGCCAAAGCCGAGCCAAAGGGATATTAAAGAGGTCCCTGTTTATCACTGAATTAGGACAAGGTTAGAAAGGGCCGAGTCTTACTGTAAAAGCGATAAGCATTTAGCTTTAGCCTTTCTAAATTTCACATTCAGGAGAAAATAGGAGTCATGTTGACCTAGTTTACCATTCTGAACAGAGGAGGAATGGTTTTTATACATTTGCGGTGTCAGGAAGAGTCATTAATAAGTGTGGATTTGAAGAGAAGCGCCACATCCATCTCATCTACAATATATGAGATGTCTATAATCCACTGGGCTTTGTCAAGATGCAGATTAGGAACTGTATTGAATATTAAAACCATACAGAATACATCGACACACCTCAAAGAAAAATCAGCAAAATTCTCTTTTTGTAGATAATGTACCTGATTACACAAGGAAAAACTCCAAAAACCTACCATGTTTCATTCTGAAAAGATTCAGATTAATGTAGGAGATAATATCGAGGCATGTAAGTGGCCCCTATCCAGCCGTGTAATCTCCAACAGCAGGCAGAGCTCAGGTTCACCGCGGTAAACAAGGTATGACAGACTTCAGCATAACACACCGAGCATTAGTTATTTTAGGATGCAGGCTGAGTCCACGAGAGTCGGTGAGGTCAAAACTTGGCCAAAAGCAAGAACGTACTTTGAACACATCTGAGTAAGCCAGAAATTGTGTTGCCTCCCCATAGCCACATCCAGTCAAAGAGGCTTTGTCCTAACTCAAACAAATACTTGTGTAGAGAGATCACCGCAGACACTTCAAGGGAGAATTATCCTGCTGCCATACATGGACTTCCATACACTATCAGGGCAGTTAGAGATCATGTAACACTGATTTTTCAATTCAAACTGCTCGAATATTTCAAAATGCAGGTAACACTTTATATTAAGGTACATTTATTCACCATGTTAATTAGAGTCAAACTACTAGCTTATTTGTTATGAACAAGACTTCACTTTAAAATAGGGAATTCTGAGTTAGAAATACCACGTTATTTTGACACCATTAACACTTTTAGTTTCATGTCTTGTTACATAAGAATAGATCATATTTGTTAGGTGTTATTATGGGAGAATTACTATTCTTGTGGTACTGCTGCCTTATTGGGCCCATATTGAGCAGCGCACATTAAGACCAAAACTCAACAACTTCCTTACTTACAATAAATAAACACTAATTAGAGGGTTATTGAGGAAATCTCTTAACTAATGGCCTAGTACTTGTAGAATATGGTCATATAGAATAAAGCATTAATACGTGTTTTATAATGATTAATAAAAGAGGCAATACTGCTAATATTCATGTTAATTAACAACTAGTTGATGGTGAATATGTGTATCTTAATATAAAGTGTTACCAAAATGCAATATATTATCAAGTGAATTATAGATTAAGTCCAGCGTTTCCGCCAGGCGGGCGTCTTGCCGTCATTCGGAACGCCCTGAACTCGAGCCGAGGGCGTCCAAAAAAAATTATAATTCGAGAGAAGATCGAGAGTTTTTATCGCTTGAAATGACGAAAAGGAAAAAGGACAGGGACACCCCTCTGTTGGAGGGGCAAAGGAGTCTGGTGGGATTATTTTGTGACGGAAAGTGTACTGCCGGCGAGCCTTGGTGGGGGGTGCTAGTGAAACACGCGCGTGAACTGCGAAACGCCGGAGCCTTGCAGCGGCGAAACTGAGGCTCTGTGGTAAAATGAAGAGCCGTTTAGGAGCCGAAAGAGCCGGCACTTCTTAGTGACTAAAAAGAGCCGGAATTCCCATCACTAATACGTAAAGAGATAGTATCTATAATGGACGGCTCAATTCAAAATTCAAGTCACATGACACGACGTCACACACCCCCATATATGATAGCATATGATACGCTGATATTGCACCTCAAACATTAAAACAAAGAGCTCTGTGGCTTCAGGCTTGATCGCCGTTCCAATGACAGTTTTAATGTTTGCGGTGCAATAAACGACAGCAGCTTATTGGGTTAGGGTTAGGGTTAAATAAATGGCAAAGATATGTAGAAAATAAACGCATTTAAGATACGTTCATAACAAACGTAACGTGGGAGTATCATATGCACGCAAAATCGGACTTATGCGTATCTATTACACGCCTTTGCAAAGTCGTGTCATTTGTACGCAGACTGAAGAGAGTGGGCTGTCCAGATACATTATGACTAGGGATGCACGATATCGGTTTTTTGAAACCGATACCGATAACTTCCTGCTTCTCAAGACCGATACCGATAACCGATAATAATATAATATATATATATATTAAATGTACCTGTAGTTTTTGCACACCTGGTGGTAAAAAGAGACTAGTAGTGAGCAAATGACATGAGCATTACTACTATGAACAAAACAAAGCCAAGAACAGTTTTAACTCTTCAAAGTGACCATATTTATTTTCCCAAATAAACTTCTTGCCTTTTTCAAAAGCCTCGTCGATAGGTAAAAGCCCCGGTGCCTTTGCAGCTGGCTTTGGATTCGCCGCTAGTTTAGCAGCGCAGGCGTCTTCGTACGCTTTTAACACACCATCGTAGCGATGGCGATGTTTCAGGTGACTAATCAGGTTGGAAGTATTATAGCTCGTTGCCTTTTCCCTCCTCGTGGAACTTCTGCATTTGTTAATACAAATAGCAAGCGAACTATCTAACTCTGAAACTTTGAAATAGTCCCATACTACCGACGACATGTTTGTTTACTGTCCTGGCTTCACGGCCGCACACCATTTACGTCACAGCCAGGCATGAGTTAGGGAGCGCTGGATTTGTGAAAAACTCCCCTCTTCCTAAACCACTAATACCACAGTACTGGCAAAACGGGAGGAGCCGAGTGAAAAACAAGCGCCCCTCATCCCAATCCACCCACACCGCAGTATTTATTATCGGGGCTATTAATACTTTTATCGGGTTTATCGGGATGACGTCATAATTCCTAATATCGGACCGATAATTATCGGGCCGATAATTATCGTGCACCACTAATTATGACAGTGTTGCAAAAGTCTGCAAAAGAGTGTATCTGCAGGGGTGCACACATGCTGGGCAAGATACATTACATGTGCTTCATTCACAGTGTTGACTGATCTGTATGTCACAGTTATTTTCTTAACCCCATATCCCTCCACGCCCAGATTTAATCACCAGAAATGCAGAACTGTGGGACTGAGCCTGGAGGCATGTTGGCCATAATGGGATTTGAAACCAGATTCATTCGGTGATTTTGATCTCCAACCACATATTGTTAGGTCTTTATTGGCCATCTTTCATTCCAGCCTCAGGCTATAAGCTGTGTTAGTTCTCAGACTGAGGAATGAAGCTTGCAGATGTCTAAAAAAAAAGAATAATTTATTCAGGGATGGTTTCCACATTTCATGGTAATAAAGAGAGCACAGATTAATCTCCCGAGTATTCAGTGTGCAAGATTAAAGAATTTATAGCGATGTTCCTTCAAAGACAATAATTAAATGGTAGGAAATCAGGCCATATGGAGTAGTTAGTGCATGAAGAAGTCTGTGTGTTGTTCTTGGACTTCTGAGGTCAAGTATCCACAGATCTATGAACACAAGACTTCATTTGATATTTTGTACCCACCATACTGTGACATGTTTTAGTGCCAAGTTGAGTTTGCACCATATAGGAAATGTGATTAGCCGGATAGCCAGACTGCATGTCCATTCTCTTACCAGTTCATTAGTCTGTTTCTGTTGGGGATGATTTGATTCTTCCCTAAACAAAAAAACTATTAATGAATTGTGTTTTAGCTTCTCTGACATTTCCGGTCTACTAAAGCAGCTTTAGCCACCGGGCCGGAAGCAAGCAATAACCTTACACTAACTTTTGTATAGAGAAGTCAATGTGAAGAAAGTTTTTAATTCAAGGACAACACACTGGTTAAATATGGGGTACTGCAGAGCAAGGTGCAGCTGTGATAACATGGACAGAGATACAAGGCTGTGATTAATTAAATCCAAACAGATATTAATTAAACTATCAGTAAGATGTATTGAAGACTGTGCCAGCTAAAACGTGTGGCTCGTTTAGTCACATAGATGGTAAAGAAGTAGTTGTAGTTACAATTCCTCGCTACCACTCTATGTTGGCCTTCTTTTAACCATTGTTCTACTGTCATCTCACAAGAACCAGGCATTAAATCAAAAGTTTGCCGTGATAATGTGACAAACGTGGTTGAATATGCAGAATTTTAACTGCAGCTCATATGCACTAGTGTAGTATACTACCCTTTGTTTACAAACCAACACAGGGTATGCTAGCAAAGCAATCTTCTCTCACCAAAAAGAGTGAATAACCATATTGTCATTATGCTATATATACTCTACATGCAATGTTGTCTTCATGAGCAAGGATAACAATTGAAGATTTCCCTATCTTTGAACTTTTATTATATTTTATGCTCTTTAGCAAAAATGTATATAACAAAAAAATGCTAATTCTGCCCTGCAGCTATCGCTAAAAATGTACTTCTACTCTTTAGTTTTCCAGTGAAAAGCAAGTGGAATATCTACTGAATACAGCGAAGGGGATACAGCCACAACATCACTCATTATCCCCACTCTGTTAGTAAGTGGGAGTCTGAGAAATAACAGAACATATCAAGCTTGGAATGCAACGCAGCTGGAACAGACCCTTGAAGGAATCTCCAAATGAAGACTTTGGTTTCAGGGTCAGAGAGTGTACTCGATGCCAGAGCGTATATCCAGTGTGTGCAAATATGTGAGCAGAAAAGACACATTTGTCAAGGATCTTATCATGTATACTGTGAAAAGTGAAAACCTGGAGGGTTTGAACATCAGGTCAGTCAACATCCAGAGCATACTACATGCTGCCACATTTCCATCCATTAGGCTTTCGTCTGACGGCCAAAAGCAACAACAGCGAATATAACGTCTGCCATGACCCACATCCATCAGCCGTTAAAAAGACTTCAACGAGATATTTTACAAGCAGGCAGACAGGTGAGAGGTCTGGAAGACGTCAACAATGAAAATACCTTACATCACCACTGGCTCAGCCTTTGTTTCTTCTACCCCGCAGAACAATAGTGATGGCAGGAGTAGACTATCCCACACCCGCTACGTGGTTCAAGAGGAGAATATCTGACACCATTAAATCACTGACTCCAACAGCTCCAGCCCATTACGGCGGTTTAGGATGTGCTGAATAGCTGAACTCTGGCTGCCCTGAGAGGAGGAGACGCTCTTTTAAATCACACGCTTCGGTGAAAGGACAACGTTTGACAGGTAGAGCAGCAGCAGGCAGCTTTTAGCCGGAGTTAAGTCATTAAGGTCAACACCTAAGCTAATTGTCCTCATATGTATGCATAGCAATACAGCTGTTGGTGCCTTGTCACTTTTTAATGGAAAACTACAAAAAAATATTTGCTTTTAAATGGCATGGATGTTAAACTAAAGCTGATGTGTCTTTTAATTATTCAACAGTTCCTTTTAAATTTGCATTGTTGCATTATTACCTCACGTTATAGCTCATTAAACTAGCTAATGTTCAAGGTCAACACTAAGCCAACAGTTTATCAGCAAAGCCTTGAGTTTCCCAGATAATCAGAAATGTTTGAAAAGCCAACATTCCTTGAAATGTGAGGTTGACATATTTAAAATGTTTGAATGAAAGACATTAGAACGTAGCAAACAAAGTAGTTAAGATTAGTATATCTGCAAAGTATTTTCTGGATAAAAACACTTTCAATATTTTGTTGAATTATTTTGTTTCTACTTTATTAAACCACATAGAAGGAGATCCCCGTAGATCAAACATAACTCAAAGTAGAACAACTGTTATTTTGGATTAAAACCTGTAGATTACACCGTGTTGGTTAATCATGCATACTGCAAGAACACATCTTTACCAAGCTGCATGGTTGACCACATGCATACAAAGCGTCACACGGGCAGATAAACAAACGGGAGCACGGCACATGGTTGCTGGTGTTGGAGCATTGAGGATTGTCCCTGTGCTTTAGATCAAACACCCGGACAGGGCAGATACCTTGTGGCTCCATATAACATGACAGCGTCACTGCGATCTGCTCCTTTATCATTCACCATCGTGCAACAAGCCACATATCAGAGACCGAAACAGAAGTGACTCATAACTCTGACACTTGGCTGACCTCGCATAACACTGATGTCATGTCACATGCAACAAGTGTGAAATCAAGTGCAGTGTTTCCCATACATTGATTTATTTGTGGCGGGCCGCCACAAATAAATATCGTCCGCCACAAATGGATCTCATTTTTTTTTTTTTGTGGTCTAATGGATAGTGAGGTGGGCTGATGATCGGAAGGTTGCGAGTTCAAATCCTGCCTGGAACCCCACTACTAGTGTGCCCTTGAGTAAGGCACTTAGCCCGCAGTTCCTCCAGGGAGAATGTCCCTGTAATTGGTCATTGTAAGTCGCTTTGGAATAAGGCGTCTGCTAAATGCCTAAATTGTAAATTATATTTTTGGGAGAATAAACTCCACAGATCCTCAACTCCGGTGTGTCTCACTCATTAACAACGCAACACAGAGCAACAAGAACGTTGTCTACAGTAGCCATGAACTCGCATGTATTATCTTATTTGATAACCCGAATTGGTTAAGGGGCCTTTGGCTTTTCTTGCCGGGGGTGCGGTGCGGTGCAGTGCGGTGCGGTGCGGTGCGCCCACAAATAGAATCAAATTCTGTGGGAAACACTGCAAGTGCATAGTGCGTGATAAACATGCAAAACAAATAGGGGTGTAACGGTATCCGTATTTGTCCCGTACCGTCACGGTTCAGACGTCACGGTTCGGCACACGCAGTCACACGACGAATACGCCTTTTTTTTACGAGTGGGAAAAAAGTCTGTCATTCAGGGCAGTATCCACTACACTATTTATAATCCAGGGGGCGATATTGCGCCTAAAAGCTGTTTGCCAGCCGCCCTTAAATAACAAATGAAGAACAAGAAGAAACACAACAACAAAACGAACAAACTACAAGAAGAAGAAAAGTTAGTATGGCGATTTCAGATAACACACAGGAGCTAGAACCCACCTGCTTCTTTTAAATCAGCTGTGTGGGAACATTTCGGGTTCCCTGTGGACTACAATAACGATTAATTGTGCGAGTGGTGGATCGGACGAGGACAGTGTCTCGGCGTTGTTCTACAGTGGTGCGGTATGCTAATGATAACACACACCAAACATGCTAAATCATATCAGAAGGCATCACCCAGATTTGCCAATCACCGGAGCCCGGCAAAAGACAACAGCAGTTCAACAGCTGATCCCCGCTGTTTTTAAGAAGACAATAGACATGAAAGCCGAGAGACCAAAATAAATAACGGAAGCTTTTGGCATATGTTTTTCAACGACTTTGCGCTCTTGAAACACTTTCTTATTATTTATTATGTCATATTTTCAAGACGTTCTTTTTAGTTTTACAGCTTGATGAAACCTTTTTATTTGACATCAGCCATTATAGATAATATGGCCATCTGAGTGTGTGTGGTACTGTTTGTGGTTTGTTTTTAACTGTTTAATACAGTTAATTATTCAAAATGTCAGAGTTCTTTATTTTTAAACTGAAACTTGCACTACTGTTCAAAATAAATAACAACAAACCTGGAATTATGCATTTGGGACTTTTTTTTGCTTTTTCTTGTTGGACCGAACCGTACCGAACCGTGACCTCCAAACCGAGGTACGAACCGAACCGTGACTTCTGTGAACCGTTACACCCCTATAAACAAATCTTCAATCTATCACATTGTGGAGGTGTTATTAGTCAGCTGGGTCACTTCTGGAGGACAGAGGATTACTTTAATTTCTTCTGACATCCTCCCACCTGGATGACTCGGGTGACACGCCACTAGCTTTTGGTGTGCAATGTTGTTGCCCGATAGCTGCAAAATGTACTCGGTATATGTCACGACCTGAAGCTGACAGAATGAATTATTAAGAAATCCAAAACAAAAGTAGGACCGGCTCTGCCTTCATGGCAGGCAAAGCTGAAGTTTTTAGACATGGCTGCCTTCCAGCCCAAACTGCACTTCATCAGACTCGTTGACCTTCTAAAACCTGGAGTGTTTTTTTTACGGAGAGACTACATTGCCAAATCGGTAATGTCATAAAAAGGGGAACAATGTTGTTTATCACAGAGAATGTGACATTTAGAGAAACTGAAGTACGGCTGAGCTTTGTGGAGTTGAAGACCTTACTTTGGAGATGTAAAACTATGAGTGCTATGGGCGGACTTAACATTCTTAAGACCTCGATTTTTATTTCTAATCTGACTAGAAATAAAAAAATTAACAACCTATAATTTAGCAAGAGCAGCACTTTGAACTAGCATAACAAGCTAAATGTCTGCTCATTTTGATCATTAATTCATGTGTACAGGGACAAGGTATTAGAATAAATATGAACAGTTTCTGCCCCAGATCTTACCAAGAATATCAGTAACTAAATTATGAATGTGATACCATATTGATATCCATAAAGATTGCATTATTCCACTTGTCCTTTCCAATGTTGCATCAGAGTGCAGACCTAGTTACAGGACTGAGAGTGGATTGTGTTTACATGGGGGGATTCATTTCCTGTTCCACAAAAAAACATATCACAAATCAAAAAACGAGGATTACCATCTTGTCTGACTACCACTACTGTTTCAGTGTGTGTGTGTGTGTGTGTGTGTGTGTGTGTGTGTGTGTGTGTGTGTGTGTGTGTGTGTGTGTGTGTGTGTCCTAGCATTACTATACTTGTGGAGACCTAAATCTGTTTACACAGTCACGTGTGGGGACTGGCTTCCCTTATGGGGACATAATGGAGGTCCCCATGAGGGGAATCATTAATTTTAGGGTGAAGACTTGGTTAGGTTTAGGGTTAGGGTCAGGTTAAGATTAAGGGTTAGGGTTAGGCATGTGTTGGTTATGGTTAAGGTTAGGATAAGCCTCCAGTAAATGCATGTAAGTCAATGTAATGTCCCCTGAAGTGATGTATACATGGTGTGCGTGTGCGTGCGTGCGTGTGTGTTCGCTCCTTAACCTCTGGGTCACACCTGTTTCCTAGCTCAAACTCAGGGCAGGGGGAGGGGTCAGGGGTCGTGGTGTCACATGGCACATCCTCCACAGACCTGTTTCAGATCCCACACTGGACACTAGGGCTGCACGATTTTGGGGAAAAAAATCAAATTGCGATTTTTCTGACAAATATTGCGATTGCGATTTACGATATTTGTTTTTAAACGACCCAACGGAAGTTTATTGTAAAATGCGGCCATATCTCCGGCTAGGAAGGTCGTATCAACGTGCTCCCGTCTCTAGCACCCCCGCAGCCCGAGCTACGAGTGAAAAAACTAAACTTACATGAAACTTCCGTTGGGTTGCTTTAAAGTCGAGCTTCAGTTTAAGATTCACCCTGTAATAGAAACACGTGATGGAGCATTACTAACCTGACCCAGATGGTTTGTTTCACCAAACCATCTAAGCTCCATTGGAAGCCATTTGGAAAGGGCAGGCACTTTCAGAAGCACCTTCTATCATGGGCTACTTCTGATTGATTCACAATGGCTGGTACATGTGGAGCACAGCACTTCTGATTGGTGTGGATGACTGAGACACAAGAAAAAGAAAAAAAATTGTAAAAAAAAAAGAATGTTAACAAAAATTGCAGGCTTTGCGATTTCATAATCGCATCATTTCAAATCGCGATTTCGATTTAAAATCGACTGGACACATGCATTATGTCAAACAAAACATTACCTGTGATTGATGTCACTAACCTTTCCCAGAAAACAACTGTTTATTAGATTAAACACATTTGAAAATCTCACAGTATGCCCTCCTCTGTAAATATAAGCCTTATTACAGTTGAATTAAATCCAATTGACGTCATATAGTCCCAAGTTCTGGACTGTGAACACTTCTTGAAGTCTAATAAAATGCATGCTCATAAATAATTGCATCGTTCTGTCCAAAAATACTATAATGCCTTAAAAAAGCAATGCTAGTGATAAATCAATTTAAATACCAACATTAGAACAAAAGGTGTTCAATGCTTTCACAAGGCAGAAGAGTCATTATAATATTGAATCATTCAGAACGAGCTCATTAAGCTATTTAGAGTATTGGAATGTATTTGTGGTTCAGCTTTGATGAAGGAGTTTTTGCTTTATCACTCAGAACTCAAAGATTAGAATAAGTAGGGATGCTCCGATCGATCGGTCACCGATCGAGATCGGCCGATACTCACTCTCTACCGATCGATCGGTGCTCTCTAAACATGCCGATCGCATGACGTAAAATACATGACACTTTTCTCTGTGTGCGGCAAAACAAGCTCGCCAAAATGGCTTCACCGGTCTGGCATTATTTTAAGGTGTCCGAAAAATAGCGGTATTCCACGTGTGTGAAGCAGAAATCCTGCAGCTCCGCCCGCCGGACCGGTAAGCGCAGCGAAACATACAAGAGTTAGACCTAACACACTTAGCTATTTTATCTACCTCTGGAACAAGCTAAACTAGTCATTATAAATATATGTATTCTTCACTGTCGGGTCACTCATTACTGGATCAGTGAGCTGCATGAGATACTGACAGGCTGTCAGGAGAGGGAGAGAGAGAGGGGGAGAGAGGGGGGAGAGAGAGAGGGAGAGAGGAAAAGAGAGCGCTTCCGCTCATTTCTCCCGTGTTATTATTCAAAGTGAATGTAAACTTGAATAATGTACATCATTTGAATGTAATAATTAAGTTGATTGTTGTTTGTGGAAGCTCCAGTGAATGAGCCCCATTAACTGAGTTTAAACATCACTTTAAATGGAAGATTTAAAGTGATGTTTAAATCTTCCATTTAGGCCCCGCCCACTCGATCGGATCGGCGATCGGTATCGCCCGATACTGATTCCGGCCCCGAAATTGGCGATCGGAGCATCCCTAAGAATAAGTGTTATTGTTAACTGGCATTTGCATCTTAAACATGTATGGATATTAGGGGTGTAACGGTTCACAAACATTTCGGTTCGGTACGTACCTCGGTTTTTTAGTCACGGTTCGGTTCGGTACGTTTTCGGTACAGCAGAATTTTTTTTCACAGAACAAAACATATATATATATTTTTTTTTTTATTATTATTAAACTGTGAATAATGTATTCACTCAAATAAATACAAAATATAATAAAATAAACATTAAGGTACAGCATTTCGATGAACTGAAATAATCTGTATTTGAACTTTACTGTAGGCTACTAGTACTCACAAAATATAAACTATTAGTTTTGGGTTTTTAATTATTATTAAACTGTGAATATTCACTCAAATAAATACAAAATATAATAAAATAAACATTAAGGTGCAGCATTTCGATGAACTGAAATAATCTGTATTTGAACTTTACTGTAGGCTACTAGTACTCACAAAATATAAACTATTAGTTTTGGGTTTTTAATTATTATTAAACTGTGAATATTCACTCAAATAAATACAAAATATAATAAAATAAACATTAAGGTGCAGCTTTTCGATGAACTGAAATAATCTGTATTTGAACTGTACTGTACCTAAGCAGCCAGTTTGACATTATGACTTGCTTGTCATTGTATTTTCATGTTTTTTTAAAGAAAAATTAACTTGTCCACATTGCTTGCCGAAAGGGCAGATCTGCTGGCACTAACAATGTCTCCTGCTGTGGAGAACACCCTCTCGCTAGGGACAGAGGTAGCAGATACAGCCAGGTAGCGCTTTGCTAACATGGCAACATAAGGATATATGGCGTTTGTAATAGCTTTGGCTCGGTCTGAACTCTCTGCGAGTGGTGTAGGCTTAAATGCTAGCGGGAGTTGGGTTTGCACTTCAGTCTTTTTTCTTTTGGTACCGGTGATATTCACGTTCGGGTGATGCCTTTTCAAGAGTGTGCAAGTTTGATGTATTGCCAGCCGCGTAACCAATTTTAGTTGAACAATGCCGACAAACAGCTTTGGTTCGGTCCACCTGTCTTTGTCCTTCATCCTTGTACGTAACTGCGGAACCAAAATGTTCCCAAACCGGAAACTTCAATGATGCTGGAGGATTTTCGAGCTCAACTTTATCTGCGTTCGCCATTAATTTTCGACAGTTCCTCAAATTACTGACTACATTTGAACGCATCCCTCTGACCAGCTCTCATAGTATGCCTCTCATCCAATGAAATGACTTGCTCGCTCTATGACGCGTTGAACCCAATGTGACCAAATTACTCTGAATGCTGCGACGCAGCACCTGAGATTACTTCCAAAAAGTTGTTCACGTTCTGAATTTTTTTACGTTTAACGTTATATTCGTTCGGTACACTTCGGTACACACCTGTACCGAACCGAAGGGCCCGTACCGAATAATTTCGGTACGGGTACGTGTACCGTTACACCCCTAATGGATATGTATTTAATGAACACACTAGGGCTGCTCAATTACTCGTATTTTAATCGCAATTACGATTATGGCTTGCAACGATTACGAAAACAACGTAACCGAAATATAACTATTATTTTGTATTATTATTATAAAAATTAAAAAAAAAATTCTAATTTTTTTTACTATTGTTTTTTCAGTTGAGTTATACTTAAAGTTCAGGGTAATCAACTGTTAAAAACATACTGTTAAAAAAAAAATTCTCCAATAAATTGATGTTTTCAAAGTAAATGGATAATCGTTTTTAATAATCGTGATATTAATTATTGACCCAAATAATCGAGATTATGATTTTTGCCATAATCGAGCAGCCCTAGAACACACAGTGATAAGCCTCCGTTCAGCGGCTACTCATTGATCTTCACGGGAAACAGACACTAATTCATCCAAAGTCGAAATATAAAAAAGGATTGATTGTAAACATCTCACTGCACTGGCATTTCATGATATGCTTCCAGTGAGCCACCAATGGCATCCACAAGAAACAATTGAAGTGGATAATATATGCCACAATTGCACAATCTAGAATACACTGCTAAAAGCGTGTACAAGACAACAAAGGGGAAAGGCAGTTAAAGTACTTGTATATGTATGGCAGCTGCCCTGAAATAACAAATGTCATCAAATGTTGTGATCATCGAGGCGTATATTCTGCAGCTGTCAGACTTCATCTCTATCTGTCAAAGACACGCACGAAACATCTTCCAGCCCTCTGAGATCCAGACAGATCAAGATCACCACAAAGCCCCATCTTCCTGTTGCTCCTCACAAAGAATGTCAGGCATGCTCACATTCATTCAATTCAGAAATGTAGGAAACCATCCTGCAAATATTGGTCCCACGCACTTTGGGGACAGGCATCCGCAGGACACTGGCTTATCAGAAGATCTGAATTATCCGCATATCCGCAAGCCGGTCAGCAACAAACAGGTGAAGAAGTAACAATGTCAGAGTCCTGCCTTTGTTGACACTGTCCACTAAAGAGTCAAAACAAGAGCAAGTAAAAACAAGACATCTACAGTCCCATGTGAGCGCACAAAGAAGAGCTCATTTATCAACAGACCAGTGTCTGTGTTGTGAATGGGCTGAGGTTTAGAGATGCATTGTGCTTCTACTTTCACTCGCCTCAACTTGTGACACTGGAACTAAAGAATGTTTTCACTTTCACAAACACATTCTTCACATAAACACGAGGGTTTCTTGTCCCTGTTGTTGCAGAATAATACACTTTATTATGGATCTTGGCAGTAACGCCACTAGGATTTGACTGATATGGATTTTTGGAGAGGTACAGATGTTGATTTCCTGCTAAAGCTGACATTATTTTACACATCTTTCCACCCACACCTGAGATGTGTGATTTAGTATAACTAATGATGAGAAGACAAGTTATGACGTGATTGATAATTACAGTATAGCACACTCTCGACTGCTCATTGACCCTCAGCTCTCTCTGAGGTTTCACTTTTCAAGCAGTTTCCCACAATCAATTATTCCTGCATTGCAAATGGATGTGCGATAGTTAACAAAAGCCTTTGGGTTTTTGATTCTCGCATTAAACAAGTGTTTCCATGTCCAGGAAAGAAAATAAATGTTATTAATCCTCTTCTGTACAACAAAACAGAAAGGCTAATGCCGTTCTTGCATGCAGTCTGGTGCTTACCTCTAAATACCAAACCAGAATACTTGTTTTTGATAATACTTAATCTTATCATCAAACTGATTACCCAATAGGATTCCTTAACATTTAGTAGCTGTCCAAACCTTTACGTTTATTCAAATATAATGATGTCATTATTAGTCACAGCCTCGATGCAAAATGTCAATTTGTTGGTAACCAGCAATTCTGAAAAGCATTTTCCAAAGAGAATTAAACACAATAATCACACTGGTTGTGTTATCTAATTTAATAAGCTATCATTTCATTCACCTTTGATGAGCAGGGTGAGAAAGAAAATGAAACCATGCCTCTGATAAAAACAATTACTAGTATTAAGCCTGGTGTATTTATGTAATACCTACTATCACATGCCTTGCGTTGTGTTGGGTACATGGCTTGACATGGGGATAATGTGGATGATCGGGGTATTTTGTAAGAGATTCAGCCTTATGAAACCACAGGTTAAAGGAGAATAAACGGTGCCTTTAAAATACACATTTAACACTTCTTTAAAATCAAGACGATTTGTTGTTATTAATATACAATATAACTGTAAGAGGCACTTTACAACACGTCACGTGACATACTCCAATTAAGAGATAATGTCATGAAATAAAAAAATAACGTTTGTTGTGTTTTTGTTGCATATGACTTGAAGTTTTTACAGTAGTGAATGTTTGGCCTGCGGAGAGTGACAAAGATGGAAACAGAATAAAATGAACTTTTTTCTCTTTCCACTCATCTCGATGCATTTCCTCATTATATAAAAATCCGTGGCGGTGAAATGTCTCTCAAATAAAACCACGTCCCACTGTTTCCCTCTAAAACACAATACCCGTGGCGGTCCCTTGTTCGGTCCCTTGTTCGGTCCCTTGTTCTGCAGCGGTCAGTTGAATGCCGCCTATCCCATTTTGTAAACATTGCGAAGTTGTCTTTTGGTAGCCTACGGCTCCTTTCCCAAAAGCAGGAGTACGCTAAACTAACTTTTGAGCAAACACAAGCAGCAGCGGCGGGGCATCCACTGTCTCCAGTATTTCAGCCCTGAAGACATGACAGCAGCAGCTAACGTTAGTTATGTTGCAATGTTACGAAGACTGCGTTAATTAGCTATCATTGAAAACCGTAAAAGGTTAGAAAAGTTCTCCGCTGTCTAGGCTACGCATCACTAAACAGCATTACAGTTTACATGTAGTGCTAAAGAGCCGTTAGCATAGTTTTAAAGCCACGACATTTCCCCTGCTGTACAAACTGGAAGTTGGCAACCGAAGGAAACTGCCTAGACTTGTGGCTAAGACACTTTCAATTTTGGAGAAAAAAACAACCCTTACCTAACTTTTTCCTACCTTTCAAACGCCGAATATCTCCCCGCCGATACTACCACTTCCTGGCGGCCATAAATTCCGGTTTTGACAACGTCGTCCTCGGCAGGAATAAGGAAAAATCCTTGTGTGTGCAGCTCAACTCTTTTGCCAGTGCCTCCTCTCTCTCTCTGCGTGGCTCCGGTGTTCCGGATTGACTGGTTCCCCGATCAACTGGTTGACAGATGTGGAGGCGTGGCCTCGACTGAAATACACATTTCGATCGCTTCTTCTGTCGTTTACATACATCTTTTGGTATATTTGGCTGGATAGGAACACTTTGATGTACATTCAGTTCCAGTGTGTGAGGTTGTGCTTACGATGGCAATATCCGGACGCGAACAGCGAGGACTACAAAAAGAAAAACGAGTTGATCGGGGATGTCTGTTCAAAACATTGCGAGCTCCAATAAATCATTTAAACCAGCTATTGTTGCCAGACTTATTTCTGAATATCGTTCTTAATGTGATACCAAGTCCATCTGATACCTGTGTACACCTTCAGACAGCCTCCAAGTGAAGCACATGTTATTTACTCACAGTTTGAAAGCAGCGTGGAGAAGTCCTTCAGCTGTGTTAAACTGTGATCGCTCGAATAAATCCTTAAAACCAGCTATTGTTGCCCGATTTATCACTGAATATCGTTCCTAATGTGATACCAAGTCCATCTGAGACATGTGTACACCTTCAGACAGCCTCCCAGTGAAGCGTACGTTGTTTACTCAGAGTTTGAAAGCAGCGTGGAGAAGTCTTCAGCTGTGTTAAACTGTTCCTCTCAGGTAAACTGTGATTCGCCCATGGGAAAATGGGATCCGCCCAGATTAAACTGTGTTACGACTTCTGTGGCTATCTACCAGCGATCATGTTTAATATGAAAGACACACACATATACATCCCTTATAAAAACGGCATTCTGCAGCACTCATCCAGATAACATGTGACTGTTAACTCGTTTTGCAAAGATAGCAGCAGAAATGTCATTGCTGCATGTGCAGGGATATTAGACTTTAAAATGCTGATGGGTCATTAATGTTGGTCTCGGCAAACAATATTAGGAATCCTCTATTCAAACCACATAATATTCAGTGTCCATCGACATGAAAATAACAAAAAAGTTCATGCTGGACTCAAACCCGAGTCCCAACCATAGACTGTACAGGGTCCCAACAACAAAGGTCACTCCAGCCCTGCGCTTTATAAGTGCGCCACAGATCAACACGACGTATTGAACCACCACACTATAATATTTTAAATTAACCTTGTTAAAAAGTTCCAGAAAAATGCAACCCGACCATCATTTATAATGTGAGCGAATGTACACTTTAAGCCATATAATATACATATTATAATATAGTATACTGACTGAGGTCTGTATCAAGCCTCATTAAGACCCACCGAGATCAGATATCCTAGTTTATCAGCCTGCGAGCCCACATTATGTTGTGATAAGTGTTAGTTTTACATATAAGTGTATTAGGGTTAATCTAAAATATTATAGTGTGGTGGTTCGATACGTCGTGTTGATCCGTGGCGCACTCATAACGCGCAGGGCTGGAGTGACTTTTGCTGTTGGAACTCGGGTTTGAGTCCAGCATGAACTTTTTTGTTATTTTCATGTCGATGGACACTGAATATTATGTGGTTTGAATAGAGGATTCCTAATATTGTTTGCCGAGACCAACATTAATGACCCATCAGCATTTTAAAGTCTAATATCCCTGCACATGCAGCAATGACATTTCTGCTGCTATCTTTGCAAAACGAGTTAACAGTCACATGTTATCTGGATGAGTGCTGCAGAATGCCGTTTTTATAAGGGATGTATATGTGTGTGTCTTTCATATTAAACATGATCGCTGGTAGATAGCCACAGAAGTCGTAACACAGTTTAATCTGGGCGGATCCCATTTTCCCATGGGCGAATCACAGTTTACCTGAGAGGAACAGTTTAACACAGCTGAAGACTTCTCCACGCTGCTTTCAAACTCTGAGTAAACAACGTACGCTTCACTGGGAGGCTGTCTGAAGGTGTACACATGTCTCAGATGGACTTGGTATCACATTAGGAACGATATTCAGTGATAAATCGGGCAACAATAGCTGGTTTTAAGGATTTATTCGAGCGATCACAGTTTAACACAGCTGAAGGACTTCTCCACGCTGCTTTCAAACTGTGAGTAAATAACATGTGCTTCACTTGGAGGCTGTCTGAAGGTGTACACAGGTATCAGATGGACTTGGTATCACATTAAGAACGATATTCAGAAATAAGTCTGGCAACAATAGCTGGTTTAAATGATTTATTGGAGCTCGCAATGTTTTGAACAGACATCCCCGATCAACTCGTTTTTCTTTTTGTAGTCCTCGCTGTTCGCGTCCGGATATTGCCATCGTAAGCACAACCTCACACACTGGAACTGAATGTACATCAAAGTGTTCCTATCCAGCCAAATATACCAAAAGATGTATGTAAACGACAGAAGAAGCGATCGAAATGTGTATTTCAGTCGAGGCCACGCCTCCACATCTGTCAACCAGTTGATCGGGGAACCAGTCAATCCGGAACACCGGTAACAGAACAGCCGCTGCAGCTTTTTCCACCAGCACGGAGCGGGAGCGCGCACACTGGGATACTGGGCAGGCCAGGAGAACGTCGTGAACGCGCAATTTTACAAGGCACACCAATCCTTCTGTATTTGAGAAAGTCCAGTCAAGAACTGCTTGAACTGCATTTGCTTTTAAACATAATTCGTGTGTTTTGGGACTTTGTAAGATATGCTTTTGCATTCCGATTTTTTGCAGCTTTTCAGGATAGAATTCGAAAAGTACCCAAAACTAATTTGGTTGATTTTAATCACCTTAATCAAATAATTGGACATAGTAGTTTATTAGTTTATTGCAAATTACTCTTGGTAATGCCTGTTTTAGTCAGTATTCAATGTTCAGTGGTACAAAAAAGTGTTTGTAATTCACTTGAGAATCTCTGATAAAACTTACAAATTTCAACAGAACAACTTTTTATTGAATATTTTTACTTTGAGGTTTTGATACTTTTACTCAAGTATGGATTAAAATACTTTTTCCAAAAGTGATGATCTTGTCTGTTTAATGTCAAGCTTAGCCTAACTTGGGCATTACTTTTCTGCTCTTCTTTGTGCTGCTGTGATATTTGTTCTTCAGTGTTCTTTCCGTCTGTGCCTGGAAAGAAAAGCCACATTCACTCTTGCTAAATTATGAGACCACATATCAAAGCATTGTAATTTAAAGCTGCACTAATTTGGAAAAATGTGTTTGTATGGAAAGACAGCTGCTGTGTGCCACAGTGCGTGTTACATGTTACAGTTATTGAGAAGCGTTGAGAGCAGTCACTGTGGCTTTATCATGAGCTTCTCATAAGGGAAAATTACTTTTGGAGAGGAAATCCCCTCCTCTCTTGCTGCCTTCAGGAAATATTTTTATCATAATTAAAGCCAAGTTCAAATGAAAAATAAAAGTATGGTTCGTGTAACTGTAAAGGTTTCTGTTTGGCACTTATGAAGGATAATTGTACCAACATCTTGTGTAATAAACCACATATTTAATTGTGATGCAATGGTTTGCAATTCTTCTCTAAAGAGTATTTTCCTAGAATAAAAGTCCAGTAAAGCAAGCAAGAGAGTGAAAGTTAAAGGCAGCAGCAACAATAGTTTATTCGAATAAGTAACACTTAAAAGCTCATGAGGAGAACCTGAAGTCAACATGCATCTGAGAAGAGGGGGAGGAGCTGAGCCGGAGCTTGACATGTGGGAATGACTCACGTTTTTTACACATTCCTAGCATTGTTTTCTCCTCCTCCTCCTCCTCCTCCCTGTCCTGGGCACTGAGGCCAAGGATTTTCCAAGGCTGAGGGAGATGGTGCGGATGATGGAGCAAAGGAGGAGAAAGATGACTCGCATTTTCCGCTTTTGCCCATTAAAGTAATTTTCTCTTTCTCCAGCTGTTTAAATAAGAACTAGTTTTGTATACTTTAAGCTGTCTTTCTGGGTTTTGTATAGCTTGCCTGTATCCTTCATACAGAAAAGTGCTATGCCTTTCTTAAGAGATGTTCTAAGGACGGAGCATGAGATCAAGATAAAGCGACAACCCATTTGGAAATGTCCATTTAGGCACATGCTAAACTAGTTATATGTCCTAATTATTACAAAATGACAGTATATTGTGATGATTTGTATACAGTGGCTTTCCAAAAGTTCCAGTAGTTTCAAGAAAATATGGCAAAGCTGATAGACTGGCAGCAGCAAAGTCGGTGTTTGAAATCAGTGACTGAAATGTTGGCACAAACTGTATTAGCATCACAGTCACTCTGATACAAATGGATGTTAATGCAGTAAAGTCACACACAGTGAAGGTAATGCAATCTGAGAAAGTGAGATAGAGAGACAGTGCGCCATGAGTCAGGGTCGGCTGGAAGAGAAGTAATGAAGTCAGAAGTGACTCACATCAGAAACTGAGTTGAAAATAAGGATGTTGTCCCCAATGAGGAAATAGAAAAAATATGTATTTAATGAAAAGTAAATGTTACTTGTATCTAATATGGAAGTAAAACTTATGGAGTTCCAATCTGAATAACTTACTCACACACAATTTCTAGATAATAAAGATTTGTTTTCCATTGTCATTCAAACATTCTTGCTCTCTCAAGAAACCAGGTAATCATCTATTTTAGAACTGGAGAAATATCTGTCTATACTTCAACTTAATAATTACAATACGCAGAAAACATGGCAAGTGTCTGTCGGGATAAGTATATTTTTCAAGCAAGACACTACTACTCCAACTCGATAAGATCTATCCGTAATATCCCATTAGAAAACTCATCTGAACAGGGGTGGAACATAGAAGATCCTACTCATAAAGAAGTTATCTCACCTTTGATTTTTTCAAATGTACCCAACATGTGAAGATACTCAATCACAATGAATAGTCCTGTCCATGACCTCAGAAACTGAGGTCAACTGTGGCTCTCTCTGGAGTGACTGAACTGAATACTTAGATAAATGAGGGCTTTTATGCCATCAGAAAGCATTGTTAATACCCATGCACTCACTGTTGCATATTTGTAGATGATAAAACCGATTAGCATACATGGCCTGTATAAGCAAGGCAAGGCCACATTACCATGCCTTTGTAACAAAAGGTAGGCTCATTTTGACCATTATTGCTTGCGATAACAGAAAGCATTCGGGTCTGGTGCATGCCAATTCAGCACATGACGCCTGACTCATCCCCTCTGCTCTGAGTCACTCCCTCCCCTGGTCCAGGATCTGTGGCACTTTACTCAAACTGGCTCCTTTCTCATAATGCTAACCCGCCACTCCACGAGCAGGAAGCCGGCCAAGGATGCAGGCATGGCCCTTCTGGAAAGGAAGGGGCTGTTTTTATTTCAGTGGGTCTTTTCTTTGTGAAGACAAAGACTGGGTGTGATGATGGTGCAGAGAGAAGAGGGCAGGCGGCGGGTCATCATGAGGGACTGGACCACAGCCATACAACACATCATGTTTTAAAACAGATTTACCAAGGCAGATTGGGCGAAACGGGTCAATGTCAGGAATGTGATAACAAGGTATAGAGCCTTTACTCTTCAAACACCCCCCTCCTTTTCTGTGTTGTATTTTTGCAGCTTTGGGGCAACATCAAAGCAACAACAAAAAAAGCTGTAGCTAAGCTCATTATACAAATGAGCTTTGGGGCCTACTGCACACACCAAGCAGTTGACATGTGAAAGATGATACCATAAGTGAAAAGGTAAACAACTCTAATAAGCTAGTGAGTGTCTCATTGGTCACAGAGGCTTCACTGGATATAGTGTATTTCCCACAGCACATCTAACACTCAAGAGCTTTGAAATGTTATTGGATTCAGCATGTTTAGCCACATCGGCAGCATGGCTGTAGGTAAGTGATACAGCTCCTCCAAGCTGAATTATAATAACAACAATTAGAGGAAGTGACATCAAATGTTGTAACACTATTCATGATCCCCAGTTGGTGAATCAAAAGTGCGTTGATGATTCCCTGGCTTTCATCTAACCATCAGGTTGAGAGTTTGTGTTTTTTAAGTAAAAAAAAGGTATTCATGGTGCCCAGAGAATAAACCTTCTCTTTTTTCCCCCTAGCAACTGGAATCAATTTGAATACCGTAACCCCCAACAAGATTGACGCTGTATTTTGTCGAAATGCTAACATCATCATTGTGAATAAGTTAGCAGTACAACCCAGTCTCACGGCATTTCGTGTTCACCAACACGATTTTTAATCTATTGATTCGTGTTCACCAACACGATTTGCCCCTTTTTTCGTGTTGCACAGCACGATTTTAAAAGCAATGTATTTCTACTGCCTGTGTCAGTACCAGATATGTTCGGGCTACCAGATATGTTCGGGTGTATTTCCGTCGCATCCGTCATCCGTCATATTCGTCATATTTTACGGCAACTCAAGAGGGCCATCACGGTCAAATTCCGAACATTTAAACATTGCCGACACTTCATTCTTTACTTTGTCCGTTATTATATGTTGAAGATTATACTTTTTCTCCGTCATGTTGTTTCCTTAGCAACAACTTCAAACAGGCATAGCCTACACTTCATTCTTTACTTTGTCCGTTATTATATGTAGAAGATATTAATTTTTTCTCCGTCATGTTGTTTCCATAGCAACAACTTCAAACAATAACAACTAACCAATAGCCGCAAAGCTAGCATCACAGCCACTGCTCCGTTTTCGGAGACTTTGCACACGTTTTTCACAAACATGTTCACACGCTAGGAGTACTTCCATTCGCTTCGTCTTGATCTGTAGATGTGATTTGATGTGTCGTGTGTCCCCCAACTCCTCTCCAAAGTTCAGATATTTAATAAAATACGTTTCATGCCCAAAGCCAAGCACTAGGCCCTGGGTAAATTAAGAGGCTGATCTCGGGCACTTTTGTCCACTTTCCCTGGTGGTAGAAACTCAAGCCAGACATCCCTGGAATCGTCTCAGAGAGTAGATGATCAGTGGGGCCTTGTTTTTACTGAATGATGTGTTTTTTTATGGGGAATTCAAATATGAGCTTATTTTTTAGGATTTTCGGAGACTTTGCACACGTTTTCACAAACATTTTCACGCTAGGAGTATGGGAGTACTTCCATTCGCTTCGTTGATCTGTAGATGTGATTTGATGTGTCGTGTGTCTCCCAACTGCTCTCCAAAGTTCAGATACTATATAAAAATACTAAAAGGTAAATAAAACATTAAACGTAATGACAAAATAACAACCTGAAAGATATGTATTCTATCTACACATTTCGTAATTATCTAATCTAGTGGCCTTATAAAAGTGTTGGCTAAAGTAATGCAGAATATATATATTTTTGAATTGTAAATAATTAGAAACATTATTTATGTGCACAAGTACATGGGACCCCACCATAGCACCCCACACATAACAAGCTGTCCCGAGTTCCTCCGGCTGCAGTTCCGCAGACGGCCGGTGTGTGGCAGCAGAGCGCTGGGAGCAGAGGGATGTGAGTATATGACGGATATGACGGAAGACGGATGCGACGGAAATACACCCGAACATATCTGGTAGCCCGAACATATCTGGTACTGACACCCGCAGCACGTCTTTTTCTCCGGTCGGGTCGTGGGAGACCGGAAGCTGTGTGGTTCATAAAAACATGTTCTTACTCAATATCAAGCCACAATTATTGCTTTTATTTTAAATCGTATAATTTCGGACTTTTGTTGCCGTCTGTGAGGAAAATAAATGTGGCTCAGAGCCTCAGAATACGGAAATCTGTATTTTTAAATATTTTTTTCCTTCTAATTCGTTATTCTTTTCAAAATAACACACTGTTATTTACTCACTAATAACACACAATTATCCTTGCTTTTATTTATTGGTTTAATTCCATAATCTCGGGCTTTTTTGGCGTCCGTCACGAATAAAAATAACAAATAAAAATAACCGGAAACAGACGTAAGGACATAAGGGACATTTTGAGCATCATTGCGATTGTCAACATTTCTGAGTTTAGGATGGCCGAAGACACTACACTACCCATAATCCCCAGCTATCGTTTAGGACACGATTTTAAAAGCAATGTGTTTCTACTGCCTGCAGCACGTCTTTTTCTCTTATTCTGAGGCTCTGAGCCCCATTTATTTTCCTCACAGACGGCAACAAAAGTCCGAAATTATACGATTTCAAATAAAAGCAATAACTGTGGCTTGATATTGAGTAAGAACATGTTTTTATGAACCACACAGCTTCCGGTCTTCCTCGACCCGACCGGAGAAAAAGACGTGCTGCAGGCAGTAGAAATACATTGCTTTTAAAATCGTGCTGTGCAACACGAAAAAAAGGGGCAAATCGTGTTGGTGAACACGAATCAATAGATTAAAAATCGTGTTGGTGAACACGAAATGCTGTGAGACTGGGTTGCAACCGTAAGCATTTAGCTCAAATAATTGCTCTGCATATTTGGACACAGGTCTGCTAGCATAGTTGAGTTTTGGTCTGTAGTCTTCTAAGAGTAGCTACACATTATTCACTCACTGTTTTAGAACTTCAAAATCCCTTCCTCGTTTTACTTCGACAATACAATTATAGGCTATCACTGCCAAAACTAGCTGGCATTTGATTAGCTTCCGGGTTGTAAAATGCCAGTATTTTATAACAACCTGTAAATTGCCAAAGTCCTCTCAACACTTCATCACCTGGCACAGCGAAGTTCTGAGAAACTGAACCTTTGCAGCGTGCATGTCAAACAGAAACCTATCCTCACATATAATCAGTTTCATAGCAGTCAGCGATTGTGTATTATTAGCTCACGGTGTGCACTGCACTCTCCTGTGGGAACAGAACATCTGTTAGGGACATAAAGCTATGACACATACAGCCATTATGGACAGGAAGTCTCAGCTGGCAAAAAGGAAATGGGCATTTGTCAATGGAAACGGGAAAGGCTCATAATATAAAGTGAAAATAAATACAGTACTATGTTAGTAACTTGATACTTGGCATCCAAGCTAATTGATACTTGGCATCCAAGCTAATTGGCCAGCTCCTTAAGACAGATATTTAAATTTCCAAGTGAATCATGACGTAAATCCGATTTACTAAAAACGATTTATGGCCGTCATCTACGGCCATTTTGTTCCTCATTTGAGGCAATGGGTGGCCGTTTCTCAATCGCGAGGATTTTGGCTTCCAAGCCAATATTTCAAGGATGCTACGTCATCGAGTGCCGCCGAAGGACTGTTCCAATCTCCAGCATACTTGGAATTCCACCGAGGCCGCGTCCTTGGTTTGGGGGAAATTTCGAGGCTGCACCAAGCGGCAAACTGTGGGGTAGAGCCTGGAAGCCAATACGGAAGTGCCACACACTGCAGTTCATATATTGGCCGATAGGCGATGGCTGCAGAAAGGAGCAATTTCCATAGAGCCCCATGTTAAAATGCCCGATTTTACAGCAGAAAAAAACATGTTTCTACCCCTGGCTCCATACATTTTATTATCGATATAGTTAGATTCCACCTTCATGATTATGGATCTGTGAGTGAATTGTTTTCTAACGCGACCCTTTATATTTATATTAGGTCTTAAAGTTTGTGCATACATTAGGGCGTGGTCACTTTGATTGACAGATACGTGCCTCACTGTCAGCTAACAGCAACTTGTCCAATCTGCTAGGCTACAACCATAGAGGCTACAATGTTAGTTAGTTGTAGTTACTGTACTTGATCCTTTAGCTGTGTTCGTGGTGATCGTGCCTGTTAGGGAATATTGTTACAAATACCAGATAATTAAAATGTCGTGCTGTGCGCTTGAATGTACTAACAGATCTTCCAAGAAGTCTACTTTCAGCTTTTTTCGGTGAGTAAAATGATAATATTATACATGTTAACCCCGTTAGCAGGTGTTTGTGTGCTTGTTAGCTTAGCCTGTTATGTAGCTTATTAGCCAGCTAAGGACGTAACCCTTTATACATATATACAGTTTAGTTTATGATTCAGCCTTGGGTAAGACTTTTATACTATATGGCTATGACGCCCATAATGCTAAACGGGAGCAAATGTTAAAAGGGGTGGGCCGCCGGAGTCCACGCCGCCGAAGCTAACGGGGCTGCAGGGTGCTAGCTCGCTAGCGCGTCCCGGCGGCCGTAGCTAGCACCCTGGGGCTCCGTTAGCTTCGGCCAGCGGCGGAGTCCGGTGTTATAACTGGAGATCAAGGAATGCATCGTAACGCGGACTTGGTTCGCCTGCAGCCCGCTGTAGTATTAGCTAAATAAATGATGTTGAGCAAGGCTTATTAAATTGAACACCGCCACAATTATTCTGCTATACAGGGCCGCCCCTCCCTACAGGCCAATCACGCAGGCTGCATGGGGCCCCGCCTTGCACAGGAGGCCCCGCCCAGAGGGCCTCAGCTGCTGTGCGCAGTTCTCAGCTCAGTTCTCCGCTCAGTTCTCCGCGCACCCCCCGCGAGAGTGAGAGTGCGGCGCACGCCGCTGTGTGAACGGGCCGTGAGAGGTGACAAGAGGAGCACGTTTGTAACCCGACACCGTTGCAATGAATCGACATCTAGTCAAATGTACAACTTACGAATGTTGTATAAGTCAAATTGCCATCTTAAAACATCAGCTGCAATTCACGACATGAAGAAGGCAGTCTCTGCAGAGCATAGGCTAATGGAGATGCAGTTATTTCCAGCATTCTTTATTTACCATTCATTCATTATGTGATGCCTTTTATCTGCTGATGTACAGGAGGAAGAGTGATAAACTGTCTGTCTAGTTGGCTTACATAACAGTTAAAGTTTACAGCTTAAAAAACATGGAGCATTTGTTCCCCTCTTATTAATTTGTATGTCAATTTGCACATTTCATGGTGATGCTCAGCCTCTCCCCTTAACTCCTAACAGTCATCATCATGTCAACCACAACACAGATAAATACTGATAGAAATGTGTGTGTAGTTGTTGATACATTGCTGACAGAGGGAACTACAATACAGATTTAAGAAATATCAGTTTTTGAGCATGTCATAAGCATGTTTTGTCTTGACTATATTACAACTATATTATAATAAAACAATATAGTATTTTTATTATTGAATTGATTATGATTATCATTATTAGTAGAAGTAGTTTATTTGCATTAATTATGTTTTTATCTTTTTGAGGCTAGTATTTGGCAGGAAATGCAAAATTCACCTGTAAACCCATACTGAACGACATACATGCACATTTACCATTTACCTCACTGTATAAAAAAGTAACCGTTGATAATAATAATAAACAGGAATTATATTTGCAAAGTAGCCTACTTTGTTTCCAAAAAAAAAATGTTCACTCCTGTCGGTTGGGGGGGGGGGCTTCATCTCACAATGTCGCTTGGGGCCCCAAGTTGGCCAGGGGCGGCCCTGCTGCTATGTATCGGTACTTATTTTATTTTATTAACGTGTGAATGACAAGCATTAAGAATAATACCAAATAGCTAATTATCTTGCAGATTGTCTCGTTTGATTATGAATGTAACGTTATATAGTGGAACTACACTGTTTTATCAAAACCAAAGTGCCACGCAGTGACTTGGTATGCATGTATTTCAGCAGGAAATGTGCAACCTAGATGACATTTACCAACACAGACTATATAGAAATATTTGTAAAAGTTGTTCATGCGTTACTAAGTGAATATGGCATTAACCCTCCTGTTGTCTTCGGGTCAAATCTGACCGATTTACTACTTTCATCAATCATGTTTTACATTCGATTGATACTAAGAGCATGTTAGCTTAGCTTCTTAGCCTGAGCTAGGACTCGAACGTCACGCTCGTTGGCAGCAGGTCCCGCCTCGGCTCTGCCTCAGCTCCGCCTCTTTGCCCTTATTTGGAGAAGGCGGGAGAAGGCGGGAGTTAGACTCTGACGACACCGTCGAGCCGTTAGTGGCCGACTCCGCCTACTAAGGGCTTCACGGCAACTCTGCAGAATCCTATGGGTGACGTCACGGACCCTACGTCCATTTATATATACAGTCTATGGCTGCACATGGGTAGACTTTGCGTCCTTAAAATCCCCACAATGCTTTGCGCACGGACCAATTTCAAAAACCCTTGCGGAGAATGGCAGAACCGACGCAGCACACATTTAAATGTAAGTATGTATTGGCGTAGAACATGTGTTGGTAAATATGTTACTTTGTTACATTTGTTTGTTATCACGAAAAATATGTTCCGTGAAAGTAAAGCAAGTTCATAATTAAATAGACATCGTGAGGTATTTATTTTTGGTAGTTTATGTTGAAACCGTTAGAGAGAGTGGCACACTTGTTAGCCTGTTCCATTCTTCTTCGTTTTCCGTAGCCATGGCTTGGAAGTATACTTGCTTCGTTTCTGAAGGAAGTGACTTGGAAGTACGCGAATACCAAGCCAGCATCCTCGCGATTGAGAAACGGCCACAGTTTCTCAATGTCGAGGAGGCTTGCTTGGTAGCACATGTACCTCCGAGTCAGTTGCTTCAGAAGCGAGGCAAGAATCCTTCCTAGCCTCGGAAAACAAAGAATTGTGGAACAGGCTAACAGGTGTGCAGGTGTGCGTCATATGCGAGGCCCTGTCTTAAATGGAGTGCGATTTCCGCCAAAGATTTGGAAATTGGCCCGTGCGCAAAGCATTGTGGGGATTTTAAGACCGCGGAGTCTACACTTGCAGCCTCGAAACTTCGCGCAACCAAGTACGCTGGCCTCGGTAGAATTCCAAGTATCCTGGACATTGGAACAGTCCTTCGGCGGGACGTAGTATCCTTGAAATAGTGGCTCTGGAGCAGCTTTCCTCGACATTGAGAAACACCCAGAGTGGGAAAATCCTGTGATGTGATACAGTGGGCCATTGTTTCCCAAAGCTGAGTACAGCCAAGTGAATGTGCCACAGAGCGCAAAGTAATTTGTGTCTCTTTCTCCAGATTCTGGTAATTTACAGCAAAGCTGCTTAATGAACCTAACAAATCCAAATCTGTTTGACTGCAAATCTACTTTAATTGAATAATCTTTGGCACTAAATAGGCACCATTACAAACGTGATACAGCAGATGAGCTTAATAGTTATTTTTAATAGAGTAGACTTCAAAACCAGGCTGTTAAAATTCAACAATTCTTCCTAATGTTACAAATCACAAACTGGAAATGGAGCATTGAGTCAATAGAAATACAATATAATATACATATTAAAAATACTAATATTTGGCAATTTTGAGACACTAGCAAAGTTACCTTTTAAACACCTGAATGTCGCTGTATATAAAACTACTTAAACTTTAAGAGGGACCATTTTCTCTAAATATGTGTCATAGCTTGAGCTACGGAGAGACAGATTCTGTATATGATGAACTAAGAATCTAGGGCAATGGTCCATAGTGTATTTAAATTAGATTTTATATTTCAGTGCAAATATATTCCAGCATGTTATGAACCTATCCAAACAAACCGACTGCTCTGGTGATGTAAATACGTTTATTGAAAACACAAACACTTTTACACACAGGAGAAAAAATAAATGGCACATGTTTTTCTTCAACAGAGTATAAAAACAGAAAACATTTCTTGGATATGGTGAACCCACGGATACATTTTGTCTTTGTTTAGAACATGTCTGATAATGCTTTAGATATTGTTTGTGAAAGCATTTGCTATAAATGGACATAAAGACAGAACAGGAGCGATGAGTGACAGAAAACTGTTTCATGTCCTACCATTTGATTTATAAAACAAACTACAGCTATATTAAAGTGAGGACAGAGTGTAAAAAAATAATAAATAAATACGAGTCCCTACATCCCCTTCACATACATCAACTTAGAGAAGTAATAAAAGACGTTTAAAAATAAATTGGGAGGACAGATCGGCAGGAAGATTCACGGTCAGGGAACAGCCTCGAGACACGGTCCAATTATCTGCGGCAAAAGCATGACAGCAAAAATACACACTCATTATTCATTCCCAAATACATTTAATAATAATTGAACACTGGTGAAACAAAACTAAAAAGCTTGAAAAAAGATACATGAATCTACAGGTGAAACTGTATGTCTACTGGACTTGAATTGATTATGTCTGAGAAAGGGATAATAAAGCTTACTCTAAAGCCAATACAAAAAAAAAATATGATTGTTCATTAGATGATGCAATAATGTAAAGTAAGGCTAGGCAATATGTTCATATTATGTCAATACTGTGATGTGAAGATAAATATCTATATGCATTTTGCATATTGTAATAGCTTATGGGACTTTTCATGGTTTTTAAGGCTAAATAACAATACAGTATTTTTCTAAACTTCGACTGTTATAGCCGATTTATTATTTTCCTTTACCCACTTAGCCAATATCACTAATAATTATTTATTACAAATGTTGCTGTTGGCCCAATGACCCGGACTCAAAACTGGCCTCAGACCCTTTTCAACTCTATCTTCAATAAAGTCAATGGAGGCAAAAAAAAAAATCGAGATATTTCATCAGAACTATTGTAACATTTGATTTTCTCTATATCAACCAGCCCTAATGTAAATGGATCATCTGCAACTCTAAAGTCTACTAAAGTCATGAAAGGAACAGCGTCTCTCACCTGTCCAGACGGTTGACCACGTCCCTCACAGTGTTGATGAGATTCTCGTGCTCCTGGGGGCAGCTGACGATGATGCTGTGGAGCTTCTTCATGTAGGAGTCGATGCTGTCCAGAGTGGGCGTCTCTCCACTCGCTGTAGGACAACAATGAAGGATATTAGTACTCAAAAATAAGTACTTGGAATTGTCTTTTAGCTGAAAGATCCTCATAGGACGACACAAACCGTTAAAAGTATATTTATTCATACCCACTAAATTGTCTTAACAAATCATGTTACTAAGTTATATTTACTTCTAATTACTGCCGATAAAACCTTGAATAAGCATTTGTGTTTACAGCTATGGGCATTTTATATTTGGATATTTTGGACAATGCCAGAAATAAATATGACAATTTCCATCAGAATACGATTGATTCAAGCACAACACTACCTCTACTACTACTAGGTGCTGTTGCTGCAAACACATCAAAGGATATCCCAGTGTATTCAAATATTTAATAGTGAGCATGTTTAATGACCGGTATATCAAGTTTTCAATTGTAGTTAACCTTTGTAAAGTAAGTTAATAACTGGAAATGGCTCATTTACCGTGATAACAAATACAATCAAAGGAAAGCCTTCACTCGGAACAAGCTTTGATGTTATCAGTAATTAATTTATAGACACTTTCTTCTGAAATGAAAGTGCCACAGAGCTTCCCTGTGGCTAGGTTTAAGTGGATTTTGCAATCATCTTTCATTGTCAAGCTCTTATGAAATAATTCCAGTACTGTTTGCAGAATCCGTCTCTGCTGTGTGAGCAAGAAATTCAAATAGGTGTGGAGGAAGAATTACAAGAGAAAACCTGTGGGTGTGAGCTCAGCACGGGTTCTCTGTGTGCAGAAAACAAGTAGGAACAAAGTGAGAGAACACATTCCTCAAATGTAAATAATGTTAAGGTTAAAATTAATTAAGAAATGTACACGGTAAAAGTCTCTAAAAGAACAGCAAATACACTCGAGCGGAGACGTTATGAACACTCCTACATTATCATTCATGTCTCAACTCATTTAAAATCTGACCTTGTTGCAAATAGTTTACTACAGTATTCACGTCAAGGGATGCATTACTGGTATGGGGTATTAAGACAAAAGTGGTTTATATTGTGCACTGATCAATAGCAGGCCCAAGAGCCAAATTGCTCACTTTGAGAGATAAAAGAAAATCAATTTCATTTTTCCCACACACAGCAGAATGTTGATTAAAAACTAAATATTTATTGTTGTGAGTTTCCCAAAACGAATGCTCTTATTCTAGACCGTCGTGACAGAGGAGACATGAACTCTCTATCAGCAAATATCTGACAAACTCAGGAGGCTGCAGTAGTGCCCGCCTAAATGAGTCGTCTAGGATAGTGCCGAGTCATTCATCGTCTTTTTATTGAAACAAAAGAACAACAACAAATACAAAAATGACTATCTCAAAATGTCACTTGTTCCAAACCCTTACATGTATATCAAAAAGTGAAAGGTGCTAGAAAAATCTCCTCGGATAGAACGATGAAAAATGTTTTTTTAGGAAGAATGCCTTTTTTCATGTGTATCTGTTAACATGACACGCATTTTATTAGGAATACTTTCACGTGAAAACTATGCAGCGAAAAATCATCGTCATTTTCAGAAACAAGGTCGATTTTTCTCAGTTTTTTTCATCAACCAATCACGTTGTACGAAATGGGTATGAATGCATATCTTTTTTTTTTAGATTATAAAACAACTACATGATGGTTAACTTTGCTTCTCCTTTCAACCTTGACAAAAGCAGCGCATACAAGAAGCACTTCCATTAACTTCCATGATAAAAGCCTGACACATTATGATATATTTAAAGTCAAACGTTTCCCCTGTGTGAAAAGGCCTTGAGAGTTTGTTTGTGCCATGTTTGAAACTGGGATTCAGAATCAGAATACCATTACATTACATTGCATTTAGCTGACGCTTTTGTCCAAAGCGACTTACAATAAGTACATTCGACCAGGAAGACACAACCTTGAAGAAAACAGAATCATATAAGTATATCAGGTTTCATAGAGCCAAACATTTCAAGTGCTACTCAACTGGCTTTAGGTAATCCAGTCCTTTATTAGTATAAAAGTGCTTCGTTAATCGTTCTAACGCTCGAAGTGGAGTCGAAAGAGATGAGTTTTCAGTTTGCGCCGGAAGATGTGCAAGCTATCTGCCGTCCTGATGTCAATGGGGAGCTCATTCCACCATCTTGGAGCCAGGATAGCAAACCCACGTGTTTTCGCCGATGGGAACTTGGGTCCCCCTCGCAGCGAGGGCGCAACGAGTCGTTTGGCTGATGCAGAGCGTAGTGCACGCGCTGGGGTGTACGGTTTAACCATGTCCTGGATGTAGGAAGGGCCAGATCCATTCGCAGCACGGTAAGCAAGTACCAGTGTCTTGAAGTGGATTCTAGCAGTTACCGGAAGCCAGTGAAGGGAGCGGAGGAGCGGAGTGGTGTGGGAGAATTTAGGAAGGTTGAAAACCAGACGAGCCGCTGCATTCTGGATGAGCTGCAGAGGTCGGATGGCACATGCAGGTAGACCAGCCAGGAGGGAGTTGCAGTAGTCTAGGCGTGAGATGACGAGAGCCTGGACCAGAACCTGAGTCGCCTTCTGTGTCAGCTGGGGACGTATCTTCCTGATGTTGTAAAGCGTGTATCTGCAGCAGCGGGTTGTAGCAGCGATGTTTGCAGTGAAGGACAGGTTGTTATCTAGGGTCACACCCAGATTCCTTGCAGTCTGAGTCGGGGAAACAACTGAGGTGCCGATGTTGATTGTCAGGTCAAGAGTTGGACAATCTTTTCCCGGGAGGAAGAGCAGCTCAGTCTTGTCAAGGTTGAGCTTGAGGTGGTGAGCAGACATCCACTGAGAGATGTCAGCTAGACAAGCAGAGATGCGTGCGACGACCTGGGTCTCTGAGCGGGGAAAGGACAGAATTAATTGGGTGTCGTCAGCGTAGCAGTGGTAAGAAAAACCATGCGGGCTAATGACTGATCCGAGCGAGTTTGTGTACAAGGAGAAGAGGAGGGGACCAAGAACAGAGCCCTGAGGGACCCCCGTAGTTAATTGACAAGGGTCGGACTCAGACCCTCTCCAAGTCACCCTGTAGGTACGGTCTTTCAGGTATGAGGTGAGGAGGGAAAGTGCAGAGCCTGAAACTCCAAGTTTTTGGAGAGTGCGAAGGAGGATCTGATGATTCACCGTGTCGAATGCAGCAGACAGGTCCAACAGGATGATGACAGAGGAGAGGGATGCAGTTTTGGCAGTGTGCAGTTCCTCCGTGATAGCAATGAGAGCAGTTTCTGTGGAGTGACCTGCCTTGAAACCAGACTGGTGCGGATCCAGAAGGTTGTTCTGATTGAGATAACAGGAGAGTTGTTTAAAGACAGCGCGTTCAAGTGATTTAGACAGGAACGGGAGGAGAGAGACAGGCCTGTAGTTTATAACATCAGACGGGTTGAGAGTGGGTTTCTTTAGGAGAGGGTTTACTCTTGCCTCCTTGAGACTGTTTGGAAAGTGACCAGAAGTTAGAGAAGTGTTGATGAAATGGGTGAGAAACGGTAGAATATCAGGAGCGATAGTCTGAAGGAGGTTTGAAGGGATAGGGTCCAGAGGACAGGTGGTAGGGCGGGCAGAGGTAATGAGGGTAAGAACCTCACTTGGAGAGAGAGGGGAAAAGGAGGTTAGTGTGTTGGTGGAAGGAAGGTCTGGTGACCCAGCGGTGAGTAAAGGTGAGTCAGAAAAAGAAGAGCGAATATCATCAACCTTTTTTTCAAAGTGGGTAACAAAGTCGCTTGACAGAAGTGAGGAGGGGGGAGGAGCTTTTGGAGGGTCCAAGAGGGTGGAGAAGATGGAAAATAGTTTTTTAGGATTGGAATAGGAAGATTGGATCTTATCTTGAAAGAAAGTGCTTTTTGCCTGAGAGATCGAAGCAGAGAAAGAGGAGAGGAGAGCTTGATAGGTTAGGAGGTCGTCACGGTGTTTGGATTTCCACCATTTCCGCTCTGCTGCCCTAAGGACGGTTCTATTAGCACGCAGTGCATCATTTAGCCAGGGAGCCGGAGGGGACTGACGAGCCTGCCGAGATGTCAGAGGACAGAGAGAGTCCAGAGAGGATGAGAGAGTAGAGAGGAGAGTTTCTGCAGCAGAGTTTGGAGGCAGTAGTTGGAACGAATCAGAGGACGGGAGGGCTGAGAGCACCGACGAGGCAAAGGTACAGGGAGAGAGGGAGCGAAGGTTACGGCGGACAAGTGTAGGATGGGAAGAGATTAGTTTGTTATGTTTGGAAAGGGATAGAGAGAATGAAATGAAGAAGTGATCGGATGTGTGGAGCGGGTTTACAGAGAGGTTAGAAGTAGCGCAGTTCCTTGAGAATATGAGATCAAGGACATTGCCAGCTTTATGAGTCGGTGGGGACGGAGAGAGTGAGAAAGCAAAGGCGGTTAACAGAGATGTTAGTTCGTCTATCTTCCCCATCTGGAGGTTGAAGTCTCCGAGAAGTACAGCAGGAGGGCCAGTTTCAGGGATGTGTGAGAGGAGATGATCTAATTCCTCCAAGAAGTCCCCCAAGGCGCCTGGTGGACGGTAGAGAACAACAATGGTTAACTGTATAGGATGGGTTACTGTGACGGCATGGAACTCAAAGGTGGAAGGAGCAAAGTTCGGTAGCTTGAAGAGGGAAAAGCTCCATTTGGGAGAGAGCAGGAGACCAGTGCCACCTCCTCTGCCAGTGAGTCTGGGTGTATGGGAGAAGGAATATGCAGTGGAGAGAGCTGCTGGGGTGGATGTGTTGGATGGAGTAATCCAGGTCTCAGTGAGAGCAAGGAAATCCAGAGACTGCAGGGAGGTGTAGCCAGAGATGAAGTCAGCCTTAGGAACAGCTGACTGGCAGTTCCACAGGCCACCTGAAACTAGATGTTGGATCTCAGTGGAGCACGTGGGATAGACGAGAGCAGGCCGGTTATATCGATTACGAGATACACAGGGCCAGTGATAATTGCGAGAAGACGCATGAACAGGAATGGAGAAAATACACATGATTATAGCATGAGGGGCTAAACAACAAAATTAAAAATTAAAAACACCAACGATACTTAGCTCAATCAAAGTAGGATTTGCCTCCTCTTTGCCTCCCTCGTGACTCCTGTAGGACTCTAATGTCTTTGTCAGTCTTAGCCTGTCTGCCGCTGACGCTCCAGGAAAGAGCTACCCGAAATGGACACCTGATTGCTCAGTTCTCACAGCTGAAGTTAATTAGTTAACTATCTACAGCTGATGGGCGACAATAGACTGTCCCTGCCTATGTTAATAATGCAGGCTTGAGTGCTCAGACCTGTAAAGCAGGTTTCGCCTGAGCAGATCTGAGATTTAAAATCTCTCAAAAGCGATTTAGCCGTTTAAGCTACAGTAACAATTATACAGAGTCGAATAAATGAAACCGAGAAGTCTAATTAAACAAGAATATAACTTACAGTGGTTGCTGCGTCAATAGGTAATGTTGTCACCGGGTCCAGATGCACACTGAGTTCATCAGTTTCTAAATGCGGTATTTAAATGCTTTTTGAGCTAAAGGATGACTGAGTCACGCGGTTCTACTTCACGCAATCAATAGACTGGCCCTGCCTATGTTAATAATGCCATTATTAGTCCCACAGAGGGGACATGTACATTGTTACAGCAGAAAAGAGCCAAAGACAGCTTAGTGTTACCTAAGAAGCATGCATAAAAAAGTATTAAAGATACAAAGATTATAATAAAAAAAGTTACACAATTTACAAAATACACATCCTGTAACAGTTCCGAGTGTTTAGCAGCCAGACAGTGATATGGATCCTCACCTGGCAGAGGCACGGAGGAGAAGCTGGAGGTGAGCGCCTGTCTCAGGGTCTCCAGGTGCTGGTGGAGCAGCCCGTTGCGTCCCCTCTCCTGCATCACGTCGCCCTCCAGCCTCTCCACGGCGCCGCGCATGCTCTCCACGTGTTTCTGCAGCGCCGCGTTACGCTCCTCGTACTCCATGTTGGTCTTACGCAGCTGCCGCATCTCAGCCTCGCGCGCTGTTGTACACAAACACACAGAGAAAGAGGGGGACACAGCGGCATTCATATTTAATCTGCTTGAGAGAGGTGTGTTCTTTTCAAAGTTCAGAGCATCGCTGAGTTTGTGGAAGTATTCTGGGAGCACTTTTAAACAAAGTTATCTTGAGGTGGCCATGAACACGTTTAGAAACACTTAGACAAATGGATGTTTGAAAAAGTTACAGTGCGACAACAAACAGAGCTAGCTGAGTTTTACCTTTGCTGTGGTTGAGGAACTCCTCAGTGAAGATCGGTATGTCGAACACAGTTCTGTCCTTCCCTTCACCCTCCTTCTGTTGATCAGAGACAGAAAGGGGATAAGCTGAAGAGAGAACACATTTGGCCGCACACACTGACAGTGAGAGCTGGTCATTTATCTATGTGGTTGGTAGGTGGGTGGGTAATAGATGTTATATCTTGCCACCGGGGAAATACAGTGATACAATTTAAGAAATGAGGAAGGCAAAGTAATTTCATCAGCAGTGCTGCTAAGATATCAAAGGCCTTGAAATGGTTCGCAATCAAATTGTGTTTCACAAAGATACAGCGCAGGTTTACTCCTTCCTCTGAAAGAACGCATCATCCTTTCTCATTTCATAACATAATGAAATGTATGCTGAATCCCGTGTGCTTTGAAATCTGTGGAGGGGGAATCCACACAGGAATGCTGATTCCAATAAAGTCACCTTGACCATAACCCCTCAGCAGAAGGCTATAAGCCTCACAAAGGCAGAACTTAATACAAATGAATGACACACTTATCAAAAGCCAAGTGTTTGGATTAGCAACACAAACACAGCACCAAAGAGGATTAACGCAGCTTTAGTGATGCAACAATAAGCATTTAATGGGTTGAGCAAGAGGAGGGCTAACAAAGCAGATTTAGTTTCCTGGGTGAGAAAATAACAGAAAACCATGGTAACACAAACTCAAAATAAATTCAAATTGTGCCTTTTTTCGCACCCAGGAAACTAAATGTGTTAATATTACCTGCCAGCACTTTTGCTATCCTGTTGTGTATACAGTACATTTCATATTTATGGCACCACTATGCAACAACATGTATATACTGTAACACATATACCTGGATGTACTGTATCCTTATCTGCACTTTATCTACTCTTTGTACTAATTTGGTTGGATGCAAACTGAAATTCGTGGTAATCTAATCTAATAATATTTGCATGAGTTCACTTGTCGTTCTTTTTCTGAACATTTTTGTTTTAAAGTCAAAACAAACCCTTTCCAATTCATGTTGATTCAAAAGGATATATTGTGCTAATGTTCATACTGCATGTTGTGCCTCTACTGTGACGTGTTGACATGCTTCTATTGTATTCTAACCATGTGAATCTTTTAGATCGATGTTTTGAGATTTCCTTGCGTGGACAGGAATCTATTGTATTCTTAGAGACAGTGATTGTGATAGGGCGGGAAAGAGTTACTGACCTCGTGAAGAGCTTCGTTGGCTACCTGGTGCCCAGCATCTGGAGAGGAAGGAAAGAATAAAGAGAGAGGACAGAGGATGATTCATGATTCCCCCGACGCAGTGAGCTTTTACTACTTTGTGAACAGATGACTGAATGAGAGCAATACAAAAATCCCATCTCCGCCCTCTCCATTGTGGTTCACCTGAAACAGAGCAGATCATCTACTTTAGGAATTGTTTGCCAAGGTAGAGCTGTTTATGTCGTCGACATTTTTGAAACTGAAAATAAAGACCATGTGTTGTGCGAGAACAGTAACCGCTCCTTGGCCTCAGATTACACTCTAACTCTTAACGGGAACTGCCATGAACTCCAAAAGTACCTCTTTTCTCGGCCACATTTACATTGACTGAGGAAAGCAAATAATGAGTGTTGACTTTCAACACTAAATAAGGCATGTATTCATATGATATAGTCAAACCCTGCAACCATTTGCCTTCTTAGCCTTATTTATTTTATAAACACTGACATCTTGTATCAAATTGAAGCAGCAACCAAACAAACCAACATCATTACCAGATCATGTACCAAAAGTCCGTACTGAACTGGGGAAGAGGGCGTTCAGTTACGCTGCTCCTGTGGCTTGGAACCAGCTGCAAGTTGAGCTGAAAGTCAGAGAGCTGGTCTCTTTAAACAAACTCAAAGCTACTCCAACTGACCTTGAATCAGCCGCTGTGGCTGTAAATGCTTTGGCTAACTGTTGTGTGACTGTGTTGTGATTGTGGGTTTTAAAATGGTCTGTAAATGTGCTGTTACCATTCCTGGGCCAGGACGCTGTTGAAAAGGATATTTTAAATCTCAATGAGATCTATCCTGGTTAAGTAAAGTTAAAATAAAAATAAATTAAAATGTAGTGGTTTGGTGCCTTGCTCACTGGCATCTTTATGCTTAAAACCAAATGTTTAAGAACATTACAAGTACCTGTATTTATTTGTTAATGTAAACTAACTTTAAAAGGAAAATAGACACACAACTACATAATCAAACTGAGAGCTTGCTAAACGTATTCATCATATATTTATGTCCATTTTAGTCGACCTGGAAGCAGTAGTCCACCAAATATAATAGCTGGTTGATCCGATTGTCACCAGATATATAACGTTTTTATCTTGCCAACTACTTTTCAAACAGCAGAGCTTTAATATGTTGGTGGGCTACAGGTTGTTTGAGACAAAATGCTAATTGTGCTTTTGTTTATTAGTTTTCGTATAATAATGATGTATTAAGACTGCGCACATTTTATTCGTTGTCTGTTATGAAACTATTTTTTTCACAACTCATTTGTCTTTAATTTAAACTTTGTGACTTCCCTAAACATATCGTCACCTATGTGTGATTGAAATGGTTTGGTCCACCTGTTCAAAAGTATGTCGGGCTTTTTGATATCTTCAATTGAAGTGATTGGGGCATTTTTATTGGAGGTGAAGTCGCTACACTAGTTTTAATGGTTGATTCTACTCGACCCCCTGCTGCCTCTCTACCCAGACCTCACCTCCCCTGTGTCGCTTGCCTTTCTGCTTCTCCTGAACCTTCCTGGTGAAATGTTTGTAGGCCTCCGTCTTCTGGTACTTCTCCAGCTCCTGCATGTAGCGCTCCTTATCTCGCTCCGCCTCATCCAAGTATCGCTGCAGAGAGAAGAAAGAAAGGTGAGGAGAGTTGGAAGGACTCAGTCAAATATGAGGATTTGGAGAGTTCTTTTTCTTATCAGGATTAGTTTCTTTCAAAAGGCAAAAAAACTGTCATTTCCAAAATTAATAACCTACAGTAATACGAGGCTTAAAACAGATTAAAGCATCTTGTATTATCATTAGTTTGGGAATTAGAGGAAACACTTCTAAATCCATCTTTGTGCAAAGACCTGGTGCCAGGAAAGTGGATCCGACTGAGCTCTGAACTCGTGGTTTAGATACACATCAGCAGAAAAGCTCTCAGGCTCTATCCAGTCTTTGCTTTTCAAAACAAAACATGTCCTAATCTTCTTCTTGAAAGAGAGCCAAGAAAAGCAGCACACTGATAAAGCACTAGCTATTTCGCTAGCAGACCAAGTTGATGCATTTTGATAAAAGAACATGTGGAAACGCATTATCATTTTGTTGATCCATGATCTGCCATTTTTTTTTTTAAAGGCCACCGAAAGTTCTCCGAGGTTGAATCACAATATCATCCCTCAGATATCTTTGAAGTGGAATATCAAATTGTTATGAAAAATCTGCCTGAACTCGACTGTTTTTCTCTCAGCAACTTCATTCTTTTGTATTATTTTTCTGTTATTCTTGCATCCCAGTTGAGGGCGTATCTAGGACACAATACAAGATGCCATCAAGTATGGCAAAACAATCTGTAAAGGATGTCAAACTAGCAAACACAGCCATGTATAAGTCAGTGTTTTGTCAGCTCTGAAACAGTGACACCATGGACTCAACAGGCTTTTGTTCCGACACGCTTTGTGTACAGGGAAAAAGAGATAGATAAAGGTCTCTGCTGGTTTGAGAGTGGTAAATGTGGCTTCAGATTAAGTGCTGGCAGGTTGCAGCTGAACATTTCTGTCCGGCGCTTTGGGGCACCGTTGGAGCGATTACTGAAAGTAATGACAATTAAAAATCCATCAAAAACTGAACAGATTTTGCTGCTGGCTGTCCTGCCTCTGGTCTGTTGATTCCCTTATCACTGCTTTTTCAAAACCGATATCGTCTTAGTTAGTTCCCTTTGTTGCATTCATATTTACAGAATAAAAACTGATGAAGACGTTGATGTTTCCATGGGAACATTTAAACAGAGTAATACACAAAATTGACTATGGGAGAGAGGTCTCAGCCTATAACGTACAATATGTTGGAGCGCTAGCCAATAGAAGCACAAGGGTTACATAGTGATGTCACTATATTACATAAGTAATCAAAGAGTCCAATGGAGGCTGGGGGAGAGTGTGTGGGAGAGACACCTTGGTAAGATGTTAGCCTTTGCAGACCATTATCATGCACAAAAACCTATATATCTCACGACAGGAAAGGGCAAACTCCAGTCTTTTCAAACTTACTGTGAATGTTTCAAAAATGATAATTCCCTCTAATATTGTGAATTATTCTGAAATTGGAATATCAGACAAAAATGTTTGTAATTAGTCATTTATCCAACTCTCATTGACACATGATTCCTCACAGTTGTTTTCTCAGTCTGGATCTTCCTCACTGACCTGCTTCTCCTCGGGGGGCAGCTTGCTCCACTCGTTGCCCAGCATCCTGGTGATCTCTGGGAAGGGCACGTCCGGACGCTCGGCCCGAAGCTGCTCCCGTCTGTCGTTCATGAAGCGGACGTAGCCCGTGAGGGGGGCCTTGGGTGCGTTGCTGTCCTTCATCGGCTTCTTCCTCTTCCTCCCCTTGGTCCAGTTGCCACGTCGGGGCTTCTGCAGAGATGACAAAAACAGAGATGTGTTTAAGCTTCAGGTAGCAGTCCTGTGTGTTATGTAATGGCAGGACATTCATTGGAGTTTGAATCGGAAAACATTTTCATGTGTTAACAGCGAGTCCAGCTCTTACCTCGTCTCCATTTCTCTGGCCGTTGTTGTCGGCGTTGGCTCCAGGAGAGGCGGTCTGCTCCTCCATGACCACGATGACTACGGTGAAGATCTGGGGGAAAAAACAGAGGGAGATGTTAGAATAGGAAACTTCTCAAACCAGTAGGATGAAAGCTCGACGTGAGACAAAGACATTGTTCTGAAAGTCACAAGTAAATCTCAATTATCGCAAAAATATGCCCTCTTTCATTGACCAACTCATAGTATGTGTGCTCAAAGAAAATATCTATTCTTCTGTATAATTTTTTCCAAATGGGCTCAGTGACATAGAATTTATTTTCCATGGTTGTTTCCTGCAGCTTGATTGGAGGCTGTTGGATTGTTTCAAATAAAGTGGATTTGGCGTATTAAGTGTTGACTTGAACAAATAGCATTAATGTTAGTGATTCAGGAAATGAAAAGAAAGTCATTTATTTGTGGCCAGCTTGCGGGAAGGTAATTACGTTTTTTTCATTCAAAAGGCAAAAGTCCAAGTGAAGTCACCACTCATGAGTCATTGGCTCCAGTCTGGTTTCAAGTCTTTGTTTTGTTCTCATCTCTGGTTAGAGCTACACACTGTCCTACCATATATGATCTTGAAAGGTCATCCATTAGTTAAGGTAAGGCTTGTCACCTGGAGGAGCCAGATAAAAAAAATTGAGACACACATTTTATCCCGATGAATGTGAATGAAGCACTTTGAGACAGGGTTTGAGCGAATCGTGGATTCTCAGTATTGTACGCTATCGCTTTTCCGCAAACTCCTGCCAATCTTGGCTCCAAACGTGCTCTTGGCCAGTCACGCTTCCTCTAATAGAAATGTCTTGCTGCTATCAATCATCGTTGAGCAATTTAATGAAACAAAACAACAACACCCCCACTCCTTAGATGCTATTTTAGCCTATTTTCAACAAAAGGAAGTAGCTGTTGAACTGTCACTTAGAAGAAAACAGCTACATCTCAAAAATCTCTCTGGGAAATAAAATCTGTTCTCTAGCTGAACTTCTGTTCAAACTAAGCTTTCAAGAGAGTCGTGTTGTGGACAGATTTTTTTGTTACTAGTTATATCATAGCTTGAAACACATTTTTACTACTAACTACTTTTCAGAGTTCCCATTAGCCGGTAATTAACGGACTATGACCGGTAAAATATGCTGAAGACCGGCAAATCTAAATCTCTCCGGTCAAAGTGTCCGGTCAAAATAATTTCTGCTTAGGCAAATACCGCATCAGTTGCGCAACTTGCGCCATTTATGTGACAGACAAAAGAGTATGTGACAGACAAGAATAGTCCATTCTAATGTCTAACACTTAATGTGGAGAAAGAGATGTCCTGTGTGGGTTGATTGTGCGTTGATCTGTTGGTAATGCCTCGGGGTTCCGGTGGGCATGTAAACAAATGCATAATGCTGCGCTATACTTTGCGGCCTCACCCGGTTGCATAGCGACGCTTATTGTGTAGGTGTCTTTTAATAAGCAGGTAGTCCTATCATTAGCTAGAGCTGGATCTGATCAATATGGACATACACGCGAGTGAAGTCTAATCTGACCGGAGAGAGAGATCAGCTGCTGCTGACGAGTCGACACGCAGCTCTGGATGATCACATGCAGCGGTGAGCGGAACAAAACACACACCAGGTTAGAATATCACACGTAGCTATTTTAATGACCTCTCAAACTACCTAAACTAGTTATAGATATGTTTAGTTTTACTGTCGGGTCACTCATTACTGATCCGCGAGCTGCATGATACTGACGGGCTGCGTTTATTATTACCGTGTTATTGTAAATTACTGTACACTTTTGAATAGTTCATCTACTATAATTAGTTTGTTTAATATCGAATCATATCAATTGGTTTTAAAGCTCAATAAATAACAAAGAAGACCTTTGACCTGCACTTTTCAAATGTTGTCCGGAAGAATTAAACTTGAACGGACATGTTGACCGGCGAACAAATACTCTAACGGGAACTCTGCTACTTTTAGAATAATATTAGGTCAGTTATGAAACACAACAAATCGAACAATCCTAAATTAATTCAGGAAGCACCTAATTAAAAATATACTGACTCAGGGCTCTTCCGGGCAAACAGCCCAGGTTGTGTTTTAACCTTTTGCCCCTCTTCTAAATAACTACGTGGGAAGCAAGCCTCTGTATCCTGGATGTGGTTTTGCCCCCTGTCACTAAGTACTGTGGGAAAAGTCACAGAGGAATTAGCCCGTCTACCACAAAAAGCACTGTTGGGAAGAAAATGAGGGGGAAATTCCCCCAACAGCAGCATCAGTTAGGCAAGGTTTCTCTCTCATACTCTGTGATGCCTGAGGTCAGATTCTAGTGACACATCAAAGTCATACAGATACTGACAAACACAAGGTGTGTCGCCTATTAAACAAACTGTACCAGCAGGTAGGGCTTTAAGATGCTGATGCTTAACTATGAACAAACACTCTGCAGCTAACAAACAATACTTTATATTCACAGTGTTTTGCTTCCTAAACCTCACAAATAAAAGCTATGCCATAGTACCCTCTGCTGGGTGAACGCACACAATACATGATACATGGTTTAACGTGGACAGAGTAATATATCTCTACACTAAGTGCTTCACTGTCACTTTACACACAGAAAATGCGTTTATCTTGTTAGACTCCTCAAGCATTGCTCTGTATATTTAAATGATGATATATATGACTGTTTGCAAGCATTTAAATATTCCTATTCCAAGCTATGCATCCTAGAATAGGCTGTAAGAAATACAAGGCAAACATAGACCTACAAACTGCTATCCTATACTTTAAATCCGAAAAAAATGGCTAAATAAAAGTAATTAGCACATGTTGCTGTTATGTTAGCATTGAGCGTTGTTTATTGGTTGTAATAACGTTAATGTGAGGTCCTTAATACTTCTGTATGAGCACCCAGTCAGCAGGGTTGAAAGCGTTGGTGTTAGCAAATGCTGTGTTCATATGGTAAGACAATATAGTCACACTCGTTAGTGAGTGGTCAGAATCTAATGCAACGTATGTCATTTTAAATCGGCAGACGTTTAAATGTCGATGATATTCTCACAATTGGTGTGAGCATTTGTATTAGCTAGCTTCGGTTATACAAATGAGCTCATGTCAGTTTTAACAGCTGCGGTGCATAAAATGCGCTTTTCAGCATGTAGGACGGTCATTGACTGTCTTATATTAACCAACGGAAATGTTTAAAAGCAAAGACATATTGAAGATATCATCAGAAACAATCGTCTAACACTAGGATATTGGACTGATGTTCCTAGCTAGCGTTAGCACTCAGTTAGCAAGCAGTCAGCTAGCATACGGGCACCTATTTTTTTGCTGTAGGTTACATTAACTCGTCAAGATGAGATTTCGTACTATGTTAACTGAAATATTGAATGTATATTTATCATTAAATCATCGAATGAAAACTAACCTTAGATAACGTAATCCGTATCTCTACCTGTGCAAATGATTTTCCTAATCAAAACAATACAGCAGCAGCCTGGACATAGAATCAAACCACATAGACAGGCATGTAGCTAAGTTTATACTTAGTACTGCAAAAATGCTGCTATATTTTCCAGTATTTCCTAATAATGTATCGTGTTTGTACTTCTTTAGAAATGAAAATAGAGAATGAATCACAGAAACATCTGAAATGCATTGTACATAGATACTGTAATATGTTGTCTTTAACTGGATATATATGGATTCAACCTATTTATGGTACACACCAGAAACAGGAATATTATATTATTCAACATGATGTGCTTTGAAACGTCAATAGGAACCAACCAATGAAAACACAAATAACCCTACACAATTGAATCCAACGCAAATAAAGGACAATTAATTTAATTAGAGCAAACTGATCTAGATATTCTACTTCTATGGCCCCTCGTTGGTCACCGTTTTCTTCGTGTACATAGACCAATGTCTTTAAGGGTGTTGCTGCCCCCTAGTGTTATATTTACTAATTACATTTCTCAAATGTATTTCCATAGTTTCAAGATTCAAGGCTTTTTTTGTCATTCGTTCATAGCTACAGTGTAGTTATGTCGATGAAAATCTTAGGTCACAGGCTCCAACACAATAAAACTGATAAATAGTGCAAATAAATAGAATATAAGTAGTGCCATAAGAGACAAGTGATAACTAATTTGTAAATTGAAAAACAGGCGAATGTTATGGATGTTCTTAGTTCAGGTGTTTAACAGTCTTATGGCCTGAATGAAACTGTCCCTGAGTCTGGTGGTTTTAGACCTGATACTGTTACAATAGTAACCTCCCTTAGGGAATGTCAAGCTATATTTATAAGACATGAAAAAAAGACTAAACATGTGGGCTGGAAAGAAGTATCAAATGGATGAGATTAGGACATTTTCATCTCATTTTGATGTACAGATTATTTAGGAAATAATTAGGCCAGAATCAGAGGTGGCAAGCCTTTAATGCATTGAGGTCTATGTTGAAGCTGCAATTTGAAATATCTCCATCTGTCAAAGTGTTGGAGCTCTGCCAGGGCCACACAGACACACAGCTCACTTTTAGCAAACTCTACAATGCTGGAAACCCTGGGGTAAATAAACTTCTGCAAACAATTATATCCCTATCACATTTACAGTTTTTCTCGATTGCTAACACCATTTTTTTTTTTTAATTGCTCAGTTTCTCAGAACACTAAACACAATTCACAAAGCCACACACCCAAAGTGCAAAACTCCTAATTTCTCCTGCTAAATGAAGAACTGCACTCAAAACTACATCAACACTTAACCAAATTCAAACTTTAGCACCAAATATAACACACTTCATTCATAATACTAGATGGTTTGACCACCCAACTACACACTGCTGAGCATACTCTAAAACACTTTCATCTGTTATGGGCTGTGCTCTGTACAGAGAGGTTTCTGCAGAGAAAGATTGCTTGAGTTTACAGAAATACAGTAAATGAAGAAATACAAATGAGTTGTTGAACAAAGTCACATTTTATTCAAAAATAACATTGTGCAACATGCATCTCAGCACATAGCTACAATGCTTCGGATCTCTCTAAGTGGGATGCATTGTTTGCCAAAACCCAGTTTCTGCTGCTTCCTGTGCCTCATTGAAAATCCTTAGCCTTCCACCTGCACCTCCTTGTTTCTCTGTCCTTCAGATAAACAACAAAGACATAGTGGTCGGTCAGTGTGTGTTACCACTGTACATTGTGCAGGATCTTTGTACAGTTATAGTATGCAACATGCTAACAACTCAATTACAGTAATGAAGTAAATACGTGTCACACAACAGATATAAGCACTGATATGTCACGAATTATGCAGAGATAAAAACTGGGAACTAACCTGTTTTCAAGTCTAAGTGTCCGGATTACAGAGGCGACAGTAAATCGGCTTAGATTAGGCTGAACCCTCTGTCCAGCCTCTCATCGTCAAACCATGGTTGATAACATTTCATTTCATTAGAGAGTACCCTTCCTCCTCTTCTCCTCTTCCTCTTGCTTCCATGTTGGCTTCCATTGTTGCTGTAAGAAAGTACTCACCTGTGGTCTTTTCATAGTGCTAACATCCTGATTGATGCGCCAACAATTATGCTATCAGGTGTTTGGTCAGGTGGAACGTGTTTCTTGATCATTGGTCATGTGTGAGGCCTTTTGAATATCAGTGTTTTAAACCAGCTAACACGTGACTTTATGTCAGACTCCTGTGTCTTACGTGGAGAAACGTGTGCAGTGGTTTGCAAAAAGTGCCATGTTGATTTGCAAATTGTGTGAAAAGCTGAAAACGTGTTTAGAGTTTTGGAGATTTGAGCCGATGTTTTGCTCTTTGAGTGTCAGTTAAAATAATTGTGCTTTATGTATAATTTGAGTGTGTTAGCAATCGAGGAAAACTGTAAAACCCTCCATGCATTGGTCAATTATTTTATTCTTTTGAGGAGAACACACTGATGACTTAAAAGGTCCCTAAGCACAGCCTCATCGTTTTGGGCTAATTGGCCTGTCCAAACAGGAAATTCGGTAAGACATTAGATTCCTCTTATGGACGTACACAGGAAAAGTAATGAAGCTCCCAACCCAGAAAAACCTCCCCTAACTTGAAAGATATAAAATGAACAAGAGAGCGAGAAGACTAACACTCTAATTCCAAATTACCAGATCGCAAATCAACACCCAGACGGGAGTTAGCTAACTGTGGCTGCAGTCTAATTGAAACTTTGATTGCAATCTTATTGCAATTACCCAAAGTTAATCCAACCCAATTCTCAGGCTCATTACACATAGGTTTGGAACATCCACAGTTCAGAAAGTTAAGTCTCCTTAACATTTCGTTTTTTCAAGATCTTGTAGACATATAAATCGCTTGGGATGTAATAAATGTTTTCCCAGAGATTCTCCCAGAGAAATAACAAACCTCACCATCATTTACTGTAATTAAACCCTTTAACATTCAATTGATTCTGTTTTCCACAGAGTTTATAGTTGGCAAAACTCTTATTCCACATGTTCTGATTGTGTCACATGCATTATATACTCTAAAAGGTAAAAGATGGGTTTTATCACACCACAAATCCCTCATATTGTATATATTTTAAATATGTTATGGATCATTTTTATCGAGATGTACGTATAATGAAGTTACAGCCTTTAGTCACATGTCTTGTGGCTGCATTGCATTCTGAGGCTGCTGTCAGTGAAAAAACTGACGTCTCTGGCTTTTCAACAATGGACATTTCCCTTCAACTCTGATGAACATCAATGCAAAATAGCAAGTCCACAAAGCCCACGCCAAAAGATGATATCTGGTATTGAGTTTTAAGATGGCTGAAAAGATTCTGCTATAAAATCAATTGAAGCTCTGAACTGTTTACCAATTTCATTTATTTATAATAAAGATCTCACCACAATGCAACCAGCGAGAACTAAATGCTGCTGGAAGCTATAAGGCTTTTTTCCTGCATGGGGATTTACTCACAATCACAATAACAGGTAGGCAAATTAGATATGATGATTTTCTGTTGAGGTGAACAGAGGAAAAAAATTCTCTGCCAATAATTATGGTAATCTGTACCAGCAGATATCTCATATTCTAGCTTTCCAAGAGTCATAAATTAATAAGTAGCATTGCCTGTGGATTCATGTTTGTCTCTAATTGGCTGACTTGGAACTCAGAACTGAAGCAGGCCAACTGTTCAAATCCCAGCAGCAGCATGTCTGGCTTCAATTTTAACGTTGTTATTTTGTTGTTGTATTTTTTTTTCTTCTATTCAGCATCAGTGGTCACTGCATAGTATCAGAAGGCTGTGAAACGGAGAGCCAGGTTCAATCAGCTCTAAACTGGAGACTCTTCAGATCCCGGCAGGCGTCCAGCTGTCGCCTGTACGGTTATCCACCTGTCACGTCACGTCCAATCAGCCGCTCGCAGCCAGAGAGGTTCAGTGCGGAGGAAAGGGTTTCCTGCCGATGGCCCTCTGCGGGTCGGCCATATGTCCTTGCCAGTCGGCCTGTGTGGCCTGGGAAAGTGATAACGTTGTGACACACACACTGCATGCATCAAGCCCTCCTTCTGCCTCAGGATATACATGATGATAATGTCACATGACATGTCAGGAAGGTGATGATAGATAATCATGGCAGTATTATCATCTGTGTAAAAAATTATGCTAGTGAGTAAATAAGTGGGATGTGAAGTGAGTGTCGAGCACTGTTCATTTGTATTCTTTTAAAGACTACATTCTGGTGCAAGCTGCTATTAATGGAACCAGTGTATATTAGCCGCTTTCACACCAAGTACTTTGCCGTAGCCTACTTAGTGCCCCGGCACTTAGTACCCCATGGAACTAAGTACAGATCGCGTTCACACCGGAATAAGTTCCCTGAGGGAAGATTACGCAAATGAGCCGCTGACGTCACTTCGTCTTCTTCTGCTTTGGGTTTACTGGCAGGCCGCAACCAACTTCACGGCGTATACTGCCACCCGAAGTCCCCGGCCGGAAGCCCCCAGAGTTGGGGACTGGCTTCAGTAGAAGCTGCTGGCACTCCCAGCAGCTTCTACTGAAGCCTTCCGAGTAAATCACCAGAACGCCGACACCTCCTCATCTCCACCGCTCCCATGTTTTTTTTGTGTTGCCATAAGTTAGTCTCTCTGCGTTTGTGCACTGGGCTAATGCTAATGCTAATAATGCTAATGCCAGAAAATACAATGGCAGCTTCACAAAACTTTTCAGAGTTTTACGGGGCGTGGTTTGCAATTCGTCCAGCCAATCGAAATGTGTACTTTTTTCTCCCCAGGATAGTACCACCTCTCTAGCAGGCACAACAAATGGGGGTAAAAGTTCCCGGCACTAAGTACTCTTTTTGGTGTGAACGTAAAATAAAGGGTAGCCTACTAACGGAACTAAACGGGGAAAAGTACTCACCAAAGATATACATCAAATATGTTATTTTCAATCACTTTATAATATTATATTGTTTATATTTGTTCATGGTTTTCTGTCTGATTGGGTTGGTTAGCCTTTAGTTTATTTCAAACCATGTAACTCATAATAGGGTTAGGGTTAGGGTTAGACAAAAACAGAATAAATCCAATCAACTGTACACTACACATACAGCAAACTCTAAGCAAACACATTTGAATAACAACTATAAATACATATTACATCTACGAAAAGTGTAAGGCAGATACTGGGAATTGGTTTGTGATTTGAACTCAGTTTGGTTTCTGATTGCTTCTCGTCTCTTTCTCTTTCTCAGGCTTTAAAACAGAAATATGTAAAAAGACACACCATTCAGATACTGAGTGTTTTATAGAGCTAAATACAACATTAATTGTGTATCTCTTCCTCCTCACAAGAAACTAAATGGAATATAGAACAGAAAAGGATACTCTGTTGTCGGGTAGAAAATCAAAAGTAAATGTTCCTTTTTTCCACTGGCAAGCAGTATGAGGGTGTGGTCAGATATACATTTGTGTGCATAACATTATGATTGTTACCATCTGCTTGTATGAACACTGGTGGCACATCGGTTGAACACTGACACAAACATCGAATGAAATAAAGGTCATACAAGCACCACAGCGAGCTATAGGGCAGATAATTGGCTTAGCTTTTTTTCTCAGCTGCATTCATTTGGTTATTGATGCCAATAAATCTACTGCAGTCCCTTCATGCTTTAAGATAGGTAGTTCATATTTATACCACTGTGTGTTGTTTGAAAACAAGGATGTCAACATATGCTAAGTAATGCATGTGTTAGCTAAGTTAATGACCTCATCAGCATAACTGGTTATGGTTCAGTGTATGACGTGAATGTGGCAGCATATTAGTTCCTCTTTCTTCTCATGCACAAACACAAAGCTGTGAGCTTTGCTAGTACCACAGAGAACAAGAGCTCAAAGGGCCTAAGGACTTTGTGCAGCATCTTGTTGCTATGCAACGGTCTAATTATACTTAGGTAGCTAACCTGAAGAATGAAAGAGGGATGATGTTGAAATATAATGGGATGGAGATGAATGAGTGGGAGTATTTTATGCTGGGAGAACACACTGTGGAGACTTTTTATTTTTCTTTCCCAAAAACCTGTTGCTGGAGCAGGGATGGGCCGCAGAGGGCTGAGACGTTTAAAGGGGCCCTATTATCCACTTTTCAAGGTTCATATCTGTATTTCTACTAATGTTTAAATGCTGTAATGTTAAAAATCTCTTTATTTTTCTCATAGTGCCTGTGCTGCAGCATATAAGAACCCAAAAACAGCACACCAGCAGATTTCAGCGATCTGTACACCCTTATTGTTGGAACTTCTGAGTGAAACTACCTGGGGAAAAAAGGGATCATACTGTATGTAATCATGACCACAATGGGTGAACCTGGAATATCTCCAAGCTGTCATTATCATCATCTCCCGATCCATTTTCATCAGAGCGATTTGATTCCTCTTTCTGCTCACAAAGTCTGGCATTCATGAAGAAATAGCAGAAAAAGATTACTATCACACAGGCGATTGACAGCTAAAAATAAAAATAAATACTTTTATGAATTTAAGTTTGGATTTCAAATACTACATAATTTACTGTACATGGTGTTATTAGCCACAACGGACAGTATTGACTTTCTGGAGTCTTGTGCATGGAAACCTTAAACACAATTTGTACATTGCTATTTTAGTACACACCAAATAAATGAGATGCATGTTCATTAGTGTGTTTCAGAGTTATTAGTAAGCAGAGCCAGGTTAGCCTTTCTTCATTGTGTTTCTACACCTACCTGCTGTTATTTGACCTTTAATGTTATGAAGACGTGACTGATTGAGATGTGAATTTAATGCGATTCCCTGCCCTGTATTATGCCCTTTTATATTTTTCAGCTTTATTATCATCTCATTCTGTTTGTGTTTTCTACACAGTGAACAAGACTTCATACATTTTGTATCTGCATCTTAGATAAGTAAAGACACCTTGGAATAACATTTCCATATGAAGCAGGTGCATAAGTTCAACAGAGATGCTGAGAAAGGAGTAGGTACACTTATACAACAGCTCTGAGAGACAACATTATTCAAATAACTCAGAGGCAATGCCAAGAATAAAGAACATGTAATTGGCGTTTTGTCAGAATAAAGGAAATGTATGTCTTCAAAAAAGGAGACAACCGAGGGAAAAATAAATACATCTGAAGATCATTTCTAGCTATAAAGCCTTTTGGCAGCACATATTTTCACAGAAACACCCAATGGAGGCAGATTAAATAAAATAGATGAGACCTTTTATGCGAAGCAACCCAGATTTCCAATGATGGATCGAAAGCGACTAGACTGCCCTTTGTAAATGACTAAAGAGGCGAGAGAAGATGACAATGGATAATAACTTGATGTATGACGCTTCGGCAATGAGCTTTAAATGTCTTATCTAAATTCATACACAATGACAGCGTTCGTGCCCAACCATGTCACGTTTATCATTTTCCCCGCACCGCCTGGCAGATAATGGACAAAAGAGAATCAATAAGTAAGAAAACCTTACTGAATGAACCACGGGATGATAGCAACGAGAGCTGATGGATGCACCCTATTCTCACGCATGCTGTATTGACTTTGTGGAGGATGGTTATGAGCCTTATTCACAGGGTTTATGCAGCTCTGCACACCACACTTTGCATTGGGTTATGAGGAAAAGAGGAAACATTTATGCAATACTCTTTACTTCTGCATATATTAGATATTTTAAAGCAGACCATGAATTTTAAGTCTAAATAAAGGCATTTCAATTTACTCTGGGCCCCAGGAGAAAGAATATATAAGAGAAAGGTCCCTATGAGTTCCACTGATTTGCCCTTTCAATTTTGTTACACTATGAGTTATATACATCCCAAAGTTTGGTGTGATATGAATCGATTACACACAATTTACGAAAACAAAACAACTATGTACTGGATATTGTGCATTAGCCAAGCATATTAAAAATGTTCAAACAAAAATACGAACCAATAAAGTTTAACCTTGGGATATTGATGGCCACGTTCAAAGATTATGTCCAAAAGACGCATTGTCTGTTTGACCACACACTGAAGTCAAATAACTTTCTCTAATGGATGGATTTTTCTTAGTCAGCATGCCAAACCTACTTTGGACCGAACAGTCGTCAACAAAACTGATCCATGCAAGTTAAAATAGTTCTTAAATGTCTTTTAGGTATGCATACTTAGGGAGATACTGTATCAGAAAGGTTAGATAAAGTACGCAGAGTTAGCTATATAGATGGACTGGACTCCAGGGATGCTGGAGAAATATAACATTGTCATCTTTAGCACCAAATTTGACTTTTAGCTGCAAAGACGGCAGCAGGTAAGAAGGATTTTATAAATGGTTTGAGGTATAAAACCACTTACTACTGAGAAACCTTAAAGAAGGTAATTACTCTGATCAAATACAATTATTAAAAGGTACATTCATCTTGTAGAACATGCTTTTACTTTTTAAAGTGGGACCCACCTATATAGCAAACACAAATCATCAACAGCTTGAGAACTTAATTTGACTAATTTTAGCAGGGTCTTTTTATGAAAAAGTAGAACAAATTGAATTGTAGCTTGTATTCCCATCACGAGCATTGTGGCTGCTGTGTGGATTGTGACTTTTGGAGTGCATTCAAACCTGATGGCTCGCTCCAAGCAGCAGACAAACTCATTCACTTGTTTGTGCCATGTTTTGTGGAAAAAAAGACGAGCTAAAGGGGAATATTAATGAAGGGAAAACTCTGAATAGTGTGTTCATTTTAGTCTCAAATGAAGTGTACATGAAAAAAGGGAAAAAGACAGATCCCTGCTTTTGTTTATAATTTCATAAAAGGATTTCAAATGGACGAAAAATGCAGTCAATGTTTTACCTTTGATAAATGTATGTTCAGTTCAATTATTCAAGCAGCATCTCCAGGAAATGGACTAGCGTGAAGCAGTTTTATTTTAATAAATTCATGACATTCTTGGGGAAACACATTTTTATGTATGAAGCAACAAGCTGCTCATTGTGGCTGTGACCAATTCCAGTCATGGATGTCATGTTGGAGCAAAGAAACGATTACATTGCATCGCTTTTTGCATTGCTGTGTATCTCTGTGTGCATTCTATTGAACAACAACATAACTTGAGCTGTTACAGTATTTTCCAGCATGTGACCACATCAGGGGAATTGTCACAGCTGCAATAGGCAGATGTGTTTGAACCTGATGTCCTCACCCGCTCCTCTCCCCTGGGTGATGGACAGGTTGGTTATAGGATATCGGCAAGGTCACCAGATGTGAACTCTTGTCATACATGTATCTGCACTTTGCGGTGTTACATGTATTTGCACTGCAGCAAAGGCAAACATGCCTGTGGCTTGAGGGAATAGTGGTACGTGTCCATCATGTCCTTCATTGACAGGATTGGCATGGGACGACAACATATGTCCTTTTACTGCTTGACCAGTTCACATAACAAACATTGAATTTCATGTGACATTTTTGATGTACAGCCTATGCATGGACCCGTACTGTGCACACATAAATGTTCAGTCGGTATGTGAATTTGCGTTTTCCTTAAGTTTAGCATCAGCAACTCAAACACTTGGCTTGTGATATTCCTAATGTTTGTACCATTGTGTAAGCATAGACAGCTGGCTGCATCACAAGCAGGATTGTTCATACTGTATGCCTGCATGCTTTATGTGTAACTGGAGGATTAAGATTAGACTGCTGGCCAAATTTACATTTATTTTTGGTCTTTTAGGTTTCTTGAAAACATTTACACATCTAAAATTAGTTCTTCAAATCCCCACTAAGATTAATCTTGATTTTTCAATCTACACAACTGCTGAAATCCGAGCAAAAATGCGAAACGGTAACGTCGTTAAAAGACTGTAAAATATTCAGTAAAGCTGAGAAAAACGTCAGGGTCAGGTAGAAATTCTCTATGACTCGCTTTCATATTACACAGGGTCATTTGATTCCTGTTGTATATATTGCTACTAGGTTACAATAAATAGTTGCAGTGAAGGCCAGACTAAAGTATCACTATAATAACACTGGATTTGTCACGAACGAGCTGAGAACCAAAATGCAACACACGGGAAACCAGGGAAAGTCGGTAAGCAGCTTTATTACAAAGTGTCTCACTTGAAAAGTTCTGATATGAGATAAACCGGCAGCCAGTTGGCAAAGGGCTGGTCGGGGACAGGCGAGGGTTCCAGGAGTAGGCAAGACGGGAGACGCAGGTACAGGCAGGGTCAGGGTCCAGGGAGCAGGCGAGGCAGGCTGGTCAGGGACAGACAAGGTCGAAACCGGGAGAGCAATCTGGGAGGTAATGCTGGAAAGAACTGCATGCTGCGAAGTACGATCTGGCACTGAGGTGAGAGTGAAGGGGGCTTATATACTAGTGGAGCTAATGGGCGTAACAGAGTATGAGAGAGAAACAGGGTGTGACTACCAGGTGACTAAGGTGACTGAGAAATGCTAATGCAGAAAATAGGTGAGTGAGGGAGCAGACTGTGACAGGAAGTCCTTTGGTGCTTTCATATGCTCTTTGGATTGGGCCATTTCCCATGCTGTGACGTTATTCTTCCGACTTTGTTGGGTTCATGAGCTTCAAGTCGTAATGTGGAAACCTTGTGGACACTACAAAGAAGATGTGTTGTAACTGCGTGTGTTTAATATTTGTAGCTCTTTCTGATTGGTTGTTCTTTGAGGAGATGTTCACCTGAACATTCCCAGTCAGGATCTAATTGTTTAGCTCATTCCACATGAATGCAGCAAAATGCTTTAGTTTGCCAAGCCAAAGATGGAGAAACATAAATTGTGTATTTTTTCCCATGATTCAGATTTGCTCCAAAATTGAATAGGTTCTTCCTGTGCCGATGTTTCACTTCTCATAAAAAAAAATCGTAATTGTTTCCAAAATCCTGCTGATAAACGGACAATCAAACAAACATTCCCTCCGTGGCTCAGGTAAAAAAACATCTAATGTGAATCTGTCTTTGTCACTGCCGCAATGTTGGGCAGTACTTTAAAAGACACACAGTGGTTCAAAACAAATTATGTTTGAAAATTGCTTCAAGACACAGAAATGCTCAGAGAAAATGTTGACCTGAAGTTTCAAAGGCCTACATTTTGCTTTAAAGGAATGTGACTTTAACCTTGTCTCATTAGTGCACTTTTATTCTTAAGCCCTGCTAAACTAATTGAAGCTTTTATTTGCATGTGAACACACTCGACTCCTGTAACTTGTGGTATTACAAGAAGGGGATCAATGGCGTTATGCAACAGGGCATGTGTTTCGGTCCCCTTTACATCTCGCTTTATTTTCCCTCTGCTTCCCTTTGACCTCGCTGCCAGGCTTGCCTTTGTCTCTTTCTAAAGCCTTCTTCCCTTCATCCCCTCTCCTTTCTTTCCCCCTGTCTTGCCTTTGGCAAAAATATTCCACTTCTCGCCTTGCTGGAATGCTGGCTTAGTGCAGTCATGGTGTTAGGCAGGCTGGTTGAGGAGCGATTTAATTAGCAAGTCAGGCGATAGATTACCCCTGCAATTAAAAGGCAGGCCCTCTTTTTTGTTTATGCCTATAGGGAGGGCTCTCTAAACAAAACACAGCTCTCTCCGCGCACACACGACACTTCACTGATGAGCGCACATGTGACCGAGCTCCCCTCCAGAATGATGTAAATACATCTGTGAGTGGCCTTCTCCAAAGAGCCAAGCTCCATTTCCTCCTGTCTCGGTAACAGACGAGCTTTATCTGCTGTTACAGAGCTTGGGCTTTGGCTGAGGACCAGGAAGCACCATAGAGGGAACACAGAGTCGACTTCAATAGCACACACACACACACACACACACACACACACACACACACACCACACACACACACACACACACACACACACACACACACACACACACACACACACACACACACACACACACACACACACACACACACACACACACACACACACACACACACACACACACACACACACACACACACACACACACACACACACACACACACACACGGTCTATCCTTGGTGTTTTACTTCCTGCTGTTTCAGAGGTAAGCGTTCCTTCACAAGACAAAGTGGACAGGCTCTTTGAGGGCACTACTGAGTGGATCTTAAATGATTGTTTCTTTAAGAGCCTCTGTCTTTCAATGAATTAGTAATGATGATTTTTCATAGTTAAAGTGCTCTTTTTTTCCTAACACCTAGAAACACGTACAATTATTTCCTGTGAATATATGGATCATGAATACTGCATTAAGTGTAAACTTCATTTAAGACTGGAAGATATCTCGGTTCAGATTAGAAAACTGCCAGGTCTTTTTCAGGTAAGTATCCAATTATAGAAATGTTTTACTTACACCAACAATAAATGGATGGCTATGGCATGAATTTTGCTACATTTCTGTTTAATTTGTTGTATTTGCATCTGAAATTGTCGTTTTTATTACTTGATCACATATGGCATATGACTTAATGTCATCTCTCGCAAATTATGTTAGTTTAGTTAAGTGTTTTTGTCTTAGTCTAGTGATGTTCCCCTTTATTTTTGAATAGTAACCTTCCCTCTCGTTTCAGATACTCTGACCTCCCTTCCTTGTGTGTCTCCCACTCCTGTGATTGTCGACCCGCCCCTGATTGTTTCCACCTGTTCCCCATTACCTGGTGTATTTATTGTCCTCGTCTCCCTTTGTCCTGTGCTAGTTCGTTTTGTTTCGTTCCTTGTGACAATCTACCAGCGTATCATGCCAGGAATACTCCCAAGCAGAGCTTTGAGCCACGTCTTGTCTAAGTATTTTGTTATTCATGCTCCTAGTGTTTTTCCTCATTAAGAGTGATTTAGTTTTTTATACCTTTGTAGTTGATTAAAAAATCGCGCTGAGCCGTGGATGCACTCCAAAATATTGACAGCTATGAAAACCAGAGACAAAAAATGCTCTGAGTTTCGTAAAAGTCAGTCAAAGCTTACCAAAAGCTCGAGCAGTGAACTCCAAGCCCACGTGACCGAACTCAAACTGCAAAGAAACAGACTAAGAAATTACGTAAGCTCCATGATCAAAACTGCAAAAAAGAATTTCATCAATAACAAAACTGAGGAAAACAAAAATAAACCCCGTGAACTTTGGAAATTACTCAATAACCAGCTTGGCTGCAGTAAAAAACTTAAAACCAGATTTTCAAACATAAACATAAAGACAGATAACACGCTCATCACAGACAAACTGGATGTGGCCAAGTACTTAAACATTTTCTTCACAAACATAGCCACAACACTGATAAATAAACTACCCTCCCACTCAGGGCATTTTGGGGTAGAACACATTCATAGCCTACTCCAATAACCTAGGGGTACGCAAAGATGATTTCAAACTAGTAATGGTAACAACAGCTGAGGTACACAAAAAACTGAGCGCCCTCCAACCTAACAAGGCCACTGGCCACGACAATATCCCCTCCAAATTCCTCAGAGACACAGCAACCGCCATCTCACCAGTCATAGCTCACATAATTAACCTCTCCATAAAACAGGGACACGTACCCAAAGACTTCAAAATTGCGAGAGTAACCCCCCTGCACAAAAAGGGCAGCACATTGGACCCAGGCAACTACCGCCCTGTTTCTATTCTTACCTCCATCTCGAAAGTCATGGAAAAAATAGTATATGAACAGGTCGAAAAGTACCTCGCGCAAAAAAATCTAATTTACGAATTCCAATCTGGCTTCAGAACATCCCACTCCACTGACACATGCCTTCTCTATTTGAACGACCACATCAAACAAGAGGTGGACGAGGGCAAATACTGCGGCATGGTCATGCTGGACCTACAAAAGGCTTTCGACACTGTCAATCACCCCATTCTGATTGACAAGCTAAAAGAAATTGGTTTTGATAGTCTATCAGTGAGCTGGATGCAATCCTACCTGGAGGGGAGAGAACAGATGGTGGAGGTAAACGGTACTCTATCCCCCCCCTCCCAGTGAGCTGTGGTGTTCCACAAGGAAGCATACTAGGACCGTTACTGTTCCTAATTTATGTAAATGACATGTCATCAGCATGTGACTGCAACTTGTTCCTGTTCGCGGACGACTCAGCCCTGCTGGTCTCTGGCAGGAACAGGTTGCAGGTTGAAAAAACCCTCAGCTCCGAGCTCGGCAGAATCTGCACCTGGCTCGCCGATAACAAACTATCATTACACCTGGGTAAAACAGAGTCCATTCTCTTCGGTTCAAAAAACAAACTCAGCAAGACCGACGGCTTCTCAGTTACAGTGGGTGACAATATTGTTACAAGGAAAGATGAAATTACATACCTAGGTTCCATACTAGAGGCAAATCTCTCCTGTGACAAAATGGCATCCAATGTAATCAAAAAAGTCAACCAACGAACTAGATTTTTGTACCGGATCTCCTCTCTGGTAAACAAGAATACCCTGAAGACTCTGGCAGGAGCACTCATTCAAGGGTACTACGACTATGCTTGCACCTCATGGTACCAAAGCACCTCTATGGCGCTAAAAACAAAATTAAAAACATCACAAAACAAACTGGTCAGACTACTGCTTGACCTTACTACTAGAACCCACCTCACCCCTGCCCACTTTGACAACCTAGGATGGCTTAGAGTAGACCACAGAGTACAGCTACTTGCAATGGGCCTGGTCTACAAGATACACTACACCACGAAGGTACCCATGTACAGGTCAAAATACTTCCCAAAGGTCAGTGAATACCACGACCACAACACCAGAGGGAGCTCCACAAATCATGTTAAACCCAGATTTGGCTCAAACAAGGGACGAAACACGTTTCGCAATTATGCCACAACAATGTGGAACGCCCTACCCACAGCTGTAAAGGAATGTGAATCACTACCCACCTTCAAAACCTCTCTAAAAGAGCACCTACGGGAGACTGCAATTCGAAACTGGCCCCTGTAAATGTCCAAACCCAACCCCCTATAATATACAGTTTCCCACCCCCCCTCAATGTATATACTCTCTTTTTAGACACTTTTTATACTCACAAACAGTACTGTATATTTGTAGATCTGGTATGTCATAAATGTCTAGATGTAACAGTACTGTCTATCTGTATGTCATGTATGTCATATATGTTATGATGAATTGAAAATGAATCTAAAATGAAAATGTAATCTATCTGTATGTCATGTATGTTATGATGAATTAAAATGGGGGACCCTGATGTAAACAAGACGAAAGTATTTTTCTGGTCTGCATCCCCTTAACAATTGTGTGTATTGAGCTGTACTGTATTGTACCCATTCTGCAATCTGTTAATAACATTTTCAATCAATCAATCAAGCTCTGGTTTGAATAAACCTTTTTTTGTTAAATCCTGTGTGAGTCGTGCATTTGAGTTAAAACCCGTTTATTCAGTCGTAACACTTAATCATTAACAAGAAAGTTTGGAGATTGATACAAGATCAAACTTAACTTTGGGAGTGTAATAATCGCATAATCTTAATATTTTTACTTTTCAACTTAAAAGGAGATTTTATGTCAACGGTGTGATCACATTTTGTTTCTGCTGCCTCCAAGTGGCCAGAAAAAAAATCTATGAAGCTATTCATCCATCGAGACAGATATCACAGCTAAAAAGTGTAAGAAATTACGTGATAATAGTGTTTCTGGATATCAGGATTTGGAAGAAACTAAATTGTGATGAATGATATAGTACCAATGCTGCTGTGCTAGTGCGTTGGCATACTGTCGGAGTAGCAGTTTTTTGTAATTAATCGTGGTTTATCTGATACAGTCACAAAGGGTTCAGCTTCTACTAGGTGTACATTTATCTTAGAATATGGATACTAAACCCCAGGAACATGATTCATTAATCTAGAAAGGCTGATAAAAGGGTTGCTCAATGAGAGATTACATAAATGCAGTGGAGTAGGAGACATCAGGACTTTATTGTGTTTGAAGACTCTCTGTGTATGAAGGCCTCAAGGCTCCGGATGTCTCCTTACCTGTGGGGGACAGTTATTTTAAACATCGCCCAATTCAGAGCATTTACTTTACGTGACATTGGCGAGGGGATGTACATAAGAAGTCATTGTGATTTTGACATAGGAGGGCCATTAGGTGCAGTATCATCACCAAGCGCACATTTCCTTCTGTAGCTCCAAGGATATCATGTCAGACTTATCGCTGAACGATTAATGAGCGGGAGACACAAAGTCCAGACACACGTGATGGCTGTGCGACAAATGCATTAAGGCACTAAAAAGACCGGCCTTTGTTCAACTGACTGGGAGAGCTGAGGGTAACGGAGGGCGACCGGAAAATGGAGGCAGCCTTTGCTAAATAAGTCTGGGTAATCCATCAGATGCCAGGCCTCATTATGGCTGTGGGTACAGCATGAAAGAGAGCCCTTTATCTGGGCTTCCTGTTCTTATTAGTAGCACTCAAGCAAAGGAAAGTAGCGGTACCTCCTCTACCAACCCCCCCATGCCCACCTCTGGGGGGGCTGCTGACACAGAAGAGCAAAGTCATTCCAGGGCCCGCGTTCCCTGGCCAGGTCTGTCTGCAGGCCTGCCAAGTTGTGAGGATGAGTGTGTCTGTGTGTTGTCTTTGCATACAAGTGTGTATGTGCACACAGACACAAATATCCGGGGAAGCTCAATAGTCGCTGTCAGAAACCTTTTGCCAGCTGCAGCACATCCTCCCCTTCTCTGACGGTAGCCAAATCCGAAATGGTTGGAGCTATTTTGAGCACATGGTGACACACAACAATGAAATCATTTCAGCAGACCAGGTCTCCCAATCATGGGGTGCACCATCTGCATAATGCAGAATTTAAATAAATCTATTTTCCTGTTTTTGTTAAGTAGTGTGAACTATACAGAGTCTTGCCTGCAAACCTCACAGAGGCTTTTTGTGTTGACAAAAAGCGAACTTGCACTAAGCTAGTGTGCCTATACTCATCTTCCTCAGCTGACATAAGTGCTGAGTGTGACAACAGGAAGAGGAATGTGCCAATCCATGATGACAACCCACACCACAGTGTGGGAGAATAACACCTGGTAGAGCAGCATCTTCCGCCTAATGAATGTGTTTTGTTCCTCACAGGGTAGTGTACTGACACATTTACTGTGGCAGCATTAAATATTACAAGGAAACTAATACTGCTAAATCAAATCTCTTTGACTTTGCATACTGCTGGTGTTGCAATACCCACGGATACCAGCAGATGACAGTAAGTGACAGTAGTCTCTGCACGGGACGTCACTGTCAGAACTCTCCTGATGAAGGGCGGGGAGGTCTGTGTAACACCAAGGAATCCTGCAGTATGGCAGGTGGAGCGAATAATGCCCTGAAAAGGAAAGAGAACAAAACGCTACAAAGGCGGCAAATTAGCCCAAAGATGAGGGGCTTCAATTATCACAGCCAGAGAAGCTGACAGCGGAGGGGAGCTGGTTGAACTTTTCAGAGAAAAGAAGGCGCAGCGTGAGGGTCATTAAAAAAGAGGGACTGCCACTTGACAGAATGAAGGGTGACCGATAGGACTGGACTTGTGCACTTCGGATACCGAGGGTTCTTTAAGGGCATGCAGGAAGAGAGACAGACAAATGCCTCAGTGTGTTTATACAAGTATAACAGTCAGTCTTTTGACATCCCTCTGCTACACCCCCCCCCCCCCCTCTTCCTCCCCCCCCTCCCTGCAGGCTCTTGGATACTGTTCTAATTAAGGTGGCGGCCTAGAGAGAAGCGTTTTACAAAATTTGGAAAGAAGACGCTGCGTTGCTTCATCTCCACAGATGCAGGAACTAGCCTTAACCATAAGCAAGGCAAAAATAAACCACCCCATGCTATATAATTACTCCTATATACTTGGGGTTTTGTGTGGGTGGGCATTACATATAACTCTGCAAACACCTGTCATGCGTGCACTCCACCAATATGGTACCATAATCAAAGGTTACCAAACAAGCTCACGGCTGAGCAAGCAGTGGGATCAAACAGAGGAGAGCAGGAGGCAAATCAGTTGACTTTTCCCCCCAGACGGGATGACTACTGACAGCAGCTCACAGCCTCAATACAAACACACAGCACAGCCACACAGGCAAACACATGCTGACACACACACTTCTGGGGGCACACATTTGCCATTTCACACACACACATACTTTCCTTACTATCTAGTCCTTCACTATTTTGCGGCTAATTAGGGCCTGATGAAGAACCCACTTCAGCCAGAGAAACAATGACGCAGGCAGCAGAGGATATTGCCAGCCAACAGAAATGGAGTCACAGAATGGCCGTCAGATAAAATATCCGCTAGTCACTAGTGCTTCAGAAACCCCACTGGAGCCTTTTTCTTCGGTGCTTTTTCGCAGGCGCTGGCCCCGTTGAACTTGATGGGGCCTAATTAGGGGTCGTCTCCCAGGGGTAGTCAGTTAGGCTAGCTGTGTTATTTGCCCAGTCCTATATGCAGGCAGACTGCTATTTTCCATATCTTTCCACGCCTCCGGTGTATGTGCTTGCCCTACTTCAATCCACAAGGTGCTCTCAGTGCGGTGAGAGCACTTCTTCTGCGACATTGGGAATTTAGCCTTTTGGACTTTGGGAATTGAATCAATAAAGGTACAATTGATTCAATTAGCACTACAGTAGCTAATTATCAGCCTGGGGTCTCGATGTCTCTTGATACTCTGGCCACACATGTCAAATTCAGAGCTTTAATGCCCTTAGCACATCAATGCATCTGCTATTTCAGTTCAAACAAGCTAATTAAATATTATAAAACACCAATGAAAAAAAAGAGGCTTTGTTATCTCTGGGTCCTAGCCTTTTCGGCTCAGGCAGTGATATCCAAGCAACCCTGAATGTATCCCTCCTATTCTCTCCTCACTCGCCATTCTTCTGAGCACAAAGCAAATATGCGGTGGGCCTGACTGTCACTACTGCGTGAGGAGGCATTTACATAAGCTTGTGTATACGGCTATTGTGATGATAATAGGCGTGTGATCTCCTGTGTCAGCGAATGAGAAAAAACATCTCATCCATTCAAATAGATTTGTCAGCCAAAGCATTAGCCTCCCCTATAATTGGCCACAGAGGTCACCCCGGCAAAGCAGAGAGGCGACATTTAATGTGGAACAATAATTTGTTGTGCTCATTCACCCCCTCAGACAAAACTGCTTGTGCCTGGCTGAAATGTGACACCCGGCCCGCTAGGTGCCGTTTGAATCTGCCCGTCCAGGGGTCTTGTTTCTGTGTAAGATTTCTTTAATGGTTTCCATTAATATCACTCATGGCCACCGTCCCTGTAGAGACACACAGCCCGTCTCATTTTTTAAATACATTATTTGTGCACTCTGCGGCAAAAGGCTGTGACAGTCAGTTCAGGAGATTACAAACTAACAATGAAACCCGACCTTGCAGGGATGACACTGCCGTTCATCTCGGTGTTCTGGCTTTGTAATTATTTTCTTTTCTTTCTAAGAAAAGCATGTGGCCTATCTTCCTCACTCGTATTTATTGTGTCAGAAAGAAACAAAAGGGAGACAGGAGGAGAACTGAGAGTGAAACAATACTCAAATCAAATATGACTGTAAGTACAAAATGTACCAGAGACGTCAGCAACAAGCTATCACACTGACGTACTGCCGGTGCACATTGACAGCTTTCATAATTACATGCTTTCGACATCAGTATTCCCTTTTGTAGATACATCAGGAAATATAAAGCTTAAGCACTCAACTCTTTACCAGAGTCGTAAACTTTAGCAAACAGATAATACGCAATATTTTCTATCTTTTTACATTACATTTGTATACATTATTTGGCTGATAGTTTTGTCCAAATGAATGTATACATGAGATGCACTTGAAGCAGCATTAGATTAAGTAGAAGCTTTCAGGAACACATGTCTTATTTCACCTGACACAAGGTGAATAAAGACACATATAGGTGCCAATTTAATTTAATTTAATTTTTATTTGTCCCGCTCATGGTAAAACCAAATGTACAATAATTGCCAACAAAACATGACTCCACCAAAACACCATTGAGCGAAAAGGAGCAGGGAGAAGAATAACATCTGACCTGCCCCTTTCTAAAAAAACAAAAATAAATACAGAGATAGTCTGCCCTTCATAATAATAAAATGTTTCACAGCCAAACATAATAGTATCTTAGGATACTAAGAGAAACACAAAAAAATACTTATTTCCCACTTGATGGTTAACGGAAAGAAACAAAACAACAAACAACAACACCAAAACATCACATGTATAAGGAAAAGAAAAGTGCAACACCCTCATCTGAATCCTACTGGAGAAGAAGGTGGAAAGCGGCGCATGATAATAATAATAACAATAACAACAATATCAATATGCAGTTAAAATAAAACAATGAAAAGATTTACAGAGCATTGCACATAGTGTGTGTGAACAATCGCCCACCGTTCACCTTTATTATTCTACTGGTGATCTTCAAATATCATTCATTCATTCTTATTCCATTGAATACAAATGTCATCATTACTTTTTCACAATTCTTCAATGTCGAAGCACCTTTTATTCACACATCAGTGCAAGAGGATGCTCTTGAAATCCCCTATAGGCAGGATTTAGATTTGCTAAGGCGACTCTAAGTGGTAGCAAGGTTTAAAAAACAAACAAAACACAACGTCATGCAGAACCAATTTACACTGGAAATAATAATAATAATTAATTAATAATAATAATAATTAATTAATAATAATAATTAATTAATTCCTTACATTTATTATAGCGCTTTTTCAATGACTCAAATCGCTTTACATATACACACATTACACATATATCATACATGCAATGGTCAGATACTGTGGACAATACCCACAGGAGCAAGTTCAGGTGAAGTGTCTTGCCCAAGGACACACCGGCTTTACAGACAAATACACTTTTTTACTTTATTAAAGCTGAATAAAATGATAAATAATGATACACAATACCTATACAAATCTATGTTGTTGCTCTAAAGTTGTAATTCCTCAAATGTTTTAACCTGCGGTGTTTTGACACCATTGGTTAGCATGGCAACAACAAATGCAATTTAACAAACCACCATCAACTTGTCAATAAAGTGCTGTTGAGGGTCAAGAAAACAAACTCTCATTGTTATAATAGGGAATCTTATAAATAGTATTGCCAGCATTCACAAAGGTCATGCAATGCACATAGTGAGTCGTTTTTCACACAGCAGTTGTTTACCTTGCTAAGAAGCTTGTTGCCTACAGCTCTGCGTCCTCTATTTGTCCATGTTAGGGAATCATTTGCTTAGGTATTCAACCTTCGACCCAGTTCATCGTTTTCTCTCTTTACTGTCTCTTTTCCCACGGCATAGGTCTACGGCCTTGGGTATTGCTGCTATCTCTCTTAAGGAGGGGCAGCTTGGGCGCATTGTTGTTGCCAGTCTATGACAGAGCACAAGCCGCCACGAGGTAGTTCACTGTTCAGGGACGAAGGTTCCCTGGCGCGCATACTTTTGTATGGACGAGAGCTCTAGTTAGACTCAGAGTCCATAATTGCTTCGTCTCACTGTTAAAGAATGTTGATTATTACACTCAAAACTAGTTAAAACCTCGAGCTGCAGAAGAGTTCTTCAGAATTGGTTTGGCGACCGCTGTGTCAACTCGTCGTGACACACCACCTGTCAATTCTCCGGCCGTAACTCCAAATAAACCAGCAGTGTTTGCCATCAAAGCTCCAACTCTCCTCGTGTCTCTTTGAGTCCTGACTCTCCATTGCTACAGAAGTTTCCCCCACAGTCCACATTCAATATCTTGGACATCACTGACTGAATTTGATGTAACTTTTGGGACTTTGGAGTTTTCTGGCAGATTCAAAATGACGAAGCTTTACCAACAGCCGGCACTGCAATTACAGGTCAGAATAAAGTGACTTGTTTACTGCTGATGGCTTCAGAGAGGGAGTGCAACACTTTCAGAGGACAAATGTTACAAGCGGCTGTTGCCTTGTCACTTTTTGTCATTTTGTCATCCCACGGTGTGATGCACCCAACTGTCATCATCTGTTGTCACCACTTTAAACCACACAGCAAGCTGAAACACTGTGTGCTGAAGACACCAGGTCCATCTTAAAATGAACAGTGAATTAAAAGTGTATTTAACATTAACAATATGTGAACAAAAGGAAAACCTAAATTGTGATACTTTGAAGAGAGCAGTGGTCTGAATCTGCATCTTGATGAAGACTGAGCTGAGGTATCACGCTCAGTGGGGGATAGACAATCCCCACTAAATGTCTCTTGTGCTGGAAGCAGTCCACAGACTCTGTTGACAGCTTGTTCTGGCAGAAAGTTTGCCTCTTTGATTGTTCCTGGAAATAATGGATGTTTGAAAGTGTCGCTATAAGCACATTTAGCAAATTCAGACAGTTAGCTTTACGATGTTCACTTGTGACAGGCATCACCAGCTGAGATGTTAAGGATAGGATAGGATCATAAAGAAGAAAACTAACCGAGTCGTCTTCTTTTACTCAATCCACCCGTTTGAGCATTTCTATGAGGCTGCTGTCCCACTTGAAATCTCCAAAGATGAATTTTGCACCTCTTTGTAGTGCTGATTCAAGAGCATTGATGTCTTTACCAGATCACAGACCGAGCTGATGTCTTGAAGAGTAGTAGAGTCTTATCTGCTTTCAAATATAAAAAAGTATCCCTATCAGTAAGCTCCAGATAAAGTGGCTCAAAGGCACGTCATTAGTATGTATTTAGAAAGGGGAAAGCCTGGTTCATTCCCTGTCAGATATATTTGGATTGTAACCAGTGACCTTTTTAACAGAAAACAGGCCACTGCCTTTTTTAAAGGGACCCTATAAGGTTCGAGAGGTTTTTCCTTTCCTGTAGTAGTTATACAGGTTTCATTTGATTTACTCTGTAGGAGTTATTAAAAGCTTCTCTAAAAGTACCACGGAAAAATACATCTTCAAATATGTTAGGAAATGCACGCACCACAGGATGCCATGGGAATGATCTATATATAATATATAGTTGTTTTTCAAATGAAAGGAAATAATTACTACTTTTGAGTCCGTTCCAATTCATATGCATTCATAAAATTCAAAGGCACCACTGTGCCTGTGTGTTGTTTCATGATCTTAATGTAGCAACTAAATAGCTGTGCGTCCATTCTCTCGATGCGTACGGAGGCACATGGGACTCAGATTGGCCTCCTCATGTGTTAACGTTACACCTCATCTCTTGGCATGGCCTGCGGCGATACAACGGCATGTTTCCACACAAGATGAGGAAAAGAGAGCTCTGATTATTATGCAGATGTTGAAGCACCATGCACAGACCCTTCCCTAACCCGCCTCACATTGTTGTTATCATTTCCACCCAAGGCACTTTTATTTATGTTTAGAGTATTACATCACATTCTCCCTCTCCTCAACTGTTATATACATACCAACCACCATCCACGAGGATATACATAATTGATTGCCCCCAGGACTGGCCAGTATTGCATTGTTTGTTGTCATGGCTTGACTCATGAAGGGAGCTCTGGCCCTGTGGTTTGCGGTGAGGTTTCACATCTGTCCTCCAGGCCAGATGTTGAGATCAAGTCATGCCAACACCAGCCATCAGCAAAGTTCACATCTTTGTGGTGAATGCTCTTACAGACAAATCAGAGACATTCATGTTGTCATCATGTGAAATAATAATGTTATTAGTCAGACTTAGTGTGGATGAGATGGCTGATATAGACCTTAAAAAGGACCTATTATGATCATATTTGTATTTTGTGTCTCTACTGTAACATGTCTCCATGCTTTAATGTTCAAAAAGCTCTTTATTTTTCTCATACTGCCTGTGCTGCAACACCTCTTTTCACCCTCTGTCTGAAACCAGAGCCCAGTCTGCTCTGATTGGTCAAACGAGTATGTCCCGCCCCTTAGCCTATCACGTACAATGTGTTGGAGCACTAGCCAATAGAGGCATAAGTGTTACACAGGGATGTCACTATGTTCCAGTAATAAACGAAGGAGTCCAATCGAGTTGTTTGCAACTTACCAATTATGTATCACTTGTATACAGACTCTTATGGCACTACTTCTATTCTATTTTATTGTATTTACTTGCACTATTTTATCTGTTGTATTGTGTTGCACTGTTGGAGGAGCCTGGGACCTAAGATTTTCATCGACATAACTACACTGTAGCTATGTACGAATGACAATAAAAGCCTTGAATCTTGTGGTGTGATTCGGGGGGGGGGGGAGTGTGTGGGAGAGAAACCTATATAACTACTACAGGAAAGGAAAAACCCCTCGAACCTTATAAGGTCCCTTTAATTGTTTATTATTTCAGACTATTGATTTTTTGTGTTACTTAAAATTGGGCCTGCAGGTATTCCACCAACAATATAGGATTCAGCTGCATGAGAAAATACGAGAAAACACTCACGTCCAATAATATGTAGACAGCAACATAATCCAACTGTGGTAGTGAGATTCCTGCAGCAACAGTGTGCGTCTGAATGTCAGTCAGTGTAACGGTGAATGGGAGTGATATCCGCTGAAGGTTACTGGATGCTATAGATGAAATTTGCAATGCTCGGGACGGTTTACTCATCAAGTAATTACAGTTGTTCAGCTTCTCACGCCGCTGATCCCGGCAGACCGTCCGGTGCGGTTGTCATGGAGACCTGTGTGTCTCCCTTTGTGCCCGGGATTAACATGCATCTCATATCTGGATTGTGTCTGAATGTGATTTACCCGGATTACCTTTGAACCTAACACAGTTTTAGTCTTTGTTCCCGCAAAAATGAAGTTGAACTTTTATCTTGGCTTTCTTTGCACAATATATCATATATCTTAAAAGTGCCATGTCTTTTCTATACACTATTTATTTCACAAAAGTATTCCAAAAGGTATTCAATTAGATAGCTAGAGACAGAAGTTTATTATCATTACTATTTAAAAGTCAAAACTAAAATTGAATTGATCCAATTCCTTAGAAAATCACTAATTTCCTCTCATATTGGGTGTTCATTAGGGCCACATCTCAAGGTAAATATGATCATATGTTAATCAAATTAAATCATATGTGACATCTAGCATTAATCTGGTCAATTTTTACACTGCTGATCCGACACATAATGTCAATAACAACAGCTGCAAAGGACATCATTGTCTACTTCTATATGAGACACTTCATATGAATAGCAATTACCAGCAACGTAACAGTGAAGTTACATCACCAAGCAACGACCTCCTAGCCTTTCACCATGAGAAAATAAACTCCCACACACTTCTTTTCCCTTTCAGTGAAAATATTGAGGAGAAAATACAACATTGAAATCCTAAAATGTTATATAGAAAATGTTACAGCTTGGGGAAATCAAAAGAAGAAGGATAATTATATCTTTATGGTAAAATAAAGAGTAGATCCTGCTTTCCATCTGTTGTGACACAAGAGAGAGAAATGAATTATCTCCAGCATAATGAGAGGTGAGATGAATTCAACATGTGCTTTGCTGGATATTCTGTTAAATGTCTGTATATCGTACAATGACCAAGGGACTGGACAGCCTTTGTTTGAGTCTGGAAGGAATTTCCATTTATCAGCATCATTAAAAACACGAGAGAAAGCAAATCGAGAAAATCTGACACATAGATTTACTTTAATGCCACGCTCAAAATCCATTCTTCGTGTTCAGAGTGCAAGCATGACTCGATAATAAATACAGACTGAAAAGCAACTGGATTATTTAATTAGATTTTCTTTTAGTTGAGTTGCTCCATAAGGATCGCTGCGTGTGGATACAATATATGGAACGGTTTATTCTGATAAAGCAATCCCATTCAGAGGTTAATAAGTTGAGCTGAGTTAATGAATCTTTCTAAAGATGCAACACACACTCAACCATGTAAGTGCAAACACACACATAATGTTCATTTATATTAGTTTTAGTGTGAGACGAATATCAATAACAATTTAAAGATATAGCATGGGCGTGATGCTTTTCTTAGGCGTTATTCTGTCTGCACGCTGAAAGGGATGATGTTTTACAGTTGAATGCAAGATTGAACATGTTTTTCCTTTTTATTTGAATACATTAAACTGTAAACTATCCTGATTTTTATAGAATGACTCTGTATCTTTTGATTTGGCCATGTCAGCTCAGCTGTAACAATTTTTATCAACATCTGCTGCTGATTTAAAAAATAATTGTAACTGGTATACATGTCATATCAGTATTTAGTGTCTCTGCTGTGACATGTCTCCGTGCTTTAATGTTTAAAAAGCTATTTATTATTCTCATACTGCCTGTGCTGCAGCACCTCTTTTCACCCTCTGTCTGAAACCAGAGCCCAGTCTGCTCTGATTGGTTAGCTGGCCGGAACTGTTGTGATTGGTCAACCGCTTAGAGATGTCCCACCCCGCCTATCACGTACAATTTGTTGGAGCGCTAGCCAGTAGAAGCGTCAGCGTTACATTGTGATGTTAGTGTGTTACGGAAGTAAACAAAGGAGTCCAATCGAGGCGTTTCAGGCAGGGGGAGAAACCCCATCTTTGCAGACCATTTACATGCACACAAACCTATAACACTCTTCAGGAAAGGGAAAATCCTATATTAAGCCCCGTTGAATGAATTAATGTGAAGTGTAGTACGATTAGACCTCAAGGTTGAAATAAACTGTCTCTTCTTACAAAAAATGCCAAATAATACCTTTTATTTTTGTCATTTTTGTCATTTTCTGTCTTGTCAACAGAGTCTTTATTAAACTGAATCAAAACACACACACAAAAAAAAGTAAAGAAATAGTAGTACTTCAATTTATTGTGCCATTGTGCAACAACAGATTCAGGTTTAGGACCCTTTTGGACCCCACAAAGCGTCTTCCATGCTACAGACAAAAAGGAAACCTTTAAACTTGCACCAGTGTTTGGATTGGACTGAGGCTGCCCACTACCCCCTGATGTTTTTTCCATCACAGGCGCATTGTTGCCTTCAAATACAGGCCACTCTGAAAGAGTTCTGTCTGAAACTGTAAAGCAGAGGTCATAGGAGCGGTACACTCCTGATAGCCTCCATTTTTGAGTTTTTCCACCATTTTGTCAATTCATCCTTTTGGTTTTGCACCTGCGGAGAGGGCTGACCTTCTCCTTCACATCAAGGCCAACAGGTGCAACACATTGTTAGATGAGTCACTCCTCTCAACCTATTGACATGTTCTTTAACAGTTTTTTCATTCTCCCTCTTAAAATAAACATATTTTAATTCAACAACAGTCTGAAGCTCAGGAGCCTGGAATTACAGAAGTCCACTGAATGTCAATAATAATAATAATAATAATAATAATAATAATAATAGAAGTTATAATAATATTAATGATTACCTGTATTCTACTCTCTTTTGTATTGACTGACCTTTTTTTCTGTTTGTTTTTTATTGAATTAATGCAATGGTAATAAATATATTCAAGGTACAAGAATGCAAAGTAGAAGAAGAAAATTAAAAAGCCATCTTCAATTATGGAAAAAACAACAAACAAAAATGATTCCAAGTCTTACGTAAAGATTCAAAGTCATGTGAAGGGGCTGAAATATTTATAAAATACCAGAAAAAGGGAAAGAAAGATTAAACAAATGTACATATCACAATACAATTTACTGTAAACCTATACAATAATTTTTAAAGGTTAACCACAGGACCATAAATAGTCTTTGTGCGTTTGTTGCCAAAGGTAAGATTTATTAACACTGATAGTTTACAAAAAGACAACAAATTAATAAAATGTCCTATAACAGAATAGAAAAGCATGACCAGGAGTAATCCAAAAGATTATAATTGTATCAGCCATGTGATCATGCCCTGTGCCGAATCAATATTTTGACATTATAATGAGTTTTACACATGTTTTAAGACATTTAAATAACTTGGCTTTTCTTTTTTTATATTGCCCCTTTTCTAATACAATTTTGATTACAAGACTTGAGGGAGATTTTCTTTTGCCCCACTCTTCTTTCTAGAGACGTTCAATGTATGAGTACCTTTGAATGCATTATTCAGCTGCGGGATGTGTTGAGGTCACTGCGGCTTTCCGTTCAAGGGCTGCAGAATAAAAAATGGATCACGAGTGCAAATGAACGGGTGCTATGTTTACTCCAGTGAAAAACCTGCAGATCTACCACACACAGGTTTCCTCATCAGCAGGGCAGCCACAGTGTGCTTATTGGTGATATTTCACACAGAGATGCCTTTGTGCCGTCAGCCTGATCTCAAGGTAAACATTGTAATTTCCATGGAAATATTCCTATATTTCTTTGCGTGTTTCAGATAAAATCAGAAATGTGTTTCCAGCTCAAGGAGAGAAGATACTAAGAGTGGGAAATGGAGATTTCGGTATTCTTATAGTGAATCCTACATGCTCATAACAAATATATTAACATGTGTTTTATTACATATCTTACATGTCTTTGGAATACATTTTTCAATTTGAACTTTTATTTATGCTGCTCCTTTCTTCTTTTTTCTTATCAGAAAGTAATCCTCTGATCCATTACATGTATAAATTAAATATAACATGATTATCAAAAATATTGTATTATATTATTTTAATGTATCATCATCTTATCATCTGCATCTTGCACACTTTATAATGTATCCTATCTTTATATACTTTTAGTTTGTGGGTCTATTACAGTGTATGCTGTCTTATTCTGTATTTTCTTTATTGTGTTTTCTATAGATACGCTACTACTGTGGATATGGACTGGGTATATATTACGTGCTTATGTTCATTTCGTATTTTTTGCAATGTCTTGTAACATGCTGCTATAACAAAACAATTTCCCAAATTGGGATCAATAAAGTATATCTATCTAATCTGATCTAATCCAATCTAATCTAATCTAACATGAAAAACAGTGTCAGGGTTGAGTGAAGCAGGCAGGACCCAAAAGCAGATTTCACAGAAAAATACCTTTATTCCATGGCCAAATCGTCAAAAACAGAACACTATCTGTGACACAGTCAAAGACAAACAAGGAACTAACAATGTCAGACAGAAAAACCAGAACTTAAATACACACAAGACTAATCAAAGAAACAAGAGACAGGTGAGGACGGAGGAGAAAACACAGGGGCACAAGGTGAACACAATCGGGTAATCAGACAGGAGGGAACACAGACAGAAAGCAACAGGCAAGACAGGGGGTGAACACTTTTCAAACTAAAACAGGAAACCAAAGACAGAAAAAGACAAGACAAAACAAAACACAGACAGATCGTGACAAACAGACATTGAAGCTGATTGGTTTCATGTTCTTAAATCATTGAGCAAACAACCAATCAAAACCATGGTAATATTTGGGACTATATTTGTGTCACGTATCATATCAGAGCACCTCACTTGGTGTCCTGTCCATGGCCTCATTTCTGCCATAAGACTTGTACAAATAAGGGGAAATAGCCCATTTGCTTGTGTCACCCAGCAGCTAGCCACTGTTGACTCTGTGGAGTCCAGTTGGTGTTGGAGGCGCTCCATCTCTGTACGTATCGACCCCCCCGGAGGTCTGCCCCCATCGCCTCAGCTGCACGTCACTCCAAGTCCATTAAAACTGGACTGGAAGGCTGGTCCAAAGAGACCGGAGACGGGAGTGACAGCTGGAGTAAGAGAGGGGGAGTGGGAAGGAGAGCTGGATGAGAAAAATACCATGGAGGAGAGAAGAAGAGAGTCAGGGGAAATAGGGGAGAAGAGATAGAGGAAAGGAGTGAGGAAAGGACAGACGTGAGAGGAGGACGAGAGACGAGACAGCGGGTGTGGATTCATGGAGAGTTTAGAGACTCTGTTCTTAGTTTGAACACACACTGATGTCTCAGTCTGCGCCATCAGAGACTTCTTTCTCTGCTGGGGTGAAAACTGGCCAGCTGCTGGGTAGGAGAGAGGGGGGGGGGCAGGATGAAGGGAAGGATGGAGGGACATGAGATGGACACTGGAGGCAGAGCTGGCACTCGTCCTTTCCTGGTCCTCTCTCTTTGCCCCCCAGTCTCTCTCTCCCCCGCCAAGCTCCATCTCTGTGCCTCAGTAATAAGTGTTGCCCTGATCCAAAACACAGCTCTTTGTGTTTGCGGGACTCAGCCGGACGGATCACTGTGGGAAGGAAGAAGACGTTTCGGAGTCGCCAAATCCCTCTGCTGAGCATTCTCACCAGCTGTCATGTTTTCTCTCTCTGCACCAACATAACTCAGAATGTGATAGTTACTGATAGAACATTCTGGCAGTAATTAGCACTTCCCAGTAACCCACTTCTTTCTGCAGATGAGATATTCAGGGTTTAGTATTGAGTTTGTTATACAACTGAACTTTTCTCAAGGGTATTCTTCGTGTTGTTCCACTTTATAATTAACTGTAAATTATAAAAACTTTATAGATTACTGCTATTGGACTTATTATTGGAAATACAGTTATTTATCAGTGCTTTAAGCAACAGCATCAAGCCATAAATAAGACAACAAATCAGGCTGGGTTATCAAAAGTAAGTTAACCATTAAAGGGACATGTAATAAAAAATGTATAATAAGCCATTACTGTAGGTCTGCAGTTATAAATGTGTTTAATAAGGGTTATATCCTAAGACAATCATTTATTCATATTATAAATCAGTAAATAACAATTCATAACAGCTTGGGGTTGGCTGTTTAGAAAGTACATTTTTAAGAAGATCATGGATTATAGGGTTATTTTTTTAAAAGAGTTCATACTATTCTACTACAATAATCATTTACACATTATTTATTTATTATTTGTGAGCTATGTATGAGAATTCATGATACGAGTAAGTTATCAAAGTGTGTCCAAAGCCATCAGATCTGCAGTAATTTTGTAGTCACCCCAGTGTATTTTAATGACAATAATTACTTATAGCCATTACAAATAATCTACTAATAAGAACACTACTTTCTTACTTCATAATACGGCATCAAATCGGTAGGAATGAATGCAAATGCTAGGTTTTGTTACTATAACCAAGGATTTCTTTTAGATAGATATGCATCAGCCATTATGGATTTTCCGCATCATAACGAATGTCATTAATGGCTTATATCTGATTCACATTGTTAACCAATAGTCACAATTTATAAGTGTTTAAACTCTGCATTGAAATGTGGTACCCAGTGTGTATAAATGTTGTTAAGAACCTTGACAGACACTTGGACACAAACGCACGACTCAAAATAAAGTTTGTTGTTCAAAAGGTCTTTACTTTGGATAAGTATAAAGTTCAAACAAAAATCACTCCTGAGAGGCAAAACGTAGCAAGGCAAACTACAAACTAAATAAACTTGACTATGATCACAAAGTACAACATCTTTTGCCGTGACAAGGCTCTCTTAATAGCACAAGGCACAAGACGAACTGGCACAGGACAAAGGGAGACAGGACTATTTATACATGAGGTAAGTGGGAACAGGTGGAAACAATCAGGGGCGGGGCAGACGCTGACGGGAAAACACACAAAGGGAGGAAGTAAGGGGACCTGAAATGAGAGAGGTAAGTACAAAATAAAACAGGAAGTGCAATGACAGGACTAGACAGGTGAACAAAAAGACTTGACTAAACATACATCTAACCTGGGCTATGGACTAAACGTGAAACAATAACATGAACCTGATTAACATGACTTGAATAATTTAGCAGACATGACGGGATGTTAGGCTACAAATGTCTAACATGTTGAGTCTGTATATAACAAACAAAGGCACAAATGAAGACATGAATTGCTCATACTTTGAGAAGAACACTGGTGTGCTGCAAAGATTTCCAGCCACCTACTGAGCAGAACATGTCAAAAATAAAAAACCTGAGAGTGATGCATAAATCCCGGGCAGCAGCAGCAGCAGCAGCAGCGCAGCAGAAGCATTAGGGTGTCAGTTTTGACAAAATGCAGATCTCCTCGAGGCATGACCTTGTTGTCATTGTGCCGGGCAATAATGGATGTCACAGTGTGTAGTAATGGTTGCACCTTATAATCCATTGTTGGTGTGTGTGTGTTGCGTGGCTTTTTTTACAACTAATACAGAGGAGTTTGCAGCCGTGAAGTATTGTGGGAGTGTGTGTATTGCCGAAAAACAGACCTGGAAGGCAGTGTGCTGTCTCTGAGGATTGTGTGTGTGGAGATGTTGTGTGAGAGAGATGACAGAGCAGCGGACCCTTGGGGAAGACAGACACCAATAGCCATCACTGCAGAGGAATCCTGGGGGACGGTGAGCTCTCAGTGGCCACGTCCATGCTAGCATTTGACACACACACACACACACACACACACACACACACACACACACACACACACACACACACACACACACACACACACACACACACACACACACACACACACACACACACACACACACACACACCACACACACATACACTTCATAAAACCATCTCACTCTCTGCCACCTTTCCTTCCGTCTGTCTTTCTCACCCAAGCAAAAATCTTGCTACAGTCTTTCCGCATCACACTCGCTCATTTCCAATTACCGGGCAGGTAGCTGCCGTTCCAAGACAATAGCTCACCAAACTTCATTACCTGTTCCCATGGAGCGGGTGGGACAACAGATGAAGTCTGAGGTATTGAACGTAGCGAGAGCGTCGGCTCATGTTGCTTAGAGACTGCCTCATTTATCAAGACGGGCACACACACAGGTGAGACTTTTGAAAAACATGCAATTTGAATCATTTCTATTCAAAGTTAATGTGCAAGCATTTAATCAGGGAGCTTTGAGAGTAGGTGCCCCTTCTGAGGGTGGCTTGCAAAATGGACAAAAGACACAATTGCAGAGAAAATTAAGCATCAGTTTAAGCATTGGTGCGTGCTTAGGGTAGAGCAGGGGTGCCCAACCTTTTTTGAACCGAGAGCTACTTTTAAAGTTGCCAGTCTGCTGAGATCTACCAGTCCAAATAGGGAGGCGTAGCCATTACTACCAGGTAAATACACACTTCTACTTGTATAAAACTGACCTTTGTACGATGAATACTTCATAAAATACTGCAGATCCTTTATCTTACCTCTTTCTAATCTACACACATACAAGTATTTAACTGAAGTTACACAACAGTGTTGTTGATACAGAGTTGGAGTTTATTCACACGTCACTACAGTGGGTAATGTTTAAGAAACATTGAACAGTGCTGCCACATATGACACAGGAAAAAAAGAAAAGACTGAACCCTTTCTTTGCTATTATATACAAATAGTGTTGCTACAAAAGTATAAATTAGGCTTACTAATAAGAAAACTCAGATCTGAAGCTACACAGGAATCTGCTGCCAAAGTGCAATAAAAAAAGACAAAATTAATAGAGTCAAACCCTTTTTTTGTTGCATTTTAGTAGAGTATACAAATAAATGCCTTTAAAATAGGATGCAAGCAACACTAGTTTCTTAACCTGAATTGATAATAGACTATAATCAATTTAAACAGAACAGATCTGAATGTTTGCATTCTTATACCATTATGTACAATAATGAATAAGTTCAAACAAACTAAAACTTACAGCTGATTAATAACGGTATCTAACTTGAGTTTTTATTATATCAAAAACCTGTTGAAATTCTGTTATTTTGACTGTCCCCCAAAAGCGCGTCGGCAGCCTCCAGGAAAGCTTCTTTCACAACTTCGCCGTCTTTGAAAGACTTCATGACACGATAAGATCCTATGGTAGCAGCCTTGCTCTTGTTGTTAGGCCTGGTGAAAATGGACTGCTGTGCATTTAGCTGTCCTTTCAGGCCCCTCCCCTTTTGGGAGCGTAGGGCAGAATTAGGAGGGAATTCCGTCTCGTAGCGTTTGTGCACTGTTTTGAAATGCCGCTCCTAAATTACCCTTCTTCGATAAAGCCACGCTCGCATTGCAGATCAGACAGATGGACTTTGAATTGGAATAGATACAAAAATAATTATCCTCCCCCTCGGAGTGAAAATTATATATTTTGGGCTTTTTTGCTTCTGCCATAATTGCGGTCTTGTGTGTGTGCGGACTGTCACTCCTGTTGACACGGACAACGTCAGTGAAATACTGCCCAATGCCCACCAGTCACGCCCCGACACATGGGGTCTCGCCGGCCAATCACAAAGATTTGATGCGTTCAAATGCATTATTCTGGCACAGGAAGATTATGTTACAGGACATTAACGATACAACAGAATGTTGTTGTTCTATTTTTAGATACATCTCGCGATCGACTGGGAATCTCCCCGCGATCGACCGGTCGATCGCGATCGACTGGTTGGGCACCCCTGGTAGAGGAATCCTTCACACTTTACCTCGGTGTTTGTTATCTTCTTAAATAATAGTTTAAATATCGCACGAGTGCTTTTATTTCCTTGTGGAAGAGCCTCTTTGTTTTCTTTTCCAGTCGATTGCCTTTGTTTATGTCTCTGAATAGACACACTGCAGGAAGTTCACTTTCATTGTAATAATATCACAACCCTGATCCTGCAGTGGCAGAAAAAATAAATAAATCCCAATTTAGATGATCGCAGCGTTACATTTGAGCCTTGGAATGGATTCCTCACAACGTTTAGTGCCCTTGCAAACATATTCATGTATGGATTAAATGTTACCCGGTGTCAGTGGCCATGTGGCTGAGGAAAAGTGTTTCTATAGCAACCTTCAGTGCATTGATGGATTGCAAAATCCCTATGTGCACACACACACACACACACACACACACACACACACACACACACACACACACACACACACACACACACACACACACACACACACACACACACACACACACACACACACACACACACACACACACACACACACACACACACACACACACACACACACACACACACACACACACACTCACACTCACATGGACACCTTTTTCATTTGTTCACACACAAGCACTCCAACACACACTTCAGACTCAGCTGGAAGACCAGACTGTATTTGATAACCTGGAGAATTCTTGTTCATCTATCTTTAAAGCAAAGAAACAGCTTTTAGGTGGAAACAAAAACAACAGCAGCATAGTCTCCCGCTATAGGAAGATGCGGGGGAAAATCCAGAGAGATAGTCAGAGGGTGTGGAGAGAAAAAGACACAAATTGTGTTATCTTTCTCCTAATTTAACCGTATGATATGAACAGTTGAGATTTGGACAGAAGCAAAAACAGCGTCTGACAAACATGTAATTCCTTCCTGTTCCCTGATATGAATATGAAACCTCATTGATAAGGACACCAAATAACTTAAATTACGACCAATAAACACAGATTGTAGATTATCATGATAAAAAATGCATTTTGTGGTCAGACCTGCTACTGCTCCTCTTCATTAATATTGATGCCTGCGATTCTACACCAGCGCTCGGGGAGCAAGAGCTCAAGGATATTCTGCTTTTACCTTCCACATCAAGTCAATTGCACTCTGCATGCATGTGGAAGCATACGCACATGCACACATGCATAAACAGGCAGGCAAGAGAAGAAAAAAAACAACCCCAAAAAACAAACACCCTTATCTCTCAAATGGTGCATAAATCCCATCATTACAATGCTCATCACAGGTTCTCTGTGTTCCTCCCTGTTAATCATATGAATTATAATTGCTTCATTAATATTATAACCTGAGGTGAAGTCTGCCTCCATTTCAAGTCCAATTGACCTAAGCAACGCCACCCACCTGCCTGCTGCTGCATCTCATCCCACCTGCAGTTTGAGCTGACAGTAAGAATATTTCACTATAAGAGGATTTAAGAAGAGACTTCATCTGCCAGGGAATCTATAATATTGACATATTACATTTACTCAAAGAACATATACTGTTCAAAGTGGACCTATTATGCTATATTGTAAACATATATTGTAGGGCCATACCTATAAAAAACATGTCTGTGAACAGTTCACCCATTGTAGCCATGCCTCATACTGCTCACACCCCTCTTTTGCAGCCCTGTTGTAGAAACGCGGATTTTGGGTTCTTAGCTTGAAAAAAAAGAAAAGAGGAGGAGCTAATGCCTGATCAGAATTCTACCGGAGATAAAGTTAAATTCTGTCGTGATAAAACGCCATCCTGTTCTAAACCACATCAAGGATTATTTCTGAAACAGTATGGAGCTCAAATGCTTTTTCTCTTGCAGGTTTATCACAAGGTGAGTTCCTTTTTTCATTTCCTGCTTTTTAAACACATGTGCTCTCCAGTACAGGTTAGCTCTGAGTGTTAGCGAGGCTTGCTAATGTAAACGAGATTACGTCTAAAACACGTCAGGCATTGTTTCTGATAGCAAATTTCTGTGGGTCCGCCGCCGATTTGACGTCATTTCGGCAGCAAATCTGTATCCGCTCATTGCACCCCCGTTTTTAAAAGATTTTGGTACGTTATTTTCTGACGCTGCGTGAGTTCCCCGACACACCGGGGACACATATTTATAAAAGACATCAAAAAAGTGCATTTTGAATGATAGGTCCCCTTTAAATTATAACGTATATGTTAATTTTGTTTTTGTATAATGTCATGTATGTCTGTGAAGTACATGTACATTACATATGTTTGTGTGAATTTCACACTTCAGCACACCGCCACATTTATTTCTTGAATAAGCATCCCAGAGCCATCTGTTCTCAAGGAAAATTACACACACACACACACACACACACACACACACACACACACACACACACACACACACACACACACACACACACACACACACACACACACACACACACACACACACACACACACACACACACACACACACACACACACACACACACACACACACACACACACACACACACACACACACACACACACCTCCATATGATGTCAAATAAATTGCGATAAATCAGACCAAGCTATCTTCGTCATTGATCCTTACATTAGTCCAATTCTGACACTTGTGTTTCCACTGTGGACACGTTCTCTGTGGACAGGGGTCATGAATGGGCTTTTACTGCAATTGGTGCTACAGTAGCTCTTCTGTGAGATCGGCCGCCTATGACACTGTTTGTCCTTCATTGGACCAGTTTTCGTAGGTACTAACCCCACAGAGCCTGCTGTTTGGATCCTCTCACCAAGTTGTCACTCTCTATCACACTTTGGACCTTGACAAAGCCACTAAAAACCACACATTATTGTTCCTGCTTCCTAAACGTCAAGAACTGACTGATCACTTGCTGACTGCTGTTATAGTGTGGTGGAGGGATGGCGTATCTTTGATTTTTGGATTATAGTGGACAATTAGCTCTGTTGCAAAACAGGATAATTTTGGACAGCCAAATTATCTCATATTCACATATTAATTGTATAAATGTTGAATGCACTCGCCATAAGTGAAAAGCTAACTAACATTAGGCATGTACATATAAACCTATACATAAATACTCTTTATGGACTTATGTATAAACATGTATGTATACTTATATACAGTATTAACCAAATATACACTTATGGATGTAATTCGATACTTGAATTATAAAGTATTTTCAACCACGGTTTTGATTCAGCACTGCTCAAAATGTTGAATATAAGCTTTTGAACAATTCACACACTTCATGCTCTGCCTTTAGTCGGTCAAGGGGAATAATACCATCCTTGGTTGGATATTTGTTTGTTTTCTTAGCATGAGCTCCCGTTGAAGCCACAGCTTGCACCTTTCATTATATCCGCAGACACATTCTTAAACATTGGATGGATTCACTTGGTACTAAACCGAACAGCAGGGGCTGAAGACACATCGCTCTGTGTGTGAAGGGCATGGGAGGGAACATGAATCACACCCTCCTGATTATCCTAAGTAACAGTTTCTAGTTGGAGGAACTGAACGTGCATTAATGGAGCACTGCAGATTCCTCACTCTTGTATGGAAGTGGTTTGCAGGAGGGCTTTGACACTTCAACACACCTGCTCACAATCTTCACCCTTGCAGAACTTAAATAGTGTTCTACCTGAGTCCTTTCATCTCTGACATCATTCCTCTCCATGTTGCTGCCTCCTTTCTTTCCCATAAAGACTTCTTACTGGTCTTTAGAGACTCCAGGAGGACTGCTGGGAACTTTTCTAAAGGACACCTCACTCTTTTGTCTCTGTTACCTTTATAAACTGCACCAAACTATGACTCTTTTTAATTTGATTTAAATTCGAATGTGTAAAACTAAAATATTACTGACTTATAAATTATACATAAACAAATGATCTACCTACACATCAGAAAAGAGGTTGGAAGAAGTTTACACTTATTTAATCCCATCTCCCCAAAACTAAATTATGAACATATATATTTATTTTTTTCTTGAAGAAATACTATACTCTGACTTTGTTTACCGAGTAATGGATATCACTTTCACTTATTTGATGATTTTAAGAGAGACACGGCCATGCTGTGATTAATGTTTCGCTTTGTGTGTGTCATGGTCCGGCCAACACACTGCATCGCAACAAAATGCCAGAAGGCACACAACCTGACAGCCACTCTCACTAGCTTTGCACCTCAGCTAGTGTGAAGCAGCGGTGAGCCCGACGAGGTTAACAGCACGCAGTTGTGTCCCCGATTGGCACCCAGAAGCAAACGTCTATATATATTGATGTAGAATGTCTGTCAAGAAATAAATGGTAAATGGACTGCATTTATATAGCACTTTTCCACTCTTCACGGCGCCTCAGAGTGCTTTTACATATCATGTCAGCATTCAATGATTCACACACTCATGGCCATACAAGGTGAACTCTGCTTAGGGAAACTTACATTCAAACACACTTAAAGGTCCCATGTCATGCTTTTCTGGTTATTACCCATCCCCTTGTGTGTTATGAAGGTTTTTATGCATGTAAACGGTCTGCAGAGTCACAAACCCTCGAAGTACACCATGTAGCGAGTAAAACTCTAACACAGAAAAGATCTGTCTATGCTGCCCCAGAACGCCTCGTTGGAGATTTCTCTTTTGTTTCTTCCCGAACCAAAATGGACCAATCCGTGGAGCTCCTCACACACCAGGACCTTTAGTGTACATTTTCAACTAACAGGGAGTCCCATTGACTTGCATAGAGCTCCCTGGTTGGTAATAGACGAGTTGGGATGGCGGAGAAATGCTCTCCGCAGACCCATTCTCACAGCGTTATAAACCTTTTTCTTACTCAATATCAAGCCACACTTATTGTTTTTACTTCGGCTGTGAGTGTTTGTGTGTGCTCAGGATGAGTTTTGCGCTGTCCCGCTGTATCGCCGACCCGGAAAGCACACCAGTAAGCCAGCTCACTGAGCAGCGAGCCTCGCAACGTCCCAACCAATCAGAGCACACTGGGCTCACAGGGAGGGGGGGGGGGGGGGGGGGCAGGAGCTCCAACAAGCCGTTTAGGACAGAGAGTGAATACACATACTATACAGAGATGCTGTATGAGAACCCAATGTGAGTTTGGAAAATTGCACAATTTAAATCTATTTTAGTAGACCTCAACAATGGAATTATGATCAGTAGAAATGGCCACGACATGGGACCTTTAAAGAGGACATCATGCTTATTTTCAGGTTTAATATTTGTATTTTGTTCCTCCACTGTGACATGTTTACATGCATTTAATGTTCAAAAAGGTATTTATTTTTCTCATAATTCCTGTGCTGCAGCACCTCTTTTCACCTTCTGTCTGAAACCAGAGCCCAGTCTGCTCTGATTGGTTAGCTGGCTGGCTCTGTTGTGATTAATGAGCGCAAGCCAATAGAAGCTTGAGTGTTACATAGTGATGTCACTGTCAGTGTATGCCATGCCATCAGGAGCAATCTAAGGTGTATTGTCAAGGATACGATGACTTATTGACTGCATTTGACTGGGAATCAAACTGCCGACATTCTGATTGGTTGAAAAACACTTTACCTCATAGCCACAGCCACCCTGTAAGAAAAAAATAAGGAAATAAATATGAGTAAAAGTGTGTTTTTTTTCTTCTTCACAAACACATTTTTAAAAACGATTTAATTGTGTTATTCCCCTTACATGTAATGTGATTTGTTGGTTCCTTTTTGGAACGATTTTGGAAGGTATAACAAATGTGCTGTCATCCCACACTGTTGAGTCTCAGAGCTTTTGTAAACAATACAAATCTAGTTATTTACTTGCAGTGTGTCAAGCACCCTAATAATAATAAACAGCACTGTTCTGTTCTGCCTGCGACTACAATCACAGAATTATGCCGGTGAAAATGACATTACTAGACATGGAGTAAAACTAATCCCAGAGGGGGAATCTTTAGACACTCCAAGCAGCCGTTCTCTCCATATGGCTGTGTGATGATGCACATGCTGGCAGGAGTCAAACTCCCAGCTTTGCAGGTCACAATGTCAGATGCTCCAGGGGAATAAGCCCTTATTACAACCAGTTTTATTCATGTTTTCACACATGCACTTTTTCACAATGCCCTCCTTTACATTCATGCAGGCCAAAGTTGGAGCTGCCCTGCTGAACCGGAGGTTTCTACTGCCTGAGAGAGTTGGGGTTAACTTAACTAGAAATTTGCCTCAGTTGTGTAATGTGTTCATAATTTGCAAAACACTTATAAAACACTGGTATTGTCTTTTTTTAACAAATCGCAGTGAGCATAGTTAACATGGATTGAAGAAGAACAGTTTATGAACATGAAACATTTCTTTTTAGAAAAGTTTTGCATTTGCTAACCAAAATCTTGCCTCACCAATACATCAATTAAAATGGTCTGATACGATATGATACGATAACACTTTATTGTCTGAAATGTTTCTTGCATTACGGCAGCTGCATTTGAGAAATATTAAGACAAGATACAAGGAAACATACATTCAACATATTATTATAATCACTGAAGACAATATGTTCAAGACCCTTTAACGTACCTTCGACTTGGAATTTTGACGATGTATTTAATTTGTGGATTAACTGGAGCTGAAAAGAGTGTTTCAGTCTAACCTTGTTAAATTGTGGTACTACTGTGATACCAAGGCTTGTGTTCCGGAGGTGTTCACAGATGATTTAAGAACATTTTATGGTGCTAAATTATATTACCTGCTGTACACTGGCTTTGACTGTTCCTTAAATATCAATTTCCCACCCACTTCACCCTCTGAGATCAATACATTTCATCTGTCCTTCTCAGCTCATCATCAACCTCATCAGCTGCAGAAACACATCCCACTCCAGTGCTGGGACCTGAACCCGATTCATAAATATCAGATGCCCTTTCATCTCTATTATTTATTTAGGGATTGTGAGTCATACCAGATGCTTCACATGTGATCTTTTGAACAAAAATGTGTGTATGTTTTAGCGAGCCTCTTTTCATACAGACATTTAAGGTGGATTATGATAGGTAACTGAATATTATTACTGACAATTAATGCTCTATAAACAGCACTCTTGGGGCAATGGAATATTCTAATGTTTTATTTTTATTTTGTCAGGTTGTAAAGTATTTGAAAATGTAAAGTTGGTCTAATGCAGCAATATTTAACACATGGTTTATTTCCCAGATTCTCTCTCATATGTTGCTTGTATGTCAACTAGATTTATTGTGACACCTTAAAAGAACAAATTCAGCATTAAAGACAATAAAATGAATATGACCTTTAACCAGCTGTATACCTACCAACAAAAATAGTAACAACGCTGCAGAAACAATGGTCAGCCAAAGCCTTTTGTGCAGCACTTGGTATGATAAGGATCTCCCTTGCTGACCTTTTAATTTGTCCATGATTGAAATTGGTTGTTCTGTTCAACAACAGCACCTCTGTCTTTTGAGTGTTTATCAGTCTGTCTCTTCGCTCCCTTACACTTTTCTCCTCAGTAAATCCATCAGTAAAACCCTTTGTCTAAACTTGTTCTCCTCATTTGTTCTTTAGTGGCTCAGACTCGGTCTCATTGCTTATTTCTATCAGCTCATTGGCTAAGTCTCTGATAGTCTGTCACACATTGTTATTTCATCAGCACTCTCACTACCTGCAGAGTCCAACATTTTATTTTCTTGTTAGACTGAGCCGCATTATGCTGGTCCGTAGTTAATAATCGCTGCCATTCAAACAGCTGTTTGTTTGGTGTTTTGCAGCATTATTAGTTTGTTTCAAGAGATGTGATAGAAAACCAGTCTAACTAGTGTGGCAAAGTGGTCCTATTTTGTAGCCCTGCTCGAGTTAAGATCACAATCACTGTTTCAAACCATGACAAATGAGCTTGTAAGGTGGACCTGTTTGAGGCTGAATGCAAACACACACACCTCCACCCCTCTGCATCTGGCGCAGTTGCTTGTTCACAGTGCAGAAGCTAGAGGGAGCTGTGGGTGTTTACTATCAACACTCAGACTTCCTCCCTCTTGCTTTGAAAACACGAAAACACACACACACACACACACACACACACACACACACACACACACGCTCAGGTGAGTTATTAATATCTCATGAGCAGCTCACAGATTGGAATAAATCCAGGCTGTCTTCACTTTAAATGCAGCTTCTGTCGTTAAATGTGGGGACAAAGGACAGAATTAATAGGATGATTTTTAGTGAATCCTTTAGCTGCATTAAACCAATGGAAGGAGACATTATATCCACTATCAGAAGCATAGAGTGATGTATTAAGGTTGTACACATGCAGCTATAGTATGCCCGAGGAATACCCCCAGCGGGGCTCTTGTTTTGAGAAGGTGACTGGCAGTTCAGAAGAAACATTGGGAATTCATGCTTCAGGAATTTAAGCCGGTAAACAAATCACAAAGGAAGAGTACATTTACATTATATTATTTAATGTTTGCAGAGGCAGACTTATGTATCTGTTATTTTAGACGTTTACAGAAGTCTTCAAGCAACACGGCAGATGCAGAAAAAAGTGTGTTCGGTCAGGTTTCATTGGCTTCTTTGCTCTCTCTGTAGGCAGGTTGCAGCATGATACAGGAACACATCTGAAATGCTAATCCATTGTGTAGGATTTCCATAGGTACAGCAGTTATTCGCTGAAATGGATGAATCCACTGCTCTCTATTCCCAGCCTTCACCACTGCAGAGTCAAAACGTCGTGAACCTCTTAAGGAGGTAATTGCTCTCCAAGGAAGTGCCACAGAGATTCCTCATATCCCGATAGAAATAAAGGATTGAACTAAACGGTCACTGGCTTTGGACATTGTCCTAATGGTACACGCCTACACACCAACTGTCAGTTGTGATTGAAACCACACGATGTAATGTTCATTGAATTGCCCAGAATGTGAAAAAGGACAAGAGACTGATTTGAGATCAACCCTGCCTTTGTATGATTATACAACATTATTTTTGTTTTGATGACAAACAAGTTGTTCCCTGTAGGTACTGCACCTCAAAACATTACCTTTTCCTAAATACAATCTCTGTGTCAGCTGTCACACTCTCTACAGTATATGCTGTGTTTTTGTCGCATCTTTTCACTGCTGTGTTTCTTGTACCAAAATCTTATGTAACCATGTTACCATCAAGGTGTGATCTCCCATTACCTAATTTCACTGTTGTTTCATAAGAGAATAACACATATACAAACATAGACAACACATTCTGAGAGAGAGGCATGGATAGCCATTTGCCATCCAATTTATGAGGTAACAACAAGCATCTAAAAGGACACAATCAGCATAATGTTGACAAGATGGAATGGAAAAAAGCAAGACATTTCATATGGTTCACCATGTTTTTATTTACAGTTTTTCTCAATCGCTAAACCCACTATTTAGAATCAAAATTCCTTTCATCAAACCAACAGCACAGCCATCGAAACAGAAAACCATTTCTCTACAACAGTATACCATTTATCATTGATATCACACAAAATGCAGATGCTAAGCAGTGTTTTGCAAAACAGATCACACAATTCTCTAACTGAAGTTACAATTCTCTACACAAACATCAAAAATCTTTTGTGTAACTCATGTCTACAAAACAAAATAATCTTCTCACAGTGGATAACACTTACTCCTCATAAACTTAGACCATAGCTACACTAATTGACACTTGATGTGCAAAATATTAACACTTGTTATCAGTCAATCACCCCATCGAAAAAGGTGACTGCATGGAATGTACTGTATACCTTACAGTAATGATGTTACTGTTAGCTGATATCAATGACTTTCCTATAGTAATTGTAATTAGTGAGAATCCTATAAAAGACCTCCCTCAATTCAGTAAGATGTTTGTGTGAACAAAATGGCTGATCGAGTAGGTAGAGGAGCTCTGAGAGGAAGAAGGAACTCTGTTGTTCAGCTAGGAAGAGGGAGGGCTGATGTTCAGAGAGGAAGAGGGAACCCTGTTGTTCAGAGAGGAAGAGGGAACCCTGTTGTTCAGAGAGGAAGAGGGAACCCTGTTGTTCAGAGAGGAAGAGGGAACCCTGATGTTCACAGAGGAAGAGGGAACCCTGTTGTTCAGAGAGGAAGAGGGAACCCTGATGTTCAGAGAGGAAGAGGGAACCCTGATGTTCACAGAGGAAGAGGGAGGGCTGTTGTTCAGAGAGGAAGAGGGAACCCTGATGTTCACAGAGGAAGAGGGAACCCTGTTGTTCAGAGAGGAAGAGGGAACCCTGATGTTCAGAGAGGAAGAGGGAGGGCTGATGTTCAGAGAGGAAGAGGGAACCCTGTTGTTCAGAGAGGAAGAGGGAACCCTGTTGTTCAGAGAGGAAGAGGGAACCCTGTTGTTCAGAGAGGAAGAGGGAACCCTGATGTTCACAGAGGAAGAGGGAACCCTGATGTTCAGAGAGGAAGAGGGAACCCTGATGTTCACAGAGGAAGAGGGAGGGCTGTACGTATGCGTGGTGGAAGAGTTGAAAGGGGACCAATGCGAACATAGTTTCGGACAACACCCGTGCAACTATTGTGGACCACGTCATAAACCATGGCATGTCCCTCAGTGAGGCTGGCCAAAGGGTTCAGCCCAATATACGGAGATCAACAGTGGCATCCATTATTAGGATCTTCAGGCACGAAAATAGGTAAGCTACTGTAACCCTTTTTTACAGCACTTCATGCATTTCTATTTTTATGTAGGTTTCGATTACTGTTTTTATATTACAGTACATACAATTCTCAAATATTTATTGATAGAACTGAAAGAGCACCCCGCTCTGGTGGCAGAGGAAAGGCCTTTACTCCAGAACAAGAGTCTGCCATTGTTGATATGGTTGTGGCCAACAATGAAATCCGCTTAAGGGAGATTCAGGCCAGAATAATTGCAGACCAGGATGTCTTCAGTAACATTCCATCTATAAGTGTTGCAACCATTGACCGGGTGTTAAAGAGGCACCACCTCAGAATGAAACCGATCTATAAGGTTCCTTTTGAACGCAACTCTGACCGTGTGAAGGAGTTAAGGCACCGGTATGTACAGGTTTCTACACGGACCACTATTGCGGTAAGCATGTTGTAACTTCCGGTTGTTGTCATCTCCGGGGCTGCTTCTCAGGTCGACTATTTTCATTTCCTCGCTCCTCGGTCTCACCGGAAGTTGATTTGCCTGCGCCATCTTGAGTACCGTCCCACGGCTCTTATTTCTGCCGGAGGACCGAGGATCGAGGAGCGAGGAGCGATCATGGAGGAGCGATAACCGAGGAACCACCAGACCATCCTCCGATGAAATCCTCAGATACTCCCCCCGCCCCCTTACTGTGTATCGCTCACTGATTGGACGAGGCAGTGCATGCACTGATCTGATGCTTCTTGACATGAGAGCAGAGTGAAGAAAATACATGAACCTCACGGGAGTCACTCCTCAGTTTATACCGTGTTTTGTTTCAATTCATGTATCATTTAGTTACAAATATGTGATATATCTGAACAACAAAGTGGTCAAAAATCATTTAATTCATTTTTTGGAAACATTTTCATGATCGCTTTTTTCGTTTTACAGTTTCATTTATTGTCATTTCCATTCAGTCAGTCATTAAGTGCTATTTAAATGTTAATGTGCTACATATACAAACAAACACACAAAGTGTGCAATCCAATGAATGTTAATCTAACTGAGTTTTGATAGATAACATATCTCTTTTTCTTCTCTCAATTATTTTATTTATTTTGTGCACTCTAATCAATATTAATCAAACTATTGTTCGTTTATACATTTTAAGAATGGCGTTTATCTTTTTTGACAATGAGTTCTTATTTTATTTTATTTATTGGGGTCTACAACAGATGATACAAATGTTTGTGTCAGTAAATGTGTACTAACAGAGGCGGGGGGGGTGTGTGGAAATAACGGGGACATAGCTGCTGTCAGACGATCAGCTGTGCAGCGTCATCACAAACGGACGTCGCTTCACGTGACGCTCCGGAGGAAAGGACGTCCCATTGCTCTTAAAACTCATTTCCCTGCTTCTCGTGGTTTCCTTGCGTCCCTCCATGCTTCCCTGGTGGGAGGGACTAAACGCAGGGAAACGACGCAAGTGAGGGAAGCAAGGATTTCATTTAATCGACCTGAGAAGCAGCCCGGGTATCCCGTGTGCCTGTTCTGTTGCTGATAGCTTATTATCTTAACTTAATCGATCGTTTTAAAACTCTTGATCACGGCAACTGCCTGACGTTTTAATCACACGTTACTACAGTTTAAGCACTCACAACTCTCCTTCTCTTAGCGACTGTAACTCCACAGTTGCCTACACTCTTTTCGGGTTTGCTAACGGTAGCTACTTTAGCTTGATAGCTAGCCATGGCTCTTTCCCCACCCTCGGGTGCTATTTCATGCTCTAACTGTCTCATGTTTGGTTACTTCCCTACCTCCTTTACTGGTACCGGTACATGTGTTAAATGTAGTATAGTTGTTAGGTTGGAGGCGGGAATCATAGCCATAGAAGCCCGGCTCCGCATCTTATACCTCATTCACACCAACGGTGTTTCAGGGCCGGTTCGGAGCTGGAGCTTGAAAAGCACCGGGTTTTCCTCTTCACACCGCAGCGGAGCAGACTCTTAGCTCCGGAATCCGGTTCGTTTCAAGCACCAAAACATTGTCCGGCCAGAGCAAAAGCACCACATAGCCTCGTCACGCTTACGTCGAGGCGGGGGCAGAGACAGATCAACTCCTGAACAACAACAAAAAGCCCGCGTTTTATCCCGTTTGTACACAACGATGGAGAAACTTAACAAGAGTTTCAGAGTTTCTGCCATAGACTGTATGGAGAGGCGAAGTCACGCCCATCTACTTCCGGACCATGGGACCCCGGAAGCGAAAAATTTACATTGAATTCAATGGAGAGAGAACACGTATCTTTTGATCCCGTTTGAATTGTGCCACGAACTACACATATGATGTTTATCAATCTTAAACAATCATTTCCATGTCAAAAAAGTCACATTTTGTCGTAAAACTGCTGAAATATAAGACTATGAAAAATACGCTACTACAAAGACTACAAATCCCAAATCCCATTCTGGGTCGCGTAAGTGATGTCACAGGCATGCTCGGTGATTTATAATAAGACTCGTAATTAAAGCGAAGAAGAAGATCTCATAACTGATTTATTCCCTCCAATAAATTATAGATCGCTAAAAATAAATTCACTTTTACAAGATGCCTGTGTGCTTTGTACCAGGTTGTAGTCATAAAAGTGATCATACCACTTGCTCCTTCTATCGATTCCCGTCTGATGAAAGGACCAGGAGTCGCTGGATCAGACATATCAGGTAATATCATAGGTAATATACATGTTGTGCATGTTCATGTGCATAGTCAAGTTAGCTACCTAGCTAGTAGCGACGAGTAGCGAGCACGTTAGTTAGCATTACATTACTTAGCCTTGTCATTTTTAGTAGCCTTACCATGAAGTTATTATTTTATTACATGAAGTAAACCAAAATGTTAAACAGTAACCAAACATGATGGTAAGTATTTCGTGAAACTTTTGAAGAGTAGCCTACTGCGCCATCCACCGGGTGCTAAGGAAGCAGTTCAGGGAGAGTCGAAGGCAGGCATGGAGCTTTGCATGACATTCTTCTGGACGTGTTTCATTGTGATGACCAGTGGCGGCGGGTCATTAGGGGCAGGTGGGGCACAGCCCCACCTAGTGTCAGAAGAAAGTATTACAAATAATGATTACAAAAAAATAAATAAAAAAACATATAAAATATATTTTAAGGTCATGTTTAATAATCTGATTCGTCTGTACATTTCTGTTTTAGTCTGTGTTCTTCTAATTAGTGTCTAGAGTGCCGTTTTGAGCTGTTTAGAGCCATGTGGGACAAAACTCGATCCTGCCCCTCCCTCTCACAGTCTAAGTGAACGGTGATTGTAAAAACTACACTGCGCATGCTCAGAGTATTTTTCTATTTAATGTGTGTGGCAAAAAAATAATGACCGTAGGGGCATAGTGCTCCCATCCCCACCATACGTCATCTCACATAATTCAGAATTGATTGGCTGTAAGTACTCACGTGTGCAGTGCTGCGAAACGTCACGTGTAGTTTGAAGAGGAGACGAGAGAGCAGCATATAGCTAACATCACCAGCGATTAAAAGAAGTAAAAAAACTGAAAGAAAATGAATGAAGTTGACCATTTACTGGAGCACACATTTGAGACACTTAGTCTCGGAGAGAAACTGGAGGTAAAGCGCCTCGGTGCCCACCATCCACCGGATTTCCAAATGGTCCAGACTGCGGGCAAAGTTAAACGTGGGTTTAACGCTGAGTGGTTTGCTAAAAAGAAATGGCTAACGGCGAGCATCCAGAAGAATTCCCTCTTTTGCTTTCCTTGCCTGCTTTTTGGTGAAGATCAAGGTACTTGGTCGAGGACAGGTTACAAGGACTTAAAGCATCTTTCGGAGAGGACAATGAAGCATGAGAGCAGCAACAGTCATTTGGAAAATGCCGTAAAATTGGGATTACTTGGAAGGGTGAATGTTGCAGCTCAGATTGACAGCGCCTACAGACGCGGCATTGATTCTCATAATAGGAAGGTGGAAGAAAACAGGTACGTGCTTGGTCGGATCATCACCTGTATTAAACTGTGTGGGAAATGTGAGACAGCACTGCGGGGCCACAACGAGTCGGCGTACTCTCTGAATCCAGGGATATTCAGGTCAATTTTCGAGACAATGTGTGAGGGCGATTCCAGGCTTCAACGGCACTACGAAGCTCAGCTTGTTTTCAAAGGGACATCAAGCACCATACAGAATGAACTCTTGGACTGCATGTATGATGTGTACAGGGAGGAAATAGCCAAGCAAGTGGACAACACATCATTTGTTGCCGTTCAGACCGACGAGACAACCGATGTCTCCTGTAAATCGCAAATGGTGATTGTGCTGCGATACATTATGCCTGACCTCACAGTTACAGAGCGTTTTTTGGAGTTTGTGGAAGTAAAGGACAAAACTGGTGTAGGTCTCTCTAACAGCATCAAGGCTGTTCTGGAACCCCTGAAGCTGAAAGAAAAGCTAATCGCTCAGACCTATGACGGGGCGGCCGTCATGAGCGGTAACGTGCGCGGGGTACAGACGGTGATGAAGGAGACGTACCCAAACGCTCAGTTTGTTCACTGCTACGCCCACCAACTGAACCTGACCCTGCAGCAACTGTGTTTAGCAAGGATGAGCATCCTGAACGTGTTTTTTGCAGATCTAACTGCTTTTTCCACTTTTTTCTCCGGTGCTCCAAAACGTGTTGCAGCTCTTGCAGAGGCAACACAGAGACGCATCCCACGGCCACCGGCTGTGAGATGGAACTTTAAAAGCAGAACTGTGAACGCGGTTTGGGAGACCCGAGATGCACTACTTCAGTGTATGAAGCATATACGCGCACAACCAGGATGGGATGCGGTCACCATAAGTGAGGCATACGGCCTGTCCAAGAAACTGCGGGACCGAGCATTTATGCAGCTCCTGGAGTTTTTTTTCGTTGCTTATGCCAGAAGTGGATGTTCTATACAACACTCTGCAAAAACGAAGCATCGATGCACCTGGGATCAACAGCGCGCTCTGCCGTTTCAAGGAAAATGTTCATAAAATGAGGCAGAAAACTGATGCATTGGCCGCCACTGCTCATGATGGAACAGACGAGCCAGGCCGACGAGTCAGCAGCACAGCGCCGGTGATGAAGGAGGCTTGTGACACAGTCATCTCACAGGTGGAACAGAGGTTCTCACAGAGTGACCATTTGATCGCTGCAAAGCTTGTTGACAGCTCATTCTTCCCACAGCATGTCCTGTCATTTCCTACACCTGAGCTTGACTGCGCCGTGAAACTGTGGCCTGCGTTGGGAAACAAGGAGAAGTTGAAGTCTGAGCTGACCACGCTCTACCGCCACAGTGAGCTTCACACTGGAAACACTGCCCTGTCTCTGTTGAAATCCATTCACGAGAACAACTTGGAGGAAACGTTTGCTGAGACTGTTATTTTGGTCAAAATAATAGTGACAACTCCGATGACGACATCCGAGTCAGAGAGGAACTTTTCCACCCTCAAAAGGATAAAGACTTTCACTCGCAACACCATGGGACAGCCGCGACTTAACGTATTGGCCATGCTTTCAATTGAAAGCCAGTTGATCCAGCAACTACAGGACTTCATCCCCAAAGTGATAGACACATTCTGTCAGAGGAAGGACCGCCGTGCCGCTTTTCTTTTCAAGTGAGCCTTCAGCTTTGGTAAGTTCATTTATGTCATATATTTTGTTGATCTTCTGTGTTTTGCCTCTGCTGGATCGATTGATATTGTGACCTCGATGATGAGTGTCTGTGTTTTCCTTATATTTACAGTTTATGGTGTTTTAATGCTAAAGCATTACGGTTGTTGTTATTGTTAAGAATTACTTTGTGATGGTGACCTTTACTCCATGTATGAAGGTGCATTACTATGACATCCCCACGCTGTGTACGTAAATGTATGCGCTCAGTGTTGCTCCTGTGGTCTTCAGTATGTAATTTGACACTACCCCTCTCTCTCTCCTCCCCCCCTCTCTCTGTCCCCCCTCTCTCTCTCCTCCCTCTCTCTGTCCCCCCCCCCCCTCTCTGCCCCCCCCCCCCCTCTCTCTCTCTCTCTCCCGACCTCTTTCTGCCCCCCCAGTTTTGTACACCTAGAAACGCCACTGGTGATGACAATCTGTTTGTTGGAAAGACAGTCGTTGTGTGCTTATTGAGAGAAAATTGTTAGAAGAGATAATTATTCAAAGTGTTGTTACTGACCTTTTTCTCTTTTATTTTCTTTACCTCACCTGTAACTGCTGAGACGTTGAGGAACATGCACACTGACCTGCTCTGGCAACCTGATTTCCACTGTACGTAATAGTATTTGGTTATGGTATATTATTTATATACATCAAAGGCACAATGCACCCCCCAGAGACACACATGTATTGAGTGTGATATTTTGCATAGGTTATGTGAAATCATCTTTACATACTAGAAAACTGTAGGAGCGGGAACTTGTTTTGAAATTGAATTTTTAATATCCGATAATAAAGTTGATCTGTTTTCTTTATTCTTCTCTCTTCCCAGCTCCATCACCATTCTCTGTTCCTGCAGGTCCTGCTTGCTAATCAATGCTCATATTTTTTTACACAATTACAAATAAAGTCATTGTATTGTATGACATGAAGTTGTGCTTCATTCGGAGTCAATAATAAATTCATTCTGCCTTCAACTGCGCAATGATTGTGGACTGCACCGACATCCATGTAGCTGCCCCCCCAGTAAGATGAACCAAGCAAAGAGGGTCCCCATCATGCCCAAGGACATCCAGCTGGCCCGCCGCATCCGCGGAGAGAGGGCTTAGACTGACCTGAGACCAGCACACCCAAACACAACAGCTCTTTTAAGAGCCACATACATTTTCAAAGAGTTGCAATCCTACGTTATTATAATGATTAAACTGGTTCATGTATCACTTAGTTTACTGAACCGTGATGAATGAAAGAAATTAGTGAGGTAGTGGTTTTACTGAAGTTACAAAGACATTAATATATGAGTAACAGGTCAGTGTAAACACAAGCTTCTGTCAATTATGGATCATTCAAACTATTTATATAAAAATATGTAATAAAGTTCTAAAACAAGTATTCGGTATATTCCTTGATAGCTTTTGGAGAAGGTTGTTTTTAAGTTTACTAAAATCTATCGTTTCAACTGTTTCACTTTATAAAAAGGGAACAGGTGAGTAGAGCATCATTGAGTTTCTTATTCTGTCAGTAAATTATCCAAATGAATGTTTTTCATTATTTTAGTCAACCCTAAACACATTGATTGTACCTTTTAATGATGACCTTACATGGTCGGCAAAGTTAAATTAACTTCAGAAAATCAAATCTGTTCTGAGAAAAAACTAATACATGTTTAAAGATAGGAACTTGCCATCCCACTGAAAAACAGTCCGTAGAGATTTAAAGGCGTAGTTGTAGTTCAGTCCAACGTTTCATTTGGATTCATTTGACAACAGTCAACTATTTTCATAAAGAATATATATATTTTTCAAAGTCAACTTTATTGTCAATTTTACTCAGTTTGAGAGATCAAAAAGACGTTTAAATAAAATTATACAATTTACAGATATGTATACAAATATATATATCCTATATACACCATCATGTATAATGATGGTGTATGATGTAGAAGGAAGTGTGGTAGATAACAAGTAAATATAGAGTTACATACAGATCCATGTTACAGCAAAAGATGGAATAACTAAGAAGCACGCAGTATAATAATAATTACATGCAACAATTAAATAACTGCTCAGCATCTCCACCACAATCCCAATCTGCTGTGTCCTGTTTTCCTCCCCTCTGCATAACACCCCATCACACATACGAAACACAACGCAGAGTCCGAGGGTGTTAAGAGTATGTTTATTGAAATGTCCTCCTCTCTACTGGCCAACACAGGGAGCATATGCTGGGTGTAGAATTGTTCCAGGAGGAGGAGATTTCCATGCCATGCAGGGTCTTTGGGGATGGGGATGATGATCGCCTCCTTCGTGGTCCACACAACAAAGTAGCAGAGACTCCGGTCTGTGATATGCAGCTGCCCTTGGACCTGGTGCCAGTATGGGTGATTCTCCTTGAGAATATATGACCCACCCTCCTCACGGAGACAGAAGGATGGTAACTGGACTGCCTCCGTGATGGTCATGTTCCTCTGGCTGTGTGGACACTTCACCTCCAGCAGGGCAGATGGCTGCACAAGTCCATCGGGTGATGCTCCCAGAACACCCGACTCACTCACAAAGAGACCAGACTCGATTCGAACACTGTCACTTGATAGGCCTCCACAAAAGCCTTCACCCCTTCGGCCTCGTTTACAACCCCCCAGTTGACAGTTGGCGATGTCTCTGGCCAGTGGGTTGTATGTCTCCTCTCGCTGTTGGTAAAGTTGAGACAACGGCTGGACTACTTTGGAAGTGCCAGGCTTCCTCCACTGGCACTCAACATCTGTGGAGCTGATCTGCCACATGGCAAATATTGCCAATGCTGCAGCGTGGCTGCATTTGTACATCTCCTGTGCACAATCACAGACAGCGCTCTGCATCGCGCCATCGTCTCCCATGCAGATCTGTAAAATAAAGTAAGTACCATTTGTTAGCATGCTATAATAGATTGAATGAGCAATAATACAAGGATGGTCCGGATCTGGGGGTGGGAGGGTTTATTTTTCCATAGTTTTGTCCTCTTGTCTGTTGTTATTGTTTGTTTTTTCTGTATTTTTTGTAATTTGTGTTGTATTGGTTGTGATTGTACATTGTATTTTTCTAAATGTGTATGAATACATTTTTGAAAAACATTTGATCAACAATAAAAAAGGATTTGGTCAGGATCTAGACTCAGTGTGTAGTTTATTAATTAATCAATGCTCTCTACATTAGGAAAACACATACCAGTGTACCAGAGGGAGTCACACACAGCTGTGCCTAGATAACCAAAATCCTTGAATCTACACACATCAAATAAACTCAAATGACACAACGAGAAAAAGGAGATCACACATACAGTATAGTCGATATAAAACTGGCCGCTTCAATCTGAAGAGCAACTAAAACAAAACACGGGAGTGTACCTTGTTCTTGTGAACACTAATGTTATCCACAGCATACACAGAGACCACGAAGTTCTTAAGGAGAAAACTAGTTGCTAAAACAAAACACGTTAGTGTACCTTGTTAGCTAATGTTAGCTAGCTGACATTAACGTTACACATTGCACTCATATTACTCACCGAAACCTTGTAAAGCCGGTCCCGCATGCTGGCTCTTACAGAACCGACTAACTCCCCTTTCATATAGGTACAGCTCTCAACGTGCCCAGACTTGTAGTGATTTTCACCTCGCAAAATACTTTTATTCTCATTCTGAAAGAATGTGGTGAAATGTGCTAACGTGACGGCCATCTTTATGTTGGTGACGCGTATTGTGCGAGACGAGAGACCTGTAGTTCACTGAGCGGTTTCACACGAAAAAATATGTAACTTCACAGTTTTACGACACATTTTTATTTTTTTGACTTGCAAAATGTTCTTTTAAATTGACAAACATCATATGTGTCATTCGTGGCACAATTCAAACGGGATCAAAAGATAACCTTTCTCTCTCCATTGACTTCAATGTATAATTTTCCGCTTCCGGGGTCCCATGGAGGCTTTCGGAAGGGGAGGGACTTCGCCTCTCTATATATAAAGGTTTCTGCTCATGGTGAAGCAACGTGTCTGCGTGTTAAGGTGGGACCTGAGCATTCACGTTGATCACATCTCATTATAACTCATTATAAATCTATAAAACTATAAATATTAAACGTTACTTCTCGTGTTCATTTGAGAACAGCTGTTACATACCTGGGTGAAGGTTACAGTTCATTTAAATGAAAGATACAACGTTACTCCACACTCATGGTTCAGTCCACCTTAAGAAATAAGACCGACCTCGGAAGCAGTTGTGTTTTAAAAAAAAACTTTATTGACACGAGTACACTTTTTTATAAGAATATAACTAAACCACAGAAATGACTCCGGAAAAGCTGCAGATAGAGCCATAAGAAATGAATGCAACTGATTTCATCTGCGCGGTTTGGCTTTATGAAGCAGGCACGCAAACGGTTACGTCATGACGCAAACGATGACGCAATGACGCATTACCAGTCGGACTCTGGGCGGTGTGAAAAGAGCCAGAGCTAAACCGAAGAACTGGTTCTGAACCTGAAAAGCTCTAGCACGGAGCTTGAACCGGAGTTGCGTTGGTGTGAATGAGGTATTAGAAAGTAACTCAGCTACAGTAAAGCCCATGTTAGCCGGTGCGGAACGGCAAAAGGTAGCTCCTATTAGCCGTCCCCCGGAAACTCCCGAGCAGCAGGGAGACTGGGTGACTGTTCAGAAGGGGCATAACGCGAAACCCGCAGGTCCCCACCAACCCGTTCACGTATCTAACAGATATTCCCCACTCAGCGAGACACCCGCTGAGAAGTCAACTCTGGTTATTGGTAGCTCTATTATGAGACACGTGAAATTAGAGACCGAAGCCTCCACAGTCACATGCATTCCGGGGGCCAGACGTTGAGGCGCATCTTAAACTGCTGGCTACAAATAAACGTAAATACAGTAGGATTGTTATTCACGTCGGTGGTAATGATGTTCGTGTACGCCAATCATAATGCACCAAACTTAATGTGGAGTCGGTGTGTCGTTATGCTAAAACAATGTCGGACACCGTAATCTTCTCTGGTCCCCTCCCCAATCTGATCAATGATGACATGTATAGGCGCATGTCATCATTTCAGCGCTGGTTGTCTTGGTGGTGCCCAAACAATGTGGGCTTCGTAAATAATTGGACAGCCTTCTGGGGAAAACCTGGTCTGATTAAGAGAGACGGCATTCATCCTACTTTGGAAGGTGCAAATCTCATTTCTCAATCTCATTTCAGGGCTTTGTGGACTTAATCCATGACAAACTGGAGTTGAGACCAGGAGGCGGAGTCGCAGTTTTACACGCTTCTCTGCGCTCTCTCCTAGGCAGTCATCCATGGGAATCCCGAACCCAATAAAATACCCAATATTAGCGGTGTGTGTGTCTGCCCAAGGACAATTTAAGGTAAAACCTAATAGAGGTGCCATACATAATAACCTAATAAAAGTAAATGTAACAACTACTACAGTGCAACAAAACAGGAATATTAAATGTGGTCTCTTAAACATAAGATCTCTAGCATCTAAAGCAATATTGGTAAATGATTTAATATCAGATTATAATATTGATATATGCTGTCTCACTGAAACTTGGTTGAGACATGAAGAATATGTCAGCATAAATGAGGCCACTCCACCCAGCCATATCAATACTCATATTGCCCGAGGCACGGGCCGAGGAGGTGGAGTTGCAGCAATCTTTGACTCAAGTTTACTTATCAATACTAAACCAAAATTAAATTATACCTCCTTTGAAAGTCTCGTTTTTAGTCTTACGCATCCGACCTGGAAAACTTTGCAGCCAATCTGATTTGTTACAGTGTACCGTGCACCAGGTCCTTATTCAGAATTCTTATCAGAATTCTCTGAGTTTTTATCAACTTTGGTACTTAAAACAGATAAAGTAATTATCGTAGGGGACTTTAATATTCATGTTGACGATGATAAAAATAGCCTTACTGTTGCATTTAACTCTATATTAGATTCTGTTGGTTTTTGTCAGAGTGTAAATAAACCAACCCACTCTTATAATCACACTCTCAACCTTGTTCTGACTTATGGTATTGAAATTGAGCAACTATTAGTCGAACCGCATAATCCTGCTTTATCCGACCATTTCTTAGTAACTTTTGAAGTACTTTTACTAGACTACAAAGCATTAGTCAAAAGCTCCTGCAGCAGAAACCTATCTGTTAGTGCTATAGCCAAATTTAAGGAAGAGATTCAACCAATACTTAACTCGATAGCATGTCTGCATGTAAGGGAGGAAACTTATACAAAATGTACACCACCCCAAATTGATCATGTTGTTGATAGTGCTACAGATGCGCTGCGAATACAATTAGACTCTGTTGCTCCTTTGAAAAAGAAGAAAATAAAACAACATAGATTAGCTCCATGGCATAATGCCGAAACCCGCAAAATAAAGCAAAGTCGAGACAACTTGAAAGGATATGGCGTTCCACTAAACTTGAAGAATCTCGTTTAATTTGGCATATTACTCTCAATGAATATAAGAAAGCACTGCGTAAAGCGAGAGCAGCCTACTACTCTTCATTAATAGATGAGAATAAGAATAATGCAAGATTTCTTTTTAGCACTGTAGCCAGGCTGACAGAGAGCCACAGCTCGATTGAGCCTTCTATTCCCATAGCACTCAGTAGTAATTATTTTATGTGCTTTTTTAACGATACAATTGTTACTCTTAGAAACAAAATTAATGACCTCTTGCCTTTGACCAGTATAGTGTTATCAACAGCTCCCGGAAACGTAAGTTCTAATATTACACTAGATAGTAAACTAGAATGCTTTTCAGCCATAAACCTTGAACAATTAAATTAAATCATTCTCTCTTCTAAACCATCAACGTGTATGTTAGACCCAATTCCAACTAAGCTGTTGAAGGAAGTTTTTCCATTAATTAGCACTTCTTTATTAAATATTATGAATATGTCTTTATTATCAGGCTATGTTCCACAATCATTCAAAGTAGCAGTGATAAAACCGCTTCTTAAAAAGCAAAACCTCGATCCAGAGGTTTTAGCCAATTATAGACCTATTTCTAATCTTCCGTTCCTCTCAAAAATTATTGAGAAAGCGGTCGCAAAACAGTTGTGTGATTACTTAAAAAACAATGATTTATTTGAAGATTTTCAGTCTGGCTTTAGAACACATCATAGCACAGAGACAGCTCTAGTTAAAGTCACAAATGACATTCTAATAGCCTCTGACAAGGGACGTGTCTCTATTCTTGTTTTGCTCGATCTCAGTGCTGCATTTGATACTATCGACCATGATATCTTATTGCAAAGACTAGAGAACTTAGTTGGCATACAGGGAACTGCTTTAGACTGGTTTAGGTCCTATCTATCTGAACGCTCTCAGTTTGTACGTGTCAATGATGAATCTTCCACGCAAACCAAAGTTAGCCATGGAGTGCCACAGGGCTCAGTGCTCGGACCTATTTTGTTCACATTATATATGCTTCCGTTAGGCAATATTATAAGGAATCATTCTGTACATTTTCATTGTTATGCGGATGATACTCAACTATATTTATCAATCAAGCCTGATGAAATTAATCATCTAAATAAAATTCAAGACTGCCTCAAGGACTTAAAAACGTGGATGACCTTAAACTTTTTGATGTTAAACACGACCAATACTGAAGTTATTGTACTTGGCCCGAAGAATCTACGAAACAAATTATCTAAAGATATACTAACTATGGATGGCATTAATTTGGCCTCCAGTGAGACTGTAAGGAATCTTGGTGTTATATTTGATCAGGATTGATCCTTTAACGCCCACATAAAATCAATTTCAAGGACCGCCTACTTCCATCTACGTAACATTGCAAAAATCAGGTTATATCTTGCCTCAAAACGATGCAGAGAAACTAGTCCATGCATTTGTTACTTCAAGGCTGGATTATTGTAACTCTTTATTATCAGGGTGTACCAAGAAGTCAGTCAAGTCGCTTCAGCTGATTCAAAATGCTGTAGCTCGTGTACTAACCAGAGTTAGGAAAAGGGACTACATTACTCCTGTTCTGGCTGCCTTACACTGGCTCCCTATAGAACACAGGATATAATTTAAAATTATTTTTCTCGCCTACAAAGCCCTTAATGGGCAGGCGCCATCTTACCTTAAAGAACTCATTATACCCTACTGTCCTACTAGGGCATTGCGTTACAAGAATGCAGGGTTGTTGGTTGTTCCTAGAGTCTCTAAAAGTACAATGGGAGCCAGAGCCTTTTCTTATCAAGCTCCACATTTGTGGAATCAGCTTCCAGTTTGTGTTCGGGCGGCAGACACCCTATCCGTTTTTAAGAGTGCGCTTAAGACCTTCCTTTTTGATAAAGCTTATAGTTAGGGCTGATTAGATTCAGCCCCTAGTTTTGCTGATATAGGCTTAGTTTGTCGGGGGACATCTTACTTCTTCCTTCTCTCTGTCTATACCTGTGTACTCTCATGTTCCGATTAACCCAGCTTCCCCAAATGTCTTTCTTGTTGGTGTCTATATACGCTGGGATCCGGAGTCATGGATGATCCTGCGCTCATGTGTCCTGCATCGCGAGCCCTGGATCTTGAGTCGTGGCTGTGGTCCTGGATCATAGGTCCTGGATGGATATCCTCGTGGATTCATCTTCCTATTATAGACACATGCATTTCCAAACATTTGGACTACCTATGTTGCAAATGTATTATCTTTTCAATTTACACACGGCATCTATTGCACGTCTGTCCGTCCTGGGAGAGGGATCCCTCCTCTGTTGCTCTCCCTGAGGTTTCTCCCATTTTTCCCTTTAAACTGTGGGTTTTCTTCGGAAGTTTTTCCTTGTACGATGTGAGGGTCTAAGGACAGAGGGTGTCGTATTGTCATACTGATATTTTGTACAAACTGTAAAGTCCACTGAGACAAATGTAACATTTGTGATATTGGGCTATATAAATAAACATTGATTGATTGATTGATTGATTGATACAGGTAAGGACCTCAATCACAGTGATGGCTTGCCTATATTTTTAGTATGTCGGACTGCTTACAGTAATGTAAAACGGTCCTCTGTTTGTTTAATTTTCTTTAGCGAATGATGGAGCTAGAAGGCAATGCATTACCACATGTTTTTGTATATGTGGATGAAGCAGGCTTCAACCTCTCCAAAGTGAGGAGACGTGGGAGGAACCTTATTGGGCAAAGAGCAACAGTCTTTGTTCCAGGCCAAAGGGGAGGAAACATAACAATGTGTGCGGCTATCTCGACACAAGGCGTCCTTGCTCACATCCCTGTAATGGGAGCATATAACACGCAACGTGTCCTTGCCTTCCTGGATGTCCTGTATGACCGACTTGTGCCACCAGAAGAGAGGGATCAAGTTAGGTCGGTTCACGTGGTCATATGGGACAATGTGGCATTCCACCACTCTCGTGACGTGAGGGCATGGTTTGAGGGCTCATCCACACATGGCCATGGAGTTCCTCCCTCCATACTCCCCATTTCTAAACCCCATTGAGGAGTTCTTCTCTGCCTGGAGATGGAAGGTTTATGACCATCATCCTCATGACAGAATGCCCCTTTTGGACGCAATGAATGCTGGCTGTCTGGACATCTCTGCGGAATCCTGTCAAGGGTGGTGTCGACACGCAAGGAGATATTTCCCACGCTGCCTTGCAAGGGAAGACATACGCTGTGACGTAGATGAGGCTACTGTATGTGGCCAGACAGAGGCCAAAGAGCAGATCAGTAAAGCTATATAGATCTCATTCTCTGCTTTACTGCTGATTTACATCATTTACCCATGTTATTTTTTTTCCAGTGTATTGCTATTCATCTTTTGTTTCTGTTACGGTGCTCTTCTGAAAATGAGACAATAAAAACAATGACATAGTTACAGTAACATACTGTTTTTCCTATATGTAAGTTTGTTTCTCCCAACTTGTCAGTTTTCCGTTCAGTTTCCAATATCGATAGCTTGAGGTTTGTGTATTGATGATTGTAGTCAGTATTTAGTGTGCCACTTAGTAATGACTGTTCAAATAGTCTTCTCATGAGCTGACAAATGTTTGTTTTTGGAGAAGGTATCTGGTTTTGGAAGGGGTATTTTTAGTTTTGAGTGCCTTAGAGCACTTTGCAAGAAATGTATATTGGTATGGTAGAATGTGTTATTATGGTGACCGGAGTTTCAGTTATGAAAACATATTTGTCTCATTAGAGGACAATTTGTTCTGTTTCGATCGACTTATTCTTTTTTGTGACCAGTATTTTCAGTTTTGGTCATGTAAGTGCATTTTGCAAGTGCGAGTTATGGCAAGTGTGTTTCTGTTTAGATGGCTATGTTCTTGTTTTGAAGAAATTAATTTTGATTCTAAATAGTGGGTTTAGCAATTGAGAAAAACTGTAATGTGGCCCCTTGAATTATTTTGTTTTTTTCCACTCGATTTTTCACATTTTAGAGCACACTTGAAAAAACATGGCTCAACAAAAGTACAAAATATATCATTATATGTGGAAAGGAGCAGTTCTAAGGAATCTCTATTAATGATATGGTATAACTCAGCTTTGGATTGTGTGGCCAATGATCCCTCAGTAATTTAAGTTTGTGAGCTTGTTGACAGTGTGCTGCCACAGAGGACCAATGCACATGTAGACTGGTGAACTGCATGTCCTCTACAATCAACGGCATGCTGTGTGTGTTCATTTAAAGGTGGGGAAGGTCATTTTGGAGAAACCAGCTCGAGTGCGCTAGAATTTGAAAATACACACCCGGAAAAAATCTGCCACTTCCTCACAGAGCCCCTCCTCCAACACACACGAACATGACCAATGAGGGCACGAGATCAGTTTGTGCACAGATGGAAGGCTGACAGGCAGGTAGGCCATCCAGTTACTTTAGCCGGGCCGGCTCAGATGATTGGTCATGCTGGTGGTTGGTGACGTTTTTTTATGTATTTATTTTCAAAGCATTTAATATATTCATTGCTATCGGGATGTTAAGAGCATTCCATGGAATATAACAAAAAGAGTTTCTGAAATAAATTACATACCCCACCTTTAAGTGTTTGTTAGTTGAACGATTAAGGTTTGAACTGTCATTTCTGTTCTTTTTAGTTTTTCGTAACATAATACAATATGAACTGCCCCATTATGTAAGACAGACTTAATTAGATTTGTCCATGTGGAGGCCATCGTGGGTTTAGAAAATGAAAGGTATACTGAGGTCAGGCTTCTGGGAGGTTGATAACAGTGAAGTCAGGTTGTGGAAGCAGCAACTTGCATCCACAACCTTCAGCTTATTGATTAGTCACAGAGTGAAACATACACATATTTCAGCACCTGAAATCTCATCCACATGTAAGGTTGATACTGTGTCATGGATAACTCTGTTTGATTTGGGATGTTACAGGAGGGCTCTTTATTCTAACAATGAGACAGTTGCAGCATTTAAAGAGCCGGTTTGGTTTATGTGTTATCTCTTGACGCAGGTTTCTTCATGAGGCAGTAAAATATGACATACCTTGCAATTTCAATGACTGTAAATTGGGATTCTACAGGTAAGGCACATATCCTGGGCATTGAATTCTCCTCCGTGTTTGCGCTCTTACCGTCGCCAACCATGACCGCTGCAGAAACTGGAAGCTGTTTATTGTGAGAACATTTTTATCCTTTTAACAGAAGTTCACATATGATATGTTCACGCTTGTGTTGGGTGACCAGGTGTCCTGTGCCTAGCGCCCGAAAAACTAAGACGATGTCCCGCATTTAATGGGCAGTCGCCTCTTTCGAAAACATTACTTTTATCCAATGGCTGTTTAGAAAGCAATAGAGGGCTATCGTCATAGTCAGGGGAAGGCAGTTCCTAAAGAGTTTTTTGTGATATGTGAGTGTTTATTCAATTGTGCATTGGTGTGAATAGGATTTGAAGTGACACAACATACAAGACTCACAAGAAACACCTGGCTCATAAAGAAAAATGGCGGTCTATGGATTCATTCCTCCTCAAACCAAAATAGGATAAACAAACAGATAAGGTAACAGCAGCTAAAATACATAATGTTTACCACACTGTGCAGCACTAGCGATCATACAGATACAAATACAAATATTGTGAGGATTGTTCGTTGAACAAAAAACATTCAAACCAAATATATTTAAGTCCTTGACTTGGATAGTTTTCTGCAATCAAATCAACCTAACAAATGTTTATTTCTAAGGTTTGGATGGGCATTATATTGAAATCTATACACCTCTTAGCATCACAGTGAAATGTACAAAATTGTCCCACAAAAACATACTCTTTGTCCCATGTGGCTCGTTGGCACCTGGTGAAAACCTATGAAGCATGTTATCATTTAATATAAATATTTCATAAATCTACCTACGGGTACCAATACATTATCTGAACTGAACCTAAGAAAAAAAAACATGGATATTTCTGCACAAACTGTGTGGATTTAACATTATTTGAAGGGGGTTGCAAAGTCTCCAAACTCACAGTAAGGGTGAATCTAAACTGGACATTGTTGCTTAAACTTTTGTGGCCATAAAGTGTAGACAGAGGGCTCTCAGTTCATGAAAGACAAAGTGGCAAGTGCACAGGGCAAGTGATGCTAAGGGCCAGACATCATTCATCACCCTCAGACACCACTGCGACTCTCTCCTTTTAAAAGCTCCACGCTCTTTGAAAATTAAATAAATGGACAACAAGATAAGTTTGTGTGCTGCACCATGTACCCAACGAGAAGAATACTTATTGTTGCTTGGGCTGAAAGGGGCTAAAGGCAACTCGCTATTGAAGCACCATCAGACGGCAGAATATAGTTAGCGCAGTGGGAGCTATTTGTTTTATCTGTCCACACAGCTCACAGCCATTCATCATACAGAGGAGGCTGAGCAACTATCAATGTGCTTTCAATAACACAGAGGCCTGGATTGCCTGAACAACCACACAGGCTTTAATGTGTGTTAAATAGGAACAACACTGTACAGCAGCAATACTGTACACACTCACACAGGCTCAATGTTTCCCTCCAAAGGCCAATTACCTCGGCGTTGACCTCTCAACCTCCGCCTCTTTTCTTCAGCTCTATTTCCCTCAGACCTAAGGGTTCACGGGGTCGAAACAATTGAACAAGCTGCAAAGAACATGTTGTGCCTCTATTTAACAGTGATGTCAAGTTATGGACCGGCGTGATAGAAAAACTTCAGAGCCGTTAACAGCCAATAATATAATGTTAGTGCTGTGCTGAAGGCTGCAAAGGCAAACTGGGAAATTCATTTCTTGCAGCTCAAGCTGTTCTCTGCAGCACCGACGTGCCTTGTTTGCTCTGACACAAAATCTTGTGTGTTTTTTTTCTCCAGCGTAACCTGGGCTTGTCCTTTCTTTCTCAGGCTCATTTCCGAGCCTTTGAGGCAACACGAGAGAGGGAATTGTTGTGCAGTAAATAAGTCACGTCGCATCAGCGGTGCAGTAATGTGTTTCTAATGACCGTCGAAAATGAGAAATCCTCTTGTATTAAGCTGAGGTAATTAATAATAGAAAAAACAAACTGACAATGAGCAGCGAAACAATATGGGGTGTGCTCGACTAACTAGCCTGCAATATGGATTTATGCTGATATATTCCTATGACAGAGAATCTGAAGTACTACTCCAAGTAGCATATTATGTGTTCTTTTACACCAAAACACGTCATTAAAATCACCATTTTTACTGTAAATATTTACTAATATTAATATTATTACTTGACAACTAGAACTTGATCAATGTGTTCAGAAGAGTGGGAAACATTAATATTGGCAATCAATGAAGGTGAATGAAAGTAAAGTAGGTGGACGATATTGTACTTTTGAAAACAATTATCTCCAGGTTATTGACATTCAACCCCGGCGAAGAAAAAACAGCAACATTTGAGAAGACGGCTGAAATATAGAAGACACCAAAGCTTTCATCTTGTTTCAAGGATCAAAATACCCAAATGAGGTTTTTCTGAAATCTTTGTATAAACTCCTATAGGGATGCCGAAATGTTACTTTGTTCGTATTCTCTGAATGGTTTCTGTGGCCTGTGATTTCTTAGATCTTCAGTTACGAAGACGTTGGCTTTGATGTCGTACTTGGCTTTCTAGTCTAGACCTTCTGTGCTTTGTGTTCTCTGGTTTGCTTTCAATGCTCGGTCTGTGCCTGCTCCTTATTTCATGGCCTCTGGATCTATGTCAACAATATTATTTTCCAAACCATTTGGCCACAACATACACACACATCCTATTCTTTAACTGATATCATCCTTCAATAAGCCCATGAAAAATACAGGTTCAACACAATTTGACTACTGTGCCATGAGAGATGTCTTTTTTGACTTAACAAAACAATGAAATACCCCCAAGCCTTCATTTTAATTAGATGCCGGTTGCAAGATAGACCATCAGGATTGCATTAGTCATGTATCAGAAATGAACAATTATTAAAAGATATACTATTGTTCAATTGAAGCAAATATTTGCCAAGCCTCAGATAAGCTTTAAATGACCTGTGTCAATGTAAGATAACAACTAACCAAGAAAGGGATTGGAAAACAATTTATTTAACTAAAATATCCCAGGATGATTATTTTGTGTATTGTAGAAAAAGGTCGAAGCAATTTGACAAGTATCTGAAATTGAATATAAGACTGATTTGAAATTGTAGGAGCCTGCATCTCTATCTGCTACGGACATTCTGTTAGATTGTCATATCCTTCCCAGAATCGCTGTAAACAAAGATGTTGCACCATGGCAACAAAGTGAGTGCTCTATAATGCTGCTGATATCTCAGCCAATGTCATGAACATACATGTCATACAGTACGTCTGCCTGAAGCCTGTCAGCTGGTGTGGCTGCATGTGCATGACAGCTGACATGGGCGGGCGGGTTGACTCACTGAAAGCTTGTGCAGTCGCTGATGTCTCCGCTCACACATCACTAACCCAAACGTAGTCATTGACAGGCGTCTAAAAGCCATTTCAAACCTTTTGTTCAGTTATTTTCCTTTCGAAGTGTTGCACCACCCTTCACAGTGTTATAGTTAGGAACATTCAAGCAGCGTAGATGCCAATAAGTGCCAAGGCTTTCAATTGATTGCCACTAGAGCAGCTGAGGGTTAAGTGCCACGATGAAGGGCACCTTGGTGAAAGACATGGAGAGAAGAGCTTAGCCCATATGCTTTCCTTGGCTATTAACACTTTTACTTTGTGCAAGAAAACGTTAATCTTGAGCTCAAAGGTTATCTTTGTTTGTTATTTATACACTAAACAGAATAACACCAGGATCATGGCATAAACATACTTCAATTACTATTTTGTGATAGTAAAAACGCTTTTCTGTTGTAATAATCTGCTGCATTCGACACGGTGAATCATCAGATCCTCCTTCGCACTCTCCTTCAACTTGGAGGACATGGTTAAACCGTACACCCCAGCGCGTGCACTCCGCTCTGCATCAGCCAAACGACTCGCTGCGCCCTCGCTGCGAGGGGGACCCAAGTTCCCATCGGCAAAAACACGTGGGTTTGCTATCCTGGCTCCAAGATGGTGGAATGAGCTCCCCATTGACATCAGGACGGCAGATAGCTTGCACATCTTCCGGCGCAGACTGAAAACTCATCTCTTTCGACTCCACTTCGAGCGATAGAACTATTAACAAAGCACTTATATACTAATAAAGGACTGGCTTATCTAAAGCCAGTTGAGTAGCACTTGAAATGTTTGGCTCTATGAAGCCTGATGTACTTATATGATTCTGTTTTCTTCAAGTTTGTGTCTTCCTGGTCGAATGTACTTATTGTAAGTCGCTTTGGATAAAAGCGTCAGCTAAATGCAATGTAATTTAATGTAATAATATGCCTCTTTAATTTAATTTACTTATACCTCTAAGTGTTTTACTGCACATGCCTGGACCAAGGAGTTGGATCAGGAAAGAGCTAAACATAGGGGAAAGGTAACGGTAAAAAAGTCGGGCCCCCCAACACACATAGTCAGGCTCAGTGGCGTTGTTGATATCCTAAACCAAAGTATGGCAAATCCCCTTCCCTAAAAATAATCTCATCCAAACAAAAACACTTTGTTGTAGCTGCTGGGAAAAATCACAACAATTCACAACACATTTTGAAGTGTCTTATTATGGACTTCTGTTTTAATGCCCTACAATCAGTGCGCCAAAGAGATATTCCTCTTTTTCCTCATTCAGACGGCTGACTCAATACCAGGATTATAATTAAATTCATTCCTTATCATTGACAAGCGATAAATGGCTTCCACACAGGGTTCGGATTACCCTTTATGTGAGCTTTCAAATGGCTAATAATAAATCACAAAAGACTTCCATTTTAATCAAGACAATAATCTGTGAGCAAAATGGAGTGGACGTCTGCATCAATGTCAAAAAACTAGTTTGGAGACTTGTGAGATAAATTGGTGAGCAGAGTAGTGTGAATGCAAACACTGTCGTACTGATAAGTATCAAGTCAGAAACAGGCCTCTTGAACGGGTTAAAAAGAAAATGTTCCTTGTTTTTATCAGATCTGCTATTACAAGAGACTATGCTCTTAAGTCAATCACTAAAGAGATGTGCTGCAGCAAGGGTGTAAAACTATTTGCCACAATGGCTTGTCTAAGGACATTTTCCCTAATTAGGAATACATAAACTTGCTTCAGGAGGACTGATGGGTCAAATACACATGAAACTGTAACCCAGGCGACTGCTGTTTGTGTCCCCTTTGAAACCAAAAGTCAATGTCTTTTAAAAAATGCAAGTGCATAACTTAATTTGCATAACAATGTTTTTTTAACCCTTAGATGCACAAGTGACTGGACCCTACACTCTTCCATAAGTGTGTCAAAAAGGACCCGTATTAGAATAATATGTGTTTTACATGTACGCCATTTTTGTCATTTTGGTTAAGAACAATTACTTGTATAATATTTAGTATTATATTTTGGTTCACACTAGAAATATTTTAGATTTAATATTTCACTATTTATAATTTTAGCCATTTTTTTTACATTTTGAAAAAAAACGTTTTCCCATAGGATCCCATAGAAATGCATGCGGGTCATTTTTGACCCACCTATGAAGTTGTAAATTTAAAATTAGAACGGCATGATATCCAAAACATGTTTTTTGAGGAATAGCTGGAATATGAAATGATACAAAAAATGTAATTACAAAGATACTTCAAGAAACCCACCTCACCGGGTCAAAAAAGACCCACTTAAGTATCTAAAGGATGCCATTGTATTTATTAAACCTATCCAAGTGTTGCCTAAACATAACATTGTTGCGTTTTTCTTACAATTTACTAGTTGCAACCATAATCCAGAAGAAAATACAATCCTCTTGAAACATAATTGAGAAAGCAGTTCAGTTTAATGGGAACATCATTTTGTAGGAATCTCTGTTTCAAACCACCCATATTGCAAAAATACAAAGATAGTTAAACATTGGAAAGGTTGTCATTAAGGGCAGATCTTCATAGAATATATTTTCGATAGATATGACACATAAAATCCTGTTCTGTATTTCACTATTAAAATATGAAAAGATGTGTAATGTTAATGCTATACCCCATTTTGGGTGACTGTAGCGCAGTGGTTCTCAAACTTTTTCTGTCAGGCCCCCCCGTTGGAGAAAAAAAAAAAGTCGGGCCCCCCAACACACATAGTCAGGCTCAGTGGCGGCGCCAGAGACTTCTTTTGGGGGTGCTGTGGGGTAGATTGACGTTTCATAGAGGGTGCTCAAACATTTAGGGTTTCCCATTAATGTACCGGTCGCTACAGTGGCATTTTCTACTGCAACACTCTCCACACGCACATACACAGTGTTCCCGCAACTGTTACAACGAAGGCTCGATAATCAGCTCACGGCATATAGGTGTAAGCAGGGGTAACGTGCTATTTTTATAGGTGGTGTGTGGACACATTGAGAGCAAAATGAAGAGATCTATGGATACCTCTCTCAACACCCAGATGAAACAGAACTGTAAACAGATTTACTTTTTCTTTATGGATATTTTACAAATCACCCTTTTAAACTTTATTCTTTTTTTACTGTCATATAGTATTTCATACCTGTTTTTCATTTATTCTCTTATTTTTTTATAACTATAATGATCATATAAATGTGTGCCTCGGAAATAATTGTTTACATTAATGGTGACCAAAACGTTTGAGACCCACTGAGATAACAATGAGAGAGTCCTTTAGCTCACTGAGTCTCTCAGTCTGACAGGAGAGGACTCTCCTCCACTTTGGTGTTGAAAAAACTCCTTATATCCATTAGCGTAGCTCGCTAGCACCAGAAGCTAAGAACAACGATCTCCGGTACCGGTGCGCTCTCTCTCTCTCGCGCGCGCACACGAAATGGCTCGTTCCACACACACACAGAGCCGAGCTTTAATGAAACACAGAGACCCAGACGTAATAGTACTGTACTGTATCATATTATTTTCGAATCAATAATTTTTCAAATTATGATTTTTTTTTTTTTGAAATCTTTTTTTTTTTTTTATATAACCATTTTTCCTCCTGGTCTCTCGCGCCCCCCCTGGCATGGCTCTGCGCCCCCCAGGGGGAGCGCGCCCCACACTTTGAGAACCACTGCTGTAGCGAATGGGGTTGCACACAATACTTGACCCTTAAAAGGTCAAGTATTCAGGATGTCATGAAAGGAGAATGAACAACTGTTTATATACTGACTTTACATATCACCTAAATAAAGGAAATGTTGCATATTATCATCTGTTCAAATACAGATTTTTTGCAAGTTCATATCTATTCCTAATCCATTTTCAGTGTTGTGCAGTTATCAGACTTACCACTCTCGGTAGCAGGGTAAACGCAGAAATTTTTCCCCTTCCCAAATGGAGCAGATAATCGTTGCAAAACCAATTTGCCCAAACTACACTACTTGATAGATTGCCAGCCAGTTCATGCAGACAACAGAACAAACTCTACTCACTGCAACACATGAAAAAAGGGCGGCTCTTTTAAAATCAGCACTTGATCCGCCCACGCTTCCTCCTCTGTGGCCCTGCTGCAAACACCTGTTGCAGCTCATGTAGCATTTTGTGCTGTTTTAGCTAGCTCACCTGCCAGAACTATCAAAAAGTTAGGATGTGTTTGTGGAAGAATATTCACAGGAGATGCTGGGTTCTTCTCTTCACAAAGGTAAGTGCTAATTTCTTGCTGCTTTCTACTAACTGGCACATTGTGAGTTGTGTCTTGGCATTACTTGTTGCCAATAGAGAACCGCAGTGACGCGTCCTAAAACCCGGAAGTAAGTTAGCATTTTTACCACGTCCGCTTCCTTCGATAAAAAGAAATGCAATTTCTCCATAGGATTTTGGAAAATAGCTCCAAATAAGGTCTGTGTTTGACACAAATTGAAGAGACGGATCACGTTTTGTTCTACGACATTAAATATGAAGAATGAAGAGTTTACGTGTCTGAAAAACGATGGTTGTTAAAATGTGGCTGAATAGGACTACAGAAGTTGTCCAGGCCGTTTTACGTCATTACACCGAACACGTAAAACACTCCCGCTAAGTTTGTTTGCCCTGTTCTGCTTGAAAGCAAGTACCTGCCTCCTGCAAACTGTTGAAACAAACGCTTCAACTTGTACAATTTACAATCTGTATGTTTGAATATGGATCTTAAGTTGGCGTGACGTTGAAGCAGCGACCCTGCTGTAGTTCCTTTATAGCATAACGTTAGCATTTTGCGACTAGATTTATGCTTCGAAAATTATAAAAGTAGGATAGACATGTGGATATTATCCGGCTGAACAAAACGTGATCCGTCTCTTAAATGTGTTTCAACCACAGACCTTATTTCGAGCTATTTTCCAAAATCCTATGGAGAAATTGCATTGCGTTTTTGACGAAGGAACCGGAAGGAGTTTACATCCGGGTTTTAGGACGCGTCACTGCGGTTCTCTATGCTGCTTTGGTGATTTCTGGCTGCTAACTTCTGCTGCCGTCATCTATAAATATGATAGGTATTTTTTAGGGTATACATTGTAAATCCGTTTGATGCAGTAGCTGAGCTATTTTTTTCTGTTTGCTGTTGTACTTTGATACTTTTATGCTGCTGATTTACTTGTGTAGAAATAATCTTGACATTGGAAATATTTCACACAAAGCGCAGGCAGGGCTTGGGTTTACCGCATGTGGCAGCTTCATGTGCTTTTCTTCCACTTTGTAACTCTTTTCATGTACTGATGATGGCCATCTTGAAATGTGCTCAACAAGATGGCTTCAAAAGCAATGCTGATGACTGTTATGTGTTTGTCTGCTGGCTATTTGATTCTCAAACCTTTTTTGACAAATGTTATCACATCTTTACACAGTGTATTAATGTAGTACATCATTTTGAATACTGGTGTTTGAGTTTTATGTCTTCGCTAAATTGGTTTGTCTGATATTCCCTCTTGATTTTTGCCATGTTTTTGTTGGAGAGGCTACTGTGGCCTACACGTCTCTAATATAGGGTATCATTTCTTGGCTGTATGACATGCAAATATCAGTGTAATCTTGAATGCAGCATATTCACAAAATTATGTCCCATTGTATTGCCTTCACGGAGAATCAGTCGCTTTTGACACAAACAATGTGTGTCATCAAATTAATATTTTCTTGTCCCACTTCATCTTTAGCCAAGCATCAAAAACATCTCACTTAAAGTAATTGGTTTATCTTACTGCTTATTTCTTGCTCTTGCCTGTATCTTTTAAGTCCCTGTTTTTGTGCTTTTGCTCTTTTTAGCTGGATGCTTATTTGTCTTTTTAAGTGCAGTGTGTGCAATGTTAACATCTCTGCATTGTTGTGGCTATTTTCTATGTCACATGTTTGAGTATGATACGCTTAGGAATATTGTTACTTTACAATATAGTTGGCCCTATCCTGGCTTAGAGTTGAAAGCTGGAGTTCCCAGAGTGTGATTTCTTCAGATTGCAGATCTTTTAAAAGAGTTCACTTGTTTTTGCTAGCATGCATGGCGTGCCTTTTTGTTGAGTTTGTGTACTGCCGTCATCTGTGTACTGTAAATATGTTCAATGGAATATATTTAATATTGTTTGGCTACCATTTATAATGCTTTCACGCTGCTAATGTTATCTTGTTGTGAATACTCACGAATGAGCATACATGGGTCTTTTGGCAGAGCTTATTCTTCTTTTGGTTGCATTTGGTTTCTTTAATCTGTCCCATGTGGTGGTGACCTATGAATTGTGAGTGTTATACAGTATATTCATCCTTTGATTGCTGACGTTGTTTAAGGCGTATGCAGGTTGTCTACTGGCTCACTGGTCATCAAATTCAATTCAAATTCAAAACCTTTATTTATCCAGGTAAAATCCAATGATCTCTTTTTCAAGGGAGACCTGCATCAATTGGTTTATAGTAATAGTTTATTTGCTTCAAGGATGTAAATATGACTGTTGTTCACAGCTCATTTTACATATTATTTTTCCTGTAAAACTGTACTGTACTTTCTTCACATACTTTGTATCAAGCAAAGCATTACACATATTGATCTCTAACTGCATTGTCACTCTATGCTTGAAACTGTACATTGATGGCCATCTTTGCTGTTTTCAGTCAATGTTATTGGGTTGAAAATACATTGTCTGGTCCTGGTTTAATATTGTTTGCTTTCTTTGTTCCTCTCTGCTGGCTGGTGCTGGTGTTTTATATGTGAACTTTGTGCAACAGTATTTATTTGGCATTGTTTGGTTTGATGTCTGTCAGGAAAGGTTGCTTTCACGCTGCTGATTTTATGTTGTTGTGAAATACTTGTGTTTGGGTATTACTGGTACTCTTCGCCTGGTTGTTGCCATGACTGTAACCTTGCAAGCGAACCATTCAAACCATTTACCTGTGATATTTGTTTTAATGTGTGGCCATGTTCACATTTTCTTCCTGGAGGAAAGCTGGAGTTTTGAGTGTGTGACATCTGGAGCTTGGACCTCCAACGTCTTTCCCCGAAGAGATTAGTTTGATATCAGCCTCCGCATCAACAAGGTAAGTTCCTTTTTACCGATTTTTCGAATTTGCAATTGAAGTTGATTACTTGGCATTGTTTATTGACTGTTTGTATAAATGATTGATCAGGCTTCTGACACTGCATTGTTGTTGAATGGCTGCTAATTTTCGTTGCTATCATTTCTGTGAAGTACGTGCAAAGCTTTTATTTCAAATTGGCTGAGCATATTTTTCTCTTGGTGATTGGATGCTAATGATGTCTCCCATTAAGTATACATGTTTCTATTGGGTAGTTGTTGGATATTGTGAGTTGTTGCCTCTTGGTCTCTTCTTAAATAATGGCTTAATGGATCCAAACACGACATATATGTTGGACTTGTTTGAGTGGTTGTCTATTCATCTCATTATTATCCATTCAACTGACTTTGTGTGAAAATCTGTGACTTTTTTGTCACACACATGATATTCATTTTCAGTTGATCTGTACACACACCATTGGAAAAGAACAAACGGCTTGCTTTATCTTCATTGTCTTGTTTACAATGTTGCATTTATGAGTGACCATTGCTTTGTGAAGTCAACAATATGGCTGCCGGGCCTGCTTTTCCTGTCATCTTTGTGCTTGATGTTTATTGGTATTTAATCCTTGATGCTTTCTTGCTGCTGATTTATGGAGTTGTTAAATAGTTCCCTCAAAGGGACCTGAACATGGCTTTTGTCACACACAAGGAATAAACGTCAGCCAGTTGATTCGAAGGCGGCTCCAATGCGTTAACTGGAGTTTTCAGAGCGAGACATCATCAGCTTGGACCTCCGTCTATCCCAAAAGACATTACTTATATCAGCCCACGCATCACAAAGGTAAGTGCCTATTGCTATTGCTTTCGCTTCTGATTGGACTTGATTTCTTGGCATTGTACATTCACTGTTTGTGTCCATAATGGCACGGCTTATGACCCTGCTTTGCGGTTGAATGGCTGTTTTTAAAGTTGTTTGTTGGTTGCTAAGTACTGTTGCTATCTTGTGTGCAATGCTTTTGTTAAGTTTTTGCTGGATGCTGATTATGTGTCTAGCGTTTACGTATAATTTATTTTGTGTGGTTGTAGACGTTGCTTTTTTTTTTTACTGCAGTTCGTTATTGTCAGTTGCTGCTTTTTGCTCAGTTGCAGAGTGAAATGTTGTACATTGGCTTTATTGATTTAAACATCACTGAATGTTGGGATTGTTTGAATTGTTGTCCATTCACATCATTATTCATGTGTACAACTGACTTATTGAGAAACTCAGTGGGGCTATTTGTCATGTTCACATTTTCTCTACATACATCAGAAATATTCATCTAAAACCATGTCACAGTGTTTTACATTGTAACATATTTTAGTCACCCTGGATACGTGCTTTTCAGTTGCTTCTGGGCCTGCATTTCTGATGTCACCTATTTTTTTCTGTCATCTCTGCGCCTTACGTGCAATGGTCTTTAATCCTTGATGCTCCTCATGCTGCTGATTTATGTAGCGGTGAAATATGTCCCTCTTGGGAACCTAAACATGGCATTTTTTACCCAAAGGGTGTGTTGTCATATTTCTCTCCTTTACATTTCATATTGGTCTTTCTAGAGTAACATTGTATACTGGCTTCATGCACGTACATATGACAGCAATCTAGAATACATTCTATTTACATAATTATATAAGTATACCCCTTTGTGTCACATTCCCATTTTCTCCACACACTTCATATTCAGCAAAGCATTTGAGAAATATTCAACTCTGAGCAAAAGAATCTTGTGACATCTTACTTTACTATTTCTTTGCAGTTTTGCCTCTCACTATATACTGTGTACACCAGTTCTGCAGTAATGTGAGTATTGTAGTGGGCCTATGACCATTGTAACACTACTGTACTCCGTGACACTTCGGTTGCCAATGTTGTACAGGAATGTATTTACGGTAAGTCATTCGGATGAACCCACGGCTGGAAGTAGCATGATAACAAGCAAGTCGCCATTGTGCCCTGAGGCGCTGCAGGGGTGACATTGAGCAGATTCTGCGGAGCTACAAGGTGATACAGATTTACAACCTCAGTGAAGGGGAAAGCAGAAGAAATCCTCTTTCTTCTTTTCCCTAACATGGGCCTGAGCTGGCAGTAGTACAAGGCTAGGATAAATGGAAGTACATCAGAGTGGAAGGATGAGATTATCCTGGTTAGGATTTGGATTGGGACTTTGAGGAAATACTGAAGGTGGGAGTAGAGACGAAGTTCTCACCTAAGCCACTGCAGGCTGGTAGAGAGCGGACGGCTAAAAGAGGAGAGAAAAGCCTGAGATATAAAAAGTTCCCACTAGTTTCTCTCTATTCTGTACAGGGAAGAATAGACAAAAGTGGTGTTTAAATGTATATGCTTTCTTTAGAAATTGTGCAATTTTAGGAAAGCCTTAAGGTCAGAATTCTTAGCAATTATTTGTACAAATGTAGACATTTTGCTGGTTGCATTAATTCAAATTCCCATGCTAATATATGCAATTATATTGTGTGTGTGTGTGTGTGTGTGTGTGTGTGTGTGTGTGTGTGTGTGTGTGTGTGTGTGTGTCCAATTAAGCCATCCTCTTAACTTTCTGAGGTTTTTGTAAGCAGAGATCTCCAGGGCTCATTGGTACAGCAGGAGTGTGTAAACCACATGCTCTGACCTCGTGACATTGCTGCTGGTGCAGTGTAGATTAGCAAATGGCAAGCATGACATTATTAATAAAAGTCGTAGATACTGCGCCCCGTGCTAACACAGAGTCCTTTGCCACAGTAGTAGCCTCTCAAAGAAAGTGTATCATTACATTTTCACACAACTCCTCAGCTTTTGTCTTTTGCATGAAATATCTTTATTTATTTAAATGATTGCTTTCTGAAGTAGCAAATTACATGGTGGCTCTGGATTTGGTTTGTACCTTTTTGCTTTCAGTTAGAAAGTTGTTTTCTATCTCTACACAAAGATCTGATCTAGAAGCAATTTTGCGAATGAAACCGCATATCGGCATATTCTAACGTTTTTATGACTTTATCCCAGTGGATAAGGATAGGTCTGGTGCACACTTTTAATAGGAAACTGTGCCTGAATGTTGATGAAACATCTACCATATAATTTCTTTCACATGTTGTCTGTTGTTATAACAATTTAGTTATATTACTAAAGCAGAAACAGCAATATTATATTAGATGAGAAATGTGTCGGTCCTTTAAATGCATTCAAAAAAAGCCACTAAACATGTATGTTGTATTGATTGGTACAATATAGCTTGTGGTGACTGTTGCCGCTCCATATCACCATGGATTGATATTGTGTACTTTTTAGTTTGACGCGTGTGCTCTCCAATTACGACCACAACATTCTTGCTATTGATATCATTTATTTAAAACATAACGGCGTGTGTGGCAACAGGGTTGAAAACTGTTTGCAAATAGCCTCAATCAACCGCACCTGTGCTGGTGAAGTCACAAAAATACCCTGTGCCCAATTGTGCCATTTAGTGCTCACAAACAACAACAAAACATACAAGTGGGCACAACATCGCTTAAACTAGTTTTCAATCCCCCAAGATAAGTAATTTTAAAGGCGCATCTCAAACAGTAAACATTATAAACACAACACAAACAATACAATAAAGGTACATAAAGAACTCAAAACATTAATTCAAGTTTTCAGTGGAAAATATCGGTCCACTTTGAGAACAATTCTTTAATTTGAATTGTTTGCAAGTTACTACATCCCTTTTTGTTTATTTGCATCTTTTGTAAAACTCAATGGATTGCTTCAAAGCTTAATTAATGAGCAGTCCACTCTAAAGTATATTTAAAAGAAAACTGAGATTAGCTGCCTGAATGTTGCACCGTCGTGCCATTTCTAGAACTCCAATGTTTTATTAATTTTCTAATTATTTGCTCATTGAGAATGTGAATCCATTGTCTATCTATGCATGATGCGTTTTCTAAGGGGAGCAAATGTTACACATTATTCTACATCCAGCCAATTAGTGGTTCTTTGATCTTTAGAGTGGACGAATCACAACTCTCTCCTTCTCACCACTGACTAGATTGCTTGATAGAAATGTGCAGCCAGAGACAAAAAGCCAAGAGGAAGTTGAATGGAGGTGGCCTCCTAATTACCGGGCGAAAATTGTTATTTCATAGCTAACTTTAAACATTGATATGCTCTGAGCCCTGCTGTCTGTGTGGGAACAAGTAAGCTGCATTATGTAACAGCCTCAAAAAGGAGCAGGGCTTCTTCTCCTTTCCACTCTCAGGACTCAATGGAAATAAAAAAATGCCTAATGAGACTTTGAAGAAGATCTCACAAGTGCATCAGGTGACCAAAGAGCAGTTTCCCCTTGGTCATGAGAAACTCTCCATGAACCTACATTTGGAAGTAAAACAAAAAGTAAATGGCTACGTTTGAATTGTAGATACTTTGAATAGAGCCACCACATTAAAAGTTGTCATGAATTATTTATTTCATCACGACAACATTATAATTAAATGCATTAACACAAAATAGTCCTCTTTAATTATTCCACTCCTGTGTTTTTTTGTGAAGGAATGTCATGTAGTTTGTTGGAAACGTAGATGTTGCATGCATAATGAGCAGTAATATTTCCATAATGGGACATAAACTGTATTCAAAGGGGTAGAAGGTTGTTAAAAATATACAGATGAAAGACGGTAACTTATGTGGAGACTCCAAAAACCTCTGAATATTATTGCCACCAGAAATCTAAAACTTAAATTATTTAAACGGCCTCTCCAAACTGGTTATTCAAGGCCAAAGGCTACCCTTCCTGCTTTTGTAACGTGATAATTGCATTCTTCAGTACAGCCTTCAGTGTTCTCCAAATCAGATTCTTAACTCGTGGAAATATTCATGTAGGCTTTTACTCATTGTGGAAATAATGCAGGGAGTGGTATCTCCAGTGCTGAAACATGTAGACTAAGTAATAAATCTATTGACATTATTGCGACCACATTAAAGATGTTTTATTCGAGACCCTGCAAGACGAAAAGCTCTCTCTGCAGGACAGCATCAGGCATGAAATATCATCTAATTGCAGAAGATTTGGTTTGAATTAATGGACATTAAAATCACTTACCTAGATCAGAACATGTAATCAATGGTTTAATTACAGGTAATGTAAAGCCTCAGCTGGTATCGATTCTATTTATCATGCTGCTTCCAATTTCATTACATGTGAGTAGGGCAAAGGAAGAAGCCACATCAGACGTATTTGAGGAGAAAATAGTGAAGTTCTCTCCACAGCGCACGGACCATTAAACCTGGAGAGGTTCTGGATGATTTCCCCAACATCCTTCTTGGGGTTTCCAGCAGGAGTCTGCACTTCAGATTGGTTTAAAACAAACATGGAGGGTTTGGAGGGTTACTTAAAAATGTATTTGGTTATAATTACTAGTACCTAGTTATCAGATACCTAATCTGAGTATATACAGTCCCCTCCAAAACTATTGGAACAGCGAGTCATATTGCTTTATTTTTGCTGTACACTGAAAACCATTAGGTTTGACATCAAAAGATGAATACGAGACAAAAGGTCAGTATTTCAGCTTTTCATTCCAGGTATTTAAATCTAGATCTGTTAAACAACTGAGGAGATAGTACCTTTATGTTTAAACCATTTTTCATGTGAGCAACTGAGGGGACTGTAAAAGTAAATTAAGCTGATTTACTTTCTGTTACTTTTGGATAAGCTCAATATCTAATGCAATGCAAATATGGACAAGAAAATAAATATCAAGATATTTTGTACTTGAGTGTTTTAAGTAAGACGACAGAAAAATGTAACCTTAGAAAAGAAGAAAGCAAGATATTTAGTATCAAAAATGTCTCCTGTGCTCAGAGAATTTATTTTGGAAAACATGCCTTTCATTGAATAAATAACAAATGATCCAAAGAAAGTGAAAACCGTATTCACACTTAAAGTATTAGCCTACACCAGTGGTTCTCAACTGGTCAGGCCTCGGACCCACTTTTTACTTGGTCAATACATCGCGACCCAACATTTTGAAGCACTCAAATCTATTCAACAAAAAATCGTGCTGTAATATATACGCTTTTCAGCATACAATATTAATTAAAGTGAAGTACAGTGCATATATCCCTTATATCCCTTCACAGAACTAAAGTATGCTTTTAAAAAAGGTTTAATGAGATGATGGAATCAAAGCTGAACTGTATAAAAAGGGACACATGCTGAAAACCCAACCCCAGCAGGGGGGTCTGGGGGGATTCTCTAACATAAACTATGCATTCTGGTACACTCTGAGAAGAAAATAAATAAATCTATCACTACCCGACATATTAATAATATTTTATGCCATTGTTTGTTTTTCACTTTGTTCTGACATCTTGCTGCGAGAAGAGTAAAGAGGAGAGAGTCTGTGTGACTTACTTTAAATTGTGGGTAAGGGTAGATAGCTCCCATTGTTCTGTGACCTGTCAGTCATCAAACCGGGGGTCATATTTCATTATGTGTTCATTTCTATCTGAAGTTGTAACCATGGATGTATAAAAAAGAGTTCTACCGCAAAGTTATTCTCCGTGAGGACTTCCGGCAACAATCTTGATTCTGATTGGCCAGAAGACTCGAAAAAACATCAGCAAATATATTTTATTGAGAAGATGATCACTATATGTGACAGAAGTTTTCAAAACCGTTTATGGTCTCCGGTACTTCCAGTCCAACGCCGACTGCATGCACAGCGTTAGAAAATCGGGCCTTCAAAATAAAAGTTTGACTTTTTCCCCCAAAAAAAAATTCCAATCTTTTTTTTTCAATTTTTTTTTTCTTCACTCACACATCCCTGACCCACTCAAAACGGGTCCGCGACCCACTTTTGGGTCGCGACCCACCAGTTGAGAACCACTGGCCTACAGAACATTACAGAACACAAATAAAAAATAAAATAATTTTACATCAAACTAAATATGCTCAATATTTTTTTTATAATATTGTAATCCCTATTTGTTTGAAATGTAACCATGATCTGATGTCTTTATTTGAATGTATCCTGATTATGTAATCCTGTGGCATGTTATCCATTACTCCCCAAGCCCGAAGACTGATACCTTTCAACCCGTATTGGTCTGCAAAAATGATGTATACTTTTCATTTTTGTAATTAGTGCCAACATGGCATATATGTTTTTATAATTATTGAGACACAAATATCCATTGCATTTTAGAGAATGTTCTAGTGTACCGAGGACTAACTCTAACACTCACTAAAACTCTGTCTGTGTAAATGCTTTGGTAATAGTGCTGCGTTTTGTCCTATCAATATTGCAAGAAAGCCGTCTGAGTCATCGCCATCACCGGTGTACTTATAACAAAGTTTGATAACTGAATGTCCATGAGAAAGCTCTTTCTCCAGATAAGATCAGGGATTACATTGATCTCTCATTCACACAGAGTAGCTAATGATAAAACAGCCATGTCTATTTTGTTTCCATCTATAATGCAGCCGCCTCAGCGCGAGTGTTTGCCTGGCTGTTGCAGGCTTTCAACTCGGATTTCAGAATCTGTAGCCTCTAGCATCTGTCTCATTGTTAGTCTGCCTCTATTTTAAGTGTTTTTAGACACCTAGCATTTGGCAGAGATGGAATAATTGAGAGATATCCTACTGAATAATTAATGCAGGAGATGGAGGAGCTCTGTCGGGTACTAGCCACACGGTAACATAATTGATATAGGCTTCTCTATGACATAAAGGAAAAACAATGTCACTTTTTCTATAACCACCACTCCTAATTGGAAACTCACATTAAGTAAACAAAGCTGTCAATAAGTTGCTGCTGCCCAACTTTTAACACAATATTAGCTTCCCATCACATCTCAAATGTATATAAAAAGACTGGCCAAGTGTGGGAAATATATAAGGGAGCCTCTAACATTTTGGTAAAGATGACCATGAATTACAATTCAACAACTTACTGGATCTACAGCAGTGACGTGCGGTGAGGTTCATGGCTGGTGAGGCACTGACTCTTTCAGGGTCAGATTTACAAATATCATATTTTGACCTTAATCGAAATATTCGGTTATTTTCAAAAGCTTTTTTAGTCTGATGCTTCGATTCATTTTAAACAGACCGTTCAACAAAAGGATACCCAAAATCTAAATATAGGATTGTTCTTTCTTAGGAAGATCCCATTTTCATTACAATTGTGGTCTTACCTTGACTTGAAGATGAAGTCCATGCTTTCCTTCTGGACAACAATCTCCATTACATTTTTGTAAAAGTCCTCCTTATCTTCCTCTAGTTTCAAAAGTCTAGCTTGTTGTTTACGTCTACCGTCTCTGCGTAGAATAACAGTAGCAACAAGAACCTGTGGGCTCACTTGTGCCCCCTTCAGTGCGGCAGAGGTTATGGCTGCCTCTCCTGGTGCTTTTTTCATTGCCGTTGTATGATGAGACCAGCGAGCCTAAATATCATATATACGTGAAATAAGTTATTTAGAGACTATGGATGGCGAGGATAAATGTAATAGAGGGATCTACAAACATTACATTGGTGACATACAGTGAGATGGTGCAGGCATGCGCTTAGGGCCCGCTTTCCAGCCAGTTTCTGGCTCACCCCACAGTAACTGGCTTGAGCGCGCTCACAAAATAAGTGCCCGCGCTAAATTAGTGCCCGCGCTCCAGCCAGTTACTGTGGGCTTACGTGAGGCAGAGCTCGTCCCTGCCTCACTTCTCATCGCTACCCGTAGTTGTAGCGGAGCTCGGCAAATTTGCTGATTTTGACTATAAAAAGCGATTGGAATCATACAGAAATCACATTTACAAGTTACAACACAGATCAGTGGAGACATTTTATTATTATTACTATTTAGTTTTTCTTTAGTTGTTTTTCCGTTACATTGGAGTATGACAGGTGAGGCTCTGCCTCCCCTGACTGCACGTCGCTGATCTACAGGTACATAACACCACATGTTTTGCTTTAACCTAATGGAAATAACAATGGTATTTTCTTAGACATCCATCTCACCCAACTGCCCCATGCACAAAAAGAAAATTTACATTTTATATTAACAATTTTCTTTTAATACTGTATACTTTCCTTCTGGGTTGTCGGTATTAAAGCAACTCTTTGAGCTGCAGTCTGAATGCTGCTGTGATTTCCGTACATTTCTTTCAAACAGATTATTCAATAATATTCTGAATGCTCTCAAACCCCTCGGAAAATGTTCAAATGGTAAAATAGTGCTCTTATACCGTTTTTACTGAGTTGCGCATACATATACATGAAGCATTTTATTTTTTGTAAAGCAAAATGGTTAATTACTCAATAATGGGAACATTTCACAACATTGTTAAAACCATCTGTTTTATGGCAATTAGATACAGAGCTTTCTATGTTCCCTCTCAAATTCAGTGATATTACTTTGCTCTATATCTATGGCATAACAATACTCAAAATGAAAGCAATAAAGTTTCAAAATGCAGCTCCTCTTGCTTTCTGCTACTTGTCATGCAGTACAGAAAGTACTTGAAGGTTGTAATATTTCCGGTGGAAGCTTTGGCTCAAACGCAGAGATAAATGCCACAAAGCATTATATAGTAAGTGTAGCAATATTGCCACAGGCACAAGTGTAACTTTGCACTTGGTTGTGATGCATTGATGACAGTGAGTTGAATCCCACGGGTAGTTCTATCTCAGGTTGAAATCAAGGATGCTGTCGTTGTTTTCTTTTTGAGAGGCTGATGAGCCTGTGAGACAGATAACAGCAAGAGAAGTATCTTACTTTTTATGTTTATGTGTTTTGAGAGCCTTGTTTGGATAAGTGTTGTCCCTGAACGGTTTTAGATTTTGGATGTCTGAGCGTCAATGGCATGGTAAAACGCCCTAAATGAAATTGAGTTGTATTGTCTTCAGAACTCAGATTTGATATAATATGATATTCTGCCAGTGATGTAGACTACTATCCAGCTGTAAGAGTTAGTGGGATCTAAAGGGAGCCCTATTATGCTTTGTCCCTTTCCTGTAGTTTGTAGGGCTGTACCCGAATATCCGAATATTCGTTCGTTGGAGTACTATTCGGGTTTCAATTTCGTTATTTTTTTTTTTTGGTCCGTTTTAAATTTTTAAATTTATTGAAATCTCCAATATCAACGTAAGAGCTTGTGCCTCTTCGGGGGGTGCTAACACTTAACCATGAACGTTATTGTTTACTTTCTCCGTCTTTATATGTAGATATTACTTTTTCTCCATTAATCTCCATCACGTTGTTTCCATAGCAACAACAACTTCCTGTCAATTGCGCTAACTCTCCTTCAAAATAAAAGCATGTCCATACAAAATAGGAAGCCAAGCCAAATTACACTTAAGACATATACAACTGCAACGAAAGTAACAAACACAATGCGATATCCTTTTCAATTTCAAAGAACATAAATTGGGTTACATACATTAACAAAGAACTATAAAACAACAATACTGTAGAACAACAAAAAGAATGCCGTGAATAAACCGAAATACACGTGTCGAAGCGGTTCGCTGCTGATTACTACGCAACACCGCGCTTGGAACGAATATCCGCTGCTGATTACTACCGAATATCCGGAGCCCGACAAAAAATTGTATTTGGGACAGCCCTAGTAGTTTGTACGTTTTTGTGCATGTAAATGGTCTGCAAAGTAAAATACCAAAGTTCTATCCAGGGGGAGTTTCTCACACACTCCGCACTTGCCTGAAATGTCACGATTGTAGTAATTTATTTACTTCCGTAACATAGTGACATCACTACGTGAAACTCGTGCTTCTGCTGACTACCACTCTAACACATTGTACGTGATGCTAAGGGGCAGGACATCGCTAAGCGGTTGACCAATCAGAGCAGGCTGGGCTTTGGTTTCAGATAGATTGCAAAGAACTTGCTGTAGCACAGGCAGTATGAGGAAAATGAAAGCATGCAAACATGTCAGAGTAGAGAAATTAAATCTAAAAGATGAACCTGAAAATGAGCATATTAGGGCCACTTTACTCTAACCAAAGCATCTACAAAACTCACTTGGTAAACTATTCCGCTGAGGTTTTCCTCCCCCAAGCACCTGTGACGGAAAACTCCTCATTACATACATTTTGTACGAGGCAGAAAAGGGTGACTGAAACAAGGGAGCTGAAAAATGCGGGCCATCATCACAGCAAGTCAACACAAATTGTCTTCAGCTGGGGAATTATGAGAGTGTTACCTACATGTGGGTGGACAGACCGTGCTCACAACCTGCAGTGACGAAGAGGTTGTCTCTGTCCGCAGAGGCAGCCATCATGGCGGTGCTGTCGGTGCCAGATGGCGCAGTCTCCTAGAATGCGTGAATGAGTGAGTAACGTAGGAAACTCAATGTGTGATATGATTGAATAAAACAGACTTTGGGAAAAGGAAACTGCATTAGTCAGTAGCTTCCGTACTTTTTATAATATTATATATTATACAGTGAAGTATTCTTTATCTTCCATAGGTTATACCTTTATCCAAACCTAGTCGGTATCTTTAAGGCGCCCTGTGTGGGAGAGAAACTCCCTCTGTAGGGAACTTTGTGATTTTAGCCTTTGCAGGCCATTTACATGCATAAAAAACACACGACTACAGGAACCCCGAAAAGCATAAAAGGGCCCCTCTCATCCTTACTGTACACTCTATCTTCCATGGTCTATATATGCACTCATATATGTCATCTTCAGAGTTTACCCTTACTGTAAAGACATGAACTTAATCTTGAATACATTTTTGTCTAAAATACTTCTTTCACCGTCATTTGTGGCAGCAAGATTTCATACAGAATTTGATTTATTTTTAAATAAATCACATCATTTGTGGTGCTGATAGTAGTGAACAATCTGCTTCAGTCAACAGAAAACTATCTGAAAAAACAGACTATTTTGAGCTGGTCTGCAACTGTTTTAATTGATAAAACCTTTTGGTTGTGAAGGTTTACTCTTGACCTCACCTTGGAAATAACAAGGACATTTCCTTCAACTTTGAGAAAATATTGAAAAGAGCCAATTGAGTTTATATTTAGAAGTAGTTTGAGTTTGTATTGCCTACACTCTGGATATACAATAGCCACACAATGGCAATAGTCAGTAAACAGACTCAATGTCGGTTCATTGACTGTTTTTTCTTTATTCCTTTTTCATGTCATAATTGCCAAACATATTATATCCTGTTCTTACATTTAAAAAAAAAAAAAAAGATATAATTGTATTTTACTATAGCTACGCTTTCAGACGTTAATATTTGTAGATAGCTATTACTAGAAGGTGCAAGTATAGATTTATCCTCATTAGAACATATTTCCCTTTTCAATGTTGAAACCACGACAAAGCACCACAGCACTGAATCAGGAGGAAGGATTTTTTTATTTTTGCACAAGTAGTCTGAAATTGACTCTTAAGTCCTTTTGATAAACACAACAATCAAACACAATGCATGTGCAGAACTCGGCATGATTTGTGCAGCCCCGAGCTAAACAATCCTCTCTTGGCTCTTTGACTTTGATAGAAAACCCTTTTGAAGTGACTGAAGAGCAGAATGCAGAAGTCACTGGAGATTGTAGTTAAGAGTGAGTGAACCACATCATGACTTTGGTGTGCTACTTTTTAAAAACCACCCAGGACACTGCCGGCTCCGTGCCAGAGGGGGGGCATGGAGAGGTGGTGCTGGTTGGGGATGGAGGGTTAGTTTGAAGCATTGATGGAAAGAGCAGCAAAGACAAAAATCAATATTTGCAGGGTGGATGAAAATTCCCTCAGCTAGCAAACCAGTTGTCTGGAGGAGTTTGGCTGCTTCTGTTCCCCGCTGTTTTTTACTCCGGGTGCCCTTTATCTCTTGCCAGAATCCCTCATTCGATGTGCTTCACTCTAGAGCTCTTTATCATACAGATTGAAAACCGAGGGAATCGCCGAGAAGTGAATCACATGTGATTGGGAATTCAGCGTCCACCACATGGTTGTGCACCTACTTCACTCTTTGAGCTATGACCTTTCCTATTGTACCTCATTAGCACCATTGTGCATGAGGGTATCGGTATGTGTGCGCCTGTAGCTTATTGATGCATTGGTGTCCGAGTCACTGCTGCTTTTACCAAGAGCTGATAAATGAAGGCCAGCTTCACCTCCCTCACCCAGGACCCCTTGCTGCCCCTGGCTAGTTTCTCTGCTGTGTATTGGTGTAGAGACCTAGAGACCAGTGTCGCTTGCGCTCTTTAACCTCACCTTCCAATTTGCCTTCAGTGTACGGTAGGCAGTATTGAGAATTTGTTGGATTTTGCCAAAAATACTGCATTAAGTAAGTATAACCTTCAGGAGTCCTTCGAAATAAGGCGTTTAATCGCACTCGAATGGAAACAATATACTTTCCCGAACAACGTAAACTTAATAAACTGTTTAACGGCACGTCCACACAGCGGCGTGCGTCGTCGCTTGCCAGCGGGCATGTCTGAAGCTAGACCAACAACCAATCACCTGAATCTCCCGCCCCGGACACACAAGCAGCGGTTTGATTGGCTAGAGCTTGTACTGGCATATGATTCGGGCCGTAAGAAAATAATCTGAAGTGTTTTCAACATGTCATTTCTGTTCAGTCCCAGCTAAAGAGTCCATGCAACACATCAGTCATGCTACTCTGCTCCATTGGCAATGAGGCAATCAGTCAATATGTCACAGTGAGCGTGTGTCATATGGTGGCAGTGATGGAGGGCATGGGTTTGGGCGAGTAGGGGTGCATTCTTGTTTTTGGCTGGATACATCTCTAATGGCAGCTCCCAGTTGCTTCTGCCAAAACACTTGGTCTCAACAACAAGCTGCTGAATGCATCCATGCAGGAGCCTCCTTATTGCACGAGTTGATAGCCCCCGGCAAAGAAAAGTTCTCCACATCTAAATTTCACATTGACAAGAACTCGGCTATGAGAGTAATTGTGGATTTGTTGCCATGCACTTTGAAACGGAGTGGGGAACAGAGGAGGAGAAGGGAAGGAAAGGCAAATTGAGAGCAGTGGAGTGTAACATATGATAGAACAATCAGATAACCACTGTAAAGCAACATTTACTTCTCAATGTAATTGCAATTTAGTAATGAATAATCAGTCACACAAAAATGTACTTCAAAATTGCATATTTTGATTGCATTACATTCTGCCTGACCATGTAAGTGCACTTCCAATCTACATTATGCTATTAGCAATTCTCATTATGCTATACTCTTCCATGCAATACTGTCTATGCAAGTAATCGTATAATACATTTAGTCCCATTCAGCCTGGATCATAATGGTTTGTTTGAAAACTGTTAGGTCTTTTTTGATATCTGTAAAATGTTCCTTAAATAATGCTTGTTCATTTGGAACAAAAACAAATCACGTTATAACAATCAAGATGAAGTTTTAAGGAAACAGCTGGGTGACTTTTATAAGGGATGTAAGGGTGGCTACTGTGGCCACAATTGTCAATTCAAATGAATAGCACATCTGATTTTCTTTACCTTAGATGCTCTTGAGTCAATTGCTTTAATGACGGTTAGGTTACCACAGGATGAAGAGATGGGTCTGGAAACAATACAACATTCTTAGTGAGGTATGGTGTTTACTTCCCCTTTCTTTTTGGTTCAAATATGTTAATGTTTCTGTGACAGGCTATAAGATAGCGTAACAGAAGACTACAAGAAGTCAATACTTAAAGTGGGCATCATTAATGTAAGTTACTGTTACGTGCTCCCCTCCCTGGTGTTCTCTCTCCGTATTGCAGGTGCACCTTATCTGCCCCTGGCTCCACCTCTGCCCAGGTGTTCCCAACTCCAGCTAATTACGGGGAATAAAAGGAAGGCTGGAGGAGAACCATTGCCTCTGACACTGCGACCCATTCTGCTGCCTGAAACTGCAGCAGTCAGTAAACTGTAGTTGGAGCTAGAGCTCCATTTGGTCATGTCTTTTTGTTTATTCTTTTTAGCCTGGAGGACCTGGTAGTCCAGTTTTCGCGGCTTCATTTATTCCTTTAGGTTATAAACCTGACTTTCAGTTAGGGGTGGAAGCTCTGGGTCCTACGGCCCATGGTGTGGCTGACTCAGGCTCCCTCCACCCTTTTGTTCTTTTTGGCCAGTCCTCCAGACCTTTTTCATTTTCGATTGGCTTGTTTAGAGACAGACCGCTCAATAAAAGCAAAAGGGTTAACTCTTCTGGTTGTTTCGTCTATTTCTATGTTGCGGGTCTCAGCGTGAGCCACTACAGCTGTGTAGAAGTTGTGGCCGTAACAGTTACATAACACTAAAGATCCCAATTTTGCCAACAGGAATTTAGATTAACAATGGGTAAAGAACTGGTCATACAAGACCAAGTAAGCTGTTAGAAGAAAAACATATGCATGGAATGGAGCGTGTGCATTTCTATATATTCATTAATCATAAACTGTATTTATCCGAAGAATATTTTGTAATTTCTTATTATCAAGAGAACGCACTATCAGTTTAAATTGTTTTTTATATTTTTGGGCTTATTTTGCCTTTATTGAATAGTACTAAAAAACACATTTTAAATTAGCCAAAATAAATAAACTTTAAAGAATGCAGGTTACTTTTCAGCGTTTACCATTTGACGAAACATATTATATATGAAGGATGAGTTATAATGCTTCTTTACGATATAGTGAAATATTTATATTTTGTATTAAGACAAATGCATATTTCCAAAATTGGAAAAAACATTACATTAACAGTAGTGGCCATCATGAAAGCTTCTGTCCCTACCATTTGATTATGTAATGATAACCTAGAAAAGATGATTCATATTTTACAAATGTAGCCTAATTCACGTGTGCAATCGCCCCACTCCTAATGTCAGTCGCTGATTGTAACGTCAGCATTGAGCAGGTGCAGTCCACTACAGTGAATCAGCGGACCTCTCGCCCTGTGTGTGAAACGTCACCTAATTCAGAGCACTCACCCTCTAACGCCTGCTATTTTCTCGCAGGCCCGTTGAACCCTCCTTCCTGCCTCCCTCCAGCTGGCATCTCCACCACACACCAGATGGCTCACATTGCCTGAAAAACGTTTTCCCTTTCAGTGAGAACGTGACCGATTCTTTACCAAGTGTTCACATCCTTTACCGCCAGTACGGAGGTGGCATGGTGGCTCAGTTGTTAGCACTGTCATTTGACTGAAACAAGGTTCAGTTGATGTTTTTGTGTGGACAGTTAAGTGTTGGCCAGATTTCCTCCCACTGTTAAAATACCTATAACTGATTTAACTTCATATCTGACTCTCCATGTTTGCCCTTTGAAGAGCTGCTGCCCTTCCTCTGGTTACTTGACTGCTACCCAAAGTTTATTTGCATACATTTCTTCCATGTATAGAAATAAGCAAGTACATAGAGCAAATGCAGGGAAATGAGACATTTGGAGTAAACTGGATATTTGTGATGCTACTAAAAATGGCAACTATCCCCAAACAACCCACAGAACCATTGGCAGTCAATGGTGTCTCTTTGGTGATATTTGCGAAGAACACTTATCATTGGTCCAGCAATGATTGACTAATCGAGGGATCTTTTTAACCAGCAATGACCATCATTGATTTCTTTATTTTGTTCTCTCTATTAATTCTAGACCTTACTGTATATCAACAGAAAATTGCAATCAACACAAAACGGTGAACGTCAATGGAATAAATGTCCAGCTTTTTTGCAATTTCATCGCATCCTAGTTTTAACAGTTACTTCATTTTCTTTACAAAGGAATCTGAACAAAGATTCATATCAGATCTATTTTAATGATAAAATCTATCCATGTTGCTCATTGTTCAACTCAATATTCAGAATGACTTTGCATTAAGCACCCACAGTCATGTAATAATTAAATGAGTAATTACTGCATCTATAATATGTAAGAAGTTGAACTTATTGGCATGGTATAAAAATAATTGAAACTTCTGTTCCACATTTTTACAAGCTATATTAAATCTTGTGTAGAAATCACAATAAGTAAATCGTTTAAACATGACTGACTTTTTTAGCTTTCAATTGTTGTGGCTGTTGGGCTCCAGGCAATATATCAAAAAGCAGAACACGTTAGTCTTTCGCCTCAAAGTACTATTAATACAGAAATTACAGGGCTTTTTTATAAAATTCTATTTTGAACATAAAATAAGACATAACTGAACCAAAACATCTAGTTTGCAGCCTAAAATAACATGGGACACACTATTGCAACAAAGCAGACTGTGGGACCACAGGTGTAAGACCTTTCATTGTACACAGGGACATGACACGGGCCAGGATGGGACACCTAATTATCTGACCTTTTTTTACAGTCAGACCAGAGGCTGAAACATAGACACTTTACTAGCAATGTGATGTCAAGGACCTAATCTATGTCGGGACCATGACCAGTAGAGTTCAAGCTATCGAGGCTTTTAATTACACATGCATGCAATGTGAACACAATTATATTTCCTGCTTATCGCCTCACATTTTAACTACGCAAGCTGTGGGGCATTTGGTTCCAAGTAGCCTACCAATTCTTTTTTAAATATGTGAGTTAAGGTTTCAGGAAAAAATACAAATATTTCGTAAAATGTTATAAATCTTCTGTGGCACAGTATAACAATAAGGTATGTATGTATACAAATAATAATATGTTTCATAATTTGTAGCTTGGAACTTAAACTCGTTTTTTGGGGAGATATACGAACATATTACTCCAGATGTTTTTTTCGGAATAACCATCCAAACCACAGCCAAAACTATTTGTAATGAGCAAAACTTAAGATCATCATGATTCTTTGTTATACAGTAATTAATGGCGCATTTCCACTACAGCGCGGAGCTCGCTTTAAGCGTGCAGTACTATTTCACAGTTTTCTGGCCCCATAAAATCGAGGTTCTTTCCGGGCCAACAACCAGGCTGAGTCGGGCTGAGTATGCTAAACTAGAAAGAGAATCACTGGCAAGGGGGCTACAACTACAACAAGATGAACATATTTGACCGTGATTTAATTGTAATACACGTTTCAAAATTATGCCGAAGTAACAACATACTGATACCGGTTAGTAAAAACCATGAGTTAATGCTTTGACAAGTCTGCAGACAGACGGCAGGCGAAAAACCCTTTTAAAATGCGTGTTAGCTTAACCGATCTACATTTAGACAACGCAGTATATGCTCCGACCGTCCACACTCACAACAACGGCCTATACAGACATAAATAAACCAGCGACTGTATTCGCCATGACACAGGCAGTCTGTGGTTTGTACTTGTTTAACTTTTGTCTAGTTTCTGAACAGATATGAGGAGCTGTGAGCTCTGAGCGCTAACAGCTAACGGCTGATGTTGGTTTTGTGTTTCGCATTGAAGATGACGTCACGGCTCCGCCTACACTGCGTTACTATAGATACTGTCCCAGTTCCTAAACTGTAATGGAAATGCGCCATAAAGTGAGCCAGTCCTAACAAGGCCTAACAAGGCCTAGCCATACCGAGCGAGGCAGTGTAGTGGAAATGCGCCATTAGTGTATCAGTGTTATTCTGCGATTGGAAGTAATATTTAGCAGTATTTTTCTGTTTTCACTTGAGGATGTGTCTAAGCTCATCCTCAAATGTGCCACTGATATGACCCACATGGGTGCAACCTTGACCAGTTGTGCTCAGCCGATAGTGCAACGCTCAGCCATTCGGGGTTTCCGTGGTGATCATCTGGCTCCTAGTGATAGGGCTGAGGTTATATGAGATTTTGCTTTTCTAAAAGAAATGACCGGGTCCTCTGAGAGAGCCATTATAGAATGTCAAGAATGTTTTTCTATCAGCGTTCACAACTCTCGAGTACCCTGGAGTAGATGGGGGGGAATTGAAGTGCCAAAGTTTTTCTTCCTTTTTCATCCTGTTTAAAAAGAAAAAACCTCCTGGACCTGATAAAACCACAAGGCAGAAAGCTGTCTGAAGGCTGTGCAAACACCCAGGGATAAAGTGAAACCCAAAGAAACTTTGAGATTGTAAAATAAGCCATGATACTTTACTTTGCATCACACCGCGGTCCATCCCGGTTTGCAATACCCATGAGGGATTGTGAGGAAGCATGGAAATGATATCCGCTCTCTCTGGTGTTCTGCAGATGTCACGCCTGTGGTCCAGAATTGCGATGCTTCATATGAAAATGGCAAATGTAGATTAAGGGTGTTGCCTCTTGTTACATCTGTTGTGTGTGCTGAAAGCTTGTGCACCTTGACAAAGTCATCATCAAGGTTACCACTTACTGTTGGGGAAATAATTTCCAAGGCCCATAACTTTGACCCAGTTTATCAGTTCATACTGTCCTGACTGAGCACAGGCACCTGTAGCCTTGGCTGCTGTGCTCTGTGTTTTGTCTCCCTGTTCCTGCCTGTTGGCGTCAGCTGATAGAGGTGTTATGATTCTATCTTGTTATGCACAATGTTGATTACTCTCTCTGAACTACACTGTAAAAAAAAAACTCGTAAAAAAAACGGTCAAAGTACTGGCAGCAGCGGCTGCCAAACAAAAACCCTTAAATTAAAGTAAAATACTTTAACTGAAATAAAGTGAATAAGCCATTAATTTACGGGAATTGTCCTTAAAGATTTTACAGGAAAACACTGTAATTTTACAGATTTATACTCTCTTTTTACAGTCAATAACCTTAAATAAAAGTACATCACTCATACTTCTACAGGCAAATACTCTAATTTTATAGATGTATCCTTTCTTTTTACAGTCAATAACATTTAATAAAAGTACAGCACTAATATTTTAACGTGCAAACACTGTAATTTTACAGATTTATCCTCTCTTTTTACAGTCAATAACATTTAATAAAAGTACAGCACTAAAACTTCTACGGGCAAAAAACCCGTAAAAAAACGGTCAAATGACTGGCAGCAGCGGCTGCCAAACAAAAAACATTAAATTAAAGTAAAAATACATTAACTGAAATAAAGTGCAAAAGCAATTAGTATACAGAAATTGTCCTTAAAGATTTTAGAGGAAACTTTCCTCTCTTTTCAAAATCCATTGTCTTAAAATGTTACATTAAAATACCTTAATAAAGTTCTGATGAGAAAAACAGTTTACATTTTTTTTATTAGATTTGTATGATCAAACACTAAAATAAATACAGAACCTAAAGTTAGAATACTGTTATCTTACAGCTTTTTTCTAACATTTTCCAATCAAACAGGTTCAACAAAATGACATCACAAAATGTTCTGTAGGAAACAATTACTCTGAAAACTTAAAATGAGTGCTGTCAAAATTATCGCGTTAACGGCGGTAATTAATTTTTTTAATTAATTGCGTTAAAATATTTAACGCATTTAACGCATGTGCAGAATGGCCCGCCCCATACGTGCCACCAGTGGCAGCGCCAGGGTATGGCTGGGGTAGGCTACACCCATACCAAGAAATGGCTTAGCCCCACCTTGAAAAATGATGTTAAAGTAAGCAAAATAAAGTCTGCCAACTCGCGGAGTAAATTGCACAGACAGCAGTTAGTAAGATTGATTTCAGTAGCCACGGTTTTGAAAACTTTTGTCACGTAGTGATCGTCTTCTCAATAGAACATCTTTGATAACGGCGTGGTGTTGTTGCAGGAAGTCCCGACGGAGAATACTTTTGCTGTAGTACAGGGGTGCACATAACTGGTACGCAGATTATGTGCGTAATCTGAAATGCGTACCGTCACTTGTGTCACAAAGCGCATTTGCTTACCGACGTACTTGTGAAGCTTTTCCAGAAGGCGGTTAGATCACCGGACGAGTCGGTCTCCGTGTGCACAGACAGGGCTGCTGTTAACGTCGGTCTGTACAACGGAATTGTGCCCAAACTACGCCAACCAGCTGCGGAGGGAGACTCCCCCCCCCCCCCCTTCACTGGAGAACTGCGCTAAAACAGCTGATCACAACGTTCACACTTTGTGGTCACGAAGTACTCCACTAGCCGCCCCTGTAGGATAATGAATATTGGCTGCAAAAAACTTGAGGCCCAATCATGTTTCCTTTGTCCATTCTGCGCTACTGTAGACGTGGCAGTGCAACCTAGAGGACAAACCGATCAGAATCAGAAACGGGTTTATTGCCAGGTAGGTTCACACGTACGAGGAATTTGACTAGGTGTCGTGCACCACGACACCTGGACACACGACATACAAATAAAAAAAATTAAAAAGTACACAGATAGCGAACTATATTAAGAACACTGTAATAAAAATATAGTAAGATAGAAATAAAATAAAGCAGTAACTTACATCGAAATAGAATGCAATAAATTATAGAATATAAAATATGTGCAGTAAGCAATATTTAAACATTGCATTATTTACCATCCTGTGATCTCCATTATGTAATGCATAGAGTCTGCGTTGTGGCTGAGGTAAAGTGTCAGTGGGGGGGGGGCCTTGTTGAGGTGGCGAGAGGTTCTGGTCCTGATGGAGAGAGGTTCTGGTCCTGATGGAGAGAGGTGTTGGTCCTGATGGAGAGAGGTTTTGGTCCTGATGGAGAGAGGTTTTGGTCCTGATGGAGAGAGGTTTTGGTCCTGATGGAGAGAGGTTCTGGTCCTGATGGAGAGAGGTTCTGGTCCTAATGGAGAGAGGTGTTGGTCCTGATGGAGAGAGGTGTTGGTCCTGATGGAGAGAGGTTCTGGTCCTGAGGGAGAGAGGTGTTGGTCCTGATGGAGCGCAGCCTCCAGCCAGAGTGTTGTGTTGAAGGCAGAGCTGAAGTCCACAAACAGGATCCTGGCGTAGGTTCCTGCTGTGTCCAGATGCTGGAGGAGGAAGTGAAGTGATAACTATTGGTAAACCATAATGATGGATGTTATTATCAGCAGCTGCCAATAGATCCCCTACATCTTGTATGATGGACCTTTGAAGCACAAGCACGCACTATTGTGGGAACAATCAAACGCACCCTCCCAGGCACTGCGTGTTAGCGAAGTACAACTGGGATTTCGAAGAGGAAGATATGCTTGGTCAATTCTTAATAAAAAATAAAAACCAACAAATTGAGCACTTGAGTTTTCATTAGCAGCGCCTAGCTACAGCTGCGGAGCTTTAGTAAATACCGCTAACAGTCTATTTCCTTAAAATGGTACATATCGCTGAATCTATATTTTTATCTTCAGGTGATGAAATCTGCATAATGTTCCTGTACAATAAGATTCGAGCATTTTGTAATACAGTGAGGAAATTCAAGACCAGTAAATATTGATTGATTAAACAACACTAAATAAAATGTTAGTGTTTTCTTCAAACTCAAGACTCTCTGCTGCGGCTGTACCTTAAAGACAAAACAATTGTCTGATGATCTTTGTTGAACAAGGTCTGATTGTCCTGTACATGTACAATGTGGGGTATTTTTAAATACTTTACTAAACCACATTCAATATTATGTTAGACACAAGTTAGTTATTACTCACATATCAAAGTATTTTCATCTGCAAGAATAGCTGGGTGCTGCCTGGAGAGACTGATGAGAGGGACACAGGCTGGCGTTAGCAGCTTTCCACACAAAACCATCACATCTTCTCTTCCATAGTCCTCACTGTCCACTGGTGCTCTGTCAAAAGAGTGAACATCACAGCTGTCACGTTAACCCTTTGTTACACAACATACAACCAACATGTGTCAAAAGTGACCCGAATTAGTTTTAATTGTAAATATCTTTGCAATAAATTACTTTAACCATTCAGGATCCCAGGTATTCCTCAATTAACATGTTTTGGATCAACACCAATTCTAAATTTGTATTTGTCCCTTTCTTACTTTTTGAATAAAAATCATGTTTGTATCACTACACTTCTAAGGCACAACATGGGTCAAACATTACCCGTATTCTTTTGCTATGTTATTTCATGCATGGCTGAGTGTTTCTTTACTATATATTTTCAAAAATAATTAATTTTAGCAGTGATTTGGACCAAGCATGTATGATGTAGTAATACAAAAAGTATTTTAGTTCACAGTGTGACATTAGCTAGTCATGTTAGCGTGTAATATATAGAGCAGAGCTAACTAGCAAATTAGCCGAACGTTAGCGGTTAGCTGTTTATGCTATGCTAGCTGTTGGCTACTGAACATTAACAAACTAGATTCCGCTGTAAGAAAGCTGTGAAACTTTACATTAAACTTGGCGACAACACTGTGATACCCCACTGCATGTTTATGTGTAATTCTCCCGTGTTGGAGACGAGACTGCAATAAACTGTAAACTAACGTTAGCAGCCGCATGTTAAGCCGGGTTTCCCGGGCGCAACATCTTGCAAGAAACAGCATCTCAGGGATTCTTAACATTTAACAACCTATTAATTATGCATACCAACTTAACGGGAAGAAACTCAGCTAACTAGAAGAAGAAACGTAACCTTAAATAAAAAATAAAACATTCACAAACTAAGTAAGGATTATCTAAATACATGTTTAACTCCATTACAGTTGCAGGACTCACCAGATCTCAAGTCTTCTGTTCTTTGTTGACGTCCCGATGCTCATATTTAACGTGTAGATGTAAAACGATCCCGATATGAATCCATAAACTCCTGTAACAGACACACAGATAGCTGTAGCTCCAGCAGGAGGAGACCCGCTCAAACTGACTTGGATGTTTCAAATGTGAACGACAGGCGCGGACAGTTCTCATTGGCAGGTTTCTTCGATGATGTTTATATTAACCAATCAGGAGTGTTGTGGACTCATTCCAAACATGCCTGACTTGTCTGCCGTGTTTTGGCTGAATTCTATTTCAAGTGCCGTAGCTCTGGCTGTCGGCCAGAATCCGAAAACCATACATTATACTGTAAAACTAAGGTTTATTACTGTAAATTGACCAATGGAAAAAAAACACAGCAACAGAACACATAAATAAAACAAGGATAACTGTGACTTATTGTTGAGTAAATAACAGTGTGTGTTTTAAACCTTGGTCCTCCCTGCAGAGATTTCTCCACTTTCTATGATTTTTTTTTTTAATGATATTGTCAACTGTAGATGTTTACAATATAGTAAGTTAGGAATTTCATGAAAACATCTTTATTTACTTTTGTTTCAACATTGGATATTTTGTGTTTTTGTTGGATTCAATCGAATATTGAGAAAATGATTTATGTAAAAATGTTTTACTTACATTTTACGTTTTTTTTATTTTACGCTTTTCTTACAGTTTTATGTTTACCTTAAAATTACAAAGAACATCTTAAAGTCTTATAATAGTAATACACTTTTATATTACGAGTTACATATTTAATTACAGATAAAAACATTTTTATTTTACGTACATCTGCATGTATTTTCTGAAAGTGCAAAAATACTGTAAATATTATATAGTAAATTTACAGTAAAAAAAAGACGAAATAAACGTTATTTGTTGTTATTGTCAAAATACTTCAAATAATGTTTTGGGTTGTTAATTTATAGTTAATATCTGTCATTTTACAGGATTTTGCAAGTTATTTAAAAAAACATGATAATTACTATACAAATTTACAGTTATTTCCTGTAAAATTACGATCTTTTTTTACAGTGTAGTTAAAAGGTATATCGAGAGAGAGGCTCTTCAGAATTGACGTGGCAACTCAACCGTGCAGTCAGATCCATGACTGTTGGACTTGTTTTGTGAATTCTCCGGCTGAAGGTCCTAAATAAACCATCAGTGTTTGACATCAAAGCTCCAGCTCTCCCCGTGTCTCCTTCCTGAGTCGGTGACTCCCACTGCATTGCTGCTACACAGAAGTTTCCCCCACACTTACTAATTGGTCTTTTGAGTTTCTGCCAGTTTACACATTGGTATTTTAAATGCAAATATTTCATCAATACCCAACAAGACACTTCAGTTTATGCGAGACAGGACATACAAGAAGAGATAGGATGTGGAAGTGGTCACCATAATCTTGAAGCTCAATCTGCACATCTAGCCAACACCTTAACAACTAATGAGAATACCACCTATGAGCCACTTTGCTTATCACTGACCCTCCTCAATAAAGCTTATTTGGAGCAAATCCCAGTAGCCCGTTTCCAAAATCTTGTGCAAAGTCTTCCAAGAAGTATTGGTTGTATTTCTAGCAGCATACTATGTAATGGCCAAGGTTTGGAAATACACTGTTTCCTTAATCACAGTCTATTGTTCTTGTTTCTATTAAATCTTTGTTTGCATATCTACATAATTGAAGTCGTGCTGTGCAGTGGCTGTTTGTATTGTGTTTCAGTCCAAACATCAATTTAATAACCACACTTCGACATATACATTAAGTCATTGCCAGGTTATTAGGTATACTACAATCTCAAATTATGTCTATAACAGTCCTGAAAAAATCCTACATTCATGAAGGTTATCACGTTGACTGTTGTATAAACTATTTTATATTGAACTTTAAGAAACCACATTTTGGCGATGCTGCTAAACCAAATTCCATCGCACTGTGAGGCACATCTGTTAGGATCACTATCCATAGTTTGAAATGCAGTGAAATGCAACATGGTCAACAGTGTGATAACATTATTTAAAAATAGGCGCAATCTTAGAAACTATAGATTCAGCCTTAAGCGTTTTGAATGACAAACCTTTTCCCTAATGATGTGCTGTTTTGCATGTGGTGTGCCATACATTGCCCGTATCAGCTAATGTTCCCCATAACGGTAAGCAGAAGGAGACAGGTGGCCAGCGACCTGTGAGAGCAGGTCCCTCCGGATGCGGGCTGATGATGGTGAAAACATGTTCTGGCATTGTATTAATCCAATTCCATGGCAGTAACGTGGAAAATCCAGCAGCTGTCTGAGCTTTATATAGAAGAGCCTAGGGGATGAGGAACCTGCAGTGATTCAAATGGCACAAAGGCACTGGGCCTGAAATACAGCACTTCCCCTGGTGTATAGATTTCCCCGGCTGCTTTTTGCCTTTCTCTTCCCCTTTCAGCATCACTCTGCTTAATTTTACATTCCCTTCAACTTCCTCATTTACTGTCTCTTATACTCTGATGGCCTTTCTGCCTACTTCCCTGCCTGCAGTTCCTGTCTTTCATCTTGCCCTTACTCCCCAATTGCTCGGTCAGTTAGATCCAAAATCAATCCCTTTTTTCTCCTCATTCACTCACGTTCTCACCTTGTCCTTCTCGCATGGCTTTGCTCTCAACAGGGACTCTGGAGACTTTTGAGAGGTGCTGCATTACTCACAAGGGAGTGAAGCAGCAGCTACAAGAATATTGATGGGTACAGTTTTTGTCTAGGCTGTAAAATGTCTACATTGTTTAATAAGGCTGTTGATCAGTACCAGTGACCTTATAATTTCTTTACAAGGCGCTGAGATTTGAAGATTGACTTTCTTGCCAGGACACGCACACACCCACACACCCACACCTACACCCACGCACACACAGTTTTCCAGTCACTTAACAAATGGGGTGCAGTGACCAGTGCCACAAGATATTAAGGCTAATGAGCCCCATTCTCTCTGCCAAGAAAGCAACAGTGACCATAATTGCAGTATTTTGCATCACAATACTGCATTCAGCCTCTTCACAAAGCAACTGGAGCTGGATATCGAAACGGCAGCGATGGTAAAAACAGGGTTAATCAACCGTTTTCTATAAGGGGTTTTGGTAACCTCATGGTGATTTGTCCAATAATTACAATATGGAGAAGAGAATGTGAAGGCATGAAGCATATGAGATCCACCTGAACTATATTGATTACTCACAGTGCATTTTATGGAGCAATATTTTTATCTTTATCAGTCTTGGTCAAGTAAGAGCAAAGAAGTCAATACAACACTGATTACTGAAATGGTTCAACATTTCTATATAAATTGAGGATTTCAATAGAAACATCATTTTTTCTTCAATTTTATTTTTATTTGATCTGAGTTTGGATCTATCATCTGTGAAGTTTTTGGTTTTACATGGCTCTCCGGTTGGGTGGTCTTCGAATGAACAGAAAATGTTACTTAAGTATTTGCTTGCCCATTTTGCACTCAAATTTCTTGACATGTTGGAGTTTTTTTTCTTTCTGAGTGCTTTGGGGCCAAACATGGAGGACTTTGGGGAAAGGCTATTTTTTAATGCACAGTATTTTTGTTGTAATTTAATTGTTGTCCACTGGGGCAAGTCAGCTTGATGTGTTGTCATGCTGTTTCCACACCATGTCACTTCTACATTGCTCCAATTTTATTTAGCAGTTTCTAGCAGTCTTCTAGGGTAAAACAATTGTTTAAAATAAATGTTTCACTCAATTGTCAGCAGTGTTAAGAGTATTTTTACCTATACATGGTGGGCCTTGCACTGGGTTACATTTTGACGGTCATCAATTCATTATGCCGGGCCACTTTAAGCTTAAAACATTGGAGTATTCTCCCTCCTCATTATGTCCCTTCCTTCTCCTCTGCTAACAGTGGTGACCTTTAATCTCTGCCGTACCAATAATTGCAGTGCCTGAGGTACTGTGCTTTAACGGGCGGAGAGCAAGGGAAAGAAAAGAAAGATAGAATGAGCAAGGGAGACAAAATATAGCTGTTACCCTACCCTGAACAGACCACTGATGCCGGCCCAACCCCCCTCCTCTCTTTTCCCCCTCGCTCCTCTCCCCTCATCTTTTCTCATTTCGATTGAAGGCTAATGTTCAGGTGTCACATGCCTCTGCCTCGTGAGCCCCGTGTGAGCTCCGAATTTGCCCAGTAGCGGCCGTGACTTCTCATTTGGAGTTGAAACTAAAAGGGTACGCACACAAAACAAATGAGAAAAAGGTTAATGTATTCCAAACACCTTATCTACATTGAAAGACGACATGCCATCTTGTCGACACGGCTCCTATAAGACTGAACTCGAACAAGCAGACAACACACCGGCTCCCCTCGCTTACTTAATTTATCCACTCGGAGAGAACTAATGCAATGACTGTTTTCCCCTGCCAGTGGACCTTAGTGAGCCTATTAAAATCCCATCATTACTTGCCTTTTTCTACAATGTGCCCCTCATTAAAAGCCCATGGCGGCATTAAATGAACAGTCCTGAAGACAATGCTGAGAACTCATGGATTTGATGCGACTTGATTATAATATCTTAAATGACCTCCTAAACATCACGACCAGTAATATCAACACACACTGAAGGGATTCATCAGGACTATCATACTTTAGTTTTCATAGTGGCTTGAGGAAAATCATGCATTAAAGCCTTCGAAACAATTGCTGTCGTGATGGAGGAAAAGAGGACCACATCTTGAAGGGAATGATTACTCACTCCAGCATGTGTGGGTGCTCACAGAACACGCTGCAAGCGCAAATCTGTGGAATACAAGGGTCTTTTCGCACAGCAGTTGGTTGCCATGTGGGCACATGCTTTTAATGGCATTGACCTGTGAGATAGAAGAGCACAGGTTTCTTTAAATGTTGCACAATGGGGAAGATGGAGAGTTATAACTTCGACCATGAACTCAGAAACACATTTCACAACTGAAAGAAGCTGTTTTTGAGATGGGGTTCATTTTATCCTCTTTATCTCAGTCAATCGTATGCGAATCATCAAGGTTTCCTTAAACTTTAAAAATGAAGTTCCAATGTGAGGCTCAAAAGAATAAAGGCGTAGGTAGCAAAACTTCTAGCATTTTTAATCTCTGCCAATTTAAAATCCTCCTGGCGAATGATTGTGAGTGCCTTTAAAGAAGATATACGAGCCTGCATACTTACCACCCACTCAGCGTCTTCATGGAACAGAAACTTTGATTGTGATGATAGCTTTTTTACCAATGCGTTGTCATGATCTGCATTTTAAATGGTACTAATCAAATGCTATCCATCAGTCTATCTGACCTTCCCAGTCGTGCAATGCACTCCTTGTTTGTTTAGCAGCTTTTGAATGCTCAAGTTATGATGTGGTTTAAAGATTTATATTTAAAATATGAAGACATCAAGCATGAAATTGATGGAAATACTATCTTTTCATCAGAGCATCAACCCTCTGCCACTTTAACACATTGACAAACTGTCTTTTAAACACTGTGCAGTATTCCTTTTTTCTCTCTCAGTGAAGATGCAGACATGGCAGTGGAGGACAGGTTCCTTATTAGGGGTATAGACACGTCAACGTAAGCTGAACCTGACCACTTATTGACAGTTGCAGTGTTTCCACATCTGTGTTATCTCCTTCCTGTCTTTCCAACAGAGCCACAGGAAGGAGATGATCATTGGCATGCTAGAGGTAATGGCAGTTGAAAAATACATTTGACTATTGCACTTCCAATATACATGCACACAAGGATATAAGAATGCACAATTTGTTTTGGTCATTTTTTATTTTACTTACAATAATGCCAACATATGAACAGGTGTGATAACAAAAGCCATAATAATTCCTCCTATCCAAGGGTTTCAAAATATGTGGCAAATGGGGATGAAATAACATGGACGGCAAATATCACCTGCGCACTAAAATCACAATGACAAATAAACCACTGACTCTTCACCTTGACGGGCTGGAGTGCTCACCCACTAAACAAAGAAATTGGTTATTGAATAAACAAAAGAAGAACGCTAAAATGACCACAGTCCAGGACATATATGCTTTTAGCAGGGGCTGTTTGGATTCTGTCCAACACAATCTTCTCAGGTAAAATTGAATGACATTTGTTGACCCTAGGGGGGATTGAAAGGTCAGGAGGTGGTTTATGTGCAAGAGGGAGCAATTACATTTCCAGCTGTGTCAAGTATACCATACTGAGAATCATTGGGAGAATAGGAATAAGGGATCATTGTGGATCAGCACCTTTTTGTTACATTTCAAAGTAAATGCTCTTTTAAATGGGCTATGACCCAAGAAGTTGGATGTATGGAGGTTAAGATATTGCCCTTGCACTAACATCGATATCATTATTATACACTTCATCTCACATGTAGCTTTTAGAATTATTAGCGTTAAGCATTTAAGCTAGCAAAGGATATCTTCTGAATAACTATAGATCATAGTAATCACGCCATATAAATCTCCTCTCAATAAGTTATTCTTTCAGGTTATCATTACTGTTTGTACAATGGCCAATTATCTGTGGATCAATTTAGTTAGGCTGGATTAAAGGTGGGTTAGGTAATTTTGGAGAAACCAGCTCGAGTGCGCTAGAATTTGAAAATACACAGCCGGAAAAAATATGCCACTTCCTTACAGAGCCCCTCCTCCAACACACACGAACGCGCACATGACCAATGAGGGCACGAGATAAGTTTGTGCACAGACGGAAGGCTGACAGGCAGGTAGGCCATCCAGTTACTTTAGCCGGGCCGGCTCAGATGACTGGTCGTGCTTTTTACAGCGCCACGGCTTCCACAGATGACATTTTTTTAATGCATTTTTTTTTTGTCAAAGCACTTAAGATATTCACTGCTATCGGGATGTTAAGAGCATTCCATGGAATATAACAAAAAGTGTATCTCGAGCCGGTTTCTCAAACTTACCTACCCCACCTTTAAGTGATTTATATAAAAAGTGCATGATAATGAAGTTATTATTAGTTTTAAACAGGAAATCTGATTATTATTAGCATGAAACGGGCTAAAGAGTTAAACAAGAAGATCACTTACTGCATAGAAATGATCCTGAATTAGAGAAAAGGAAAATGTTAATAATGCCGGTATCAGAAACTGCCTCTGGAAAAAGACTCATTGACATACGTATTATATGGAAATGTAATGGCAGAAATAAAGCCTATATGGAATGGAGATCATATGTATTATATGATCTCCATTCCATATAGGCTTTATTTCTGCCATTCACAAAACCTCTGGATTCCCTCTCCAGTGGCCCTCGGGTCAAAGGAATGACTGTGATAGCAACGCAGGCGCCGGAGGGAGAGGAAGCAGAAGCGAGGTTGCAGTGCAGGCCTGCTTGCTAGGCTAAGGAAGCGGCCGCACCGACCACCACTACCAAGCCTCTTCCTCGCAAATGCCAGGTCCATCGTCCACAAAATTGACGAATTGGAGGTACTACTAGCTGCTAACACTAACGTACGCGACTGTTGTGTGGTGATCATCACAGAATCCTGGCTACACCCGCGGATTCCGGACGCTGCAGTGCAGCTACCAGGCCGCTCTACCCACCGCTATGACAGGAACAGCGCTTCCGGTAAGAGCCGAGGGGGTGGTCTGTGTGTTTACATCCACAACGACTGGTGCATGGACAGCAGGGTTACACATACACATTGCTCTCCCGACCTGGAAGTAATGTCTATCATGTGCAGACCCTTTTACCTGCCCAGAGAGCTGACGGTGGTGATAATTAACACTGTTTATATCCCACCTGATGCTAACGCCAGCATTGCACTTGACCACCTCCAGAGCTTAATAAATAAACAACAGAGGTCCCATCCGGACCGAGTTCATATTGTTGCTGGATACTTCAATCATGCATGTCTAAAAAATGTGCTTCCCAAATTTGTACAATATGTACGATGTACCACCAGAGGAAAGAACATACTGGACCGGGTGTATTCTAACCTGAAGCATGCTTACAGAGCGGTCCCACTCCCCCATTTAGGACTATCTGACCACCTCTCACTGCTTCTCATCTCAGCTTACACCCCCCTCAGAAGTAACACCAAGCCGGTGGTCAAATATATTAGAACCTGGCCCGAGGGGGCACTCTCACAACTGCAAGACTGCTTCGAACACATAGCATGGGACATATTTGAACAGACAGACTTGGAGGAACACACAGAGGCTGTCTTATCCTACATCAAGTTCTGCACAGACACTAACTGTGGAAAAACGCATTTGGGTCTACCCAAACCAAAAACCATGGATGACAAGAGCGGTGCGGTCTCTCCTGAGTTCCCGTGACACAGCCTTCACGTTGGGGGACGCAGCCCAGTACAGCTTGGCAAGGGCGAATCTGAGGAGAGGCATCAAGGCTGCAAAGGAGGACTACAAGGGAAAAGTGGAGGAGAATCTCGCTCATAACAACACACGGTGCGTTTGGCAGGGCCTTCAACAGCTAACCAACTATAAGGGCAAAACATCTGGCACTACTAGAGCTGACGCCCACCTTGCAGAGGAACTAAACCACTTCTTTGCCCGCTTTGAGGCTAGCAGACCCCCCACTTTTCTATTCTGAGCCCTCTACTCTTTACTCTCTACACACACACAATTGCTCTCCCATTCACCCCTCCAACTCCATTATCAAATTTGCAGATGACACCACTGTGGTCGGCCAAATATATAAGGGAGACGACGAGTTGGCATACAGAGACGAGATCCTGAAGCTGTCTGTGTGGTGTTCAGTAAACAATCTGTATCTGAACACAAGCAAAACAAAATGAAATCATCATAGACTTCAGAAAGCACCGTCCAGAACCCGCCCCCCTTCACCTCAATGGAGGGAGAGTGGAGAGGGTCTCCACCTTTTAAGTTCCTGGGGGTTCACATCTCGGAGAGCCTCAGCTGGACGGCACACACCACTGCAGCAGTTAAGAAGGCCCAGCAGTGACTACACTTCCTGAGGGTGCTTCGGAGAAACCGACTGAACAAGAAGCTGCTGGTGTCCTTCTACCGGGCGACCATCGAGAGCGTGCTGTCATACTCCATCTCGGGGTGGTATGCAGGATGTTCAGCTGCGGACAAGAAAGCCCTGCAGAGAGTGATGAGGATGGCAGAGAAAACCATCGGCTGCCCCCTGCTCTCTCTGGAACACATCTCCACCTCCAGCTGCTGCAGCAGAGCTAACAAAATCATAAAGGACAGCTCTCACCCAGGTCACAGACTGTTCTCTCTCCTGCCTTCTGGGAGAAGATACAGGAGCTTCAAGTCACGGACAAACGGACTCAAAAACTGTTTCTACCCCTGGGCCGTCAGGCTGCTCAACCACCACACATAATGCAATAACTGTAACCATTCTCACACATACACACACTTTTAATGCACTTTATATACTATTTTTATATCAATATTTGTAACTATTTATTCCCCCGTATGATTGTATGTTGTCTGTCCTATTGCCGTGTTTTTTAGTGTTATGTATGTGTTTGTATTTTTTGCACACCGGGACAGCACTCTGAATCTCGTTATACTCTGTGTATAATGACAATAAAAGGCTTTAACTTAACTTAACTGATGAGTTAGTATGGAAACGTGACATGAAATGTAATTCTTCTTTGCACTGCAGCCACCTCCCTAGACACACACACACACACACACACACACACACACACACACACACACACACACACACACACACACACACACACACACACACACACACACACACACATACAGTACACACACAGATCTCTCTGACCTATATCAATATTAAAAATAAATCCCTCTTTGACATGTGTGTGCATGGACACACAGACACATTCTGACATATATCAAAATAGATACACTCAGCCAAGCACACACACATGCATGCACATACACCGAGCAGATTAATCCCGGATAAAACATCCAGCTTTTTGTCAGCTAAGTCAACAGTGGTAGCAAAAGGGCACAGACACACACAAAAACACAGCACACACACTACCGCTCTACTAAAGTAAAGTCTTCTTCTGACAGAGTGCTTCCAATGAAAGGGAATTAATTAGCAGTCCTCGTCTCTTCACACGACGACACAAGCAGGTTGGAGAGAGACATGTTGAAGGTGAAGATGGTGTCTGGAGACGGGAGCCAGCTGGCAGAGCCATGATCGTGTGGAATATGTGCTGAGCAAAGAAATGAAACAAACTCCTATACAAGTCTAAAACATACAGGGTTATATGGCTGTCTTGTGATATCATGCACCTACATGATTTATCCCACTATGTTCCGAATAGTGTAGCATAGGGTTGCACTGCATTTGGACTGATATTGAAATATGATTAACAATACTGCAGGGATCGATAATTTTTTGCATTGTCATTATCTTTCAAAAGTATATATATACAGTTGCAAGAAAAAGTGAAATGTGAACCCTTTGGATTCTCCACACATAGCGTTGTGTGTTCCTTCCAAACAACTCAACTTTGGTTTCATCTGTCCACAGAATATTTTGCCAGTAGTGCTGTGGAACATCCAGGTGCTCTTTTGCAAACTTCAAACGTGCAGCAATGTTTTTTCTGGACAGCAGTGGCTTCCTCCGTGGTGTCCTCCCATGAACTCCTTTCTTGTTCAGTGTTTTACGTATCGTAGATTCGTCAACAGAGATGTTGGCATGTGCCAGAGATTTCTTTAAGTCTCTAGCTGACACTCTAGGATTCTTCTTCACCTCATTGAGCATTCTGCGCTGTGCTCTTGCAGTCATCTTTACAGGACGGCCACTCCTAGGGAGAGTAGCAACAGTGCTGAGCTTTCTCCATTCATAGACAATTTGTCTTACCGTGGACTGATGAACATCAAGGCTTTTAGTGATACCTTTGTAACCCTTTCCAGCTTTATGCAAGTCAACAATTCTTAATCGTAGGTCTTCTGAGAGCTCTTTTGTGCGAGGCATGGTTCACATCTGGCAATGCTTCTTAAGAATAGCTAATTCAAAACTGGTGTGTATTTTTTATAGGGCAGGGCAGCTTTAACCAACACCTCCAATCTCGTCTCATTGATTGGACTCCAGGTTGGCTGACTCCTGACTCCAATTAGCTCTTGAAGAAGTCTTTAGCCTCGGGGTTCACATACTTTTTCCACCCTGCACTGTGAATGTTTACATGGTGTGTTCAATAAAAACATGAAAACATATAATTGTTTGTGTGGTATTAGTTTAAGCAGACTGTGTTTGTCTATTGTTGTGACTTAGATGAAGATCAGAACACATTTTATGACCAATTTATGCAGAAATCCAGGTAATTCCAAAGGGTTCACATACTTTTTCTTGCAACTGTATGATGGTAATTGTGTTTTTTCCCCCACACACATTCACGTTTATCAGAAAACTTTTGGATTCATGATATTTTAGTACATGCATGTTAAAGTTGCTTTTGCCAAGAAAGTCCTTTTTACTCCCAGTCAATATCAAAGAGTATAAAAGATGACTATGAATACAATTCATACAATGATAGGTTAAGCTAATCCATTAACTGAATAGGTCATATTATGCATTTCAGTTCAGGACTTCAGTTGCATGTCTCGGCAAATATGGCATTGACCTGTTGAGGCTTTTCTGCCAATAGTCATTTTTAGACTAATCCTCTTTGACCACTATCAGGTTGACATTTTCGGTTTAAAGGAAAATGTTTTGACAACTTATAAAGGGATTACAATGACATTTGGTTCATCCAGGGAAATCAGTGGTGCCTGGAGAATCAACCAATGACTTTAGTGAACTTCTGCCTTTTTTATAATCTGGTAAATGTCATTTTTGAATGAATTAGCAACAAAAATAAATTCATTGCAAACACAATAAGTGACTGACTTTTCTTCTATTAGCACAATTAGATTAAACATTTTGGTTTTGAGTGAGTTTTGCCCTGGTACAGACATTCATAGTATTTGCATTGAGTGCACATTTGCAATTGTCAATAGCCTACATGCTCCAAATACAGCCTTATGGAGCCACTTCAGTCGTTTTTAGTTCATGACCTCAAGAAACATCAATCAACATCATTGGGAGGCGTGTGGTGCAGTGGGTTGAGCGTTGGTGATCAGATCAGGGGGTCACAGGTTCAAACCCCACTGCAGTCAGCATGTCGTTGTGTCCCTGAGACACTTCACCCCAAATTGCTCCTGTGGGGATTGCCCACAGTATTGAGTATGTAAGTCGCTTTGGATAAAAGCGTCTAACAAGTTTTAAACTGTGGGTTTTCTCTGGAAGTTTTTCCTTGTACGATGTGAGGGTCTAAGGACAGAGGGTCTAAGGACAGAGGGTGTCATATTGTCATACTAATATTCTGTACAAACTGTGAAGTCCACTGAGACAAATGTAACATTTGTGATATTGGGCTATATAAATAAACATTGATTGATTGACAAGTGACATGTAATGTAATGTAATCAAGAAGATCTTTTAAATGACATAGCTGTGGCATCAACATTCTCACGAGTGGTGAACAGCATTACATTTGACACCTTCTCATCTTCTTTCAGTGATTCAGATAACTTTTTTGATACGGTCCTTTAAATCTAGATATTTTCTTCACAATAACACATCCCCATCTTATTAAATGTGTGTAGTGCACATGATATACACACACACACACACACACACACACACACACACACACACGTAAATGATGTTATTTTCCTCGTCATCCAGACAGTCTGTGCATGCTGCTTCATGAATATACTAACTGATGCAAGAACAGCCTCTTCCATAATTACACATTTTCTATTGAAAATGCAAAAGTTCTGTCTCTGTTGAGCAGCTGGGGTGAGAAAGTTGTTGACGCGGGGGAAACACTTGCCCTTCAAACCCGGCAAGCCTCTTAGATGACAGCATGTCAATGTGCATTTTTGGCGGACTGAATTGTAGCTATCAAAGCTGTTTTTCAAGGATTTGCTTCTCGCAGATATGTCTGTCTTTACTGACACTGATGCACTTTACTATTGAGTGTCATTTGTGGCTTTTTTTTCTTGACTAAATCACTATTTGTTGAGAGGCAGACAGCGAAAAACAAGCCATTTGCATACCTTCAGCCCCTAAACACACACACCACCTACTTGTGGCTTTTCTAAACTGCATAATGATGGTAGAAGGACAATAGGTGCATGTATTGAAGACTGTCTTCGGACTGACAAATATAGCAATACATATAATAATATTGATGTTTTTATCAAAAGAGGCACTAATAACATTGTGACACTTGAAATTCCAAAAATGTGTGAAGCATATTTTTTTCCTTAGAAACAAATGCTTTTCAAAATAGCAACAAATAATAAGCATACGTTTGAACCCAGAGACATGCCTGTGTAATATGCTGGCCATTATATGCCAATGTTCTCAATGCTGTGTGTTTTATCCCATTCTGCAAGTATAGATTTTTCATCAATGATAAATAAAAGTGAAGTTCACCCCAGCCCCTTCATAGGATTTACTATTGTAAATAGTAAAGTATTGTAAAGCACTTTGAATTGCCTTGTGTTGAAAGCTGCTATATAAATAAACTTGCCTTGCCTTACTATGGTTATGATAGACTCAATGTTATTGACTAACACATTTATGGACTTAATACATAGATTAAAAAATCTCCAAGGCAAGGCGTCTTTAGCTACTCACAGTATGCAATTAGTAGAACATAACAATGCCATGTGGCGTGTAATTAGAAACGCGGATCAACCTCTCCCCACTCATTACAGCGCCCTAACCTAAATGGTACCAAAAAAGTAATTTAAGCCCAAAAAAGGCAGCAATTACATCAGTAAAGCTGTGTCATTTCTAAAAGCCGTCTGACCTCAGGGCGCCCTGACCAATGGAACTGCTAATAAAGTCAACTTGTGAAAATAAAAAGCAAACGCCTGCCATTTCCCTGGCTTCTAATATGTTTACATCGAGAGGCGTTTGTCCAATAAAGCCGTTTTTAATTGCGCCTTCTTTTATTGTTTGCTCTCAATCCACTTTGCCTAATCCTAAAGAACCTTGGTCATATTTCCATAGACAAAATGCAGCTGCTGCTATAAGCTTGTTCTCACATTAACCTCTAACGCCCCAGTCCTCATGTCTCCAGCTAGTGTTCACAAAGCTTTTGCTCAATTTACGAGTAGATTTACATTATAGTAAATGGTGTTTGTACCTTGTTGAACTTTCACAGTCTGGCGAATGCGAAAGAGGATATAGCCGCACAAATCCAATCCTACACACACAGACCATTACCCCTCAGAACCTCATATAGTATCAAGTGTATACTGCTCTCGGTAACATCATGACACGGTGATGATGAATGCTGGCAGTAGTGTCACAGTAAGTGTTACTCTCATCTTCTGTGCTGGACGTGTACCATAAAGTTAGCTGCCACTACCCAATGGTGGAAAGTAACCAAGTACTGGTCTATTATGACATATTTGTACTTCACTTTAGTATTTTTGATTAAATGCTATCTTATATTTCTACTCCGCTACATTTCAGAGGCCACTATCATACTTTTTTACTAAGTACAGTAAGAGTATAAAAGAGGAATTGATATAGAATTTGTGCAATTTTAATCCATAATATATGACTAGGTAGAATGTGATCGGAATTCTAAAATCAGTATGTTGGCAAATATCTCCGTCACAGTATTTTAGATTTTTACATTTGGTCTCTCACATAAATCAGCCTGAAGTTTACAGTTATTTTGCAATTTCGTACCTTACCTGCAGTAAGTCATTTTTTGCATTACCTTCAGCTGCTTCTCTAAAACAAAAATGTATTCATGCGCCTACAGGCTTTTCACTGTGTAGCAGCTGTTTTCAGATACATTACATTACATGTTACTTGTTAGACGCTTTTATCCAAAGCGACTTACATACTCAATACTGTGGGCAATCCCCACAGGAGCAATTTGGGGTGAAGTGTCTCAGGGACACAACGACATGCTGACAGCAGTGGGGTTTGAACCTGTGACCCCCTGATCCCAACACCAAGGCTCTATCCACTGCACCACACGCCTCCCCTACATGTCACAACAGCACAAACTAGCAGGGGCATACAGTTATATTTGTGTTGACTGCTTGCTGGTCATAATCTCGCCTTGTTGTTTTCATGGACCGCTTGTTGACCCAGCCTTTCAGAAAATAAAACTAGTCTGTCTGACATAACACTTGATAAGGGAAATTCAAGACAAGGTAGAGGAGGAAAATCATGAGGGTGTCAGAAGGTCTATTCTCCTCTTTCATAAAAGATAATGGGGAAGCGTCAAAGTTTTCCAAAAATGTATTCATCCGCACAGAAAAGAGCTCAGTGACTGACGCAATTAAACATCTGCAAAAAAAACGCAATGCTCGTTGAGACTTATTACTGTATGTGTTGCTTAACCACCCATGGCGTGGTTTTACAGACAGATTTAAACTAGCCTTAAAGGCAAACGTGATGTTTTTAAATTTGTGAATAGATGAGTGCAGTGCAGAGCAGGGATCAGTTCATGTCCATCGAATTGGCTCCTTAATTGAATAGCCCGGTGCCCCCCCATTGCCTCACACACAGCTCTATCAGTCATAATTAACTATGTCCCTGACAGGGCCTCTGAGATTAAATAGTCTAGGGATTTCACCCTCACCTTCGGCAAAGGGCACTTCTCAGACATTGGAGATGGAGACAAAAGTCTTCTGTCCGATCCTTCCGGTTGCAGCAGCCTCGAGGATTAGGCGGCTAATGTTAATAGGGTAAATGGTATCCTGCAGAGCTGCCAGGAGCAGAGCCTCCCTGCTCTTACCCTGAGAAAACTTAACATAACAGCCGTACAGAGATGCATGAGAGGACAGCTTTTGATGATTATATGACTGTGGGCCAAGCTGGTCCAGCTGGACCACATAAGGATTGGCACAGAACAAGGCTGAGATTATCACAGCTTGACGGGATGTTCTTGAGGTGTACAGGGTACAGGGTATGATTACACAGAGGCTGTTTGCTGCCTCAATGTGGTAAACATCTAAGAAATGGGATGTAGTGTGAATATCCCGTGTGATATTCTGCTGAGGTTGACAGACAGCTGCATCAGAGCAGGGTTTCTTAGCAATAGATGCTGTTACTGTTACAGAGTTGATATAAGAATAAAACGACTAACCCAGACATGTTATTTATCTTATTTTAACTGTTAAGGAACTTGCAATCTATGATCCAATCTCATCTTTAGTAAGATCATTCAAGATGCAGCCTTTAAAACACATGTTTGGTAGCAAACTTTCATAACTTTAACTTGGATGTAAGGAACTACGCAATTAAGCTAAATGGAATGAGCAATATGGCTATAATTACACCTGCTCAAAGTCAGTTTCTTTCTGTTGGTTTTCTAGGGTGATAATAGGTGCTATTTTGAAATTGCACCACAGTGCTGCCAGTTATCCAGCCAAGACCTGGCTGATGACGCACTGAAATGATGTTTGCATTTTACTGCTGCATGAATTATATTGACAAAGAGACTCTTTCTCAGCTGTCCGTTATACACCTGGAAAACCACATGTTAACACCAGATGGTAGGAATATAATTGGCCCATTAAGGCTGTAAAACAAATCTAAATTCAGATAAACCTATAGAATTGTTCTGCCTCTGCCTGAAACAACTAACATAGTAATATTCAATATGCTCGAACTGACAGCTAATGCCTATATCTAATTTAATCCTATTCAAAATGACTAAATCAATTAACCATGTATTACTCATTAGCACACGAGACACTTTTAATGTTTTGACAATAACGCTAAACAAATGAAGTTTGCATTTAATTAACAGTGGATGCTGAGATCTCAATTGTTGCAAAGCTATTTTCACAGGAAGTAATAAGAAAAAGCACGATTTAATCAGACGTTATAGGGGAATTTCACCTGTGTTTATAACACATTAATTGTAAAGCATTGAGGTTTTCAACCTTGCAAATACATACAGTAGCTTACTTGGGTGAGCTCAGACGGGTTGATCTTGATTGCTGATTTGATTAATTGTCTTTCAGGAAGTCAGTGGGAAATGATTTTCACTCTTGTGCTTGTCATGCATGAGCACACAATGACAGAGCTAAAAATAATGTGTCCTAGACGGTTTTATACTGTCTAGTCTCATTTGTCCTCCAAAGCCCCGCTGAGAAAGTCTGACACTTTCTCATTTTATAAGTCTGAGTAGAACTTCTGATTAAATCTAACTAGCACAACGGCTCCACCACAGACCTTTCGGCTGTGACTCTGGCGGAGGACCAATAAACCAAAATGACAAGACACCAACCCAACTCTCTTTCGCTAAAACTCTTCTGCAATAAAAAGAAAAAAAAGAACTTTTAGGAAATCAATATAATGTGCTTGTACTTGATTAGGGCTCAAGAGTTCATGTGTACGGGAGAAGAAAGTCCAATGTAGAAGGTCAGTAGCATAATTCAGTAATTCCCAGTTCTCTCGGAGATGGCACCACTTAAAGGACTTTATTTATATTCCAATAAAAGCCCACAGGGCCAGCAGCTTCAGCATGACACAGCCAAATACTTAGAGGGAACAGGAGGGACGGAGAAGGAGAAAGCAGAGTCCATGTGTTCAGCGGGTCGTCTTTCAAGCTGAGCTAGTTCAATCAGACATGTTAATCAGGGGTCATCAACGTCCATGACAGCAATCATTAAATGAAAACGTTGCCACTGATGTTCAACAGAGATGAGTGGCTGTGTTTTCCACTGTCTAGCTTCACCAGGGATGCTGAAGGGGTTTACATTGCGAGAACTGTCAAACTTCAAGAAACCCCATTTTTTTTTTTATTCCTCCAAAGTTGGACCTGCCTGCGAACTTCTTTATTACTTGGAACTGAACGGAAAGTCGCTGCCCTTGAGCTAAATGAGGATGAACATATATGAGATGAGTCGGGGAAGACCGATTCAAATCCACTCTGAGTGACAAGTGACATAACTTTCAGATTGAGGAAATTAATGAGTACATCTTCATCATGTGGAGTACATCAGTTTTCTATTATTGTCCAGTCTCATGCTCGTTTTTTGATAGTCCCCAGCTAGGAAAAGGATATCAATGTTGTTATAGATGTTTTCAGATATCAAGTTGTAGAAACAAAAATAAGCTTATAGACTGGAGGGGAATTATTTGACTTTTTCCCTCTCTGTCTGTGTCTGTGTATTGTTCCGATTAACCCAGTCAAATATTTTTTCTTGTTTTGTATCTATATCTACGCCGGGATCCGGAGTCGAGGCTGATCCTCTTGCTGTAGTCCTGTGTCTTGGATCCTCTATCCTGAGTTCTGGATTAAGTCGTGGACTTCGGGTCGTGGCTGAACCTGTCTCTGCGGTCCTGCCTTGGGTCTCGCCATGCTGCTTCCCTGATGGCTTCCACAGGATTGTAGCTGACATCCTCGTGGATTCATCTTTTTATTACAGACACATGCATTTCCTAACATTCGGTCTATATGCTGTAAAATGTATTATCTCTTCGATTTACACACGGCATCTATTGCACGTCTGTCCGTCCTGGGAGAGGGATCCCTCCTCTGTTGCTCTCCCTGAGGTTTCTCCCATGTTCCCCTTAAACTGTGGGTTTTCTCTGGAAGTGTTTCCTTGTACGATGTGAGGGTCTAAGGACAGAGGGTCTAAGGACAGAGGGTGTCATTTTTCTCATACTGATATTCTGAACAATCTGTGCTGTTGTATTTGCTGTAAAGTTTCTCTACTGTAGGCTATTTTTATTTTATGTACAGCACTTTGGCTCAACCAAAAATCGTTTATAAATGTGCTATATAAATAAAACTTGATTTGATTTGATTTAAAAAAAAATTGGGGGGTATTTTTTCTATGTGGAAATTAAGTTTCTGCACTAAAATGTACCTCTAGTCATCCGGGCTCATTTCATGTTGAATTCATTAAAATACAGACACTTATTTACTTTGTGGAATTAGAAGTATTCATCCAGTTAATATTCAGTCTGTGTTCATGTGCAAGTTATCAGTTCATTTTTATATATTCCCCTATTTATCAAGATAAATAATTATTCAACAGTTTTCTCTGACAGTGAAGCCAAAACTATGGCATTATTTTCCCAAAAGAAGAAAATATAGCGAAAAACTGTATTTATTGGTTTAATTTATTTCAAATAACTAGGTTGTTATATCACGTCTCTTTTTACCTTTCTTTAATGCCGAGTAAATCAAGCAAATGTATTGGATCCAAGCTGGGAAGCTAGTTGTATTGCTTATATCCTTTGACTTGCCCCAAATCTGTTTTCCCCCAAGTACCTTAATCCGTATCAGCCCTCACTCTGTAAACAGGGGAATTTGTCTTGAATCATCTGTATTACTCAGTATCTGGTACTCGCTGTTTGTTGACGCTGAGTGATGATCAGTGTGACTCTAGTCATACTTAACCCGGAGATAAAACCCTCAGGTGACTTTGTTCTTAATCACCTCATGCAAATCGTGTCATTAATGTGTTTTGCTTTAGACTACATCAAAGGCTCAGTCAATGTAGGTGAAGTGTAATTGGCACAGAGAGTACAAGCACAAGTGTAACTCAAGAAGTGTTGCGTGTCCTATCATCATTTATCAAGCACTCTTGTAGTCATACATATGCATGCTGTAAGATGACGTTCGTGCATTGTAAATACCAAAAATCATGCTCTGAGAAAATGGAAAATGAATGTCAAAGTAAATTAGCGTAGAATCCACAACCTTATAAAAACATTTGCACATGTGTATTCTGTACAGTATCATAAGTACGTCATGCATTAACGACATGCAAACATTATTTCAGCAGCTAATTGACTGCAGGGTTTAATTTATGCTTTTTTTGACTGCTTGTTACTTCCTTTGATATGTGCGCACAGGAGATGGAGAGCTAAAAGAAGAACAGCAATGTGGAACATGATGACGTGGCTGCTCTAGAAAAGTCAATAAGATATGAGTTTGTGTATTTATTACAACACAAGTCTATTCTAGGAGTCTTTGTACAGTCAGTTTAAAACACGCCTTTCCTGACATGACATAACATGAATACAAAATAGCTTTGAACCTTGGTGTTTAGAAGTCATCAAGTTAAATATTAAGACGGAGATCATTCCTGTTTTGCATTTCAGCCTGAATCTAGTCCTTAGTCCAGAACGTAGTCTCTGGTTTGATAGGATACATTTGTGTGTGGGAGAGAAACTTCCTCTGGAGGGAACTTTGGGATTTTAGCCTTTGCAGACCATTCACATGCACACAAACCTATATAACACACTACAGGAATGGGATAACCCACAACACCGAGCTTTTATGTCTCTGAGGATCAACATTTTGTATATTTGGCAGTGAATGTTATTCGAATGGCAACATCACTTCATTCTTACTTTATCTAGTTTGCAGGAGAACAAATTGAAGCTAAATATGTTTCCATTCCGCTAATAATAGAGGCCATACAGTACATCCTGTGAGTGCATATGAAAGCACATATTTCATTTTATTTTAAGCGTTATTATTGGCATTGGTGGAAAGAAACACATTGGTGAAGTTCCCCACATTATAGTCTGTCCACATGCCCTGTGGATCTCACTGCCCCCCCCCCCCCCACACACACACTGAGGTACCAGCTGTGCAGACTCGGTATACTCCAACACCTCTCCCCCAGCTAAACCTTCTCCATGTGACCTAGCCCTTAGACCATCCGACCAAGTACACGTCATGCTGCACTCTCAGTCCTTACTGATTTCATGACTGAACAATGGACTAAACGCCAGCTGACAGCTGTCAACACCATCATGGATCCATAATGCAAGGATTTAAAGAATTTAATAAAATGAATATTTTAACAAACCCATCTTCTAATAGTTAGAAATTGCACATGTGTTTCAATTGACTGGACCCTATACATATTTGGCTACTTCCTTTGAAGACAAATTGAGAATAAATGAAAATGTGATTGTGAAAGCTTCTCCTTAGCGTCTCTATTCACGAGTAGATAGAGAATAGTGACATTTTATTCTTAAAGTATTTCACATTTATTATCCTATACCATTCAGTAAGTCTTTTAAAATCATTTGGAAAAAAAGATCCCTACAGATTAATACTGAGATTGTTCTCAAAAAAGCTTATTGGGATTATTGATAAACCTACACATTTCTTCTATGCCTACTTTTAAGTTGCTGCCATTAGGTAGATGGTCTCCATGGTAAACAATAAAGAGCATTTTTGGTTTTATTCCAGAAGCCATTAGACTAGTAACACAGCCACAGTACAAGAAGCTTGTGTCTAGACTGATAAATGCACCTGTAGTTTTGACCTTTAACACTTACACTTACAACCAGAGTTCATGAATCTTCTATGAATTTATCTTTGAATTAAATATGAAATGCCAAATGTAGAAGGAAGTATCAATAACTAACATACAGTGATATTAATATTACACATTGTGTACTTTTACTGTGTCCTAGATGTTTCCAACCAGAACCATCATTTGTCTTCAGTGCTTACTGCATTCCTTCAGCTGTCTAGTTTTTGCAATGCACTTGCAGCTCTACTTCAGATTGTGACAGAAAAGCTGATGCAGAGGTTGTGAGCTACGGCACGGAGAGGAAGAGAGGGGTCTGATGGGGGGTCGTGCCACTCAGTTCATGCTCACAATGCACATTTGCTTTATTCCTCAGATGCTGACTCTCCTTCTCCCCTGGCCTGCTTTAACCCTCAGGCCGAAGTGTGACACTATAGAAGTGTCGGATGGGAGTGCGTGTCAAGTGTACAACCAAATACCCCAGGGGCCAACATGGATAAGTGCCCTCAAGCATAACTAGTACGTCTGTGGGGTCCATGTCGGAATCGTGTTCCATTGATAAAGCTACATGTTATTTAAAGCAACATCCACTCTAAACCTTAACCTCTTCAGGCATACCATCATATATTATTAGGACGCTCTAACTCAAATGTTGATTCCACGTGAAGTGACTTCACCGAGAAACTGGGAACAGAAGTCTGTGTGTGTTCCTTCGGGATTACTGGCAGATGTATTTTACATAAACATTTAAGGATACATTAAATAGATCCTTCAACTGAAGTCGAACCTTTTTAGTGATGCATTGTGTACCCGAGTTGCTACAGAAATAGCGGCATTATAACTGAAGTGACTCCCAGGGGTGGCAGAGGTTTAAATGTGAACATCTGCAAGAAGCACTCGCAGTGGTGTTCTAAATTAGACTGCTCCCCAACATCCAATAATAACTTGAATTAAAATAATATACTTTTGACGTTAATGTGATACAACAGTTGTGTTAGTGGAAGGTGGGCTCTTCATTTTCTTTGACTTTCATCACGCTGGGAGTTGCATGTTTAATCAATCGTGACTTTTCATGAAACCGTATTATTATATAACGGAGCGAAAAAAAAGTTGAAGACTATGGTGTCCATGCATCACAATGGCCCAAACACATTTCCATTATGAGAAACGTGCTGTAGTTTGACGGTTGGCCAGTTTTATAATCCCAGAACGTCAACAAGCGCTCCGATCTGTGTGCATCACTCTTAAATGTCCCCGTTTCCGTTGTGCTTTGAGCTTTTGGCAGCGTTTAATAAATGCAGTGCTTTTGGAAAAAGGCTCGGCATGTTTTGTCAAGTTGGTTAAGATGTATCTTCATTGTCATGGTTTTGGCATATTTGTGTTTTCTTTTATTTGCATAGTTTTTTAAAGTAACATTTCTCCTAATAGAAGTGTTTTCGGCCGTTGTAGCGTGTCAGCACCTGTCGGCCACCGTAGAAGACATTTTGGCTATAGCTCAATGGTCAAAGCACATTCTTGAATATACTTGCTACAGAGATTCCAAATTCATACATGTAAGGGTCAAAATAGACTACATAAACTCATGAATTACTAGTTTTGTTCTCAGTGAGTCTTGTTCTCATTAAAAATAGATTTCTTATCTGGCCAATGCTTATTTAGACTCTACAGCTGTACACTTGTTTTTCCTTTATCCAGTGCAAACCTGGCAAATGAAATTCTACTCTCTGGAGGGACTGCTTGCCATGTGTTTACAATGTCATATTTCCGGCTGCTTTGCATGGTTATAATCAGGGTCACACTTCCACACAAAGATAAAAGGAGTGAAAGTGTTTTTTTCTTCTATTTATTTCAACAGAAGAAAGTATTTTGTCATGCTTTTGTCTAACAAAGAAAGATACAGGATTCATTTAAATGCAACATTTCATTCCAGTAGGAGGCTTGTCTACAAGATTAATTGGACACTGATTTATAATAACAATTTATCAAGCAATTCACTGACCTGCTAAAGTGGAATGAATCTCAACATATTTGTAAAAAGCATGCTAGCTTTTAAGCATGAATCATTTGTTTAATGTTGTATACAAGACTGAGGCTCTAGGTGGGAGATTGGCCAATTGTGAACTGCAGTACTAATAGGATTAGCATATTAATTATTATATATTCCAACAAAATCATAATCTGCCATACAAATTCAACTTAGTAAAAAAAAGAAGGGAACATCTAGTTTCTGTGTATATGTACTATTTGTATATTTTTCTGGGTTAATAATGAACATCAGTGATAAAGTAAAGTAACTTAAATGGCATCTACCCTTGCAACTTCTCCAGTTTCTTTATTGGGGGACTGCAGTGCTCCATTGCTGCTGGAAACACATTGTCCAATATTTCCTGTTCTCCTCCCACTCAGCTGTGACTGATACAGTACAACCATAAAAGGAAATTGGCATTTTAGCAAGGGGCATAACTTCCAGACTCAACTTCTGTGTACTGTAGGCAGAGGAAATTATTATTCATCACTCTGTCATATTTAGAACACACATATGTTTATGCATGGAAATGGCTCATTCATTATTACCATATGAACTTGCTTTGAACTGGATTCTTTGAACGTTATTTCACTAGGCTTATTAATATGACAAGGATGTCCAATCAGGTATGCAGTTTGTTGTTATAGGTGGGTATCTCTTTTTGTATCATTTCCTGTGCTGTATATGATGAGACTCTGAGCCCCAATGTGCACTGCAATACTTTTCACATCCTGAATATTTCGGGAATGAGGATAAGCACCTCCCTCCGAGGCCACGGCTGTCTAATGGAGAAAGTTGGCCTGTCCCATGTTTCTGCTTTGTGAGTCAATGAGTTTGAATTTCATTTCCCGAGATGTCATAAGGGGGCCCTGAATCTGTGAGTGTGTTGATTAAAACCCTATTTGAATCCACCAAAAACTGTGCCAAAGCCTCAGTGGGTGATTTACTGTAGATGAAAAATAAAATACATTATTCAAGTCAAGCTGATGTTATTTTCTATTTTGTGTTGTGAATGGGGCTGTAGGAATTCAAGGAGCAGTCAATCGTTTTGAGAAACACACTTGTCGGCCATCAAACCCCTTGTCAGGTGTAAAGATTGGTATGGATTGCATCTCTGTATGTGTACAGCACATCAATCCAAATACACAGTGCATACTGTAGGACCATCATGACTTAAAACAAGATAAAACATCCAACTTTTTAGGGATGAACCAATTTAGATCTTCTCAGCCAATGGCGATAGTTGGATGTTTTTGCCGATATTAATGCCAATGTTTTTTTGTTATGTATTCTACTTTTGTGCCACGGTAATAGATGCATTGGTTTTGTTTTTTGAATATATGAACGGTTTGTGAATAAGGACAAATTTCCCAAAATACTTTTTACCTAGTGTCTTTAGTCTGCTGCACTATTACCTATAGATTTTTTGTTCCAACAGTCAACGGTTCTCTCTGTTCCTCATAATCCATTATTACCCGTCTTTTCTTGATGATAATAAATTAGTGTCACATTTTAAATAAACTATTTTGAAGCCAAACTAAGTGAATAGGCCACACCCATTTTTATTTTATAAAAAAATATTGGTTTGCTAGACTTGTGATTTCCTTCCTCCAAAAATAAGACTTGTCAATCTAAAAATAACAGTGGTTGAAAGTATGAATACATCTTCGAGGACATTTTTGACAAACACACTGTCACCACACTTAACCTGCTGCTTTATTACAAAAGAACACGGTGTTCCTGTCTTCAGAAGCAGGTTCACTGACACATTAATTGTTGCAACTTTATCTTGTTAAAATATTTTGTAAAGCAGTACCTTCACACTCTGTCTGTTCAGGTACTGTGTAACCCATGCCCACGACACCCATCATCTTAATAAGGACTTGTGTCAAAAAGGACATCGGAACACTTTGTTCTGACAGCAGGTATTTCTAATTGGACCTAAATATTTATTTGTAAGGCTGGTTGGCTAGAAAACACGGACGGACGACAGAAGATTTAATAAAGTACTACTTTTAATGAAAGTCAACATTCAAGAGTAGTCACACACAATTTATTTGAGAACAGCGTCACAATTAATGGTGCAATCCAGATCTAGAAGTGCCAATTTCAGAGTGTGCGCCCTTCATCTTCTCCAGATGTTTTAGCAGCTTCTACGTACAAAGTCACCTGCCATCCTTTTTTTGATCAGTGAGCTGCAATAGGACTCGTCCAAACCTGGTCACTAACTCTTTTTATGAGACAGCCTGATTACAAATAAAAGGATGAATGAATAAATGGTTTATAATAAATAAATAAGCATTGAAAACACGGCATGTCTAAGAAGTAACAACAGTGCGTGCTAGCTAGTGTTGGCACGATACCAACATTTTGGTTTCGATACCGATACCAAGTCAAGAATTGCGATTCCGATTATTTTTCGATACTTTTATTTTATTATTTTCATGATCAATACAATTGTAGTTTATCTATTAAGTGTTTTCTTACAACATGGTCTCTTCTTTATACTTGAGTTTATGTGATTTCTTTTATAGTTAACTTTATATTTTATTAACATGTAATAGTACAGTAATATAAATAATTATTGACAAAATGTACATTGCAGATGTTAGCCACATTGGTAAGTTAGCTAAAAAGAAAGCCATATTAGACAGTTATCATTGCCATTAATTGCCTCGTCAAACTACGAAAACGTTCGTTTGTCACATAATAAATTACACTTGTTTGACTTAGATTTGACGGCATGGGCTTGAGCATGATGTAATTATGTTATCTATCACATTCGCTAACCTGTCTGTCTTTACATTCTTTAAACAGCTCTGGATGCCGGTCGGCGGGTGCTTAGCCAAGTCTGATGTGTTGGCTCCCTTGGTTTGCAGGGATCTAAAACATTTCTCACAGACAGGCCTCGTGGTGTCCGTAGGCTTGCCCTCACTGTCAGAGATATAGTTTAAATACTTCCAAATTTCGCTTCTGGCGTCTTTTTTGTCAACAAGCCGAGGCGCAGCGGCAGCTGCACTCCCACTTGCAGCCACTTGCTCCCCGTTTTCTCACATGCTCTGGCAGCTAGCGCGTGCACGAGAGAGGGGAGGCACTTAGAACGTGCTTGAGAGGGGCGGGACTGCAGGCACGGCTGCAGTGCAGGGAGTGGAAGCAGAGCGCTGAACACACACGGCTCTTATTAAAACAGCGCTTTCTCACCGGAGTACTTTTCCCCGTCATTCTTAAAGTACCGATACTAATGAAACGGAGGAATCGTAACGTTTTTAACGGCAGGGTATCGCGGTACCTTTCAAGTATCGGTACACCGTGCACAGTGGCGTTTTTATATGTACAAAAGTGGTGGGGCACAAAAAACTTAGATGTCTATATATAAGCTTCTGCAGTGAGGTTCATGGCTGGTGAGGCTCTGACTCTTCAGGTTTACAAATATTATATTTTGACCTAAATCAAAATATAATATTATTTTCAAAAGCTTTTTTTGTCTGATGCTTCAATTAATTTTAAACAGACAGTTCAACAAAAGGATACCCAAAAAATGTAATTGTATCATTTAAATATTGAATTGTTCTCTCTTAGTAAGATCCCATTTTCATGGCGGTGGTAAAATTGCAGTCTTACCTTGACATGAAGATGAAGTCCATTTGCCTATCCTTCTGGACAAAAATCTCTATTACTTTTTTGTAAAAGTCCTCCTTATGTTCTTGTAGTTTCAAAAGTCTATCATAAATCTAATCTAATCGATAGATTTATGATTCAAAAATTATAAAAGTAGGGTAGACATGTGGATATTATCCGGCTGAACAAAACGTGCATTTATCTAACAGGTTTGTTTCCCACAGATCTTATTTGGAGCTATTTTCTAAAATCCTATGGAGAAATATCATTGCTTTTTTGTGGAGGGAAGCCATGCGCAGTTTATTTCCGGGTTTTAGGACGCCTCACTGCAGCTCTCTCTCCTCCTCTTCACACACCACACTTTTCGCGGCACACGTACTTACAACCAATCAGCTCTGAATTATGTGAGATGACGTATGGTGGGGATGGCAGCTCTATGCCCCTATGGTCATTATTTTTTTGCCACACACATTAAATAGGACAATACTCTGAGCATGCGCAGTGTAGTTTTTACAGTCACCATTGACTTAAACAGGGAGAGGGAGGGGCAGGATCGGGGTTTGTCCCACATGGCTCTAAACAGCTCAATAGGCACACACTGTAGACACTAATTAGAAGAACACAGACTAAAACAGCAATGTACAGACGAATCAGATGATTAAACATGATCTTAAAATATATTTTATATTTTTTTTAATTTATTTTTTGCATTTTTTTGTAATCATTACTTTTAATACTTTCTGCTGACACTAGGTGGGGCTGTGCCCCACCTGCCCCTAATGACCAGTCGCCACTGACCGTGCAACACTAGTGCTAGCCCAGTGGAGTCGAATAAATACAATCTTAAACAACAAGGATCTTGGCTACCTCTGACACATTGTCTTTAAAATATATTCTAATTAAAATGATCCCTGATCTTTTTAACATGTCATGACCCCTATGACCCGAATGAATACCATCAACCTATACGTACAGCGGGTCAACATGTCATGACCCGCAGTTGGTATACTGTAGGTTGATAGCATTCCTTCAACAACAGGGTCCAGTTCTTGAAAGACACACTGGCAGTTTATCAGATCAGGAATGTAGATTTCTGTAAACCTTTTATTTGATCCAATTAGAAACAATTACAAAATACCAGTTATATTGCAGATCACAAAAGAAAATACATGAGTCGTTGTATTTTCTCCGTTCTGCTTTGAGTTCAGAGTTCAATCACAGGATAGTTAAATAATCAGCAAAATATGTTCACTTTGAGATTCTACTATTCTCAAACAGTGATGTTTTGTGTGCCTATTTCAATAAAAAGTCTGTAATAATTGTGTATCAGTCAAGTTATGTAAGACAAAACACTGACATTTCCCATTCAGTAAATGCACAGTACAAAGACAAGTATGTGTGATCACCCTTGAAGCCAGAATAATTGAACAAAAATCCTACAGTAATGATGTTGCTGCTGTGTGAAAGAGCTCAGGGCTTCTCATCAGCCTTGTATCATTTAGCAAGCTCTGCTGCTATTGCTCTGTAACTTTCCCTTTTGAACCTTTTCATCTATACAGTCTATGCCTTTTGACAAATTGTAAAATGCAATCTGGCAAGCCAATGCTCCCCTAATTATTATTTCACAGTTTCACTATTAATACGTTTACACATTTTTGATTTAGGACAGGATATTGACTACTTTTGCAAAGAGAACTTGTAGCTTCAATAACAATCTGCACCAATCCTGGAGTTATCAGTAGGGCCGGGACTCGATTAAAAAAATTAATCTAATTAATTAGAGGCTTTGTAATTAATGAATCGAAATTAATCGCATTTTTAATCACATATAAATATTTGACCTAAGAACAGTGAGAAGCAATTTTTTTCACATGGATTTTAGTATACCATTAGGCGCATTCACACCGCAGTACTTTTCCCACAAAGGTTCATGAGAATTTAGTTCATGAGAACTCTTTGAACCTGGCGGTGGATTAGGCAAATGAAGCCGCTGACGTCACTTCTTCTTCTTCTGCTTTGGGTTTACTGGCAGGCCGCAAACCACTTCACGGCGTATACTGCCGCCCAAAGTCCCCGGCCGGAAGTCCCCGGAGTTAGGGACTTGCTTCAGTCCCAGCAGCTTCTACTGAAGCCTTCCGAGTAAATCGCCAGAACGCCGACACCTCCTCATCTCCACCGCTCCCATGTTTTATTTTGTGTTGCCATAAGTTAGTCTCTCTGCGTTTCTGCGCTGGGCTAATGCTAATAATGCTAATGCGAGGATAATAAAATGGCGGCTTCACAAAACTTTTTGCGAGTTTTACGGGGCGTGGTTTGCAATCCGCCCAGCCAATCAGAAATATAGCTCTTTTCTCACAAGAGAGCCGTACGAAAGTCCCTGCTCTCTAGCAGCTCTCTGCTCTCTAGCAGGGACTTTCGTGGGGGTTAAAAAGGTTCTCATGAACTAATTTTAGTACCGGCTCTTTTTGGTGTGAACGCGATAAAAGAGGCTAACGTCCACGCTAGCTGCTATATGTTTTGCATTGAGGTGATACTTGAGGCTTGATGTGCTGCGGTGATATGCGAATTCCTTTTTGCATAATTTGCACACAACCGTGCTCTTATCAACGCTTCCATCCGTCCGTTTTTTAAAACAACATTTCCCACTGTTGTTCACTGTGGTTTGTTGTTGTCTGAAGTCATGAACGTTAGTTGGTGCTCCAGTATAATCGGTACGCCTGAAACTCATCCAGTGAGAAACGTTCCGCGGTGCAAAAATAAGTGCGATTAAAATGCGTTAATTTTTTTAACGCGTTAATTTTTGTGTAATTAATTAATCTTAATTAACGCGTTAATTATCAGTTATCAGTTAATTATCAGTTATCAGGTTTAGTTATTCAGCTGATCAAAGCCGAAGACTTCCATTTAAGTAGCGGTTACACACAAGCCAAAAAAATGTTATGACCAAAATCTGATCAGCTAATTTTCTGACAGGTTTTTATATAAATGGATCGGGACAGAAAATGAGTCAATCTTTTTTCCTGAAACTTTCAGAATCTCTTCCCACAGAGGGGACACATGTTGATGTATAAAATACATGAACAAGTGGATTTTGCACAATAGGTGACCTTTAAAAAATGTTACCCACAGTCTTACTCAAACTCATGTAATTGTTTAATGAGACCAGAGTTTAATCTAGAAACCTATTCAGCTAACTAACTAATCATACACTAGACATTGATCTCTAGGGTTAAGGTTTTTTGGGAAGCAGATCATTTTTTGTAACAGATTTTGAGATTAAATGTAATTGGATATGCTTGAAAAAGAGAAATATAATGTGATGAGTATCTGAACATTGCATAAGAAAGTTCAGAGGATTTTTTTATGTATTGCAAGAGATGAATCAGGTCAGATAAAGGTCAATGATATTAGCAGTGTGAGCAGCGGTGACACAGACAGACAGGATGTACCTCAGTATTATTCAGACATAGGTACTGTATGTGACCTTGTCTTTGTAGCATGTTTTTCATCTTTTTTGATCAGTTCCTACATATTCAAAGCCTGTTACATATTCAAAGCAAGCTATAACACACATTATTGTACTCTAAACCAGGGGTGTCAAACTCAATTTCATCACGGGCCGCATTATGGTTGCACTCAAAGGGCCGGTTGTAACTTTAAGATTATATAAATATACATATATAAATATTGAATATATATAAAATAATGTATTATATTACATCATTGCCTCTGCATTGGATTATTATCGGATAGGGTAATAACTTCATAATTAACTACGTCTGAAAGCAGAAGTCTAGGGCAATAATTGCAAGTCTCTTCAGTGAGAATGTCACAACATCATTTTAAAAGAAAAGCCACGTTCTGAAAAAACAGAAGTGACATTTTGAAAAAGAGAAGTGAAATATAAAAAGTCATTTTTGAGAAAAAGGCTAATTCTAAGACAAAAAAAGTGAAATTCTGTGAAAAAATGCATATGTTGAAGAAAAAAGGTCAAATTCTGAGAAAGTCAAATTTGAGATGCATTGTGGGACATGTCGTTTACGGGCAACGTGCTTCTGTAAAGTAGCATGTAACCGTATAATAACATATTATATTCTTTGCAAGCTCTTGTGGGGCCACATAAAATGAAGTCGCGGGCCGGATTTGGCCCCCGGGCCTTGAGTTTGACACCCCTGCTCTAAATAGTGTACAAAACTTGGGTTTGGCCTATCTCAAATTCTACCCTTTTCATTTGTAATTTACTTTGGACTACATGTTCCAAAGGCTTATCATTGTCGGGTTTCCAGCTTGACTTTAATGAATTACGCAGACATTTAAATGTCCCATCAGCCTCTTCCCTTGAGGATCAGTGGTGTGGGTCAGTTTGATCTCTCAGCCGCAGTCTTTCAAGTTGCCTACTTTGTGTAATATTTTCTTATCTGAAAGGGTGAGGCTGTTGAAAGAAAACCATGTACATCACTGCTTGGACAGCACATACTGTATCTGGCTAATCCCTTGAACCTGAAGGCAACCCGTGCATCATTACTCTTTCATGTGTCGGGCAAGCGGCTGGGTTGTCATCACTGGCAGAGAAAGTGTCAAAGTGGATGTTTACATCAATAATTCAAACTGAGGGCTCGGAGAGTCATAACAGCTGAGTTCGGGTTGGGGTTACCCTTTAATATTTTCTACAGTTCGTCCATGAGCCGACCGTTACGGACACATTTCCCAAAGTGCTGGATTGTTTTAGGATTGCAGGTTATGAAACCAAACTGGAAGGCATAGCAGAGAGATATAATATTTCAGACTAGTTTTTTTGGCCAGTCATAGAGCATGTGTAGATTATGTTATGTTAGAAATGTAATCTTACACAAAGGCGAAAGGGTTGCGACTTTTTATTTACAAATATAAGGAGAAAAGGACGATGGTTTGACAGAAAGTTATGAGATCCTGGTAGTTTTAAGATCAGACTCTAAGCTATCAATTTTGTTGTGTATCTAATGCTAGCTAGTTCTATCCAATGTCAGCATATTTATATTTATTCAAAATAATGTCCAAATTCGCTAAATTAACTAGTGAATTTGCCTTAGTGTAATGTGCCGTAATTGGTCAAGTCATTGTGTGTGCTGTTCCAATTTCTTTATCCCTGACGTTGCTTTGGAAGTGTACACAAGCCATTAAATAGTAGGTCAAATGCTCCATGGAGAACATAAAAACAAACAGTACCTTATTGTTTCTTTTTACCACATGGGCTCATTGTAATTTAAAAAAATGATGGTGGCCAGAAACACTGCTTTGAATCAGCGAACTGAATTAAAAGGTTGATGTCAAAAGTTAATAAGGGATGCTTTTTGCCCCCTAAACAGTTACAGCTCTTTGGTTAAAAATGCCTCTTCAACTTTAAGCTCCCAGCGGCATTCAAAAGGAAATTGTGGTTTAAAATGAGACGCATCCAGATGTGAATGTGTTAAACGATTTAAATGTTAAGCACGGCATAAGTGTGAATCAAGTAAGATCAGCCTTTTCTCGGATGAGAAAAGGGTGCATCAGTTGTCCCATCAGGACATAAAGGTCCTCATCTGAATCCACGATGCAGGGTCCTGTCTCCACGCAGACAGCTGCCGCCAGACATCTTCAATAACAGAAACCATCTTACACTTTATGGTTAAAAAGAGGCCTTGATAAAAAACGATTATCAAGGGAAAACATGATATATTGACACTTGATTAATCCCTGTCCCTCCATATGTGTCATATTTTATACAGCTACCCACTCCATTTGTCTGTAAATGATACGAGCTATATACCAACACAAACTAAAGCTGGGTATTATGGAATACTCATATAAAACTAAACAACTGAAATGTTGGTAGGATTACGTTTGCTTAGGCCAGAGGTCAGTAGCCAATATTTTGATAGGTGTTGGATCTCAGTAATACTGCACTTCTTTTATGGATACCTTCTAGTATATCCCCAAAAACATTTTCAATCTAAAAACTGCCTGAAACCAACCCAAAGGCACTATTTTCAATACAGTAGTACCCCCCGTCTCTGCAGAGTGCGTAGGGTCATGAAGGGGCTGCTTTTCTCAATGCTGGTGGTAGGAGAAAATGGTGTAGAGTGATTTATGATGTTAATCATTAGCAGGAGAGGAGTGGAAGCATAGGGGGAGCGGAGAGAAGCTGCAGCGCTTGATGAAGTGTGTCCCCTCTGCTTGAGCCAAGCTACAGTTGGCTGCATGCGGAGAGGCTGAGCCCACTGCCGGCTGATGGAGTGAGATGGACAGGAACTAGTGAAATGCATGCATTCATTGCAAGACTGGAGTCAACAAGGCAATAATAGTTGGGTCCAAATGATATGAGATCAGGATTCTATCCACACGACAATAACACCAAACCCAAGAGAGTTGAGGCAAAACAAAAACAAGAGCAAATCAGTCAGAGGCAATAACAAAATATGAAGTCAACATTATGTCCAAATGAAAAACTAAGATGGGGTTACAGAGTTTTTAAAGTGGCAAATCAACAATGATTTGCTGCTTTGATCCCTCTGATTGTGATTTGACCAGAACCCAATTAGTATACAATGTGCATCAGGGAATTTATTAAATGTAGATATCTACCATTCCCAGCAGAGAACAGCTATTGTACAGTGCAGTATACGGTATGAGGTTGGAGAGTTTTTCTGACTATTAGATTGATTTGCCAAATGTACATGCACCTTTTTTTATTTTCTCTTACTTTAAGGCTTGAACCTCAATTTCAAGACATTTTAAAGTAATTTAGTTAACTTTAAAACTAAAGTAAATGATGGAACATTAAAACATATTTGAAAAGATATATACATCAAGTAGAGCAACATTCATTGGGAGCCGTCTCTCTGACAATCTGATTGATCTACGTTTAATATTCAATATGCTTTTAGGTCTGTTTTGCTCTCCAACTTCTGAGGGAATTATCTGGCTAAGCTTTTTAATTTCCCAATATGTTTTACCAGCTTGCTGCTAACAGTGGCTGACTGCAGTTTGGTGAGGTAAAGGAGTTTTTTTTGCTGCACACAACTGTCTGCTGTGTCTGTGAGGCCAGTGACACAGAGTGACAAAGAAAACCAAAACACTGCACTGAAAGAAAAACAATGTCATTTGCCATTTGAGATGACTAAGCCACATTTATAAAAGGCCACGAGACGGAAATACGTCCAAGAATAACAGAGACCATCTTAAACTTTATTGTTAAAAAAAGAGACCTTAATAAAAACGATAATCAAGAGAAAAAATGATATGTTGACACTTGATTAATCTCTGTTATGTGAAAAAAAAAGTTTAAAAACAAAACACTGCACTGAAAGAAAAACAAGGGATTGGAAATGATCGCTTTACTGCATTAATCTCTTGCTTTCAATGCAAAAATAAAACACAAAAACAATTTCCTTATTTCAATTGAGGCTCTTGCACTCAGAACATAGAGGGTTTTGCTTTTATTACAACATTTGTTTATATATTAGGAACCAATTCTGTGCCCAGTGTGATTCCTGCCTGCTTGATACTGAACTGACAGACTCCAAAGAGGAAACCAGCAGATCCCACCATCTCTCTGGCACATAACGGAAAGGAACAAGGTCTCCGTCAGAAGCCGGCCGCTCTGTGAAGCGTGACAAAAGCTTTGGATTGAGAGGGAGGGGAGCTTTTCACATCACACAAGCTGTCAAGGAAGTTCAAAGAGGGTTCAGGGAGAAGTCAGAATTCACCTCGCTTTTGGTGCAAGAGAAGTGAGACTCCACCTGACGGCTCACATATTGCAGACGTCTCGCTGCCTACTCGAATGGCAGGTCAGATTGGTGGAATATCCAAGTTTTTGTTGTTCTTTCCGACGCGTTTTGAATGCTTCAATAAAATATAGCGGGGCCACCGTTGAGGCAGCCAACTCAAGTGTGTAAAGCATGACAAAAACATATCAAAACAAGTTAATTCCCTTCAATCACACCAATTAATTAGATGATCACATTTCCTGTTGTATACATCTTGTATACACCCAAGTCTTGAAAAAGCTGGACACTATACTTGAAAGAAAGGAGACTATTCAGTTTTTAAGATATTGCTGACAGCTTTCACTTAATTTATGCCCATCTTCAAAAACCTTAGCAGGGTTCTGTCCCAGAAACCTAAATGATGTGTATGACAAACTGTTCACAAATGATCCATGGGAGGGTGGGAGCATTTATGTTACTTTTGCATTTTACACGATGGATGATGGATGTGGGATTAGGCAGTATCATTAATCATATCAATGTTTTCCCTGTCACTGTCAAGACTTGTACAACTAAGTCTGGCTCCTGATAGATTATCAGGTGAAGGCAATGGATGCACCTGCACCTTCATGAGGATATACATTGAATGTAAGCTATGTATGTATGTTTTGGGGAAATGGTTCTTTAAACTGCTTATGTGATGTGGGTTCAGGAATGCAGTCAACACACTTTTAGTGTTGTACGTTAAATAATACCTGATTACGATCAAAACATGATCTTTCTCAGCCTGTTGTCAAGTTCATTAAAACTCCAGCGGATCAGGAGCTTTGTATCTCACAGCAGTTTTATCGACTAAAACACACTTAAATGGCTAAGTAAATGTCAGGTTTTTTGTTGCCGCTGACCGCTTGTGTCCTCCTCAGTCAGCGGAAAGCGCCTTACACACACACACACAGACGGTCAGACAGACGTCTCGTTATGTAGTCTACCATTTCAACAACCTTAGACATCCCCTGAGGCTCAGAGCAATCATCTTGACACCGACCATCAGCCGACAAGAATCTGTTCTTTCTGCCCAGTGGTTCACTTTTCACACATATGCTTGGATCACATCAGCAAGGACGACACATCTATAAGGGAACTGTCAGCTCATCAGTGCTGACATCAATCTCCTCATGTACTGTATGAGGACCTGTCTGTACGGTCCAGCAGATGTTTAGCTACCGTTTATAGTTAGCATAGGTTCAGCCATGGAGGCTGGTTACATGCTTACATCTGTGATTCTTACCAAATGACCTTACTAGGTTAGTGTGTCCTTGCTGCAGCAGTGTGTCGAGATTCAGCTGTGGTGGGCCAACTCTCCCGGGAACGTACTGGAAAAGGAAAGCAATTAGTCTACTGAGCCTACTTTACTAGATTGTTTGTGTGGCTATCCATTACTTATGAGAAATGTCTTGAAAAATCCTGCGTTATTTGGAGCTTGAACATATAAGTTTAACACACAGCAGTTATCTTCCTTCAAAACGGATCTAAAATTCACTGAATACAAAAACGCAACATTTTATCACTGACACAAATACAACTTGAGCTGTATGTCCTTAACCTTTAATTAGACCAAAGCATCCACCATTAGGAAACAAATATCTATTATAATTATATTATTAAGGAAGGCACAATATATATTTTTCTAGTGGAATTTGGTGGGTCAAGCAGAATCACCAGTTCCTTCTTGCATCATCATGCATGAGATTAGAACAGCTGCAGTATCAATCAAAATGGATACCTACCAACTCCCAAAAAACACTTTTTATTAAATGTAAAATAGATCATTTTCTTGTTGGCTTGTCACTGGTAAACTGTTGGTAACTTAAAATGTTAGAACATTCAGCAATAAGACTCTTTTCAAATGTTCCCATCTTCGAATAAAACTTAATTTGATGAGCCGGCTCCATCTACAACAAATTGGTCTGCAAAATACATTACAGAAAAGAGTGCAGCACCTGAAGACAGGAAACACTTCCACCTTCTTGATGACTGATTATGCCTTGATTAGCAGGGAGAGTGGAGGAGGTGTGATTGTGTTTGTCTGTAGTGTAAGCCTAATGTCGGCTTACGTGTGTAACCATTTATGTAGATGCCATTGCTGCAATTAGCAGATGTGACACTCTTGGGCTCCTCTGGTAGTTAGACTGCTTCGTCTCCTGCGTCAGAGGAGCCCCCTGGTTGGCAGAGGAGCCCCCTGGTTGGCACAGCAGCTTTCCAGAAGACCCAGAGGCTGGTAGTGCCAACAATTCACTGTGATTGCTTGCATGCTCAAAGCGCTGTTAAAGGGCAGCAAAAATACTTGCCTTTGTACGAGTGCAAAGATGGAATGAAATAGAGGCATGAGTCTGTGACCTTATTCCTGAAGGGGCTTATACTTTTCTGCCCACTCTGACCCAAAGAGACAACTCTGTGCCTTAGAGGAGCAGTAGTAAATATTTAGTCATGCCCAGCTGTTGTGAAGCATCAACAAAAGCAAACCCCCCCCCCAAAAAAAGCACTTCATTTAAATGTAAGGCCCTTTGCTGTGCCAACAATTAGCCGTTTCCACAATTAGTTTGAGCAGGAAGTGAATACCATTATGTTTCCTGTCCCTTGAGTCATATCCAGATCATGTTGCCTCTCCAATGAGATAGGAGAACAGACATTGCCAAGCAGCTCGTCTGCAAGTCAAGTGTCACTCAGGTTTGCTGTGTTGCGTGGCAGCTGTTAATTGTAAATTGTGAATGAGAATGCAGGCCACCAGGTGCGAGACATCTAATCTATCACATCAGCCTCTTTCTACGGCATGAATATGGAGATTCTCATTTAATTATTTTACATTGTACTGCAAGGCAGTAATCCCTTGGAAATAGGTCTATTGAGTTTAGACAAAAACACTTGCCTTGATCTCGGCACACATGTCAAATGTGTGTTAAACAAGCTAAACAGAGTCCTTGACTTTGTTAAGAAGTTTCATAGTTTAAAGCAATCATCAACTAAATGTACTTCGCCCACTCAGTGACTCAGTTACTATGTGCATCATCTTGGGGCTAAAGGATAATGGACATCCTAAACAGTCATGACAGAATTCATCCAATCTTTGTCATGCTGTGAGTAATTTGCCAGTGATTGGTCCATCATGTTGTGGAAGAGCTAAAGGTTGCTGCAAGCTTTAGCTTGATAATAGATACTGACTGTCAGATGTGTCTTAGAAAACGTTGCTGACTGGTCATTACTTCAATTCCAATGAATAACCAGAGCTGATGGCCGCTGATTTGTAAACAATGTGGCAGACATGATATGCCTGTTGCACAAGTCTTCATCAGACCATTGTTATCACAAGAGTGCACATGTTTGGACATTTGAAGACATGCAAATAGTCAGTGTAGATTGCTGTTGGCTGAAATAAGAAGAACATAATTGTTCCCCATCTACAAAATACATTTTCCAAGCAAACAGTTATCATAAATCTTTGCACATTAAAACGCAGAGCCTGTAGGCTGAAGCTCCAAAAACGTACAGAGAAACCACAATTAAAAATAAAAACACAATTAACCTTTATAAAAAATAAATCATTAACTTGACGATAACAAGGCTTAAGCGTTATCTATTTTTTCATATATCTTCATATTGTCCTGACATTTGAACGGGGTACATTCTGACAGGGTTTGTACTGTATGTTAAAATCACAATTATTGAGCCTGAGCACAAGTTATTTCTTCTGGGCTAACCCCCCTCCACTTAAATCGGCAGGTGGCAACAATACCCGGGTACATGAGCTTGTGTCTTGAGGAATTGCAATCATAGCACTGCTACTTTTACAATTACTGCTACACACTCCGTTGCACGTCTTTCTCTCTGTCTCTCTTGATGGCACAATTGCTACTACTCGCCACACACACACACACACACACACACACACACACACACACACACACACACACACACACACACACACACACACACACACACACACACACACACACACACACTGAAGAGTCGTTATGTAGTCTACCATTTCAACAACCTTATACACAGGGCTGCACATAACTGGTGCGCATGCGCACCCCCTGCCAAAAAAGAGCACCGGATCATTTGAAAAAAGGCGCATTTGCGCACCAACATCGAGAGAGAGATGAGAGAAGAGAGGGATGAGAGGAGAGAGAGAGAGATATATTTGCGAGTTGCATAAGAACTGGTAAGATAGCAGGGTTTCCCACACATAGACTTTACTTGGGCGGGCCGCCCAGGTATATTAACGGCCACCAAAGTATAATTTGCGAGCTATTTCAACCCAATCTCATAAAAAAACGTGTAATAACTACGTTGGTCCACAACTTGGGACGTAGTATTTCTACAAAAACTCCTCTGAAATTGTAAGATCCCTACGTTTTTTTTCACTATTCATTCCAATGCCCGGCGTCTATGTCACGTGATCTTCAAGAAAAAAAAAAAATGGCCGACCTTGGAAAATGCCTATTTTAAGGTTAGTTTGGCCATTACAATGCGTTTTGATGTCATTTGATGCGAGAAATATGAGTTGTTGGACCAATCCGCGGAGCACCTCCCACACCAGGATCCCTTGGCTAACTAACAGGGAGTCCCATTGACTTGCATAGAGCTCCCTGAACGCTGGTAATAGACGAGTTGGGATGGCGGAGAAATGCTCTCTGCAGATCCATTCTCACAGCGTTATAAACCTTCTTCTTACTCAATATCAAGCAACACTTATTGTTTTTACTTCGGCTGTGAGTGCTCAGGATGAGTTTCGCTTGTTCTAGCTGTATCGCCGACCCGGAAACCTGTCCGCTCCTCGCAGCAGCTCACAGCAGCAACGAGCCTTGCAACGAGCCTCGCAACGAGCCTCGCAACGAGCCTCGCAACGAGCCTCGCAACGAGCCTCGCAACGAGCCTCGCAACGAGCCTCGCAACGAGCCTCGCAACGAGCCTCGCAACGAGCCTCGCAACGAGCCTCGCAACGTCCCAACCAATCAGAGCACACTGGGCTCACAGGGAGGGAGGAGGGGGGGGGGGCAGGAGCTCCAACAAGCCGTTTAGGACAGAGAGTGAATACACATACTATACAGAGATGCTGTGAGAAACCAATGTGAGTTTGGAAAATTGCACAATTTAAATCTATTCTAGTAGACCTCAACAATGGAAATGTGATCAGTAGAAATGGCGATGACATGGGACCTTTAATATTTATTATGTTTAAGATTAAGGCCATAAAAGAAAACGCACTACTAAAATTGGGTTTTTATTTTATATTGTGTTAATTTATTGCCAGTATTAGCAATGTTAGTCTTGAGTTTGCATCAATGTTCTACTCCAATGACCCGTTGTACAGGTAGCTCCTACAGTCTGCTGAGTGAATTATAATACACATCAGTGAATCTTCTTCTTTGAATGTAAACAGACTGGCAGGCAGCCATATGTTAAACAACCCCAAAGAGCACATACTCAAATTCCAAAAAAGGGAGGCAAAGTCTGAAGCTGTGTATTGAGTGCAAAAATGTTCAAACAAAGGGATCTAAGCTTCAGTTTTGTGTGTAAAGACAATACAAACACCAGTCAGTTCAAAGCTCATTTTCTGTGCCAAACCTTGACAACTGTGATGAGCAACAGCTTTTCAAAAAACACCCCGCAAGTCTGTTAGTGTGCTTTCCTTTTTCTTTCTTAAACTAAGGACCGTAAACTGCGAGAGAACATTTAAAACAATGCTAATAAAACGCACCTGCTTTATTTTGATCACAGCCAACAATAGAGAATTCAGTGTGTCGGTGTGACGGGGCTCTATTTGTCCGTTCACAAACACTGGCCTATCGGTTGGGTTAAGCTCCAAAACTTTAATAACAGCAACAAAACAAAAAAACGGAACCAGCACAATTTAAACAGCAAAATAAAAATCCAAAACAGGCCGTCCATCACTCATTAGAGTAAACATGCTCTGGTGTTGCCTTCTCTGCAACCATCTCCTGAACATGTCCCAGCTGTTGCCTTCATTGCAACATTCTTCTGAGTGATCCCTTCCAGGGCCATCCCCGTCCCTTTTGAGCTCATAGCCCCTCCCACAGGCTTACCGTCAACAGGTGACAACAATTAAACTTCAAACCACATTTCAACATAAAAATCCGACCCAAACATAAAACAGGTTAACCACCTATTAACATAATCATTTAACAAATTAACAAACACACAATAACTAATAAATGGCATGGTTCCTTTTTAGGAAGAGAGCAGGAAATGTTTGGTGTGTGCGTGTGTCAGCTGTCAGTGGCGGAGTCATTCACTCTGTGACCCGCTCCGTCACAGTCGGGTACAGAGTATTGTCAGGAAATCATAATTAACTCCAGAAAGAAATACAAATACATGCCACTCCTTAAGTGATAGCCTCACTTACCAATATTATGTATTTTAGCATTATCCTTTGATATAAACCACCAGATGAGCAAAATTCATACTATGTGCTGTCAAGTTAAGTTGCATGGCTGGATTTCGTGTCGTTTCACGTATATTTTCATCATCGGGTAAGCATGTGTATAATACTTATTTAATAAACAAATACCTTTACATTACACAACATTTTAATCAGTCTCAGCTGTATTACTAGACATTTGAAAATGTCCTTAAGCAGACATCATAATGGTAGCATTGTTGTAAGGTTAGCATTTAGCTTAGAACGATCCTCTGCCTGGCTACAGCCTGCTGGTATAACTTTCTCAGTCTTGCAATTATCACTGGCCCCGTGTATCTCCTAATCGATATAACCGGCCTGCTCTCGTCTATCCCACGTGCTCCACTGAGATCCAACATCTAGTTTCTGGTGGCCTGTGGAATTGCCAGTCAGCTGTTCCTAAGGCTGACTTCATCTCTGGCTACGCCTCCCTGCAGTCTCTGGATTTCCTTGCTCTCACTGAGACCTGGATTACTCCATCCAACACATCCACCCCAGCAGCTCTCTCCACTGCATATTCCTTCTCCCATACACCCAGACCCACTGGCAGAGGAGGTGGCACTGGTCTCCTGCTCTCTCCCAAATGGAGCTTTTCCCTCTTCAAACTACCTAATTTCACTCCTTCCACCTTTGAATTACATGCCGTCACAGTAACCCATCCTATACAGTTAACCATTGTTGTTCTCTACCGTCCACCAGGCGCCTTGGGGGACTTCTTGGAGGAATTAGATAATCTCCTCTCATACATCCCTGAAACTGGCCCTCCCGCTATACTTCTCGGAGACTTCAACCTCCAGACGGGGAAGATAGATGAACTAACATCTCTGTTAACCGCCTTTGCTTTCTCACTGTCTCCGTCCCCACCGACTCATAAAGCTGGAAATGTCCTTGATCTCATATTCTCAAGGAACTGCGCTACTTCTAACCTCTCTGTAAACCCGCTCCACACATTAGATCACTTCTTCATTTCATTCTCTGTACCCCTTTCCAAACATAACAAACTAATCTCTTCTCATCCTGCACTTGTCCGCCGTAACCTTCGCTCCCTCTCCCCCTCTACCTTTGCCTCGTCGGTGCTCTCAGCCCTCCCTTCCTCTGACTCGTTCCAACTCCTGCCACCAAACTCTGCTGCAGAAACTCTCCTCTCTACTCTCTCATCCTCTCTGGACTCTCTCTGTCCTCTCACATCTCGGCAGGCTCGTCAGTCCCCTCCTGCTCCCTGGCTAAATGATGCACTGCGTGCTAATAGAACCGTCCTTAGGGCAGCAGAGCGGAAATGGTGGAAATCCAAACACCGTGACGACCTCCTAACCTATCAGGCTCTCCTCTCCTCTTTCTCTGCTTCGATCTCTCAGGCAAAAAGCACTTTCTTTCAAGATAAGATCCAATCTTCCTATTCCAATCCTAAAAAACTATTTTCCATCTTCTCCACCCTCTTGGACCCTCCAAAAGCCCCTCCCCCCTCCTCACTTCTGTCAAGCGACTTTGTTACCCACTTTGAAAAAAAGGTTGATGATATTCACTCTTCTTTTTCTGACTCACCTATACTCACCGCTGGGTCACCAGACCCTCCTTCCACCAACACACTAACCTCCTTTTCCCCTCTCTCTCCAAGTGAGGTTCTTACCCTCATTACTTCTGCCCGCCCTACCACCTGTCCTCTGGACCCTATCCCTTCAAACCTCCTTCAGACTATCGCTCCTGATATTCTACCGTTTCTCACCCATTTCATCAACACTTCTCTAACTTCTGGTCACTTTCCAAACAGTCTCAAGGAGGCAAGAGTAAACCCTCTCCTAAAGAAACCCACTCTCAACCCGTCTGATGTTATAAACTACAGGCCTGTCTCTCTCCTCCCGTTCCTGTCTAAATCATTTGAACGCGCTGTCTTTAAACAACTCTCCTGTTATCTCAATCAGAACAACCTTCTGGATCCGCACCAGTCTGGTTTCAAGGCAGGTCACTCCACAGAAACTGCTCTCATTGCTGTCATGGAGGAACTGCACACTGCCAAAACTGCATCCCTCTCCTCTGTCATCATCCTGTTGGACCTGTCTGCTGCATTCGACACGGTGAATCATCAGATCCTCCTTCGCACTCTCCAAAAACATGGAGTTTCAGGCTCTGCTCTTTCCCTCCTCACCTCATACCTGAAAGACCGTACCTACAGGGTGACTTGGAGAGGGTCTGAGTCCGACCCTTGTCAATTAACTACAGGGGTCCCTCAGGGCTCTGTTCTTGGTCCCCTCCTCTTCTCCCTGTACACAAACTCGCTCGGATCAGTCATTAGCCCGCATGGTTTTTCATACCACTGCTACGCTGACGACACCCAATTAATTCTGTCCTTTCCCCGCTCAGAGACCCAGGTCGTTGCACGCATCTCTGCTTGTCTAGCTGACATCTCTCAGTGGATGTCTGCTCACCACCTCAAGCTCAACCTTGACAAGACTGAGCTGCTCTACCTCCCGGGAAAAGATTGTCCCACTCTTGACCTAACAATCAACATCGGCACCTCAGTTGTTTCCCCGACTCAGACTGCAAGGAATCTGGGTGTGACCCTAGATAACAACCTGTCCTTCACTGCAAACATCGCTGCTACAACCCGTTGCTGCAGATACACGTTTTACAACATCAGGAAGATACGTCCCCAGCTGACACAGAAAGCGACTCAGGTTCTGGTCCAGGCTCTCGTCATCTCACGCCTAGACTACTGCAACTCCCTCCTGGCTGGTCTACCTGCATGTGCCATCCGACCTCTGCAGCTCATCCAGAATGCAGCGGCTCGTCTGGTCTTCAACCTTCCTAAATTTTCCCACACCACTCCGCTCCTCCGCTCCCTTCACTGGCTTCCGGTAACTGCTAGAATCCACTTCAAGACACTGGTACTTGCTTACCATGCTGCGAATGGATCTGGGCCTTCCTACATCCAGGACATGGTTAAACCGTACACCCCAGCGCGTGCACTACGCTCTGCATCAGCCAAACGACTCGCTGCGCCCTCGCTGCGAGGGGGACCCAAGTTCCCATCGGCAAAAACACGTGGGTTTGCTGTCCTGGCTCCAAGATGGTGGAATGAGCTCCCCATTGACATCAGGACGGCAGACAGCTTGCACATCTTCCGGCGCAAACTGAAAACTCATCTCTTTCGACTCAACTTCGAGCGTTAGAACTATTAACGAAGCACTTTTATACTAATAAAGGACTGGCTTACCTAAAGCCAGTTGAGTAGCACTTGAAATGTTTGGCTCTATGAAACCTGATGTACTTATATGATTCTGTTTTCTTCAAGGTTGTGTCTTCCTGGTCGAATGTACTTATTGTAAGTCGCTTTGGAAAAAAGCGTCAGCTAAATGCAATGTAATGTAATGTAATGTAATGTTGTAAATGTAAATATAATCCTAGCTACCAGTGCCTATATATGCCCAGTATGTATTTAAACTAGGGCTGTCAAAAAAAAAATTAACGCCACTAATTATTTTAACGCGATTAACGCATGTGTATTTTTTTTCCTCGGCCGCCCCGTAGTTTCAGAGCGCATCGAGTTTAAAATACCATCTACAAGCTGATGCTGACAGCCCCGCTCCTGCCGCCCGCTTGCAGCAGATCACACTTCCACGCTCACCGGCAGGCACCGACTGGCTATTGGGAGGACCGGGAGGGTGTGTGTATGTGTGGCCCGAGCAAGCGAGAGAGAGACCTTACGTGCATTGTTGTTGTTAGCATCTGGTGCTAGCTAGCTGCGCTAACGGATCTAAGGAGCTGTTTAAATGAAAACAGAGGAGCGACATTTCGCCACAACTGCGCCGAGCACTTGACTTTATGCAGGAAGCCAGACAGTGGGACATTGTACGAAAAGTCAGCACACTCAGCACGGATAGTGCGCGCAACATGATTGCAGCGTCCAGGCAGCTCCCTTTCGAGCATATGCCTCAATTCGATTGAATTGAGGCGAATATTTGTAATGTTCAGTGGTTGTTGTGTTTAATATTCATGAGAATATTTGTCATTGTTCAAATGATAATAAACATTAGCATAAAGCAGCGTTTCTCAAAGTGTGGGGCGCAGAGATGTGATTGGTGGGTCGCGGAAAAAAAAATAATAATAAAAAAAAACATAATAATAATTAAAATTATTTTTTCTCTCTTTTTTTCACACTGGTGGCATATCAAAACAACGGCCCGCCCGGGGTGCAAAACGCATCAATGAAAGTGACCTTCTACCACACAAAACAACACCTGTAGATAACCCAATTTGTGTTCTTTGAAATTGAAAAGGATATTGCATTGTGTTTGTTACTTTCGTTGCAGTTGTATGTCTTAAGTGTAATTTGGCATGCTTTTATTTTGAAGGCGAGTTTACGCTGTTGACAGTTGTTGTTGCTAAATAACAAAATACGGAGTAAAAGTAGCTCACGACTTGTTTTATTTTTTGAAATAAAAAGGTTGGAGACCCCTGTTATAGAACGATACATTTGACAATTGTAAGCTTGGCGTACCATTTTATTGGAGTGATGAGGAACGCGGATACAAGCGGCCGAGATGGGTTTTCTCCGCAGGGTGGCTGGTGTCTCCCTTAGGGATAAGGTGAGAAGTTCGGTCATCAGGGAGGGACTCGGAGTTGAGCCGCTCCTCCTTCGCGTCGAAAGGAGCTAGTTGAGGTGGTTCGGGCACCTAGTTAGGATGCCACCTGGGCGCCTCCCTAGGGAGGTGTTCCAGGCACGTCCAGCTGGGAAGAGACCAAGGGGTAGACCTAGGACCAGGTGGAGGGATTATATCTCTTCGCTGGCCTGGGAGCGCCTTGGGATCCCCCAGTCAGAGCTGGTTGATGTCACCAGGGAAAAGAAAGTTTGGGGCTCTCTGCTGGAACTGCTACCCCCGCGACCCGACCACGGATAAGCGGGAGAAGATGGATGGATGGATGGATGAGGAACAGGTGGGGCTTGAAAAGGCCCACCTGTTCAAAGTGGGGAATGACAGAAAAAGTTTGAGAACCACTGGCATAAAGCATATTTGTCCACTCATATGTTGATAAGAGTATTAAAAACTTGAAAAATATTCCTCTAAGGTACATTTAGAACAGATCAAAAATGTGCGATTAATTTGCGATTAACTATGGACAATCATGCGATTAATCGCGATTTAAATATTTTAATCGCGATTAAATATTTTAATCGACTGACAGCCCTAATTTAAACGTTAAAAAAACCTAATTGTGAAAACCCTGAAGACTGATCCCTGTTTGCAAAGATTTTGGAGGAGGGATCCCTCTCCCAGGACGGACAGACGTGCAATAGATGCCGTGTGTAAATCGAAGAGATAATACATTTTACAGCATATAGACCGAATGTTAGGAAATGCATGTGTCTGTAATAAGAAGATGAATCCACGAGGATGTCAGCTACAATCCTGTGGAAGCCATCAGGGAAGCAGCATGACGAGACCCAAGGCAGGACCGCAGAGACAGGTTCAGCCACGACCCGAAGTCCACGACTTAATCCAGAACTCAGGATAGAGGGTCCAAGACACAGGACTACAGCAAGAGGATCAGCCTCGACTCCGGTTCCCGGCGTAGATATAGATACAAAACAAGAAAAACAATTTGGCTGGGTTAATCGGAACAAGAGAATACACAGACACAGACCGAGAGGGAAAAGTTCATTGGATAAAAGTTGTTCTTGATAACCCTCTAGAAAGATCTCTTGAACTTCTCCACTCAATCTATCAAGACCCGAGCAGTTCTATTAAATATAGGATAAGAAACAGAGATAGGGAGCACAACAACCTATCTTCGTCAGATGCACTCCCCCGCTTATCTAAGCGACTCTGTACCCCGTTACCCTCTACAAGGCCATAGACCAGCAGAGGGAAAATGGGGGGTGTGTAAGGGTAAGGATTTTTAAGAATAAACCGCAAGGTTCTAAAGGGAAAAAATATGAAATATAAGGTACTATATTTTAAGTAATCCTATCTACTATTCCTATATTTGAATAATGTATAAACTATTTTAAAAATAGCCTACTTTATGAAATCCTATGTTATGTTCAATTCAAAAAGCTGCAACTCGAAGCTAGCATAGCTAGTTACTGGGTGAAGCAAACGGCATTGGAGATTAGCTCTAAACACTGAAGCTATACCCCCACCACGGCCGGTGGTACGGGGGGAGCTGAAGAAAGTACAGTCGGGAGGAAGAAGTTCAGAAAACGGTACATACTCAGGTCTCCGTCAGGAACATTAAATCCAGATCATGAGAGGTGAAGAAGTCGTTTAACAGGAACGTCTTGTTTGCTATTGACCTAGCATTTAGCAAAGCCATGCAGAGTATTCTCTCCGGGCTGGCCGAAGGTGTAGTGCGTCTCAGCTGACGAAGATGTGCGTGTTGAACGCCGCGCGGACCGGGAGCAGTCAGTCGGGCAGGAGGAGCTGCCAGCGGGCCCAGCAGAGGCCGCAGCTCCGGAAAGACAGGGCGAATCCACCGAACCCTCGGATGGCGTGCAGCGGGAGGGCCATGACATCTGATGCGTGGATAAGTCACGGAGGTGAGGCAGGATGCAGGGCAACCGGCGCATGTAGGTGGGAATATTTGACGGGGGAGGGGGGAGGGGGAGGAGCAGTGGCGTTTTCTCCCGGAGGCCAAGGGAAGCCAGGCTTCCTCTGTTTTTTCGGATTGTAGTTATAATTTAAATAAATAAATAAAAACACTTTGTTTTGTTTCGATAATTCTCCTTTGCTGTGTGTTGCTGCCGGCCCGGCTCTCCCCCATTCTCATTGAGTATTTTACAAAGAGTGAAACAAACAGCGCCCCTCTAGATGTTATGGTGAAACAGTAGATTGCACTCACTGTTGCGAGAGGAGGCCAGCCGAATCTGGCTTCCTTTGGTGAAAAAAAATGGAGGGATTGACCAATCAGATGAGGCCCACGTGATGCCCCTGCCAACCTGTGATTGGTCAGGGCCATGCCAAGGGAAGCCAGCCGCCTCTAGCTTCCCTTCAGGGGCGGCTGGCGGCTGGCGATTTGATTGGACACTGCCATCCAATCAAATCACATCAACATCAGTTTTAATACTGTAACTGTCATCACCGCCGTTAGAAATTATCAAGCAAATGAAGCATTATGGAGGGTGGAGATTTGGCGTACTTAATCAAACATAACTTTACTAAACTTCCGCTACAGCAGCAACTAAAATTAAATCAGATGACAGGCCAATGCCCGCACTCGAGCTGTGTGTACACAGAGGGAAAAGGGAGATAATCGGACGTTCAATGAGGACAATTATGTCCGCACGGAGTGGCTAACTGGAAGCGCTAAACTTCAGCGTCTATTTGGCTGGCCATGTCTTCTTTTTGACAAGGATTCGTGCTCCCTGAACAATACTTGGGCAACTTCAGGATTCATCGACCTTGCCAACCTGTCACGGGCAATTGAGAGGCACGGTAAATCCAAAAATCACAGATTGTGTGATTGTTTGCATACATTAATAAGTAAAATGCTTAAATTAATAAGAAGAGAGTTTCAGCTGGAGAGTGCGTGCGGACCTGTCGGTTAGATAACAGGCGTGTGCAAGTCCTGCATCTGTGTGATACAAATGTGTGTAAAATGATACCGGGCGCTGTAATCACTCATCTGGTTACGTTATTGACCGCCCCCCGACCCAAAAAATGGGCTTCCCCTACATTTTCCCCCACGCCACGCTACTGGGGAGGAGTCGATTTACGGTTGCCAGATATAGGTTTGGGCAGCAGTATAAACTCCAGTGAGGGTCTTAGGTGGAGGAGAGCTTGGCGATCATAGACAAGCAGAGCAGGGACATTCTGACAAACATAAAACAAAAACAGGATAACTAAAGGCAGAGAGCTGAGGGAGCGGCATGCCGACACAGGCGCCATCTTGAAATCCTTCTCACGTGACTTCGTCCCGTATGTTGTATATATTGTTAATTTAAATTTCAAAGGAAGCTATACCCTCCTGTTATGGTGATGATTCATAGACAGCTTTTAAAAGCAGTACAGATCGGCAGCGGTGTCTTCCAACAGAAGTGGAAATTGACAAATTGGAAGGGATGATATTGGATGACATGGGGACAAATGGATTAGGGAAAGGACACGGTTAAAAGCTTTCTTTAGAGTGTTCTGGTACATCTGGTTCATGTTAACGGCATTTAATCTGGATTTGGCACCACTGCTGGCTATTGCTACAATAATAATATATGAGGACAATCAAAAGAATCTTATTTCCCCCATAGTGGCTCCAACATCTTTCTCTTTAAGAAAACTGATGCTTTTTTCCAATGGAGATCAGCTAGAGTCCAGTAATCAGTGAAGTGTTAGGTTTTTACAATTTATATCTAGGTCAATAAATTCTGACTTGCTTGTTGGTGCCAGAACCTATAAAATCAGAGATGTACTTAATCACATTCTTGCCATATTAGTCTTTTCCTAGTCTTGGCCCTGTCTCCTGTGAAAAATGGTTAGTCCTGCTTCGGGTCATCCTGCAAGGCCACTGATAAATTCCACCAGCGTTACCTGTCTTCTGGCACTTTCTTGATAACACTCATTATTGCTCAATGACCTGGAGGCAAAGCTTCACTTTGGGCCTCATCACCTTTAAGCTGCAGCTCGGGAAACTCTTCCCTTGCAGCTCACCTCTGCTTTTAAAAGCCATAAACTCACGCCCGACAAGTTAGCCAGGAGACAAGAACCACAAGCCGTGATTATTTGATATTGTAAAGTGAATTACACTCTCCATTCTCCTCGAGAGGGAGGGCATGTTTCTGAAAGACCAAAGGGATGTATCCAAGATGCGCGCAGTTTATGAGGCTCCTCAATCACAAAGAAGAAAAGTGTTTGAATCTCAGTTAGACCCGGGGCGAGAATGAAAGTTTAAAGTCTCAGTCAGTGGAGGGATGAAATAATAAAAGAAAAGAGAAAAAAGCACCCTAATATCATTTGTGATGATCATTCCAGTCCAAAATGATAAGTCGATGTGGAGAATGGTTAAAATGGTATTCATGATAAAGGGGGAAACTGTAGACTTTAAATGGTGCTTCAGTCCGTAGCATTGGATGAAGCACCTTCCCTTAACGTAAACACTGCTCTTAAAACACTCATACTGGAATATATGCTCAACTGTGTAGTGGAGCTATTGCAATGGCCAAATAGAGCGAGAGGGCCCTAGGAGGCTATTCACACTAGTGCGGATAGCTGTTAAAACCTGTGTGCTTCACTTCAAATGGGTTTAGAACAGCTTGCGGATGTGAACAGGGCAATGGAGCAGCACCATAATACACTCTGGGATGTTCACCTCAGGCAAATACTCTGTGATGCTAAGCACCTCTCTCAAGGCGGCCAAATAAAGTCCATTGATTTCTCTTTTTTGTTTGTGGGCTCGATTCCATTGTGGGATTTGAAAGAGAAACAGAACTTCCAAACCACTCTCGCGGTGGAGGCTTCCCAGCAGCCAATAGAAAAATCAATCAATTAACATGATTCTGTCTCTGGCAAATAAAAGAAGCTTCTCAAGACTACTTGGAAACTAGGTCATACTAGGAAGTTACATACCCACAAACAGCACTGACTTTCCCAGCAGCAATAACTTATTAAACATTTGGACTTATTCATACTGTAATATGCTATGACTGTCCAACCAATCAAACTATATTCAACTATATTTTTTTCCACATTTTTAAAATGCGTTTTTGTCCTTTTTGTGACAATGCTTTTATTGCTCTATACTCTTACTGTTACAGTTGCCATTTTAACAAATTGAGAACACTTTTCGCCAGTTGCGTTGGTTGCATGTCATTGTAAAAAGGGCTTAAACAATGCCATGTCTGCTTGACAGTCATGACAGCCATTTAGCTAGCTGAAATAGACAATCACAAGAAAAGCCCTATTAAATGCTGACAATTGTCATTGTGTTCGTTTATGTATAGCTTCCTCAGAGCCTGTGATGGAAGAGCAGTCCTAAAGAGAGTAAATCGAAACAGTCGAGATCAATTTGAATTTTGGCTGTTTCGTTTCTGTAGACAAGAGCCATCTGCCCAATGGCACTAAAAACAGATTACATTTTGTCGAATGGTGTCTGCATAGTAAGAATCCCACCTGGAAAAAGAGTGATTTTCTCAATGTACAAGCTAAATCAATAATGCTGTCATGAAAGTTAATTTGTTGTTTATTGCTAGTTTAGCTGGAAATTCCAGTATATTTGAGCCATTTGTCTCACTCCCTTTCAATGTTTTCCTAGCAGAGAGGCTGTTCCAGTACAAAAGTCATGATAATATACGTGATTGTGGAGTATTTTTAATTGCAAATGTAACCTTATCTTTATGTATTCCCTGGGACTGGATGCAGAAGTTATTGATGAACTCAACCAAGGCGGACAAAGATGGTGGACTTTAGGGCTGGCTATCACCACTTATATCCTGAATTGAGTTTCAATAGTAAACAAAATGGATACCATTTGGGAAATTGAAGTTGCAATACTTGCAATTGCTTGGATTTGAAAAATATTCTGAGATAACCTTTTACGTAAATGTGTATCGTAATATCATTTGTGCAGCTAGATTGTAGTTGAGCTGTCTCGTATTAATAAATATACAACATGAAACACACATTTTAAACCACACGCTTTTGAAATGAATACGGCACTGCTTCTGTTTCGTACTTTTGGCCGATCAGCTAATGTTTTGATTCAACTGTGGTGATTTTATTCATGGTTATTGGATCATTCAAATGAAGATTGATTATAAATAGGAGAATCTATTTTATTTTAAAAAGCCTAGCCATAGCAGACACCAGGGTCGGCTCTAGAACAAATCAAATGGGGGGGCAATCATTTACCAAGGGGGGGCACATACTGCCGTCAACAACCAACACACAAACACCAACGCAACTTCAATTTAAAAAAACATGCTGTAAAGTTTATTGTCTTTCACACACATTGCAGGGGTGTAGTGCTATTTTATAGCGCACCTATGACTTGTGCAGACATGCACGGTTGTGGCACGACCACCAAAACAGAAACATATGGACATAGGCCACCATATAAAAAGTGTGCAAATGTATTTAGTATCCTATCCATGTGAACATGTTTTAGGTGGGGGGTGGACCTAACCTCCTCTAGTGGGGTCCGGGGGCATGCTCCCCCGGGAAGATCTTTTTAAATATTGAAGTTAAAAGCATCAATCTGGTGCACTTTGAAAGCAACATTAAGAGATCTATGGATACATCTCTCAACACCCATATGAAACAGAACTGTACACAGATTTACTTTTTCTTTATGGATATTTTACTAATCACTCCCCTTTTAAACTGTATTCTTGTGTTACTGTCCTATAGTATTTCATACCCGTTTTTCATTTATTCTCTTATTCTTTAATAACTATAATGATCATATAAAGGTAGCCTATTCCTCGCAAATACTTGTTTACATAAATGGTCACCAAACCGTTTGAGACCCACTGAGATAACTTACACTAAAGTGAACTATCTAAACACTGAGAGTCCTTACCTCACTGAGCTGACGTTATAAGATCCTCTCAGTCTGACAGGAGAGGACTCTCCTCCACCTTGGTGTAGAAACAGCTCTTTATATCCGTTAGCATAGCTAGCTAACCAGATGCTAACAACAATATTCCACGTTACCGCTCGCGCACTGACAAAATGCGCTCGTGCCACACACAGAGAGCCGAGCTTGAATGAAACACAGAGACCCATGTACTTGTACTGTACTGTATATCATATTATTTTCGATGGCTTTACTGTATAATCAGTATAACAGATGGACAGATCGCCACTGGGCTTTCATCTAAACACACAGCCACGTAATGATAACAAAACAAAAGTCGGGGTCATTGGTCAAGCAACACACCAATCAGAGAGCAGCAGTGAGCACACCTCAGGCTGTGTTTCATATAAAGAATAAATAAAGAATACAAATGTGTATTCTTTATTTCTGATGTATTTCACACAAAAAACTTTTGGTGGAAACGTTTTAACTTATATGATTTAAAAAAAAAAAAACGGCAAAGTGGCAATAAGGCTTGCCCACCCTGCGTTGGGGGGGCACAGTGACTCATTTGGGGGGGCATGGCCCGCGAATGACCCCCCATGACGCCGACCCTGGCAGACACTGATAACTGGCATGTGTATCAGTGTCTTGCAGGTCTCCCTTGAAAAAGAGATCAATGATCTCAATGGATACACCTGGATAAATAAAGGATTACAAAAAAAAAAAATGGTGGTGAGTGTTACTCTTAAATCCACGCAAATAAATATACCTTGATGTACCGGTAATGATGCAGATGTTTTTGTACAATTTTCCGAGATTCACAGAAAAAATGCACACAGAAAGAACCAGCACTAAAATCTCCTGCTCCTCCTGGGCTGCAAGTCCACAGGCCAGGGTATCCTGAGTCCGCTCCAGGGTCTTCTCCCAATTGGCTGTGTCCGCAATACCGCCAACATGCTGCGGCCAAAGAACAGCCATTACAGATGTCTAAACCACATTAGCTGGCTCTTGTCAACAAGAAGGAGCAGTGGCTCAACACTGAATGATACACATGAGGATATACTGAATGTGACAGAGTAAAGACTATTACTTATTTACAGTATACGTAAAATAACAAGCTACCTACATAAGCTCCACCTCTTACTTATAAGCATAATCATTTACATTAAAAAAAGTGACAATGGTCATTTAAGTACGGTTCAGAATTGGCCCATGGAAAAACATTTCTTTACTTTAATATTCAATATGCCATTTATTTAATATTAAAGTAAAAATACTTTCATGCTGAAGTTCAAGTCCTTTTCAGTCGGTGAGACTTTTCACAGCTGATCTTTCAACACCTCTCACGCTGTTATGACACTGATTTATTACGAGTCCTGTGTGAGGCAATACGATTTTTCATAGAAAGTACTATTCTTCTGAGGCAACACTGATGAAAGTAATGGTCTTGCCCTCTTTAGATGGTTCTTTTTAAGATCTGTTGAAATCAAAATGCCATGTGGAAAAGGAAGACGTTTAAATATGAGCTTTGCTTTGGATTTGTATTCTTGAAAATAATAAAATAGGCTTTTGTGTATTTATTCCTCTAAAGATGAGGCCATTCTGTTTCACACGGAGTACTGCAGGATTACTTCAATATCGTTATGCACATCACATTAAACACAGAAAAACTGACCGACAAACACAGATGTGGACATGCAAACCCACTAACAGTAAAACACAACTTCCCCAATGCAATATGATAAGGGGCGTCCATGATATAAATCACATGTGTAGGTAAGAGGTAAAATAAATCTGATTAAATGGCACATGCAGCCACATGACTTCCAGTAGAGGTCAGCTCTATATCGCACGTTCCCCGGCACTGATGCGCATCTCACGTTTTTTTTATTCGGCACATTAGAACAGCCGTCCCTGAACACAAGTCAATCAAAGTCATTCATTCATCTTATATTGTCCATATAGGGTCACATTTGGTCATCATTCAGGAAGGGAACTCAAGCGTGAGGCTTTGAGGACATTATCTCCACCAGTCATTGTTCCATGTGCCTAACCCTGCTGGCACATGCATCGCAGCAGAATTTATGCTTAGCCAGGCCCAGGGGAACAGGGCATACTGTATGTGGCCTGTGTAACCAGCCATATGTGACCCCTGCTCATAACTCAGTCACACGTAAGGACGGGAATACAGTGACCTGTCCGGGGCTTGTGAATCTGCAAGCCAGGCTTTATTTCCTGCTCATCCTCACACATTTATGAGGAGCTGACCATGACAACCAGAGGGGAATTGATATGCGTGCTGGGGGTTTGAGGTTAATGTTGCACGTGCCACTGTCTGTTCTTTATTTAGCTTTTCATGTAACCAGATTTTGTCTAATAAATACACATTGACTTATATATTTGTACATCAACATCTCTATAAAAGACTAAAAAAAGCACTTAGAATTTACATTACATGTAATTTCAGTGTTTTGTGTTTCTGGCCTTAAATGTCTTAGATTGGATCGTCACTTGATTAGGATGCTATTGTGTCTTCTGATTGCATATATCAGTGAGATTGTATAATACATAATCCATACAACTTTATAAGCTGACGATACCAGGAGTTTTTGGTGAGTTTATTTTATTGTTCCTGTCTCCTATTGAACACAATTACTTTACTCTGTGGATTAGGTCGAACGTTAGATTGAGGTTCTGGTCGTTGTGAACATTTGGGTATAGTTTAAGTAAGAGAGAAGTACTTAATTAATTTATGTACAATGTCCATGGTACCACATGTGTCTAGATAGACGTCTACACTGACATCACATTCTCACCGACAGCCTATCAAAGGATTTCAAAAGTTGTCAGTGATGCATCTCAGTGAAATGTTGATGCAGAGCTCAGCCCTTCTGAGCACTCGGCTCTGTGTATCATGGCAAACGAAATATAAAGAAACATCCACCACACCTGAAAGGGCTTCAAGATGGCCTTTGTTCAAGCAGGCAGAACCATTGGAATTGGTTTTGTGGCCAAATGGACACAAGTTGAAATCTGAGTGATGTCAGTCAGGTCGCCTGAGGGTGGATGAAGGATGCTAACAGACCTATATATGAACCAAGGTCAGATTTAGATGGATAGATTTATTCTCAGTGTATAGTTAAATCTATCATTTAGTACGTTGTCATGTCATTGTCATCCTTACTTTTACTGGCATTGTATCCCACATATTTGTAATATACAGTGTAGAAATCCACGCATGCATGTGCACATTTAGAAGTTTATTTCAGTTTTCCAAAAAGCTTAACCCCATCTCGTTTTGTTTTTTTAATTGCCACAACATGATTGCAAGTGTTATATATAGTATTGTTCTTTAGCTGTGAATGCTCTTTAATCCATTACATTAGCTCCTTGTAAATCCCTTTCTATGTGAACTCGATTTCACCCTGAAAACATGATAAGGTAAAGATGAATCTTTAATTCAGCGTTGCAACCCAACTATTGTAGAAATGGGAAACGCACATAATCACCCTTATCTGTGATCTAATGAGTCAAATAGAATTATGTTACACATTCTCTGTAACAGAACGCATTGACAATAAACGCACAGCCGGCCGCTTTATTGTCCCATTTCTGTGTTGTTGAGCCAATTGCATGCTATCTAAGGCCATTCACAGTGCCAGTAGTGGCATCATGATGCTGAAACTAGAAAAGATATATTGAGTGCAAAGAAAATGGGCTCTCAGCTCGGAAAAAAATATCTAAGGAAGTACGAGTGATGAAATGGCTTCAGAGCAATAAGGACGTCAGCAGAACTGCAACCACACATGGGATATCTAAGTTTATTAAAGTTCCACAGCTCGCCTCCTGTCATTCAGATTCTTTGTAATAAACAAAAAATGCTTGCGCTGATACCATAGAAAACAACAAGGCAATGCATTATTCAACAAATAATTAAAGTAATACAAATAATTCATCAAACATTGTTGGTCCCCTCTTTCACACCAGATATTGTTAAATATTCCTTTTTCTCTCGCTGTGTTTTTACTCTCCCCATGTGTGCCTTGAGAAGCATTCCCAATCAAAAGCCACTTTGTACATAATAAACAAGGGCGGAGGATTAAGTGCAGATGTCAACAAAGACGCGCTTGTTGATGAAGTGACTGGTGCTGAATATTAACATCCAGCTAAGCCTGGCTAATTCACTGCATGTAGACTGAGAGCAAATGATTGGTCAGAGGAGAACAGACTGGGCTGCTTGTTCGTCGCTGCCCAGCTGGAACACAAAGGCCACCACTGTGTTATTTGGGTAATACATCCCACTTAAACTTAAACGCCTTAAGCTGTATTCAATGGCAACCTACAGGAGCCTAAATCTGGATTTGAAAAAGGGTTAACTCTCTACTATTGCAGGTCTCCCTTGACAAATAGATCTATGATCTCAAGGTAAATAAAGGTTTGAAACTATCACATTGAGATGTCATTAGTAACTCCTCGGTTCTGCCTGGGGCCTCTGATTGAACATTTCATTAATTGAATTAATGTGGCACTGAATGCCACATGAAAACATGTGATGCAGCGCTTTGGATAATGATGAGGTCAATTTAACATGGAATGTAACATCATTATAATGTTTTTGTCACAGATTCACACTGTGAACTGCAGGCTTTCATGCCATATAGTATGTCGTGTGTCATGAATTAATTAATGCATTTCAACGACACTTCAGGAAACAAGGCACAATTGTTTTTGTCTTACGTGCCAGGTCTCTTTCATGATCTAATTGCCTTTTTTTTATAATTTGCATATACAATAATCACCCGCTCTCATTAGTGATTGAATGCTAGACCACTCGGGAATTAATTCCTTTTCAATAATTGTTTTGATTTGTATCAGGGATTAATTAATTAGGTTTACATTTGCATTTCTGATTGCAAGCTACAAAGTGGAATAATTACTTAAGGGTTTTAGGCTAATGACCTTTTGAGATGTGCCAGGGAAAAAAGCTGAATGCTAATTTGTTAGTTATGAATTGATAAACAAATCAAAGCTGATACCATTGACTGGTATTTGATAACTACATGTTCAGAATACCTTTATTAGTCCCACAGAGGGGAACTTTACATCCACAGAGGGGAAATGTACATACATCCTGTCCCTACCTACTAGATGACATTGTTCATGTGCCTTCATGGAGATGCTTCCCATACTACATTGACATACACTAATGAATACTTAGATAGAAGGTAACTTTAAACAAAGCACTTACTGTAGTGAAGTGAAGAGTGAAAGTCTTTGGTAGTACAGGTCATCTCCCAGCAGTGAATATGTTTAAATGCATGAGTGTGAAACAAGGTGATGTTCTAAAAGTAAAAGCCAAGGTTGTGAGGGTTCATTAAAAAAGGTATTGTTACAATGATGTGTTACCTTTAAGTAAATGTAATCAGTAACTTCATCTGAGTATCAAATATAAAAGTATATAGAAATAGTTTATTGCATACAGTTCAGCTCACAGACACTGTTTTATGAACACTGAAATAAAAAAAAGAACAAATGAACCAAAACCATAAAACAAATTCAGGCAGTAGGCGTATATATTCACACTTAAAGTATTTAAGAACAGTTGCTTACAAAGATTAAATCAAATTAGATCCTTTTACAAGACAGACTGCTCTTTTTTTGTTTTTAGTAACATTATAATCTTGCAAGTAATCCCCAATTAAAAAACATTTTAAACATATTTTTTTGTGTAACTTTAAATGAATACAGTTAGCTGTTTACTGATTATGTACTCCCATTACATGTATCCATTACTTCAAAAGCCTGGTTTAAGCTTTTTCAGGATATCTTTCCTAGGTTACTATAGTAGGCCAGGGGTGTCCAAACTACGGCCCGGGGGCCAAATGCGTCCTGAATCGGCCCTGAGCAAATTCAAAAGTACAATGACTTAAGTATAATACATTACTGCTTGTCTTGTACTTCTTAAATATATATGTTCAAATATATTACACAGTATTCATGTGTAAATAAGCCTGTAGCGGAGGTGATCTCTGGGCCGTAGATCTCGGTCTCCGTTACGTATTATATAGCTTCACTATTGGCGAAGCATATTCATTTGCACAGGAAGCATTTGATGTATAAAAGATGACAAGAGCTTGTGTGGCGTTCAAACCCGTTTTATTGAATGGTTTACGTCATTATGAGAACACATTAATCCTTGATGTCGGGGGGCTGGATTGGCACGCCAACCTATGGGTGAACACAGTGTGATTAGCGATTCTAGTCATTTATAAGCTGTTTAGACTAAGAAATATACATTTCTGTTATATATTTGTCATATCATCCCTCATCCCTGCAGTAGTTAACATTAGTGATGTTACGTATTGCGCCGAGGCTTCGGAACGTGTGTCGAGTAATCCCCGAAGCTTTTTGTGAAGCATGTATCGAGGCTTGTATCGTTTTGGGCCAGTGACGTCACCGATGACAAACGAAGCCTCGCTGCCTGTCGATACCACGTGACTGCTTCACGAAGCGATTCAGATCGGTTGAACTGTTGAACCACAGCGCTGATAATACCCATGGATGTATAATAAGAACCATATACCCCTCCTGTACCCGGGCCCGGTGACACGATGGAATCAAGAGAGCTCAGACCCTCACTCATAGAGGTCGGAACATGTCATAAGTATAAATAGATAAAAGCATAAATAAATGTAGGAATAAAAACATCAATAAATACAGGAATACATATGTTGCAGTGTTTTCAGGGAGCTTTAGTGTGTGTGCTGTGGCTCAGCTGGAAAGCAGTTGACTCACGACCGCAGGGTCCCTGGTTCAACGACTGAACAATACGTATTTTTTGTTGTTTATAAAAGCTACAGCTAAATGAGATAATGTAGTTAACACATTTATTCTTTGATATGGTTTAGCCTTTCTCAGGCTACAACATGGTTAAGTTTATGAATATTATTAAGGAATACAAATCCCTCTTTGCAATGTTTACCAGGCTCCTTAGGCTTTTCAATCACAATCATTCAACTGGAATAAATACAATATTGTTAATATGAAAATATGATTTAATGTTCGTTGTTTAGAGTTATTCTAAGCCTTTACTCATTGGGAACTCGGTATGAGATAGAGCACACTGTTGAGATGTCCAATCTGCCTGTTTTACACACTTTGACCAACAGGGGGGTTTGTGTTCAAATGAAGCCCATGATGAAGCCTCATGAGATGAACCCTTTTGCGAACCAATTGGCTGGAAAGCTTCAAAGCTTCATAAGGCTTCATCTCGCCATCACTAGTTAACATCATAACACTCACCTCCACCTGTTCTCCCGTCTCCACCGGTGTCAGTACCAGATATGTTCGGGCTACCAGATATGTTCGGGTGTATTTCCGTCGCATCCGTCATCCGTCATATTCGTCTACTCACCTCCCTCTGCTCCCAGCGCTCTGCTGCCAAACACCGGCCGTCTGCGGAACTGCAGCCGGAGGAACTCGGTACAGCTTGTTATGTGTGAACGATCTAGATCCCTCCGCTTCCCCATAATGACCGCGAAATTTTCGTGTTATAATATTACTGCAATAATATTCCAGTGGTGGCTGCTTAAGGTTGTTTCTGGCTCGTTTGATCCAAACATTGTCCAAAGCTCAAAATGTATTGTAATAGATGTAAGAATTCTCAAAATGTACAATATGTTTTGATCCAACACAATATTCTGATTCAATCCATATATGTTAGGGGTTTTTTTAAACAACATTTTCACCACAATAAATAGACTGCCTTCTCTCCAGCTCACCGCACACAAAGGGGGGGGGGGGGGGCATCTGTATTAACGGGTCAGTCTATAAGCACTCTAACAGCACCATAAATTACATTTAAACAACCACAAAAAAACAATTATTGTTTCCGATATTGATTTAACGAGATGCTGTTATAACATGGAAACGGCTTAATTTAAAAAAATAAGCTTCAAAAATGTTTTATGAAGCACACTGGGTACAGCCCTGTAATACATGTGTTCCGTGTGTATATAGTCTTACGCAAGAAACACATAGCATGAACAGACTGCAACAAAACCAGTCTTACAAAACAGACTTCTGCTAAACTGGTGCAGAAGCAAAGCATCTGCCTTAGATGAAGTTCACACAGAACTGTGGAAAAGGGAGAACATCTGTACTTGCTTTCAACGACATGATCAGGCTTATATATTATAAAAGTGTTGGCTAAAGTAACGCAGAATATATATATTTTTTAATTGTAAATAATTAGAAACATTATTTATTTGCACAAGTACACACACATAACAAGCTGTACCGAGTTCCTCCGGCTGCAGTTCCGCAGACGGCCGGTGTGTGGCAGCAGAGCGCTGGGAGCAGAGGGAGGTGAGTAGACGGATATGACGGATGACGGAAATACACCCGAACATATCTGGTAGCCCGAACATATCTGGTACTGACACCGGTCCCAGGGTCCGTCACCGTAAAGAGTCCCCGGGGAAACGGCGAACCCTGTTTTATCGTTCCGGGTGTGGTTATTGAGAACGATGGAGGCAGGGGTGGTTTTATATCGTGTACATTGATGATGTCGGTTTATAATATTTTTCCTTTCATACATTAATTAAGTATACTTTAATTAATAGATGTTTGTTATTTCCAAGTAATGTTTATTTTTCTTTAACTGGTTTTCATTATCTGAGCTAACCATCTGTGCAAATACCACCCCTTTTGAAGGTACGGTCCAATTGATGGGCCTATAAAGGGTGGCAGGTTAGGCTCATTGAGAGAAAGGGATAGTGCCACAGTCATATGGGGAAATGTATGTTGGTTATCATGTACTAACGATGAATACATTCCCACACCGGGTTGTATCTGCTCTGCCTCTGCCTCCTTTCTTGGTCGGGCTGCTCAATTATCAGCTTCACAAGAGCCCTACTTTCAAATAAATTCAGTCAATTAAAGTTAAAAACATGTTCCCACAAATCTAAGTTGATAATAAAAAAAGTCTCATCAAAAATGTACATAACAACCTTCAAATATACCCTTGATATTTCCTCTTATGATCAGCAATCTGAAGCTTTTGTTTTAAGGAATGAGCTGCTAACAAAATAAATGAAACTATGGAGAGCTTTGAGGCTGTTTTTTTCTTACAGCATTTTCAAGTATAAAGAATAATTGACCTATATTGGATTGATTTGTCCAACTTATAACTGAACTTAAGAGGCAGTATACCTCACCTCTAGGGAGTGGCCCAGCCCTTCATATATTTGTCTTTATGTGGCCCTCAGTAAACAAAGTTTGGACACCCCTGCTATAGGCAAATACGGTAAAACATGTATTCTCTGTATTTGCATTCTGTAGAAAATAACTGAATATACTGCATGCTAAAATATGCAACCTTAAGTTAATTGTCTGCATTTTTCCATGGTCTGGCTGATCAGTCATTTAGATCATGCGGATAAGATTTCTAAATGATCAACAGTCAAAAATATATTTGACTGTAGCAAAATATATGGCACCTCTTGATACTGCCAGCAGACATCTTTAGTTTTTATTTGACAGAATATTGCTCCATGTGCTTCAGCCCTCGGTATCACAAGTCAAATTATAAGCATACAAATGGCAGAGGCTCTCCTGTCATTCATAGATTGAAAGACAATAGACAGATGATGAACAATGAAGATGAATGGCTTTCCACCCTGCCGAACGTTGCTCTGAACAAATGAATTCCAAGGGCGCTCCTCATCATTTCAATGAGCTTTCCCCCCGCTATGTTTCAGCATAAATCATGTTAACCTTCTCATTTTCAAGTTCATTCATTTTTAAGGTGCTCTACCTCCTGTCTCAGGGCATTGTGGTTGCATCAAAGGGATCTGATTGCGGAGATTCCATTAAACCTCACACTGCAGAATATTGTGTCATTTTCCCAGGAATGCCAACTCTACTATGTCATAACTCAAAGCTGTCATTTCAGCGCACTACGCAGCATGCAAATGAACACTGCAGGTCCAGGGATATCTGCTAGAAAAAGGGTGTGGAAAAACCAGTGTTACAACGCCTCCATAAAAGAAGATTGATCTATATGATGACGGGAACACCCACGTGTGGAAATGTGGAAGCTGCTGACGCATCGTTTTTACACTTGAAGAGAACTTTGTGTCTAATTTACACTGCCATTCAATTAAGCAAATGATATCTTTATTGTTAAACTGCTTTTTATGGATACCCTATCATTTCACGAGACGGTATGTTGAAATTAGATTATTCTACAAATGCTAATGGCTTTGAATAGTCAATATGGTATAGGTTAGTTAACGGATGTTCTTTGGCACAACTATAGGCACCTTAAACACTAAGTATATATAAATACATTGTGGTTGTACTGCACTTATAATCAAACTGATGGATTGTGACAGGTAGCAAACTAGGGTCAAATGGTAAAGACCCACTGGAAGGAAACAATTGTGCAACATTGCCTCTCCCTCTTCTTTCTTGTCACTGCAGACATGGCCGAGCTAGTGGGATAGCGTCTAGTCTGCTCACATACTAATAAGCATTGTAAAAAACAAGCACCCCTCTTTGTAACATGCTTAAAACTAACTTGTTGGCCAATACCCAAAGGATAAGGTGCTGAAGATGATTTGGTGTGTATAAAGAATATCCATTTTGACTTTTCGCTGAGCAATTTTCTTTTGTAATTCTATTTCAATACATGTTTTTATGATTTCATGTTTAATGAGTCCTTCACCAAATCGAACCCTAAGAAACTAAATGTCAAATTCTTTTCATGGTTGAGTTGTTTTTTCCTTGGTAGCTTTCATTCTGAATGGCTGTCTGATTTTGAGATCCAGTAGATGAAGGTTGAATTAGAACCAAAGAGCATGACCTTGTATTCTCCCAAAGGATTTCATTATTGGGTCTTTGTTGTTTGGTTATCTATAATGTGTGGTTGAGGAACACAAAAATGAAGAGGAAGAACTGCACTCAGTCATCAAATATTCTTGGGGAAACATTATGTAGGCTCTTCATGGGAATGTGTTATCTCGAAAAAAGCATTATTGTTTTATTGTTGGAGCCACCAGTAAACCTCCATTATTTTGGCTGCTGTTGTACATTATTATCACCAAAGTGGCAGCCATCTTGATGTATTGTAAGCACTATGACATTTCTTGCTTGTTACTGTGTCTTGTTTAGTGTTACTTTACTTGACATTGACTGTGCATATTATTGACGTAAGCATAACAATAACATCTTTGAGAATATGCAGGAAAGGCCAATTTTCATTTGTTATGAGAAAATTGCCTTTTCGTAGCAATTCTCCCTTATGTGTGTGTAAGTGCTTTTACAAATAATAGACATTTTGTTTTCAGACTGACTGTCTACCTCCATTGACATCTAAAATGTTCTCAATCTATCCGCACAACCATATAACTGCATCTTAAGTACCAGACATTCTTGTCATGTCTTGGATGTTGAGCATTATTTTGCACTCAGTCTTCAATATCTGTTTGTTCACCTGCTATTTGATGGTTTACAAACAACCTGAGTCTTATTTTAACCAAAAAGGGGAATGAATGTCATCGTTGTACCACAAAGATTATAATATCAGAGTAGGAGCTGTTTGGCAGTTCATTGTCTTCATTTACACAAAGATACCACATAAGGAGCGAATGTTTGTGACGAGATTGACGACTGACACTTTGACGACTGCATGGAAAAGCAGAACACCCCCTCGGTTTCACACTTAATCTACTAAAATGCTAATGCATGACCGATCAATACCGCGGTATATTTACCTCAGCCCTTTTTGCTGATATTGCAGTAGCTTGAAACGACAGGGGGTTGTGTAGACTATTTTTGTTTGCCACTGATGAATCGAAAGCTGCAATAGAGAGATAAAGGAAAGGCCTAGGTTTACTGAGATACTGCCCGTGATACCTCCGCACCTCCCAGGCAACCTCAAAACGACCCATGAACCATGATGTGGTAAAGATGTCAGCTGGTAGACGTAAGCATGAAAGGCGCTTCAAGGCTTTTCCTGATGGAGCAAACAGTTTTGACACCATTCATTTAAAACAAGTAATGGTATGTTAGAACAAGTCAAGGGTTGAAATGCATTAAGGAAAATGACAGACAGGGTAGATGGGGGGGGGGGGGGGGGGGGGGGGAATGCATGTCTCTGTTGGTTTGACAGGAGCACACAATGTGAGGATTTTCCCAAAATAGATTCAAGATGAAATTAAAAAAAAAAAGAAATTCGTTTTTGATGTTTAAAATCCATCAATTATTAGGACACATTTTCTCCACCTTCTATGCGCTGTATTGAAAAGCCTTTGTCTTTACAGGATTTTTACATAAAGACATTTCCAGACTGACACATACAGTAGAGTAGAGTACATGTATATCCACTGGAACAAGAAAGACAAACAATTGGAAGTTAATTTGTATTCAATTGGAATAATTCAATATATTAAGGCAACACATATACAGTATGTATAGAAAGAAAAGATTAGCTTAACATTCATAAATAGTTTTTTCACTTGAACTATGCAAATTGATTTAATTCATCGGTTACTTCTTAAAGTTAACTTTAATGAATCTTACTTTTAAATCAGACAAATTAAGATGGTCACAGATGCAGCATGCATTTTGTTGTGTTCAAGGGTGATGCTAATGGTTATTTTATTACAAATGGCCAGAGCATATCAAGCAAATATCTCGAACAAAGAGACACAAAATGAAAATGCTTTAGAAGATTTTAGATGAGATGAGAGGCACTTTTAGGCAGAGTGCTAAGACTAATCTATGGAGGTTCTTTTGATGATTTAAATGAGAGGAGATATTATTTCATCCATTTAAAGCTTTCAAAAATGACTCGGCTACTGAAAATGTTCCATTTATAAGGCTGTTTTTTTGTTTGACATTAACAATATTTCTTTAATTCCCTGAAGATAAGAATTATATCACAGACAATAATCAAATGCTTTTTAATATGCGATTGAAGAACAACAATGGATCCTCAAATACATCAAAGGTGCGTTAGATATGTCAACTTTTACATTTAAAACATTCAAAAAATGAACTGACAATATCAAAAATATAAATAACAGTGTTTCATAAGCTCATGATATATTCATTTTAGATTGTATTGACTCAATGCTAGAGGAGAAACACTGCCCTTTATATCTTTGGAGCAGGTGGCTTGGAGCTACACATGAATTATTCCATTAAAAAAACATGTTAACTTAGTTTGAATTTATGCCAGAAAGGAAAGAGCACATTGCATTTCGACCACCTTTTTTTTAAAATGGTGTTTTAGCGCCTCAAGTTTGCAGCAGAGCCACTTTTACAACTGATGGAGCTGGATGTAGTCTGTGGCCAATGACCCTCACAGTAATGTATTGACTGGAGCAGGGCTATTGGAAAGATGTCAGACTCAACAGAAACAGTTTGGGAAAAGTGTCCGCTGGAGGCTGCCTCACTGGCTTCATTAAAACGTATCATTTATATGTTGGATTTCTGTGCACTGTTGGAGCCATAACTAAGGTTATAGTCCAAGAACATTGTGGTTCTGTCCCAAAGGGTTCCTAACTAAGCCCTGAGCTACATGTCAGATGGACATAACATATCATGTAAAGCATTAAATGTTTTCAGTCTGCTGAAAAAGTCCCTTTTAAAACACCAGTTAACAGCCGAATACACTTTGAAGACATACTGTACTGAACATGTAACAAGTATAGACAGTATGTATTCATCATTGAAGCTAGAAATGTTATCGTGCTTTCATTTCCACCAATCAATCGCAATCAGCCCTAGAACCACTGAAAATCGGTTGTGTGTCTTTTTATAATAATAATAATAGTAATAACTTGGATTTATATAGCGCCTTTCAAGAAACCCAAAGACACTTTACAATAGGATCAGAGGCTGTGGGGGGGGGGGGGGGGGGGGGATCAAAAGGAAAACAGTCACAAGAACATAATAAGATAAAAAAACATAAATAAACAAAGGATGATCACAACATTTTTTAGAGGAGAGACTTGTCTTGCTATAGTGGTAAATCCTGTTATACATTTGTACCTCTTGGTTCCCCTCTGCAGGACAAATGATTTTTTGTGGGGCTTAAAAAGGGTTTTGGATTTCACCTTTTCATGAGATGAAACCTAAATATGAAACTTCAACTGCTTTTTAAGATAAGTGTTTTTCCTTTGTTTTAATGCAAAATAGATAACACATACAAAATCCAGAATATGTAAGCGCTGATTATTTCTTCTTCACATTCACAGGGACACATATTTCCCAAAGGAAGCATCTAATGAGTGTACTTGTGGAAACAGAACTGAAATTGTTGTTAAGCTGACAAACGCATATCATGCGTCAAACAATTTGTACAACGCTCCATCGATTTTCTCAAGTGCCTTATCTCCAATCCTCCCTCTCTTTCCACATTGAATAAGGGGTTGCTAGATAACCGAGGTACATTGAGTCAGACTTCAAAAGAAAATACCACCTAGTATGACGTGTATATAAGTATTGGTTTTAATATTCATTTTCATACATGAGAGTAATAGTCTGAATTCAACTGCATACTACTACATTTATACTACTACTATCATATATTGTAGTAAAAAGTACCTAATTTAATTGAGCAGACATTAAGATTGAAGAAATAGGTCAAATTAATCATATTTAAAGTTCATTATATATGATTTAGTATAAAACGCAAGGTGCAGTTTTGGTAAGAGAAAAGTAGCTTCGAGCTTATTTTTAGATGTTTTTGAACTTTTTGCGTTTAACATCATGTTCAAAACTAAATAGTATTCTTGGAGTTATATCGCATATTAAAACGGGTCTTAGGGAGACTTTAAGTTTCTTATTTATGAACTTTATCTATTTTAGGTTTCCCTTTTATAGACTCCAAGACATACAGTTCACTACCACCCAGAGATGTTCACAAGTCTTTTTTTGCAAGTCCAAGTCAAGTCTCAAGTCTTTGGTCACGAGTCCAAGTCAAGTCTCAAGTCTTTGTGGGGTGAGACTTGATCAAGTCTCGAGTCTTTGGTCACAAGTCCAAGTCAAGTCTCAAGTCTCTAAAAAATAAAAGTCTCATGTCTCTTCTGGTTGTAATAAGCCTTCTATTGTCTGCTGCTATCCAGTCTGTTAAGAATACTGCACAGCTATATCTAAGACATTCAAAGCATTTACTGTATTATTATCACTCCTATATCTATTAGCATACAGTATCAGTACTGATTAGTTGTTTGTTATATGATCACTTTAAACAGGCTATTGCAATACAATATGAGGAAAAACATCACACTTTAGCTAAATGCAAACAACTTATAAGCAAAACACTTCAGAATCAGAAATCAGTATCACAAATACTTTATTAATCCCCCGCAGGGAAACTGTGTTAAAAGTACTTAAAAGTAAACATTTGTTCTTTGCCATTTGCAACTAAAAAACTATTGCTGCAATATTATCTGAAATATACTGAACTGGTGATATTAAAACATGACCTGTTCCAAAAGAGATATCTACCATTAACACCATTTACCAGCCAAATGCTGGTAAATCATGCAAGTGGCTGGTACTGTATGTTGCACGCACCAGCCAGAAATAACAATGGCAATCTATTGAGTGGCTGGTAACATTTCAACATTCACTAGGCTAGCCATTTGGCCAGTGGACACAAATGTTAAAATGTGACCTCTGCAACCGTATTGTTTAATTACACTGGGTCTCTAATGACATATTTTAAGTCTACTATAAATAAACATATTCCTCTATCCTCTCACTCAAACCCAGTGTAATGGTAACCTGATAAACCTGTAACATTAACGTTACCTGGTCAACAATAAACCTGTAACCTGCCTATAAACCGACAGATGTATTTATGTATGTAACTATGTATTTTTCTACGTTTAACGTTAGCCAGTCGATGGTGGCAGCGGAACGTAATGATTAACGTTACCGACCTTTTTTATGTCATGTCAAGAGTTGGATGTCAACGCCACTCAACGCAAACAAGTGTGACAAGCAAACATTCACTCGTCTTTTCAAATATTCAGTTACAAAGCTAGTAGCAAGCTAAGTTAACATGACATAGCTGATGCTGAGCTAAACATGTTTGCTAACCGTCCATATGCGTTAATGTGACTGACCTCTCCGGGTGAGTTTTCAAGTGCCTGATGAAATTTGACGTTGTTGCACCAGCATCCTTGATTTTAATATTGCAGACTTTGCAGTGTGCGCTCCTTTTGTTGGTGCCGCCGGCGTTTTGTTCGAAGTTTTTATAGTTGAACCTAATTACAAGCGGTACAGCTGCAGGTGTGCCGCCGGTCGCCATGGTGTTACCATGATGTTAATGTTAATGTTAAAGGTGGGGTAGGTAAGTTTGAGAAACCGGCTCGAGATACACTTTTTGTTATATTCCATGGAATGCTCTTAACATCCCGATAGCCGGCCCGGCTAAAATAACTGGATGGCCTACCTGCCTGTCAGCCTCCCATCGGGGCACAAACTTATCTCGTGCCCTCATTGGTCATGTGCGCGTTCGTGTGTGTTGGAGGAGAGGCTCTGTGAGGAAGTGGCAGATTTTCTCCGGTTGTGTATTTTCAAATTCTAGCGATCTCGAGCCGGTTTCTCAAACGTACCTACCCCACCTTTAATACGCCAAAAATAGAAAACACAATGATTGTTCACGAGTCCCAACACACGAGTCCAAGTCGAGTCCGAAGTCTTTTGAGCAGGAGTCCAAGTCAAGTCTGAAGTCTCTGTGTGTGCGACTTAAGTGCGACTCGAGTCCCCATCTCTGCTACCACCCTCCTGACTTTCTATCTGTTTTCAAAATGAATGGCCCTTTGTATGAAAAAACAAGAGTAACGTACACTTAACTGTCATGGAATCAGAAACCAGACACTCAAGACATAACCAAATATATAATTAACACTGCTGATTGACGGAATTATTATATTGTTGTACAACAGTAAAAGAGCCAGAATACTTGCGTCAGGTCCGCCAACAGTGTTTGTGTCTGTCTAAAGAATAACCAAATCTTACAGGTTTGATATACTTGTTTTTAGTTTACACAGCACTATACCTTTGGACCTTTTACAATCACATGTTCTCAATAACACGTTGCACACAGACATGTGTCACATTCAAGGTCTCTTTAGATAAACTAAATGATGAAACTCATGAGCATGTCTTACAGCACATGATCATATAATATAGATTATTTCAACATAACATTATTTGTTATCTTTGAATTACATTCATCCTTTCAATTTGTCAGGCTAAACTAAACTGTGGAGCTCAGTGCCACTCTGAGATCCATGAGCCATGACCGTGTCTACAGGTTCTACAGTAACGATTTTAATCAGGAGCTCATTATGTCTCACACAGAGAGGCCACTCTATCAGATCAATTGATTAATTAAGTACCAAGGGCGTTTGGGGACCCGGGTGACAATATGATCCCTGAGGACAGGATGAAGGTCCGAAAGCAATAGTTGTTAAATAAATGCTTCTGCAGGGTCAGCATAAATGTCGCATGTACCCACTTATACATCTAATTAAAAAGCAAATAGTCCTCTCTCAATTGAATCTGATAACTCACTGCAAGGGCAGATGTTCTTTCTAGGCTTTTCGGTGTTGGTTTTGGGTACACACTCCAGTGTTAAGTCAGCAGGAAGGGAGGAAGGGATTTGTGCAAGCCAGCATCATATTAAAGCATGTAATACAGGCTAATCCTTCTCCACTCATGCTGCTGTAAGGCCAGGAATACTGAGGCAGTGCCGGCTTGATTTGACTCAACCTACAGTAACAGCTGGTGAATAAGGACCACCACTGTGTTGGCCATTTATTCACACTGAATAGCACTAACATAGGTGGGAGTAGTTCCACATGCGTTGTCTTCATCATGAACCAGAGTCATGGCCTTAAGCTGCTGTATAATACAACAAATAACATTTATATGTGTTTGTGTGTACTGAAAGGAATTAAATACAGGTATTTCCAATCAATTGTAGAGAAAATCATGTTAAACTGGAACATTTATTTTCTCTCAATTTAGATTTCAGGCTTTTTTTTTACTAACACAAAGCTCAATAGGGTGCAGTAATAACGAGATGGGTCTGGCTGCAGACCGCATAGGGGCGGATCGTATAGGGGCGTTTCCCAACTTTTTTTATCCAATAGAATGACACTCAGCAGAAATACATACTGTAGGTGACAGTAATGCAATTTAAGGGATTCCAGCTGCTTTTATAAATCCTCGCAGAATAAGTCATTCGTTCTTTCACGATGGCCGAACAACAAGTTGAAACAGCGGTAATAGTATTTTCCAGAGATGCATGTTTATATTTATTGTAATGTCATTTTTCTTAACACACAATTGTCTCGTTATCAAAGTACAACATCGACTGTCCAACCTCGTTAAGCGTTAATAAAGTAAATAATAGTTGTATGTGGTAAAAATGTTTGTGGTATTAAATGCTAACTTAGCATGATGCTATAAACACGTTGGCCTATAGTCCCGTTTGCAACCAGGCTTACTCTACTGTTGTAATAACGTTAAGCTTAGATAGGTCAATAGATTATCAGGCTCGGTAACAATACTGATTTGTGTTACCAAAGCTGATCATCTAATTGACCTAAGGTTAGCGTATATGCTGTGATGCTAACCAGCACTTAGCATGATGCTAGTGTACTGTTGTGTACTGTTGTATTATCTTGGAAATATAAGTAGGCCTGCCCTACATACTGTAACTTAATCAAATAATATGGTATGGATTCGGATAGACAACATGGCTAGCTTGGTGGTTGAATTGAGTAATAAGATGTGCGGGTACTGATTAAGGTTGTAACTGTAACAGTTTGTAACTACTAGTTGTAATGAACCAGACGAGAGACGGACGCATCCTTTCAGTAAATGTCGGCTGCTAATCAATATGTAAAAATAACACTTCGGATGTGTCTTCTATAATTATGTAACATTAGTTATGGCATCATCAGAAAAGATGAGCTGGCAGGATTCTGCATGATGGTGGAGGCACCTTCCAAGAATAAAATGTTTGTTTAATAAAGACTTTCCTCTTTGTATGTACTGTATATATTTTTTATTTTTTTATTAATCTTACCACCAGACACAACATGAACAAATGAATGATACACATCAGGACAGTAACTTAAACTTCAGTATTTTAGGTGTACAGAAACCTCTATTCATGTTGTTAAATGATATACAGCAATATCTTCCATAAAACGTAGTTGATTGATTTGAATAATAATTACTACCACTGCACAAACAGTGAAAAATGATATGCCTACAATTGATGAATTTGTCTTCTCTGTGGGTTGTATACTCTTCATTCTTTATGCAAATTAATTATAATTATAATTTTTCAAAGTTCGTTTATGATTCATTCAAAGCATTAAAATAAATGAGAAACAGAGAGCGTCATATACCTTTAAGAAATACGTGGGGGCGGGGTTCATAACCCTTTAGGAAACGCCCCTATACGATCCGCCCCTATACGCCCCGCCCCTATACGCCTCCTTGCTGCGGTCTGCAGCCAGACTCTATTGGTAATAACAGACCAACAGAATGTCATCTTGATTTTTCAAGTGAGGCTTTAAAAATGTTCAAATTATTAAGCATTTTCTTAAATAAAAATTCCAGCATGCACTTTTAAGAGGGTCTTAGACATTAGTGAAAGTGTATTCAAGCCAAGCTTTAGTTATTTTGAGCGGAATATGTTAAGTAAATTCTTTGCAGACTCTTTGAAGGTTACTTACAAATAAAATGTACCAGCACAGGATGTTCACAAAGTATCAGCCAAACAACACTCTTTCAATCTTTAATGATATACAGGCTAGTCTCGTTAAAGCACTCATTATTTTCAGGCCATAATTTTAATGAAGTGTTTCAATCATTCAGTAACCTTTCATGTTGCAATATTAGAGACATATTTTTTCAGAATCCCAGTTAGTTATGACCCCTCTGATTTCAGCATGCAAGTCAAAGCAGATTTAAAGTAAGCTTGGATGTTGTATACTGATCTGTCTGTAGGGTGTAAGTGTGTGTATGTGTGTAGCCCAGCATTTTGCATCCTGCCAAAGGGTTGACTTGTTCCAAATCAGGAACATGGTCACCACGAAAGGGAACCTCACAGCATGTGTTCTCCTCAAAATCTAAACGACTCCTTCCTTTCAAGCTGTGGCCAATTACTGCTGCGTTTGACTCTATGGGGCAGACTGTACAGTTGGACTGAATCCTTCTTTGCATGAAAATATATTCTGATGCTATTCTCTAGAAGTCCCTCTCCACGGTTAGGTTTACCAACCCTTCGTGCGGGATCCAAGACATATGTAATATATCATCTCCGTAGTGTTCTGGGTCCGTCCAATGGTATCCTGCTAGTTGGACGTGCCGGCAAAACCTCCAAAGGATGCATCGTGATAAATTAGCTGAACTACCTGAACTGACTTTTTTGATGCAGAGGAGCTCCTCTACTCCGAGCTCCCTTCGGGGGTCTGAGATCCTGCTTCTTCCCCTCCGCTACTGGCCTCATCAACAAGGCCCGGCCGGCCCCCCCCACTGACACTTACCTCAGCCACATCACAGACTCTATGCATTACATTAATGCACACAATGTTGACAATATCTGGTTTGCTTACTCGACATATTTTCTATTTTATTGCACTCTATTTCAATGTAAATTACTGCTTTATATTATTTTCTATTCTACTATATTTTGTCTAATTTTTTTGTAATGTTGTTATAGTGTTCTTAAAATAGTTCGCTATCTGTGTTTTTAAATTGTTGTTATGCTTTTATGTATGCACCACGACACCAAGTGAAATTCCTCGTACTTCAATCAATCAATGTTTATTTATGTAGCCCAATATCACAAATGTTACATTTGTCTCAGTGGACTTCACAGTTTGTACAGAATATCAGTATGACAATACGACACCCTCTGTCCTTAGACCCTCACATCGTACAAGGGAAAACTTCCGAAGAAAACCCACAGTTTAAAGGGAACATGGGAGAAACCTCAGGGAGAGCAACAGAGGAGGGATCCCTCTCCCAGGACAGACAGATGTGCAATAGATGCCGTGTGTAAATCGAAGAGATAATACATTTTACAACATAGGTAGACCAAATGTCTGGAAATGCATATGTGTATAATAAGAATATGAATCCACGAGGATGTCAACAATCCTGTGGGAGTCATCAGGGAAGTAGTATGGTGAGAGTCTGGCAGGACCACAGTGACCACAGTGAGCCACGACTCGAAGTCCAGGACTCAAATCCAGAACTCAGGATAGAGGATCCAGGACATAGGATCTAGGACTCAGGACTAGGGATCCAGGACTCAGGATCCAGGTCTCCGGATCCAGGACTCAGGATGCAGGGTCCAGGACACAGGACCGCAGCAACAGGATCAGCCACGACTCAGGATCCCGTACTTGTCAACCTACCTGGTAATAAACCCATTTCTGATTCTGATTTTGATTCTGATTCTTACCTCTAAGCATGATTCCTGACACTATTAGGAGGAAACCTATTTTAGCCACTTGTATCCAAAATATGATTCCTTAAAAACTAAAGATTTGCCTTCTGGCTCAGCTCGCTTCCTGCGGAGTAAAACTGTTTTGGATGCACCTTCACCATTTTTGACTTTAAAAGTGCTCAGATGTTATTACTTTCAGCCTGTTTTGCTGCCTCCTAGTGGCCCAAAAATGACAAGTTCAGCTTCAAAGTGCTATATCACTTAATCTGCTTACACATAAGCATGTATCTGTTTATGGGAAGGTATCTTATAAAATGTTTGTCCTTAAAATGGTAGGAATTAAGACATTAGACAAAAGCTGGATTAGAAAAATCTTCCAGTAGAAAGCATTGTTGTCATGCGTCATAATTGTTGATATAATTGCCAATTACATTTTAAATTGTGTTTTCCTACTGTACTGTGTTAATGAGAATCCCATTATTTTGAACTGCCGAACCCCTTAATAGAATATAGTTTGTCCAAATGATCCACACAAGAAATAGAGATTGCACTCAATACTTTGCTCTGGTCAATTAGCTCAACTGATTCCTCTGTTTACATTTTAATTATTGGTACTGCTATGTATTCCATTAAATCGTGTTTTTTAAAGCAGTCCTGAAGACGTTCCAAGATATTCTTGTAAAGGCCATACATGGCTTTTCAAAATGTGTTGGTCGAAAACTCCTGAAAGAGTTTTTAGACTTTGTCAACACGCAATTTATTCCGTAGGGGTTGAGCCGTTAGTTTCAGCATGGATAGATTCCATTTAGGAAGATTGCCGTTACTAGTCCTGCCCTTTCCCACTCAGAGCATATCCTCTGATGACAGGTCAAATGCATCTCCATTCCCCTGTAGTGAAAACCTTGATGTGACCTTCTCCATCCAACTGGCCTTTTAAAGGGAACATTTAATCAATGACTCCATCGTGTAGAGTTTGGTTTCAACACGAGGCAGCGATCTGCTCTTAGCTTGAACTCCCTCGTTGTCGCCTCTAACTGTATTTGTTATCACTTTACAGCCTCCCGATTGAAACACACAGTTCTATCTTATAACCTTCCCATACCGTAGATAAAGTAAAAACCTGCCACAGAACGGGTATTTTAACACGGCGTTAAAGTACTTTTGATCTTCACACATTTATGATCAGCACCATGCTAGCTTATTTGTTGACACTCAGCATTGCTCTGGAACACAAAGGTATTTTTCACACCTACATTTTGTACCATTGATGGAATAAATTGTAGGCATCAAAGTCTTTGATTCACACACTGAGTATGTTCAAAATGCAAATGCAGACCTTGTTCTCATAGTAACAATGTATAGACGACAATTAACTGATGCTGGAAAATCACACTTTGAACAGATTGGTGGCAACAAGCAGTGTTCCTCAGCAGGGGAATCTATGTTATTTACTTTGCCAATGTTTATTTCAAATTTCAAAGCTAAATGATACCCGATACATATTTTAAACATCTGTTCTACACTGTGTTCATTGATTGTATTCAATCAATATGTGAAACAAGGACACTGTTACTTTTTCAATGTGAACACAGATATGAAACCACTTTAACTGTGGATCAATGTGATAATTAAAAGGAAACATGTCAATATGACTTCCGGATAGTCGTACACACCTAGGACTGTTTTTTTAAAGTGATGGGTTAACGATTTGCATATTAGTTCTGCTCACTCTATTTACTTCTCAGACGCAATGGCTGCAGTTTAACAAATGGATTCTGAGCTGTGTGCAACCGTTGCGGTTTCACCAAGTCTTACCCAAAGACAGATTGATTCGTCTAAATTGTTCTTCTGGAATATAAACATCTCAAACGACTTACAATTTACAGTAAAGTCGATTGAAGTCACATCTCCCACTGATCCCCTGCAACACCCATTTTCTCCGCATACTAATCGAGTACTTATTTGATATGTAGTACAAAACACTGTGTGCCATGTCATAAATTACATTACATGTTACTTGTTAGACGCTTTTATCCAAAGCGACTTACATACTCAATACTGTGGACAATCCCCACAGGAGCAATTTGGGGTGAAGTGTCTCAGGGACACAACGACATGCTGACTGCAGTGGGGTTTGAACCTGTGACCCCCTGATCGGAACACCAACACACTGTACCACACGCCTCCCATAAATATACAACAAATATTGGCTTTAGCTTTTAGTAATTTCTGTACTTTTAAAGAAGTATACTAACAGTATGCTGAGACTCTTACAAGGGAAAGTATGAATGAAAAACATCAAAATGGTGGTACAAATACTCCCAACTGAGGTGACATTTTGCCTGGGGTAAGATGCTGTGCACCTTTCTCTCTCTCCTCCTTTCTCCTGGCATGAATATGCTCTGCTTTCTCTGCACATCCAGATGTATTGTCTCCTGGCGCATTTGATCATATCTCTGCCACTGTAAATCGCTCTGTGCTTCCACCCCCAGAAATCAGTTGACACATCAAAGCCCCAGAGGGAGGTTTAATATTGGAGTGCACCATTAAAATGTGGGATCCGTACACACACTCGCGCACAGTCGTGTATTTTGGAACAATAATTTTTTTGTTTCAAAAATGAAAACTGGGTTATGACAGACAGGTCAAAGTACAGCGCTAGTGCAAAGGTTTATCCGTTTTTACGACGTGTATGGGAGACAAAAGGAATTCATCAAACAGAGGTGCTTTAAAATAGCACCACTGACAGTCTGACTTATGCGTTGTTTTATGAAATTAAACAAGTCCTCCAAATAATGCATCATTTATTATCTGCAAAGGAAAGGAAAAACAATTCCTGTGTTCTATTTTTTAGAACTCCATCCAGAGTTTGGAGAAATTGTCAGCAATTGTTGACTGAGCTTTTGAAATCCACCTTGAAGTTGGCCCCCTACAGTGTGACTAACCTCAGTAATCCATCCCAGATTCACACCTCTAGTGTCAGGCAGGCCTGTTCAAAAACAAAATCCTGTGCCTTAAACCCAGATTTGCGTGACCCAGCAGCCACTTGGGTACAGGTTTATGCAGATACTTAATCTGTTTTAGAGTGGGTGTGCATGCATGTGTTTGTGTAAGTGTGTGCACTTTTAATCTAATTAAGTCAGACTGGACTTTGGTGACCTGAGGCTGGCATGTTCAGAGATATCCCAAGGCTCTAGCACATTTCTTATTTTTCACTTTTCTCTTTAAATCTGTTCATTCAAGTTACAAACAAGAACATATAAACACCTTCATGCCATGTATTCATTCACGATCACTTCTACCAGTGGTTTGACATTTAAAACGGTGGCCTTAAAGCTGCAGTAACCTCCGCATTCAACACAACTATGGAAAGGAACACTTTCATTTGCTGTACATGCTTTGAAAGTTATTATTTATTTTTCTTTTTTCTTTCATTCCTATTTTTATACCAGAGAAATAGACCAGTGTTGTACACCACTTTGAGCAAACTCCATGTAAAAAGCCTTTTATTCTTAAGTAATTCCATTGCTATGACACATACTGCAACACAGTTGAGTCAATTCAGGTCGAATGCCAATAAGCAGCTTTTGTCAGCTATAAAAGAAGTCTTACAATCAGCACTTTGATGTTTTTTAAACCAGCGTGTGATGACTAACGTAGCGGGAAAAAAGCCCAAATCATCCGTGCTCACCTTAAAAAAGGGGTTATGAAGATTATGCATATCACCCCAAATACTGACAAACTGCAGGGACAAAAGGGCACAGAGATCCCAGAACAATCTAACCTACAGGGTTATGAGGATTGTGATGGAAAACTTGCCCTCAAGCCTAAAACTAACCACCTCTTTCACAGTTTTTTCAATGGTGATTTAGTTATTTTGAAGTTGAAGTGTTCAATTATTATTCTCCTTGCAATGCGCAGTCAAATGTATCATCAAATCAATAGGGAGTAATAATGTTCCTCTGAGCTTGACAGAGTTGTTATAGCTCGGCGAAGTCTTCTTTAATAACGTATATGTGGATTTAAAGTGCAGGCTTCATTACTTGGGAATATAGTGCAATAAATTCCAATGCATTCGCAGGCCTGGATTAATATACGTACTCATTCACTCCAGGATATATCTTTGAATAGCGTTGACCTGCAGGGCCCACGGCCATCTGTGGCCCTTCTCCGCCCCCCTAGCAGAGAGAGGAAAACCCCAGCTGCTCACCAGGAGGAGTATTTAAAAATCCCTAATCTATCACTCTGCCCAGCCAGCCCTGTCTCCGCTGGCTGGCTTTGAACCTACAACGATTTGCACTGTCCATTCCACAAGAGAGACATCGTTACTGCTTAGTTAATCTATCATACAGCGAGGGAGGGATATAAAGAGAGGGGGAGAGAAAGTCATTGGGATCATCCATAATGATTTGGAGATTCGCCTGGATCATATGTAAACGACCCCTGTGGTATTGAATGCCAACAAGGATTTCCCCTCCTGCGTTGTCATAGGATTTTTCGTCATTTTTATTATGATTTCATTTTTGGCCGATTACCCCAATGTCATTGGATCAATTGCATCCTGCTGTATATTGTAAACCGGCTCGGCATGGCAAAATAGGCCTGAGAGGTATTCGTACACCCTACAGTAATAACTATTGAATTTGTCGATGCTTAATGTGGTTTTACTGAACAGAGGAGGATCTTAAATGCAAAAGGAGTTTCTTTTTATTAGCTATTTAGATTACAAACTAAATGCGTGTTTACATGGCAGCGATACTACAGAAATGACCTCCATTTTTTGTTGTCATATATTGAGGCAGTACTGTTTGTCAGTAATGTCCAGAAGAAAAAAAAGCTCATTCAAATGTTCTTCACTGCAATATTCTAAATGGTGCTTTAAACCACTGACCTGAAGGCAATTGTGTTATCAACCCTGCATAACAAAGCATTTGTTTACGTCATTGCACTGAGACACTCTACATTTCCTCCATTGGTTTGATTTAAACACAGGCAGCTGGTTCAGGTTCCCTGGTGAGCTTAGCTCTGCAGTGGCAAGTGGACTTTGTTTCACCCATCTGACATGTTCTGGACTATTTCTTTCCAAAGAATGATTGTGATTCCCAACCACATTTCAGAAAATCAATGCGATCTGCCTGGGGGCAAGGGGGTAAGAGAACACGGTAGGAATACATCAATCATTCCCGCTCAACCATTATGATGCAACACAACGTGCTGAGTCAAAAACATATGAATGCATCAACAAGATCTATCTTGGCTGCACCTCAATTCTTATAAATGATACATTAATATTGCTATCTTAGGAAGTGGGAGTGACCCTGTTGACATTATGAGGAGCATAATGCTGAAGCCATGTATAGAGAGATGAGGAATTATCACTGCAAGCAGACAATATACATAGTCATTTTTAAAGCAATAGTTCCAGCATTTAAAAAAGGCTCCAGTCCATATGTGAACACATTTTCTAAACTATTTTATATTATGTTCGTTCACAAATGGCCTCATACTATGTTAAACCTTTTTATCCTGCACCTAGATTTAATTCAATGCCTTTGAGCATGTAATGCTATAAAATAAAACATATTTTTTGTGTTTAGATGCATGCCTGCTGACAAAAAAAATACATTTGTAATAAAAATCTTCCATCTGCCCCCATGCACTCTTGCAATCTTCCTTTAAATTACAATCTCATTGACACTACCTGCCTTTCTTGCTTTTTAACTTGCTCTTGTGCATCCTCAAAAGGCAAAGCCTGGTCGATCGGTGGTCATGCAATAAATCTATTTCAGCCAGGTAAACAGAATTTGAATGAAATTGAGTGTTTTTGAGGACTCTGGATTTAGGTTTAACATCGGAAAGTGTCCATTAATCCCATCACTCTGTGGAAATTGCAGACTTCTTATTAAACACCTGTTTGATTAGTATTAGGTGGATTCAGTATCAGCCTGGCAGTAGCTCTTGCAAAGCACAATGAATCACCCCATTATGAATGCATTATGGAGACGAAGAGGGCTCGGCCGGGTTATAGAGCCGCTGTCTCTGTAATTAGGCCAACTTCAAGCTTAGTGTTTGTATTCAATAGGGCACATTTATCTTCATAATCATATGCATTGTTTTATTAGAAAAGTTTGATTGCACTGTCCAAACATTGATAATAACGTATCTACTGTAAATGTATATATAATGTATGTTTTTTTCTTATCAGGTAGAAAAACAAATGGTTCGGGGGTTAATTTACTGTGTTAGTTACAGCAGAGATAGAAAGCTCATGTTAATAAGCTTTGTGTCAAAACAAATGTGTGCAGAGCGCTGTAGCGTCTACGAATAGATTTCACACATTTAACTGTGGAATTTGAAAAGGCTCATGGGAGTGTAGTAAAGTGTGAAACAAATGTAACAACATATTTAGTACTTTCAACAAGTATTTCTGTGCATCCAGCGATCAGTTACACAAGATCAGACATTTAATGTGTAACTGCTGTTCTGTATCCACAGCTGAGTGAAATCAGGCGTGTGGCGTAGTGGGTTGAGCGTTGGTTCAATCCCCACTGCAGTCAGCATGTCGACACTTCTCCCCAAGTTGCTCCTGTGGGGATTGTCCACAGTATTGAGTATGCAAGTCGCTTTGGATAAAAGCGTCTAACATGTAATGTAATGTTATTCTACATTTGATCAGTAATTAATTGTATTGTATTGAAACCTGTAACAACATCTAGCAATGACAAACCACATTCCCATGGGGGAAGCAGTGTGTGGACCTGTCAGCGCAACGTATGATGCCGAATTTAACAATAACATTTAAATTATTGGTTTAAACGGCATAATAATAAGGACGATCGTCCGTTCTGTGATTCTCCAGAGATGAAATCGCTGTCCCTTTAAGAGAGAGAGAGAGGTGTGGCTTGTGCATGTGTGTTTGTGGATGGTAGAGCGACAGTGAGGGAACGTGTGTATGTTTCTGGAAGTGAAACGAGGAAGCAGAAAAACAGAGGTCTGTGATGTATTTTGTGAAACAGAAGAACAGCTAAATAAATGCAACGGCCTCCCAAGAAGAGCTCGCCTCTCTCCAGTCATTTAAGCTAAAGTGGGTTATTGAACCTGAAGCTTGTTGCTTCTGCCCTGGGCAGGGGCGGTTCTAGGGGGGGGGGGGGGCAGGGGGGGGCCAGTGCCCCCCTAACACTGACCTCTGACCCCCCTGTGGCCACCCTAACAATGAAAAGTTATTATTTTTTATTTTTTTTAAATGTATATTTTCTGGTACTCGGTTTGCCAAAAACCGCAGGATTTTGTTCCTGTAATGTCAGATTGTGCAGACACCTTTATGTAAAGTAGAGATGTAACTGTTCATTGCCTTTTATTTTTATATAAATATGGTGTTAGTGCAAACATTGCACTATAACTTAAGCTGAAGCCAACAGTAATAACTATAATCAATCAATCAATCAATGTTTATTTATATAGCCCAATATCACAAATGTTACATTTGTCTCAGTGGACTTTACAGTTTGTACAAAATATCAGTATGACAATACGACACCCTCTGTCCTTAGACCCTCACATCGTACAAGGAAAAACTTCCGAAGAAAACCCACAGTTTAAAGGGAAAAATGGGAGAAACCTCAGGGAGAGCAACAGAGGAGGGATCCCTCTCCCAGGACGGACAGACGTGCAATAGATGCCGTGTGTAAATTGAAAAGATAATACATTTGCAACATAGGTAGTCCAAATGTTTGGAAATGCATGTGTCTATAATAGGAAGATGAATCCACGAGGATATCCATCCAGGACCTATGATCCAGGACCACAGCCACGACTCAAGATCCAGGACAGAGGAGCGCAGGATCATCCATGACTCCGGATCCCGGCGTATACAGACACCAAAAAGAAAGACATTTGGGGAAGCTGGGTTAATCGGAACATGAGAGTACACAAGTATAGACAGAGAGAAGGAAGAAGTAAGGTGTCCCCCGACAAACTAAGCCTATATCAGCAAAACTAGGGGCTGAATCTAATCAGCCCTAACTATAAGCTTTTTCAAAAAGGAAGGTCTTAAGCGCACTCTTAAAAACGGATAGGCTGTCTGCCGCCCGAACACAAACTGGAAGCTGATTCCACAAATGTGGAGCTTGATAAGAAAAGGCTCTCGCTCCCATTGTACTTTTAGAGACTCTAGGAACAACCAACAACCCTGCATTCTTGGAACGCAATGCCCTAGTAGGACAGTAGGGTATAATGAGGTCTTTAAGGTAAGATGGCGCCTGCCCATTAAGGGCTTTGTAGGCGAGAAGAAGAATTTTAAATTCTATCCTGTGTTCTATAGGGAGCCAGTGTAAGGCAGCCAGAACAGGAGGAATCCTTTTCCTAACTCTGGTTAGTACACGAGCTGCAGCATTTTGAATCAGCTGAAGCGACTTGATATAAGATCTATCTGAAATAAATAAGTGTACTGAAACAAATACCAATAACTGTATTGCATTGTTTTCTTATGCGCAATTACTTCATAGTTCTCTTTTTCGTCCTGCATTTATTGTGCCCCCCTCAGAAAATAACTGGCCCCCCAGTGGTCCCCCCAGTCAAATTGGTCTAGAACCGCCACTGGCCCTGGGAGACGACAGAGAGTCATCCCCTCCTCGACTACGGTCTGGGAGCCGACAGGAAAGTTCAACACACAGATGGCCAGTCCGCCCCTTTGTAGCATATTCAACTAAAGACACAGCCACGCAAAAACTGCGGCATTTGTACAGCTCCTTATGGGTACTGCAATTAGTGAAGTGTTTTCCTCTGTGGAGGAACGATCAGCACTGCACCACGGAGGAAAGCGGCAGAAAGTTGCCTGGAGTTAAAGAGAGCGGGGCTGCGCTGCGTGCATGGCTTCCTTCTGCAGGTAACAGGGAGACGCGCTCTGGCGGCGGTCTCGTTCATGATCCGAAAATACAATTTAAATATTTTTCACACTTATTCCACTTATTCCTAGTGTGCCACTGGTTACGGTGCCGCGTGCCAATGCTGGCATGCGTGCCAGGGGTTGCCGACCCCTGGTATAGAGTCATTACGAACGCAGCAAATGTGTAAACAGGCGAGAGCTGGTAATTGTGAGTGATTCCCAAAAGCTCCTTTGTGCTTTATTTTCAGCATCAGTGCATCATTTCCTAATTATCCTGGTGTAACTTAGTGTAGTATTTGGACAGGCGTTTGTCTCCAGGCAGCAGCATTGCAGTCAGTGTTTTCTCTTCGCGTGTGTACCTGCCGGCGAGGCCTCGCTAGAGATCTGGCAGCGAGCGTGCCCATATGTGGTGAGTCATCCTCGCGCTGTGGCTCTGATGACAGGCCGCTGCACGTGCTCCAGCACATGGTGGGCTACACATGACTACAGGCAGTAGGGGGACTCTGTGATCTTTAAACATTTAGTCAGTGTCGTGCCCCCCATGTTTACAGGCTTTTCTTCTCTTAAGATCAGAACCTAGGGCGTAATGGACTTGCGTGTGTTTGGTACTTCCATTTGACTCATGATATTTCCATTTAGTGAGACTTTAACTTCACTGTATTTCCGAGGGAAATAGACTCCACTACATTCATTCGGCGGACGTAGTGTTACACTTTGCAGCATAAGGTTTTAAGGCCAGCACGGTGGTTCGGTGGTTAGTGCTGTCGCTTCGCATCAAGAAAGACCCGCGGCCTTCCTCTGTGGAGTTTATATGTTCTCCTCGTGCGAGCGTTTCCTCCGGCTGCTCTGTTTTCCTCCTGCAGTGCAAAGACATGAAGGTTAGGTGTCTTGGAGACTCTAAATAGCCTGTAGGCGTGCATGTGAATGTGTTTTTGCTGTTTATAAGAGTGCGTCCTGCACAGACTGGCAGCCTGTCCAATGTTTACCCAGCCTCTCGCCCACTGCATGCTGGGATATGCTCCAGACCTTTTGTGGCTGTATAGAAGATTAATCTAAATAGAGCACGGATGGATGTATGGATTCAGTGTTAGGACAGTTAGTAGGTGTCATGTGCAATACATCACAACATATACAAGTCAGAATTTTAAAGGAAAATGTAGATGCTAGAATCATGCAAGTACATCAACTTCACTGACTTCAAGTGCTTCATTTAGAAATAAGAGACTAATATAGATGCAGAACTTACAGATGATAAATGTGTGATGATGCATTGTTTAAGAAGCTAAGAACACATAGTTATTAAAACTTGTTAAGCCAGCTGCGGCATTGCTCTGACAGGTTGAATCTGTGATGCAAAGCTCTTATAAGGTGTGAATGTTTCCCAGAGGTGTCTTTAAGGATGCAGAAACCAATTTGCAAGTAAAATTGCGACAAACAAAGCATACTTTACAATAAGTGCCTATGAGTTGTTCACTAAATGTCCATACTTTCTTTGAATGTTTAATGCTATTCATTGAATAATGCTTCATTATATTTTGCTTTCTGTATAATCTTACAAAGAGCACAGCATTGTGATGTAGGTTACCTTTGTAACGTGACACATTCAAATGTTTCCTGCCTCAAAGTTTGCACTGCAATGGTGTTAATGCCTCCTTAATTTGTAACTGATTTTGATTCAAAGAGACAGAGCCTCCTTGCCGCCCCTTAGCAAGCTTTGTACAAAAAAACAAACATCAATGCACAATTCAAAACCGCTCTAAAAACAATTCAGTTTTCTTGCTTTCCTCTGAGTTAGACTACTCTAATCAATAGGCCACCAGTGTGTGATGTCTAGGTATTGGCAGGCACTGCTGTAGAGTCAACATGAATAAAAAGAACATCTAAAATAGCCTTTGCAGAATATTCAGCACATGAAAATGCGCAGAGCCAAAATCAAAGGCCGCGTTTAAAAAGCTCAATTATATTGTTTTGCTGGCCTCTTGTATAGGTCATGTGCTGCAACCTATTGCAGCAGAAAAAAGGGATATGTGTACTAGTGAGTAAGCAAGAAATGAATTTCATATCCAGGCTGCTTGGTGCAATATAGCACAGCAGCATGTTCTATAAAAACAGCAAAAAACATATCTCAAAGGGTTTGGTATTTTTAGCGAATATGTAGCCGGGGATACATCAGTGGAAATGACCTCAACACAGCCTACCTGCTTTCAGGAAAAATATTTTTACCCACAACCACACAATATGTAACAAAGTGAAACATAGTTGGATTTGTACACTGTTTCCTTACAAGTATGAAATCTGACATCATGAGAGCTGAATAACATTAACCTAATAAGATTAAAAACCATGACTTTTGCATCAGGGTCATGAATTAACTACAAAGTGCAGTTACATATGCATACATTATATTATCCATAAATCCTGCTGTTTCCCACCACTCACACCACGCATGTTGTACTGTCGTCACACTGTAAGCACCTATAACACTCTTATGTCATGTTGCGTAATGCCACAGCAGCATGCGTCTATACAAATGTGACTTTCTCACACTTAAACACGGCACATGTGAACGAGATGGACGGGGAGTGGTGGGGGCATATTACAGTACATCTCATTATCTTTTTTTTTAAATCGCATTATCTTTTTAAAATTCAGAGCATTAGCTTCTCATTAGCATTAAAGCTGTGCTGGCAATGTTGACTGCGATGAAGGAAAGGATCGCCAGATTCTGGGAACATTACGGTGTCATGTTGGTTTGCCAGATTATGGGAACATTACGGTGTCATGTTGGTTTGCATAGTCATTGGCAAGCTAGGACGGTATGAGATGTTTTATGCAGATCGTCTCCAATTTTATATTTGTATGTCGTGGGTTCCCTTTAGACCCTTGCGGTTTATTCTTAAAAATCCTTACACTTAGACACCCCCCATTTCCCCTCTGCTGGTCTATGGCCTTGTAGAGGGTAATGGGGTACAGAGGGTAACGGTGTACAGAGTTGCTTAGATAAGTGGGGGAGTGCATCTGACGAAGAGATAGGTTGTTGTGCTCCCTATCTCTGTTTCTTATCCTATATCTAATAGAACTGCTCGGGTCTTGATAGATTGAGTGGGGAAGTTCATGAGATCTTTCTAGAGGGTTATCAAGAATAACTTTTATCCAATGACCTTTTCCCTCTCTGTCTGTGTCTGTGTATTCTCTTGTTCCGATTAACCCAGCCAAATCTTTTTTCTTGTTTTGTATCTATATCTACGCCGGGAACCGGAGTCGAGGCTGATCCTCTTGCTGTAGTCCTGTGTCTTGGATCCTCTATCCTGAGTTCTGGATTAAGTCGTGGACTTCGGGTCGTGGCTGAACCTGTCTCTGCGGTCCTGCCTTGGGTCTCGTCATGCTGCTTCCCTGATGGCTTCCACAGGATTGTAGCTGACATGTCTATGTCTTTATTAGGATCCCCATTAGCACTAGCATGAGCATTGGCTATTCTTCCTGGGGTCCTCACACACTCAAAACATACATACGACATCCTCGTGGATTCATCTTCTTATTATAGACACATGCATTTCCTAACATTAGTGGTCTCCAGCAGATAAACCAATTCATGCAGGGGGCCAGTCCAACTTCAAACTATAGTCTTAGGGTAAAGTACATACTCCACATTATATTCAACCTCTAGCAAACTCTGCACAGCCAGGAGGATGAGTTATGCTAAGACAAAGAAAGGAGCATCCCATCTTTTGCTTGTAAGGACTCTGTTTAATTCAAAAACATGCTGAGTCTGAAAGCCTGATTACTTTAAAGTATATACTCCCCAAATGTATTTCAATGAATTATAAGAAATGTGAACTGTGCTAGCAGCATGACTGAAATGATTGCAACATTGGTTGGTTGGTCATTTTAGCCATTTTCTCTGTCTCTCTCTCTCTCCTCACAGACGTAAACTGATGGGAGACACGTGGTTTATGTTTTTTTTACTTGGTGGGTAGGCCCTTAGTGATTTATCGATGTCCATTGGTCATTTCAGACCATGGTGGCTGCCGGCCGAGATGTCCTTGACGGACACACAAATCCACCAATCCCACACAGTGTAAAGTCAAGCTGCTTTGAGCGGCCATATTGGCTGCTGTGCCCTGGTTACAGTCTCACAGGAGATACCGCTGGAAAGCTACTCTTCCATCGATTCCGCGGATATTGGAATCATATTTCTACTCCTTATAATCGAAAATATATGATTAATTACGTAAAATTATGCCCACCTGGACGCGCTGGCGCGTCCACCGACATACAAACATAAAAATACATTTTATGTTTGCCATGAGTAGACCTTGATCTGTCAAATTACTTTCTATTCAAGCCTTTAATGGATAGCTCAGTTCTCAAAGGTACAGTCGGTCGCAAAATAACCTCTCTGCTAGGAGAGTAGTTAGTGCCTGTTTTATTTTTCCATAAAAATATTCTTTTAGTGTTCTTTTAGTGATGCATCACAACTTAATGTTCATGCACATGTTTTTAAAAAAATCTAAGTCTTTTTTAAAGAAAATGTCGTTTAAGGTACATTTTGTGTAGTTTTTGTTTACATTACTTTAAGGTTTAATCGATATAAGAAATTCTGATCAGTCAAGTGGAATCAATGACGGTATATGGGTGTGACAAGCCACATGTGGACAGCTATTCCTAAAATATGCTATTAACTGTTTCCTACACTGTCAGTTACATAGACGGCGCCAGGGGGGTGCTAGGGGGTGCTAGGGGGTGCTGCAGCTCCCCCTAGGATAGCCATAGCACCCCCTAAGCACTCACAATACATGTATGTGTCTTTCTTTTTTTTTTTATGAGTGAAATTCATAATTTGAAAAATTATTGATTCGAAAATAATATGGTACAGTACAAGTACTTCTGGGTCTCTGTGTTTCATTCGAGCTCTGCTCTGTGGGTGTTTCTCAATGTCAAGGAAGGATCCTTCAGAGCCACTATTTCAAGGATACTACATCATCGAATCCCGCCGAAGGACTGTTCCAATGTGCAGGATCCTCGGAATTCTCCAGAGGACTGAGTTGCGGGAAATTTCGAGGATGCACATGTGTATCCTTGGCGGTCTTAAAAGCCCCACAATGCTTTGCGCATGGACCAATTTCCCAAATCTTTGGCGTAAAATGGCTGAATCCAGGCAGTACACATTTAAATGTAAGTATGTTCAGTGGCGTAGTAAATGTGCACATGACTTGGGTTTAAAGTGTATAGTCCGTTTGAGTTTTGCTCGTGTGAACGCAAACCAAACCTCCTGAAAAATGAAACAATGTAACAAACGCACCAGAGAAGCGGACTATCAGGTTAGAATGAGACCTTAGAGCGTTTTGCACCTAAATAAATAAAATGAGCCTTATCTTGACTTTGCCTCTTTTGTTGATATTTGTGGTTTATGCTACAATGTGCACCAATATGTGTAAAAAAGCGTTGCAGACATCAAGTATGATATGAATACACATTTTATTATTGATTGGTGATGGTCACGCATCCAGTACAAACTCCTCCTGCTAACTTACAAATCTCTCCACTCCCTAGCCCCTCCATACATCTCTGACCTCCTTCAGCCCTACACCCCCTCTCGTCACCTGCGGTCCTCTGACAAAGGGCTGCTCTCCATCCAGCGCTCCAAGCTGAAAACATTTGGCAACAGAGCCTTCAGTGTCGCAGCCCCCACCCTCTGGAATTCTCTCCCCTCTGCAATCAGGAATGCAGACACTCTGGACACCTTCAAAAAACACCTCAAACACCATCTGTTCACTCAGGCCTTTGGCCTCAACTAATATACAGTACTCAGCAACCTGTTCCTGTTTTGTTTTCTTCAGCCTATGTATCTGTATGATTATTATTACTTTTTGTTGTGTTACTTCCCATTGTAAAGCGTCCTTGGGTTTCGTGAAAGGCGCTATATAAATTGAAATTATTATTATTATTATGGTGATTTTATGATTTTCTTATGGCTGCTTATCCTCCAGGACTTTTTCATGGCTGCAAACAGAAGGAGAACATTTTATGTTAGTTTAGTGGTTCTGTCCTGGAGAGATGATCATTTTACAAAATACAGTTACTCAAGTACATCTTCGCAACTCAGTTATGAGTCTTCGAACAAATCACGCTCAATTTAAGGCGGGGCCTCTCATATGACGCACACTTGCTAGCCTGTTCCATTCTTCGTTCTCCGAATGCCAGGAAAGATTCTTTCCTAGCCTCTGAAGGACCTGACTCGGAAGACGTGTCCTACCAAGGAAGCATCCTCGACATTGAGAAACACTCTGTGTGTGTGTGTGGGGCACGAGCCATTTTGTGTGCGCTAGCGAGAGAGAGCGCGCACCGGTACCGGAGATCGTTGTGGTTAGCATCTGGTGCTAGCTAGTCTCAGATAACCTCAGGTGAAGTAAAGGACTCTCTCTGTGTTTAGATAGTTAACTGTAGTCTAAGTTATCTCAGTGGGTCTCAAACGGTTTGGTCACGATTAATGTAAGGATAATGTAGGCTATTTCCGAGGCAGACGTTTATATGATCATTATAGGTATACAAAAATAAGAGAATAAATGAAACACAGGTAGGAAATACTATATGACAGTAAAACAAGAATACCGTTTAAAAGGGGAGTGATTTGTAAAATATCCATAAAGAAAAAGTAAATCTGTTTACAGTTCTGTTTCAAATGGGTGTTGAGATGTATCCATAGATCTCTTAATGTTGCTGAACAATTATTTTGCTTTTTGGGGGAACATTTTACATTCATATTTTTTTATCAGTATGTCATTGTTCTATCCGATCCCTCTCATGTTCATTGAATGTAAAGACAATTGGAATGAATGAGTCTGGACCTACGTACATTTAGTTTGTAGGGATTTAAATCATTTCTGATTTAGCTGTACTTTTTTGTTAAAAAGCAGCAATCTTGTCTGAACTCGGAAATATATAATTGTAATTGTATTCTTGGACTTTAAAACTCTATTGTAGTATTTCCAGAAGTCATTCTAACTTCTTATCATCTCTTAAACAAATAAAACCCCATCTTCACTACCATTGTTGCTTCTTTAAACTCCTGTTTCTGTCTTCATTGCCATGACACAGGGGATACTATTAAATACTATAAAACACAGCGGGTGGTTGAGCTTCTATTCTAACAACAGTATGGCTTTTTTACGTAGAGGAAAGTAAACCAGTTTTCTCTTTAAATAGTCAAGACACAGTTCTCCCTGTTTCCCTCAAGCCATTTTCTATACCTTTGTGTTACCAGTAAGTCCATTGAGCAGGCCTTCTTCAGCAGCAGCCTCTTTAACGTTATACAGTCATTAATACAGAGGTTTAAATGCACACTCTTTAACTGTTGAGGGTTTGTTGAAGGTAGAATAATCTGTGACTAGTACCATAATCAGGTCATATTTTCACTTTATCCAATACCTTGTGAATTAAAACTTGGAAAAACAAATAAGCTTTTGATAGTAAACAAAGCCTGTTAAACAAATTTAAGATGGTGAACATCGTAAACATAATACTTGCTTAATAGGTGTTTGAAAGCACTATCATTGTGAACATGCTTACATAGTGAAGTTGGAATTGTTTGAATGCACAAATAATAATTACTAAGTCACCTATGGTCATGAAGGATGGGTCATGACCGAAAGAACGAGATCGCGGATACAAGCGGCCGGGATGGGTTTTCTCCACAGGGTGGCTGGTGTCTCCCTTAGGGATAAGGTGAGAAGTTCGGTCATCAGGGAGGGACTCGGAGTTGAGCCGCTCCTCCTTCGCGTCGAAAGGAGCCAGTTGAGGTGGTTCGGGCACCTAGTTAGGATGCCACCTGGGCGCCTCCCTAGGGAGGTGTTCCAGGCACGTCCAGCTGGGAAGAGACCAAGGGGTAGACCTAGGACCAGGTGGAGGGATTATATCTCTTCGCTGGCCTGGGAGCGCCTTGGGATCCCCCAGTCAGAGCTGGTTGATGTCGCCAGGGAAAATAAAGTTTGGGGCTCTCTGCTCGAACTGCTACCCCCGCGACCCGACCACGGATAAGCGGGAGAAGATGGATGGATGGAAGTCTTGTCGTTTCAAAAGACTCAACAATGCACTGATATGGTTTATATGGGTTAAGGTCGGATAGCAAAAAGAAAAAAATTATTTGCATTTTTCTGACCACATTTAAAAAAAACTTTAACTTGTTTCCTCAAGCCCCAGGAAGTTGGCATATGTGTGTTTTTCAGGAAACATCTTCTCAGCTATTAAATGGCTTGCTATGAAAGTTGGTAAAGATATTCATCGTATCCAGAGGATGAATTCTGAGAAGTGAATTGATCCCTTCCTTAGATACTATATAATTCAATATTATTTATATGGATTAGAACAAAGATTGCCACAAAGCCGTGGTTCACAGATGAAACATACCTAATGACTTTGGTGCAGGGGCGGATCTACGGGGGGGCAAGGGGGGGCAGCTGCCCCCCCACTGTAGAGCCTTGCCCCCCCACTGTAGAGCCTTGCCCCCCCGGCTGCCCCCCTAACTTTCCCTAAAACTGTACTAAAACAAACCTACACTATTTCCACAAGCTTCTCAAGCAACAAAACAAGCATTACATTAGTTAAAAGTGAATCATTTTAAATATAATTTTAGGCCCGTTAAAAACGCAGCTACGGCCCTGCATTAAACTGCGGAGCGGCGTTCACACAGACCGCGGCTCACACCGCTGCAGAGAGGGAGCGAGCTGTCCCAGCACCTATGGATCAGCTTCCCCTGGGAGCATTTCCCTTTCCACTAGTTTTGTTTTTACTAAGGACGAGAGCTTGAAACTAAATATGAATAAAACGCTGCCGTTTGAATCGATAGCGTTTAACAGACGGGCGCTGTTTGGGGCGTTACGTTACTAAATACTACGCAGACAGCGTTAGCTGGGAGATCGATCACTTTGCTAAACTACGCGGTAGCCTACTATTAAATCCACGTAAACTACACATCACAGCAATGAGGCCAGATCAATTAAACCAGGATACATCCTTTACTGTAAAAACTGGATCCAAACACAGCTGCCTGTGTGCGCTTGATCAATACTTTCTGATGTTATATGATATGCTACATATTAGCTAGGCTACATGGCCCAAACGCGTAAAGTTATACAAGCATTTGTACCAGTGCTTTTCCCAAGTAGACTCTTGCAGGCCAGAGTATAGGAGTGATTCAACAACAACACAAAGACATATGAGAAGTGATCAGGACGAACAGAAAGAGGAAAAGGAAAATATAGTTCACTGAAGAGACCAGGAGGGTCAGAGCAGGAGGAAGAGGAGGAGATGAAGAGACCAGGAGGGTCAGAGCAGGAGGAGGAGATGAAGACATTAGTGAAGAAGAAGAAATGTATGTGAGGAATAAAGATGAAGTGTCAGAAAGAGGGACAGAGGCAGGAATCAGGAGGCAGATGAAACTCCAGATGGACCACATGGTATGTTCTTATTCTCCTTACATATTCCAACACAGCAGCACAATCTAGCAGCTCTTAGTATTGACAAATATTGATTGAAATGTGTTGCTGCACAGGTCACCTTCAGCTCTCTGAAGAGATGGGTGATGTCATTTGTGTACTTAATTATAAATTGAAATGTTGAGCTTGTCAATCTTAATCTGAAAATACAAAAACTGAAATATAGGTAAGAGAAGAAACTGACACTTTTGTGATGTAATTCCCTCAATGCAGATCACACATGGACTGATCCATTATTTTAATAGGAGGGTAAATGGTATGGCGTGACGGGGTTGAAACAAACTGAGGGACAATATTGCAATTTCATAGATAATTCAAGTATTTTTTCAGAATTTATTTTTGATCAGTTAAAGTTGACAAGCATATGATTATATTAGCAGCAACATTTTGGGATAATTGGCCATTTTGATTGGTTTGATATTAAATTAATATGTAATAATGCTTAGTGAGGACATGCAAATATGTCTGTCTAATACTAAGAAAACCAATTTTTTAAAAACAAAATATATATTTAGTTTTACATTGTAATGCAAAAAAACCTGTTCCATTAATTCATTGCTTTAAAATACATTTTGTAGTTTCCTTTCATTTAAAATGGTTGAGGTAAGCTTGGGGGACTCAAAGGGCACCCGATTGTTTGTCTGAACACCTTGTTTCTCTTGTGCATTAAGAACACTTGTGTTAGGGCATGAATTAACAATAAATAGGTTATATACAGTATAAAATACCACGTACTGTCCGACCTCCCATGCCACCCTGGCATGACCTCTTGCCCCCCCTTTGCCCCCCCATGTAAAATGTTCTAGAACCGCCACTGCTTTGGTGACCCCTTAACTTTCACCAAGCAGGTTTTGTGGTTTTGTTTGTAAAACTACATGGCTGGCCGATTAAATTCTTGTTTAAGATAAATCATTTTCACTAAAGCAACTGCAAAAAAACTCGTTTTTACCAGCCCTTGAAACCAACCTCCTGTGCCTGTAAAACAGCCTGTGTGGCTTGTGCAAATGAATATATTGATGTTTTCCTCATCAATAATGACTCGTGAGACAAAGGTGTGAGAACGTGGTCTTCAATAAAGTACATCCTGGTCATTTCAAGCTGAGCAGAGATTAGACCTAGCCTGTTGCTATGACTACTGTCAGGATGAATTCCTGTCGTTGATCAGGACTTTCATCTGCAGACAGACAGGGAGAAAGGTTGAACTCTAATTTCCCCTAGCATGTTTGTAGGGATTGAATGCAAAAATAACACCAACCCTAGTGGTCCATATGGCTAGTTCTGGGAGGACCAGCTGCTCAGGGCTTTCAACGCCATAATCTTTATTTCACACTCCCAGTTAGATATTTTAATTTCTGATGGGGGACCGCTGGTGTGAGCCAAAGGAGGACAACGAGTGAGAAGGGGGAACCCACCCGAGTTCATTTTTGATTAAAAAAATATGGCATTTTAGTCAATAAAACACATCACATTCCTGAACATACCTATTTCTGACTTTACACCCGTTAACAAGCCTCTGGTTTAAATACATTAACAATTCGTTATCAAACACACACAACAAAAGAGCCTAACCCTTGCTGTTATCCATGCACTGCTTCGGTGACACATGTTGTGTATACTAAAGCCCTCTTTGGGCTGCATTAGTAATACCATGGGAGGCTGTAATTTGATTTCGCATATGCAAATTGGATATTTCAGGCAGCCATCCAGGCAGTAAAATCATTTAGAAGGAATTTTGGCAATTCAAGAACATGGCCATGCAATGTGTAGCACCCAGCATACTTCACAGTTTAAGAAAACCGGAATAAATCTCTCTTTAACGGGCTTTATATGAAAGTGATGTTAGTGTAACACATCACTTGGAATATGTCCCATTGAATTTCGACATTTAACCATGGTGCAAGTAGATATTTGTTTGAAACACTTGATGGCGTTCCAGAAAGGCATTAAAATGGCTCCAGATAGTCCAAATGAACTCAAAGACTCCTGCTGAGTTTGTAATTCTGTTGGAAAATCTGACCCGAGTAGCCAAAGAAAGTCTGATAACTTTGTTCTGAATTAGATTAAACGCAAAGGAAAATGGATTTGCTCACAGTTTCAGACTCACTTTTGCATTAGTGGTCTCCAGCAGATAAACCAATTCATGCAGGGGGCCAGTCCAACTTCAAACTATAGTCTTAGGGTAAAGTACATACTCCACATTATATTCAACCTCTAGCAAACTCTGCACAGCCAGGAGGATGAGTTATGCTGAGACAAAGAAAGGAGCATCCCATCTTTTGCTTGTAAGGACTCTGTTTAATTCAAAAACACGCTGAGTCTGAAAGCCTGATTACTAGTGGTGCACGATAATTATCGGTCCGATATTTAGAATTATGACGTCATCCCGATAAACCCGATAAAAGTATTAATAGCCCCGATAATATACAATATATTTTTTGGGTAAAAAAAAAAGAAAAAAATACTGCGGTGTGGGTGGATTGGGATGAGGGGCGCTTGTTTTTCACTCGGCTCCTCCCGTTTTGCCAGTACTGTGGTATTAGTGGTTTAGGAAGAGAGAGAGTTTTTCACAAATCCAGCGCTCCCTAACTGCCTGGATGTGACGTTAATGGTGTGCGGCCGTGAAGCCAGGACAGTAAACAAACATGTCGTCGGTAGTATGGGACTATTTCAAAGTTTCAGAGTTAGATAGTTCTCTTGCTATTTGTATTAACAAATGCAGAAGTTCCACGAGGAGGGAAAAAGGCAACGAGCTATAATACTTCCAACCTGATTAGTCACCTGAAACATCGCCATCGCTACGATGGTGTGTTAAAAGCGTACGAAGACGCCTGCGCTGCTAAACTAGCGGCGAATCCAAAGCCAGCTGCAAAGGCACCGGGGCTTTTACCTATCGACGAGGCTTTTGAAAAAGGCAAGAAGTTTATTTGGGAAAATAAATATGGTCACTTTGAAGAGTCAAAACTGTTCTTGGCTTTGTTTTGTTCATAGTAGTAATGCTCATGTCATTTGCTCACTACTAGTCTTTTTTTACCACCAGGTGTGCAAAAACTACAGGTACATTTAATATATATATATATTATATTATTATCGGTTATCGGTATCGGTCTTGAGAAGCAGGAAGTTATCGGTATCGGTTTCAAAAAACCAATATCGTGCATCCCTACTGATTACTTAAAGTATATACTCCCCAAATGTATTTCAATGAATTATAAGAAATGTGAACTGTGCTAGCAGCATGACATAAATGATTGCAACATTGGTTGGTTGGTCTTTCCACCTCTGTGCCTTCTGCCATATTGGATTTCCCCAAAGAAAGCAAAAGTTGGTACAATGTACAAAACAATACCTAATCACTTATGCCCTTACATTTCATCAAGCAGGACTTTTTTTGTGGTTTTGTTTATGTCAAACTCTCTGCAAAACGAATCACATTTCAATTAGACTCGGTTGTAGTTTGTGTTTACTGCTGATCAGCCAATGTCACCATTTGCCATAAAAGTGGTCATTGCATAATCATGGTGCTATAAGCATAAAGCTCCAACCTTCTGATAGTGGCTGTCGACTCCAATCTAGTGTATTTTGGCTAATTTCTTGGTCTTTTTATTTATTTTAAGTGTCTCCAAAAGGCAGTGGGTCAATACAGTAGGGAACCTCAAACAATCTTAAATATTCAGTAAAGTCTAACTGGTCTGTTTGCATGCCTTTGGACTCTAGTTCAACTTCCTAGTTCTCACTATATTTTTTCTCTGATGGCTGTGAGAAACTAATTTTAGAACTCAAAATGTTGAGTCGCACATTACGTTTCACATTTAGGATCACAAGAGAAAAGTATTAACAATTTACTTTATGTACAACCAATCTGTTTAAATATATATGACAAATGTATATTTTTCATTTTAAAGACAAGTGATCAAGCAATTTATTCAAAAACAATTTAAAGTTACATTTTCAATGACCACAACCAATACAACTATTTACTTTAAACCAAAGGCAACCCACTTTTAAGACCAGAAAAGTTGATAGCTGGAATCAGCCTTCAGTGTTTCCCCTAGGATGGAGTCATAGCAGCGGTGCTAAGGCACGTGGGCTCAGCATAATGTGAGCGCGGAGCGCGTGGAATTTTTTTGTGTGTGCGCGTGCGAAGTGCGCCCCACCAATTTATTTCTATGTGTCTGCCAGCACAAGAAAGGCTCTTAAGGCCTAGTATCAGGGCCGGTTCTAGCCAATTTGCTGCTCTATGCGAGATTTTATATACAGTATAAAGAATAAATGAAAAATCTCTACAAAAGACAAATACACTACAAAAACAGAAACGTATTGACATAGGTCATATACGTCAAAATGGCTTCAAATGTATTCAGTATTGTATGAACATGTTTTAATTGGCGAGTGGACGTCAATTAATCTTATTTTTACCTCGTTAACATTTATTAATTTATGCATATTTTTGTATCTCACCAACTTTAAACGATATTTTTGGTTTACTGTCCTACAGTATACATTGGAATGATTTCAAACCTGTTTTTATTTATCCTAATTATAAAGGAGTGCCTTGGAAATATGTGTTTACATAATTTGTAAACACATATTTGTTTGAGACCCACTTAGATAACTTAGACTAAAATTAACTAAACACTCAGAGTCCTTTACCTCACTGAGCCTCTCAGTCTGACATGAGAGCTCTCCTCCACCATGGTTGTAGAAACATCTACTTCTTATATCCGTTAGCGCAGCTAGCACCAGATTCTAATAACAACAGCGCCGGTACCGGTGCGCCCTCTCTCTCTCTCCCTCGCTCGCTCTCTCGCTCCCACGCTCACACTTTGGCTGTGAGCTGCGGGCGCCTGATAAGCCAACATCCCCCACTTTCATCACTTACAGCGCCTATTTAAAAAATCGGCCCTGCCAGTACATACAGTGGCAATGTCTCAAGATTTAGCAAAAATACACCTTTATTGAACATACAGTAACACAAATACTACAAATCCACATAACAAACAATCAAAAACGAAAAAGGGACGCCACTTATTATTATTTTAATGAAAAAAAAAAAAAAGTAAAACGTTTTTTGGGTACCTGGCCACCTAGCTGCGCCGCCGCTATTTGTATATAGGGGAAACACTGGCCTTTATTGGTACAATATGGCTATTATGAAACATAAAGTGGTTCCATTATGTTGTAATCAAACCAGTTGACATTTATGTAATGTCAACCTGATATAATAATGCAATAAATGACTGAGATAAAGAACTGTGATTTATTTATTTATTTTCTATGTTTTCCATTAAAGAAAAACAAAAGACATCATAGCGGGATGAAAGGTCATCTCTTGCCGTAATCTGAATGTGTTTCCTAATTATTTAAACTGCAGAACAATCCTATGCTAATGTTTAATGCAAATGTATGAAAAGGAAATTGCTCTGTTTAATAGCCCAATTAATCAATCTGGTGTGGAGGGGCTCTGGGGACCTTTCTAACGCACAGTGGGAGCTATAGGACACTGCTCTATGGGTTGAGTGAGACGTTGATTCATCGCCATCGACCTTCACATCCGTTTGGATTTATAAGCCTTTGATGTTGAAATATGAATGACCCAGTAGAACTGTGAACGGCACCTTTCAGTCTGCATATGTATTATTTGAAGGCATGTAGATTGAATTTAGAGTATTTGATTGAACATATATTTCATTAGTCAGTAAGTAAACCCATAGAAAACTCATGCATTGTGTTTACATGAATGCATTGCTTGTAGTCTGGTTAATACTCAGGAGGAAATGTACACACTTCTTGTCCCCCTCCATGCAATGGATGCTAATAACACCATTACAGAGTGTACAGATCTGCCTATCCATCCTGAACCCATATCCCCCCCTCTACTAATGGACTGTCACATGAAAACACACAAAGAACCTTTCACATCTTTTATTACTGGCAGGTTTTTGCTCTCCGGTGGGAAATGTTGTTTTGCTGTCAACCCATCCCTCTTCCCTGGCTTATATTTGTGGAGACAGCTCCCAATTAAACACAGCAGCCAATGACACATATCAAAATAATGCATGGGAAAAACTGACTGAAATAGAGAAAGTTGCAGCTAAATCTTTTATTTCAGCTTGTGATGTGGACAGAATGAGGTAAGGGTAGCTCGGCACCCGGAAAGGACAAAGCTGTATATGCACAGCTGCATGGATGAATCACTCCAATAGATGTGCATCCTATTCTACAGACATGTAGCTCCTATTTGTTTTCTACGGCGAGATGTAATGAATTTATTATAAGAAAAAACTCTATGTGGACGCATTGATTAACCACACACTGGCCTGTCATCAAAATTGGATTTATTCATACTAGGTTTTTCCAGATATATCTCACTAGAGGCTTGTCGATGAAGCTTAAAATTGTTTCATATTTGTTTTTCTCATCAGCCGCAAAACATAAACCCTGAAGTAAATACATATTTATGTATAAATCAGAGATCCACAGTGGATCTTTGCAAAAGCACTTAACTCGGTTAGAACAATTTATACCCAAGGGTATGAGCAAATATGAGCATTAAAAAAATGGGCGAGGACAACATTTGGAGGACTTCCTAATATGATATTTAATCAATTTGGTTCAATCAAGAACTGATTCCTAATTCAAGAGGTCTAATTGGAACAGAGGCTGGGGTAGCTGACGCAGAATAAAAAATTATTATGTAGGACAAACTTCCAGGCTCAGGGCCATATCCAAATACCAAAGTGTAATATTGCATTAGTTGTTCGAAAAACAAAGGAACATTTATGTAGACACACACACATACTGCAAATTCTCAAAGTGAAATTTAGCTAACAAGCATTATTTGTGCTATTTAGTCATGACCGCTAAGGTTTTAGTGGTAACAATTGTTCTCCAATCTGAGGGCAAAAGCCTCACCAAACATCCAGTGATGGGATACCAACTATACAAAGGTATTAACTTAAGATAAGATAGACCTGTATTACTCCCTGTGGGGACATTCAGTGGTTTAATAGCAACAGGGTAAGGGTGAAAAGCAGGACAGCACAGATTCACACAGATTAATACAATTACAAATACAATCAATGATAGAAATTAAAAATGTTAAAATAACTATAAAATAAGTAATTAACCAAAATGAACATATACATAGGTCATATATACACATTAGATATATTTACATGTGTGTGAAAACAGTGTGTATTATGTAGCATTACAATGATGTTCTCTCTGCCTCAGATGCACTGAAAACCTAGCACCAATATTCAAGGTTTATGCAAAGTCAAAATGCTGCTAAATTGCCGGAGCAAAGTCATGTTGCTTAGTTAGAGATTCAATAGAAACCATAACAGAATTTAATCAGAAATCTGAATCATTCCAAATGTTAACCTCACTTGGCTGTCCCGATTCACGGTTTATTTCCAGAATGAAAAGGGTTACACTCTTACTTGGAGAGAACAATGAGAGGCTATGCAAATCATTCAGCTGATATTTGAGTTTGAATAATGCATTTTATAATCAAAATTGGAACATGAATACTGGTGGGACATATTGTATATATTATTATGACTGATGGAGTTTGCCCACAGCAGTCTCAAAGTTCATCAAGTGTGCTGCGTTCACTAACTAAGTGGCCTGCAGTGCGACACAGCTGCCACGCTTTCCATTGACTCCACTTTGATTAATGCAGTGTTCTGTGGCAACATTAATGACACTGTAAAGGTTTTGTTTTGATTACAGTAAATATGCACACACACACACATATCTACCTTTGAGCTAGTGATAATGTATTCATGCATATTCATTTGGTTCCCTCACTCCAAAGTATTTTCTATCTTGCCTTAAAACATATACATTATACACAGAATAATTATACAAACATATTTCACCATGATTAATCAGATCCTAAAGCTTCTGTTTGGGTCAGTGAAGGACACGTCTGAAATGAATAACTGAAAGCTAGATATATCTGTCTTCCTAGACTTGTGTCCTATACAGTGGGGCAAAAAAGTATTTAGTCAGCCACCAATTGTGCAAGTTCTCCCACTTAAAAAGATGAGAGAGGCCTGTAATTGTCATCCTAGGTATACCTCAACTATGAGAGACAAAAGGAGAAAACAAATCCAGAAAATCACATTGTCTGATTTTGAAAGCATTTATTTGCAAATTATGGTGGAAAATAAGTATTTGGTCAATAACAAAAGTTCATCTCAATACTTTGTTATATACCCTTTGTTGGCAATGACAGAGGTCAAACGTTTTCTGTAAGTCTTCACAAGGTTTTCACACACTGTTGCTGGTATTTTGGCCCATTCCTCCATGCAGATCTCCTCTAGAGCAGTGATGTTTTGGGGCTGTCGCTGGGCAACACAGACTTTCAACTACCTCCAAAGGCCACTCCAGGACCTTGAAATGCTTCTTACGAAGCCACTCCTTCGTTGCCCGGGCGGTGTGTTTGGGATCATTGTCATGCTGAAAGACCCAGCCACGTTTCATCTTCAATGCCCTTGCTGATGGAAGGTGGTTGTCACTCAAAATCTCACGATACATGGCCCCATTCATTCTTTCCTATACACGGATCAGTCGTACTGGTCCCTTTGCAGAAAAACAGCCCCAAAGCATGATGTTTCCACCCCCATGTTTCACAGTAGGTGTTCTTTGGATGCAACTCAGCATTCTTTCTCCTCCAAACACGTCTAGTTGAGTTTTTACCAAAAAGTTCTATTTTGGTTTCATCTGACCATATGACATTCTCCCAATCCTCTTCTGGATCATCTAAATGCTCTCTAGCAAACTTCAGACGGGCTTGGAATTGACCAATTAATTCATTAAAAATCCTACAATGTGATTTCCTGGATTCTTTCCCCCCATTCTGTCTCTCATAGTTCAAGTGTACCTAGGATGAAAAGTACAGGCCTCTCTCATCTTTTTAAGTGGGAGAACTTGCACAATTGGTGGCTGCCTAAATACTTTTTTGCCCCACTGTACAATGCAAAAGACACCAAGTAGAATAAATACTCAGTTCAATTGTTAGGGTTTATAATGTGTTTTTTATTACGCTGGTGTACTGATGTGAATATTTTTAGCTAATGAGAAACATTTATTTTGCAATAATTGTGAATAATTGTTTATTTCTCTAAATTAATTCAACATTTTAGTTTAACTCTGCAATTACACACCATTTAGTTAAGTTAATTATTCTTTGTAACTAGTATTTAAAAAAAGAGACAAAAGGGAAGAAAGCTGAAATTCTGAGCGGACCCCATGTTTTATAAAAAAGGGTACTCTAAATGAATATGTATAATTTCTCTGGTCTGCTCGATGCATAATTATGATCTGCATGTTTTGGGCCTGACGGCTGTCTTGACGGAAACACTAGCTCAGAGCAACGTCCCAGTTTGTTCCCATTCAAAGAATATTAATGTTAACTACTGGACCACGACAGCTCACCATAACATTGTAGAACCAGCACACTGGTTTTACCTCCTAGATTACTGTGAATGTAAACCATCTTGTGGTAGTATTTTTTTACTACCCAGAAAATAATGTCTTGTTGATACATACAAGGTGCTTGCTTTGGTCTAGTATAGTCCATAAAGAAACACTGTAAGAGGAATTATATTGTAAAAAAGGAGCATATGTTATAATACCTTAAAAACTATTTAAAAATAGAAATATTCAAAACTCCACACAAAAGTTAGTACAACTCGAATATCAAAAATTACTTTGAAAAAAAAAAATATGTGAGTATTTCCACATTACTAACTTTATAATCTACTTTAAGTATTGTATTTTTTACTCGACTTCATTTATTTTACATTTATGATGGTGTCTGATTATAGGATAAGCTACCCAACTATGTGTAATGTAATCCAAAGCTTCACCTTTAGGGATAAAAACATGAACCCTTCAATGAATATAATACAATAATTGAATATGATTCTAAAATGGGCTAAATTGCAAAAAAGTTACTTTATCTTTTAGTACTTTGACCTCAGTAGAGTTTGAAAGCAGAGTATTTTAACATTGTTTTATTGATACCTTCACTTTAAAGGTCTCCTAATATGCTATTTTTAGGCATATATTATGGGTCTCAGATATATATATAAATATATAAAAAACTTGTCTATGATGTGTTTTGCTCAAAATACCATAATATCATGCATTTTAGACACCACTCATATCCCTCTATTCCAAGCCTGTTATGGGGTGTTTCTCAATGTCGAGGAAGGCTGCTCCAGAGCCACTATTTCAAGGATGCTACGTCATCGAGTACCGCCAAAGGACTGTTCCAATGTCCAGGATGCTTGGAATTCTACCGAGGCCGGCGTACTTCGTTGCTGGAAATTTCGAGGCTGCACATGTGTATCCTCCGCGGTCTTAAAATCCCCACAATGCTTTGCGCACGGACCAATTTCCAAAATCTTTGGCGGAAATCGCGCTCCATTTAAGGCGGGGCCTCGGAAATGACGCACACCTGCACACCTTAGCCTGTTCCACAATTATTCGTTTTCCGAGGCTAGGAAGGATTCTTGCCTCGCTTCTGAAGGTCTTGACTCGGAGGGACATGTCCGACCAAGGGAGCGTCCTCGACATTGAGAGAGAGAGAATGGCTGATCCGGGGTCCTTAGCTTGATAACAAAAAGTAGGGGGAACTTGTGCCTGCTCAGAATTATATCGCAGATACTCAGCTAAATGCTCGCGTGATTAAATGCCATATCATGCTCCAAACTACATCAAGGATTATTTCTGAAACTGTATGGAGCTCAAATGCTTTTTCTCTTGCGGGTTTACCACAAGGTGAGTTCCTTTTTTTATTTCCTGCTTTTTTAACACATACTCTCTCCAGTACAGGTTAGCTCTGAGTGTTAGCAATGATTGCTAATGTAAACAAAGACCATATTACGTCCAAAACACGTCAGGCATGATTTCTGATAGCATTGTTTCTGATAGTGCTGTGGGTGCACATTTCCGATATTAGGTCATGTCGGTCGCAAATCTGGATCAGCTCCGTTGTACCCCCCGTTTTCAGAGATTTGGGTATGGAGGAAAAGAGAGAGGGTTTTGTTTTCTGACACTTTGTGAGTCTCCCGGGTACACATATTTATGTATAGAAGACATCAAAAAGTGCATTTTGCATGATAGGTCCCCTTTATTAGTAAAATATCTGAAAGCTTTTTCCACCTCTATTCCAGAGTGAAGGAGGTAAGGTGATTATGTGAACTCCTGCAGAGTCATCCATCACCTTGCTGTGTATTCAATGTTAGTGATTTGTTCAGAAAAAAAAAACAAGACTACCCATGCTGGCTTGTTCCTACGTAAATCCTCCACACTGAGAGATATTGAAAAGATGCAGTCTTTCATATCCGGACACATCTCCACCGAGCAACAGAAAAGCCTGGCTCCACACATTATCATTCTGGTATAGGGGGGAAAACATTGTGATTGTGTGTGTGTGTGTCATTATGACAAAATGTGTTCCTGGAGACACCTATTCAAGCGGGAACTATTGTAAGTCGCTTTGGACAAAAGCGTCAGCTAAATGCAATGTAATGTAATGTAATGTAACTAACATACGTCATCTTGGGTACTTTGCCAGGTGTTTATATTTCTGTCCGTCTGTGGCAGAGTTTGTGAATGTAGAGTAGATTCATTTAGAGGTAAGGGGGTAGGAAGTAAGAAAGGAGTCATTTGCTCCCCAATTTTACGCCCCTGGCTCGACTTGTTGTCACAGCTGTTGTGATCCCATCAAAACATGGTCTCTAGTTTGAAGTTCTTGAAATAATTCATTGCCTTGACACGGCCCATGCAAAATAAAAAAACATAGGGAGGAAGGGTAGGAGAATAACCACAGTCTACATCTGGTGAGTCAGACTAGAAACTTGTATAATTCAAAGGATTGATAGCTTTTGATTACCACAAAGGAGTCAGTCTCTGTCGTCTGTCTCTTTTATAGACTCTAAAGGTGAAAGGGACAGGACCAGCAAGTTTAAACTGCCTTTAGCTCAAGCGTACAAACCATATTTCTAGGAAATAATGAACACTTTTCAGAAAACGATTCAGTCCTAAAGAAAGACTGATTATTCTTCTCTGATTCCTGTCCAGACATTTTTCATTTGCATGTTATGCATTAAACTGAACCCTGATGGTGAGATAAGTAAAGTATTCAAGTTTGCGGCAGGTTACAAATGAATGTATCGTCAAAGGTCCGGCCTTTTCATTTTGATCGTTTAGGGCCTGATCATTTTCATCATCGTTACAATTATTCTTGTTTTTTTGCCACACAAAACACAAATACATTTGTCAACACACAATTTGCAAGCTTCACTTTTTGTTGCATGTATTCCTTCACATTCCATCCATCCATCTTCTCCCGCTTATCCGTGGTCGGGTCGCGGGGGTAGCAATTCCAGCAGAGAGCCCCAAACTTTCTTTTCCCTGGCCACATCAACCAGCTCTGACTGGGGGATCCCAAGGCGCTCCCAGGCCAGCGAAGAGATATAATCCCTCCACCTGGTCCTAGGTCTACCCCTTGATCTCTTCCCAGCTGGACGTGCCTGGAACACCTCCCTAGGGAGGCGCCCAGGTGGCATCCTAACTAGGTGCCCGAACCACCTCAACTGGCTCCTTTCGAGAAGAAGGAGGAGCGGTTCAACTCCGAGTCCCTCCCGGATGACCGAACTTCTCACCTTATCCCTAAGGGAGACACCAGCCACCCTGCGGAGAAAACCCATCTCGGCCGCTTGTATCCGCGATCTCGTTCTTTCGGTCATGACCCATCCTTCATGACCATAAGTGAGGGTAGGAACGAAAATGGCCCGGTAGACAGAGAGCTTTGCCTTCTGGCTCAGCTCCCTTTTCGTCACAACGGTGCGGTAAAGCGACTGCAGTACCGCTCCCGCTGCTCCGATTCTCCGGCCCATCTCACGCTCCATTGTTCCCTCACTCGAGAACAAGACCCCGAGATACTTGAACTCCTTCACTTAGGGTAAGGACTCATTCCCTACTTGGAGTGGACAGTCCATCGGTTTCCTGCTGAGAACCATGGCCTCAGATTTGGAGGTGCTGATCCTCATCCCAGCCGCTTCACACTCGGTTGCGAACCGATCCAGTGAGTGCTGAAGGTTGCAGACCGATGAAGCCATTAGAACCTCATCATCTGAAAAAACAGTGGTGCAATCCTTAGTCCACCGAACTGCAGACCCCCTCCCCCACGACTACGCCTCGAAATCCGATCCATGTATATTACAAACATGATTGGTGACAAAGCGCAGCCCTGGCGGAGGCCAACCCTCACCGGAAATGGGTCCGACTTACTGCAGAGGACCTGGACACAGCTCTCGCTTTGGGAGTACAGAGATTGGATGGCCCTGAGTAGAGACCCCCTCACCCCATACTCCCGCAGCACCTCCCACAGTAACTCCCTGGGAACTCGGTCATACGCCTTCTCCAAGTCTACAAAACACATGTAGACAGGATAAGCGTACTCCCAGGCCCCCTCCAGGATCCTTGCAAGAGTAAAAAGCTGCTCTGTCGTTCCACTACCAGGACGGAATCCGCATTGTTCCTCCTCAATCTGAGGTTCGACAATCGGCCTGAGGAGAGGGAGGCTGAGTAGTGTAATTGGCACACACCCTCTGATCCCCCTTTTTGAAAAGGGGAACCACCACCCCGGTCTGCCACTCCTTCGGTACTGTTTCCGACTTCCACGCAACGTTGATGAGACGTGTCAACCATGACAGTCTCTCAACACCCAGAGCCTTCAGCATTTCTGGGCGGATCTCATCCACCCCCGGGGCTTTGCCACCGTGGAGTTGTTTGACGACCTCAGTGACCTCCCCCCGGGAGATTGGTGTTGATCCCCCGTCATACTCCAGCTCTGCCTCTAACATAGAGGGCGGAGTTGTCTGGTTCAGGAGTTCCTCAAAGTGTTCCTTCCAACGCCCTAACACTCCATCAGTTGAGGTCAACAACGTCCCATCCTTACTGTACACAGCTTGGATGGTTCCCTGCTTCCCCCTCCTGAGGTGTCGGACAGTTTTCCAGAACAACTTTGGTGCCGCCCGAAAGTCCTTTTCCATGTCTTCTCCGAACTTCTCACACATCCGCTGCTTTGCCTCGGCCACGGCTGAGGCTGCTGCCCTTCGGGCCTGTCGATACCTTGCAACTGCCTCGGGAGTCCCCCGGGATAACAAATCACTGAAGGCCTCCTTCTTCAGTCGGATGGCTTCCCTAACCACCGGTGTCCACCAGGAGGTTCGAGGGTTACCGCCCCTTGAGGCACCTAAGACCTTGAGACCACAGCTCCCCGCCGCAGCTTCGGCATAGAGGCTTTGAACACCGACCACTCTGGTTCAATGTCCCCAACCTCCACAGGAATGCCCGAAAAGCTCCGCCGGAGGTGTGAGTTGAAGGTAGGGATGCTCCGATTGCCAATTTCGGGGCCGATCGCCGGAATCAGTATCGGCCGATACCGATCGCCGATCCGATCGAGTGGGCGGGGCCTAAATGGAAGATTTAAACATCACTTTAAATCTTCCATTTAAAGTGATGTTTAAAACTCAGTTAATGGGGCTCATTCACTGGAGCTTCCACAAACAACAATCAACTTAATTATTACATTCAAATGATGTACATTATTCAAGTTTACATTCACTTTGGATAATAACACGGGAGAAATTAGCAGAAGCGCTCTCTTTTCCTCTCTCCCTCTCTCTCTCCCCCCTCTCTCCCTCTCCTGACAGCCTGTCAGTATCTCATGCAGCTCACTGATCCAGTAATGAGTGACCCGACAATGAAGAATACATATATTTATAATAACTAGTTTAGCTTGTTCCAGAGGTAGATAAAATAGCTAAGTGTGTTAGGTCTAACTCTTACGGTACGTCCACACAGCAGCTTTTCAAAAATCTTAAATCTTGGAGCTGGGCGTGTCTGAAAGCTTGGGGATTTTTTGCGAGCAACGCGACCAACAACCAATCACACGAATCTCCCGCCCCCAACATACAAAGCAAAAAAACCCGGGGATTTTATGCGAGCAATATGTATATAAACTCCCCAAACAGGCGAAAACCTACCAGTTTCACCCACTGTCTCTGCCACCTTCCTCCATGCCTGGTTCCTCCGGTTTGTATCCCGTTAATAGTTCTGGTTGTAAAGAACCGGGTGATTTGCTACCGTAATTTCTCGTTTGGAATATGAGGAAATGAGCTGCGGTCTGGTTCTCCCTGTGTGTGTGTTTCGCTGCGCTTACCGGTCCGGCGGGCGGAGCTGCAGGATTTCTGCTTCACACACGTTGCATACCGCTATTTTACTGTCTTTTTCGGACACCTTAAAATAATGCCAGACCGGTGAAGCCATTTTGGCGAGCTTGTTTTGCCGCACACAGAGAAAATGTCATGTATTTTACGTCATGCGATCGGCTCTCGCGATCGGCATGTTTAGAGAGCACCGATCGATCGGTAGAGTGAGTATCGGCCGATCTCGATCGGTGACCGATCGATCGGAGCATCCCTAGTTGAAGGCCTCCTGAACTTGGGCCTCCTCCAGACGTTCCCAGTTCACCCGAACTACACGTTTGGGCTTACCGGGTCTATCCAGAGGCTTCCCCCGCCACTCGACCCAACTCACCACCAGATGGTGATCAGTTGACAACTCCGCCCCTCTCTTTACCCGAGTGTCCAAAACATACGGGCTGAGGTCCGATGATACGATAACGAAATCGATCATGGACCTTCTGCCTAGGGTGCTCTGGTACCACGTACACTTATGAGCATCCTTATGTTCGAACATGGTGTTTGTTATGGCCAATCCATGACTAGCACAGAAGTCCAGTAACAAACCACCACTCCGGTTCAGATCAGGGGTGCCGTTCCTCCAAATCATGCCCCTCCAAGTGTCTCCATCATTGCCCACATGTGCGTTGAAGTCTCCCAGCAAGATTGAAGAGTCCCCTTCAGGAGCCCCATACAGGACTCTTTCCAGGGTCTCCAAGAATATGTATACTCTGAACTGCTGTTTGGTGCATAAGCACACACAACCGTCAGAGTCTTCCCCCCCATAACCTGCAGGCGTAGGGAGGCGACCCTCTCGTCCACTGGGGTAAACTCCAACAACGAAGCACCCAACCGGGGACTTGTGAGTATCCCCACACCCGCCCGGCGCCTCACACCTTGAGCAACTCCGGAGAAGAATAGAGTCCAACCCCTATCCAGAAGTAAGGTTCCAGAGCCGACGCTGTGCGTAGAGGTGAGCCCAACCAGATCCAACTGGTAACGCTCCACCTCCCGGACAAGCTCCGGCTCATTCCCCCCCAGAGAGGTGACGTTCCACGTCCCCAAAGCCAGCTTCTGTTGCCCGGGTCTGGTCCGTCGAGACCCTCCGCTTTCACTGCCAACCTTCTGGCAGCGCACCCGACCCCATCGCTGTTTCCCGTAGGTGGTGGGCCCGCGAGACGGAAAAGCGGAGGTGTTGCCCACGTTGCCTTTTCGGGCTGTGCCCGGCCGGGCTCCGTGGCAAGGTCCTTCACATTCATATTCCTTAAAGACTTCTAACCATCTGGAGGAGAACATATGAATGCTATCAAACAATAAAACTAAAATATATATATAGCTTTTAATATATCTCCCAAGTTGTGCATATTTTTGTGAGCCAAATATACTGTAGATGGGCAAAACAAAGTAATGGGATATCTTTCTCACTTTTCACAACCAATATTAAAAAAACAGTTCTGGTTTATTTTGATGTTAAATACCAATATTCTATATTTCCATGCAATATACCACGTTAACTTTTGTTTTACAGAAGCAGGCAGAGGAAATGATGAGAAGCATTCTACCTATCATTGTTAAAGTTGTACCTGCTGTTGAAAACATGTTTTCTTTTGAAATTTCAAATGTTTTTCATCTAGGCTAGTTTTTGAAAGTGTTGTCAGATGACCGCCTGGCTTTGTTAAAGATAATAAGGTATTTGATTTTGTAAAATTAAATGATTAGCTCTAGGAGTAATGAAATGAGTAGCTCAAACAGGGGATTATATCAATCATCCCATAGTACTAGTGCTGTCAGATGTGTGAATGACAGAGTAATGTTATTAATTAAAAAGGCGTCTTGTTTTTTTTGTCTATTTTCTTCTGCTTTTAGAGATGAAAAGAGCCTTTCCTCCCTCCAACGGTTCCTCTTTTTATTCGAAACAAACCACTCATGTAGAGTGGCTCAGTTTGTTGCTGTCTGTTGAGTTCACAGTGTTTGGTGTGTTTTCTGTGTACTGGTAGAGTCGTTATCTGACAGGAAGCTATTGTCCGTACCAGAGTTGGGTAACTCTGTAATAATATTACTTTGCCGGTAACGAGTAGTGTAACGCGTTACTTTTATAATTATGTAATCGCACTACAGTTACTAACATTGCCCCGACACGCGTTACTTCGTTACTTTTATAAAATCAGTCATAATCACTCTGACAGACAAGAGGGGTTTCCGCCGCAGGTTTATATGTACGTAATCTCCGCGACCGCGACTTGTGCGTCCACATCTCCACGTGCAGTGCTGCATAAACATAGCTGAGTCAGAGACAGAGTTAGTGATATCTTTCGAGGGGTGGAGGTATGCCCATTATTTTGAGTTCGTCCGAAGACTAGACAGGAATGTGACGGTGAGGTGCAAACTGTGTCCAGGCCAGAAGCTTTTATCCACGGCTGTAAACACCACGTCAAACCTAAACAAGCACCTGCAAAGAGCACATGCTAAGGACCCCCGAACCCAGGATGTTGTGAGTGCGCTGCCGCCGACTCCGAAGCAGCAAAAATTAGAATTTGGAGGACCGGTAACCAAAGCAGAGATGGACAGGCTTGTAGCATCCTTCATAGTCGAGGAAATGTTGCCCATTTGCACAGTGGAATCACCATCTTTCAGAGATATACTGCGCAAAATACAGGTAACAGGAGACAGAGGACAGCCATGGTCAGACAGGAAAACATTCAGGAGCTATCTGGATCAGTCGTATGCGACAATGGAAACTGAACTAAAGAGAACATTTGAAACTTTAGAGTTTGTGTCTACCACTGCTGACATCTGGACTAGCCACAATAAAAGTTTTTTGGGAATGACAGCACACTGGATTGACCCACGCGATTTCCATCGTGAGAAAGCCGCAATTGCTTGCAAAAGGATTAAAGGACGACACACATGACGTTATTGCTAGTGAAATTGAACAAATTCATTCAAAGTTTGGACTTTTACACAAAGTCACCGCCACTGTCACGGACAATGGATCCAATTTTGTCAAGGCTTTCAAGGTGTATGAGCAGCAGCATCCAGCATCAGATTCTGACGAGGGAGATGATGAAGTAGATCAGGGTGTAGCTTTCACAGATGTTGGAGAAGTGCTGTCTAGCAACCTAGAACAAGGACAGTTTTCTCTACCTCCACACTTGAGGTGTGCGTCACACACACTAAATTTAATTTCAGGCAATGATGTTGAAAAATGGCTTACATCAAACACCGAGTCCAAATCGGTTTACAGAAGTGCCACTGGAAAGTGTTCTGCCCTTTGGACTAAAGCAAGCCGTTCTACCGTGGCATCTGATCTCGTCGAGGATACGTGCAGAAGGAAACTTATCGTGCCGACATCAACAAGATGGAATTCATTCCATGATGCCCTATCCCGCATCACTGACATCCCCATCCCAGAGTTAAATACTCTCTGTAGCCGACTGGGTATTAAAGCCCTCACTGAACGGGAGCATCAATTCCTCAAGGAATACTGTACTGTCCTGAAACCACTCACAGTGGCGTTGGATATTCTGCAAGGGGAAGACAACTACGGCTGTCTTCTACCAACGTTGGAAATTCTGATGTCTAGGACATTGGCACTACAAACTGGGCTTTCCCGGATGACAGCAGGTCTGCCAGATACCATAGTAACGGTAAGCCGAACATAAGATTTGAAATATCAGAATGCATGGATGTTTTTTTGTGAAGCTGCAGATTTATGTTAACTAGGCTACATGACACTTGCACTTAGTTTTCACCAAACACTATCCCATTAGGCTGTTTTAAATGTAATCCTAAATTAGGCTCATGGGAATGTGCTGCACACTTTTAAGTGTGATGACTTGATGTAGCCTATATGTTGCTGCCTGGTAATGATGATGATAAATAGGAGCGTATTCCCTCAAACAGCTGCCTGCATGCAATCTGCGATTTTGTTTAGCTATAGGCCTCTCAAGTTACAGTGTAGCCTAGCTGACCTATCCATCTTATCCAATATTTCTATCGTAGGCCATCAAGAGACGGTTTGCACCCGTGCTTGACAGCAGAGATGCCCTTCTTGCTGCTGTGACGTTGCCAAAGTTTAAAGTGCGATGGTTTATGGAGGAGGGAAGGAGAGAAGCTGCGCGGACGCTGCTGACTACAGAGTGTCGTTCTGCACCCGGTGGTGTGGAGCCGGGTGCGTCTCATCAGGAGTCTGCCGCCTCCTACAGCACGTCCGCTGAAAAGGATTTCTTTGCCTTCGATGAGATGGAGGGAGATACAGCTTCCTTAAACTCTGAGACAGAAGTCATTGACTATTTTAAGTCGGGGTCAGAGCTGACAGTCTTGAGCCGTTTCCCTAATATAAAGCGCATCTTCCTGAAATACAACACCGCTACCCCATCGAGTGCGCCGGTTGAGAGGCTTTTCAGCCTTGGCAGTCTTGTGCTAACACCAAGAAGAAATCGGTTATCCGATAAACTATTTGAGAGACTCCTCCTAATGCATTATAACCACTGCTTCAGTGACAAACACATCAAATAAGTGTGAAGTGTTCAGTCTGAGATCATGAGAGGGAGTGTGGCCTATGTTCACAGCCAATGCCACTTTGGCCTATTTTCGCTTTTGATTGTTATTAATGATGTTAAAAGGCCATGTTGACTATATTGTATATTTTTTTAGCTTACTGTTCAATTAATGAAGCTCATGCTTTAGGTTGTGTTATTTTTCATTAGCCTTTAGGCTATTTGCTAATAGGCCTTTTTTTTATTGAGGCAGTCAATATTTGTGTATTTAATGTGTTATCAAGGCCAACCTCTTATTTTGTTTTATACAGGCTATTTATTTGTAAAGTATTTGTTGATCCTTGATCTGATGATCAAACACACAGACCACTGCGCCACCCATCCCATATTATATTCCCAAGACCCATTTATCAGTTTATTTAACCTGAACCTGAAATAGTGGAATACGAATAATTCAAACCTGCGTATGACCTTCAGGTTCTAAGCCTTCAAGTCGCTTATTTTCCTTATGACATCTGTCTTGCAAAAAACTGTACACGTGTAACATTGAATCTTTTCTCCGAGTTTTGAAATGTGCTCCTGGTACACTTTTAATCGTATAAATAAACATGCGCTTTTCAGGATTTGGTGAAGGCCAATCCTAGCTGTTGTGACACACACCTCAACGTACCCCAAAGGATGTATCAACAGAACAGCCCTCTAATGCACGGTTAGTGTCAGTCACTCTTCCACTGGCTTGTAAACATTTCAAGTCACTACTTTTTTTTAAACTGCCATGTTGAATGAACGGTAAACATAATACATATCCATCACGATGACAGGCCCCCTGCTTTTTTGGGCCCTTTCATTAAGACCTCAGCCTCACAAGTCTATTGATGCCGTGTGACGCAGCTGTAATCTGTTCATTACTCTGCCCTACTGTAGAGACACACGCAACACAATCTAACGTGGGGCAATGCTTCGAAGAATACGGCAGACAGACCAAAATACAAGATGGCTGGCTTTGTAATAAATAAACTGAATGCTATTTAAAAAGAAGTGAAGAAGTGCCCCGACTATATGGAACAAACTCCCTGAATCCTGCAGGTCCGCTGCAACTCTTACTACTTTCAAATCCAGACTGAAAACGTATCTTTTGCCGCTGCTTTTGATTGAGCTGTTCATATTTACACTACAGTATGGCTTATATGCATGTATTCTATACCTGTTGTGTTTATTTTATTATCTTTGCTTTTTAAATGCCTGTTTTTAAATGCCATTTTATAATGTGTTAGTGTTTATGCTGTATTTAATCTTAAATGTATTTTATTTTATATTGTAAAGCACTTTGAATTGCCGTGTGCTGAAAGGCAAGGCAAGGCAAGGCAAGGTAAGAAGGCAAGGCAAGGCAAGGCAAGGCAAGTTTATTTATATAGCACTTTTCAACACAAGGCAATTCAAAGTGCTTTACAAAAAATGCCTGGTGCTATATACATAATTCCAATCTTTATTCCAGACTCAAGGTCCATGTCACACAAAAAGACAAAACACACATCAATAAATAAGATAAAAAGCTAAAAACAAAACAGATCAAAACAAACAGATAAATACATAAAATCAGTCCAATCACAGCGAGCCACACATGCTCACCGTCTGTAGAGGCTATTGCGCCAATGTCTCCAAATCATGGAAGAGAACCGAGTAGAACTCTTCACAGGGTTAATTAAAATCGAAATAACATAATTGTCCGAGTCTACTAGGCGACACATGAATTTGTACATTAATTTTCTTAAAAGGGCTTGACAGGTAGGTACCCCCAAGTTAACAAACAGCTGGCTGGCACTGTGCCATCTTGGTACCCTCAGCAGCAACCGTAAAGCATCATTGTATGCAACTTTTACCCTAAACTTGCCTTGCCAAGAGAATATGTCTTGTTTTGTCTGAGAGTTAGGAAAAAGTAAAGCATGATATTGAAGTTTCTAGCAAAGATACTGTAAAAGGCCATATATAAGGACATTGAAACACAAAAACCTACTGGTAAAATATCTATATGGCTTGAACAGTGATTAAATCACTTCTTGAAGGTACAGCACATCATACAGACTTTGAGCCTCAGTTCCTCAGATCAGCTTAGGATGATGTGTGAATACAGAATAAGCTTTAAAATATGAAAGGTTAAAACGGTGGAGTGGAGCTACTGAGGAAAAAAATTACTTGCACCGCCATGTGCTTCAAAGAAAAAGGGGAAATGAAAGAAACCATCAAATTATTAAAACTTAAGTAAAGTCTCTTAGATGAGAAATAAAGAACAATCTTATGTTTTTGGTAAGAACATCCATCAGTGAGTTGTTCATTATTCATGACTTCTTAATTGGTTTGATGGATAAAGTTGATGGTGTCATGTTCTAAGGTGACTGGAAACAAGTTAATGGTGTCATGTTCTAAGGTGACTGGAAACAAGTTAATGGTGTCATGTTCTAAGGTGACTTACTTTCTAAGGAAAATGGAAACAATTACGATCAGACATTGCCCTTCATACCCATATCTATGCACAATATTTACTTATCTGCCCAATTTTATAGATTTTGAAACGGATAAAGGCTCAGTAAACATACTAAACTCTTTATATTACCATGAGAGAAACAGATCTTCAGCATTTTCTCAAACAAGTTACGTGGTGATCAAGGCATTTCTACTGTTTTGTATTTATAAAAACAAGTAAAAGTATATGCCAGAGGGAGTTTCTTTCCTGAAACGGCTCGATAGGACTCCTATGTTTTCTTCCATTACGTATTGAAATCAGTATGTAACAATCACACTTAGGCCTGTCACGATAATTCATTTAGTTGGATACATTTTCCTGGAAATTATTGCGATAAACGATAATATTGTCACCTTTGTAAGACCATTTTAGACCACTAACATAATGATAATATATAATAATAATTCAAGTACATCCTTTCAAACTGAACTTTGTATTGAACATCCAACATTTCAAATGAAATGTGAAATAATATTCAAATGTATAAACTATATATAATAAATAAAACAAATTAAATTATAAAAAAATAATTAAATCACACACAACCAAAACAATCAATTAAATAGACTCAGGCTGGAAAACAGAGCTCTCTCTCTCTCATATATATATATTAATGCTGTCAAAATTATCGCGTTTACGGCGTGTAGAGTTATATTTGTATTTATTCATGTTAGCAAACTATGGATAAGCTTAAAATGGGAATAATTTGGGTAAAACTGTGAGCTGCATTTGGGGCCTGTTGACATGTGTTTTTGAGGACAAAGGAAGATGGGGGAAGGTGAGAGCATGTCCTGATTTGCATTCAACTTAGATCTAGCTGCAGTGTTTGTGATGTTAAGAGAGGTCCCTTGGGTTTCTCTGGTGCTTATCAACAGTAGCAGTTAAGTGAATACTGTTCAAACAATACCTGTGTTTGTGTTTTATATTGATTTCTCTGTTTTATCCTTTCATAAATGTAAGGACTACAAATGGCTATAAACATTCTGGGCTGGTTGGAGTAAACAGGGTTTTATGGCTCTGTGGGGGAGGTGTAGGTATGCAGGCCTTGAGACCTTTTGTTGGAAAGTGAGCCTGTTTGGTTTCCTGCTGCGTTTCCTGCTGCGTTGCGTCTCCCAATGAGATGACCTGAAAAGATGACCAGCTGACCTAACACCAAACCCCTCCTTCTTACTCTGGTATATATCCGGTGGATCCCTGGCGTTCGGCCTCTTCTTCACATGCTGCCCTCGGGTGAAAGTAGCTCTGCAGTATGCGGACTAGAGCAGGAGTAAGCCGGCATTACTCCTTAAGCATTGCAATATAACTGTAATATATCATGTTGTATTGTAATGATTGTATTGCATTGTCATATTGCCATTAAAGTAGATTATTGTTAACGGTTACTTTGTAGATATGGATTCCTTCCTGTATTATAACCAGCTTCATAGGAACGCGCGGAGATTTGAAAAGCGGATCAGATATCCCTTCAAATCTCCAACAAAATGGTGACCCGACGTCTAGAGATAACGAAGCTGAGGAAGAATTCAGACGCTTTCAAACATCTCAGACAATCAGGTAAGCAGACGATGAAAGTCGCCTGTCTGTAATTGGATACGCTAAAACTTTAGGATTGTCTGTAGGCGTTTCACAGTGTTTTTATAGTTTAAATGGAATATACAATGCATATTTTACTATGTTAGGAAAGTTATATACAAAACGTAAACGTGGATCGACAGGTAGACGAAAGTCCTGCGTGACGTAAAATAGAGCAGTTTGGCGCGGATCTGCAGGTGTTTATTCCTGAGTGGCGTAGAAATGGTGCAGTTTGTGTGAATGCGAGGTTTGAATCCTGCACGGCAAAACCTGAAAACTCGATATATCAGATCGAGTCGCCGTTTAAAACTGGGGTTTAAATAACAGACCAATGCTAAAAGCTTAAAGCCAGAGGTCTGTTATATATTAAACCAAGGTAGAGCGTTTCCCTTTGTCTGGAAACTTCTGCTGCTGCCATCTAGTGGCTGAAAGGGGGTATCACACCCTTGAAACTTCTGCTGCTGCCATCTAGTGGATGAAAGGGGGTATCACACCCTTGAAACTTCTGCTGCTGCCATCTAGTGGCTGAAAGGGGGTATCACACCCTTGAAACTTATGCGAGCTTAGAGTTTAATCATTACATTGCTGGCCGGTATTGTTTGGTAAACTGGTACAAAACAATAAGGGATTGAACATTTTTTACAACGACAGCACCAGGAGATGAGTAAACTCAAGAATCTGTAGAGTGTAAATACATTGTGCAAAACACATTTTACACTCGAACTGTTTGCAAATGTAGACAATATAAATAAATGTTCAGAAAGAAGACATAGGCCTACACTTGATTCAAATTTCATTACTGTGATCCGATTGGTGTGCTCTGCAGGTTTACTATTGTTCGAAGTAACAGTGGGATTTAAAATGAGAGAAGATATGGAGATGTTCTTTCATAGTGTGTGGAATATGTGATGCTGGAAACATGTAAGTATTTCAGAGTTGTGTTGGGTAAATATGTAACAATGGATGAAACAATTTTTGGAGTGAGTTTTTGTAATATCATAAGTAGACATTAATTATGTTGATTACATGGCATTTAACAACTAAGACAGATAGTATGATTAGAAAGAGACAGAGTGGAAAGGGTTGGATTTATTTAACATCAGTGGGCTAGACTTCTTATAGGTAATGTGTACCGGGACCTGGACTCCCCCTCTGAGTTAGAAAGGCTTTGATCCCGACCCTCCAAGCAGACAACGAGACCTAACCCAACAGGAGACTCCTCCTTCTCCATCGTACAGACAGAGAACCAGAGCTGAACCAACAACAACAACAAGACTACATCAAGACTGCAGCCAGAACTATCTCCACCTGTGGCATCCAGAACCAAACCAGCATGCTGACATACAGAGAGATACTCTCATCGGTCCCTCAGACAGGACATGAGAGCAGAATCCGCCCTCCATAAAAACAGCAGAGAGACTGTAAAGGAGGAGTGCAACAACAGTGGCATGATGGGGCTGCAGATGTGACTGGGCCAATGGCTGCCTACAAAAGTTACAGCGGATGGATTCAACAGCTGATGGACTGAAGAGAAGACAGAATCAGAGGAGTTGGCATGGTCGATTAGAAGTGAGGAGGCCGGGGTCACGGCTTGAGAAAACCAGGGGAGGAGGAACGGAGAACGGGAATGAGTGAGTTACACATAAACACACTTATTCACGAAACGCACATTTAAATAACTTGAATTAACTTCATAAATACGTAAAGACAGAAAGATTTATTAATCATTTGGTAAATTAAAAATAGCAGTAAAGAGGAAACTATTAAAGTAAAATGATAATCATCCTAAAACACACTGACAGAGTAGAACCATATTCTTCAATATTTTCATCATGTTAACAAATCATTCTTTAAGACATTTTTATTCACGTGTGAATAAAGTAGTGATCTCATTGGTTACAATATTGATCACCATTAAAAGGATAGTTTTAGGAACCACTCTATAGGACAAATCTTTGTTTGTATTAATGGCTAGTGCCAAGCCACATATTAAATTCCAATCTAAAGTGTTGATTTCACCATTGTGGCATAGTTATTACCAGACTTCGGTTTTAAATCCTTGATAAAGGAGGGAGTAATTGTTGCATGTTCGGACACCCAAGGTTCCACACACTGCTAAAGAGTTTAACATCGTTTTTTAAGTAGACCAGAGTTATAGTGAGCTATGAAATGCAGAGCGACACAGATCCTAGTAATGTTTTGACTCAAGATAATAGTTATTGTACAAAAGTTTCTGAAATAGATCATTAGACATTTTAATTAGTAGTGGTACTCGAAGGAAGTGAGTTTTGTACCAAGTTTCAGGAAAAGTGGTAGGCGGAAGTCCCAATGACAAGTGAGAATCATCTTGAAAATTATAGTTGAAATCGTGACATATTTTTGTAGACAAAGGATACTGGCCTATGCTGAAATGTCAAAGTCTCTGCAGAGCACGACACATGGCCAAAAAAGACGGAGACCAACTGACCTTTGACCCTGACCGACAGTGTAACTTGACAAGGCACTGTGGATGACTGACTCTGGGGTGAACCTGACCAAACTTGACATGACGACCAGACAGTGTGAGTGTGAATGTATGCCGGCATGTGATCAGTGTAACTGCATGATTCTAAAACAATAACTAACCAAGCATGTTTTTGGACTAACATATTATTTTGGAGCTCCAAGGGAAACGAGAGGTTTCCTAAAAATTCCACAAAAAGGGGAAACCGCACATGTGATATTTTACTCTCACATGAGTTGGCGGTTTGCAAATGTAAAACTACAATCTGAAGATTCTGTTTCTTTTAGGCCTGAAGGACGGAGAGGAACACTTCTTTTCACTGAAGTGTTCACTGTGGAAATAATGATAATAATGTTCGTTATGTCCCTAACCAATTACCTGACAGTTTTTGTTCCCCTCCCATTACAGGCTTTTGTTACACATGATTTCATGTGTAAAAGGGGGGAGTGAGTATAATGTATAAATGTTAACATGGCTGTAAAATTCACAATTTAAATTTGTCTTTTAAGGATTGACAGAAACCTTCCGCCCCAACCCAGATGTTCAAACTGAGCATTGAATGTAATTAACCTGCTCCATATCTGGGGATAAGATACTGTTTGATGAATGTTGAGATGTTTCTAAATATTGATTTGAATTATAACAGGTAACAAAGAAGTAGTGGCCAAGGGGCTACTGTGAAACCGAAGAAGTTGACCTGTGATAATGAAACAATTTTGTAATATTTTAACAGACATTAGAGTAACTGAGGTTTGAAATGTAGAAAGAACATATTACAGTTAAGTTAAGCTAAAACATAGTAATGTAATGAGACAGAATTTAATTTAGACAACATCATGTAACTAGCCTGGTAAAGAAGTAAAAGCCATAGACTTTATTGTTTAGGTCATTATGGGGATATACATTTCATCTAAATTTATAATAGAAAGACATTTGATGACAGTTTGTTGGAATTCTGTATTCATTTTTTCAGCGTGATAATATCTAAGCACTGACAGGTAGAAGCAGTATCACCAGGAAATCATTCACTTTGTTAGTATCGTGATTTTGGTTGTTTTTGAATCCATAACATTAGTGTGTTTCTTTACCAGAAACATTAGCAGTTCATATTATATTTAGATTTTAAATAGGATTTCATTTAAAAATAAACACAGATGCTTGTCAGAAATTCAGAGCTATTGAAATATGTTATTTAGTTTACCTAAAGATGTTGGGGTTCTTATTTAGTTTGCACAATCCAAGTATTAAGATTCTGAAGCTGCACTGGCAGATAGGAGGTCTACAATTAATTTGGAAAACCTGTTCACAGACAGCTGTTGTTTCAAGACACCCCACCAAGAGGCTCCAAGTGGGGCAAAACAGCTGAGCGTAGGCTTGAGGGAGTTGTATCAGATTTCTCCACACAGGTCACTGGCGCCAAAAGGGGGACCCGAGAAGCACGAGGACAAAGTGGCTCAACCCCAGGCTCTCCGACCCCGACCGAGTGACCCAGCGGACCTCTTATGCCGTCTGCCTGGGAGAAAAGGGGGACAGCTCGTACCACGGGAGCCAGTGTGCGGCGGGGAAACCACCTACTAGGACCAGGGGACGACATCAGGACGGACGTGGCCCTGGCAGACGTGGACTACTCGGAAGCAGCAGACTGGAGGAGCAGGACCCTGGAGACATCCTTACAGCAGACGACCCGGGAGGCATCATCAGCGGGCCGGAGAAGGAGGACCCTGGAGACATCTCTACAGCATCGACCCGGAAGCCGCCATCAGCGGGCCGGAGGACGAGGAGGAGGAAGACATCTCTCTAGCAGGCAGCCCAGAAGCTGCTGTCAGCAGATTGGGTGGACAAAGACACGGCAAGCCAGGACGGCGCAGCAGAGGAGTCTACTTCGGTTCTACTCAGTTCTACCCGTGAAGGGAAAGCTGCATCTCCCCCTCCCTATTAGCTGTCCTTGTGGGCTATTCCTCCGAGGGAGGGGGGGGGGGGCTGATGATTCTAGCACTCAGCTACCCCCTCATGGTTCCTTCACTGCCATGGAAAGTGGTGTTCTGTCGCCATGAAGGTTTCAAGTACTCTAAATACCAGCTTCGGATGGATTTACGGACACAGTAGAAAAGAATGACCGTGGGTATATTTCAAAATGCCTTGTCTAAGTTTATCTCTGGAGAAGGAGATAAAAAGGGGGATTTGTAGAGTTATATTTGTATTTATTCATGTTAGCAAACTATGGATAAGCTTAAAATGGGAATAATTTGGGTAAAACTGTGAGCTGCATTTGGGGCCTGTTGACATGTGTTTTTGAGGACAAAGGAAGATGGGGGAAGGTGAGAGCATGTCCTGATTTGCATTCAACTTAGATCTAGCTGCAGTGTTTGTGATGTTAAGAGAGGTCCCTTGGGTTTCTCTGGTGCTTATCAACAGTAGCAGTTAAGTGAATACTGTTCAAACAATACCTGTGTTTGTGTTTTATATTGATTTCTCTGTTTTATCCTTTCATAAATGTAAGGACTACAAATGGCTATAAACATTCTGGGCTGGTTGGAGTAAACAGGGTTTTATGGCTCTGTGGGGGAGGTGTAGGTATGCAGGCCTTGAGACCTTTTGTTGGAAAGTGAGCCTGTTTGGTTTCCTGCTGCGTTTCCTGCTGCGTTGCGTCTCCCAATGAGATGACCTGAAAAGATGACCAGCTGACCTAACACCAAACCCCTCCTTCTCACTCTGGTATATATCCGGTGGATCCCTGGCGTTCGGCCTCTTCTTCACATGCTGCCCTCGGGTGCAAGTAGCTCTGCAGTATGCGGACTAGAGCAGGAGTAAGCCGGCATTACTCCTTAAGCATTGCAATATAACTGTAATATATCATGTTGTATTGTAATGATTGTATTGCATTGTCATATTGCCATTAAAGTAGATTAACGGTTACTTTGTAGATATGGATTCCTTCCTGTATTATAACCAGCTTCATAGGAACGCGCGGAGATTTGAAAAGCGGACCAGTTATCCCTCCAAATCTCTAACAGGCGGTAATTAATTTTTTGAATTAATTGCGTTAAAATATTTAACGCATTTAAAGCATGCGCAGGGTGATTCTCACGAACTTGGTGTAACATGAGCCAAAACAGTTCGATGCAGATTTTGAAAATAATTTTTCTCATTAGGTTCTAAATGAACTAGCCCTAGTAAAAGAAAAGTTCTGTATATGTTTTAAAACACATTTTTAGAGAGTTTTAACGAGTCATTGACCAAATAAATTCATTACCGTAACACATTTTCAATTGATGATAACTAAATATTTGAGTAAATGTTTGGCATTTTATTTTTTAACGTATGCTGCTGTCAATAGTCACAAGTAGTCACATAGTGTATTAACGGCAACTTGAACGTTGTTTCTTCGTAAATGCTGTGCATCTAGCACTGCTTTGTGATCCACCCCCTTTATGTGCATCTCTATAGTCTTCACCCTGAAGTTGGACGTCCCCGCGGTGAACACGTTGTGCTTTTTTTCCCTTACACATAGTGTGCAATACATTTTATGACTTTGTTTGTTATGCACAACCACGGGAACTTCATTTTCCAGGTTCCGACAAACTTCCTTTTGTTGTGGCTGACCGGTTTCTCTTCGTGGCTTACGGGTGTAGAAGTGACATTGTCAGATGGCGTAGGCTCTGGATGGGGTGGGAGGCTAGATGACGACAACTCCGGCCCCGGGGCACCTGCACGGGCGGGGGATGCTGGCGGAGACTAGGATGGCGGCAACTCAGGCTCGGGCTGAGAGCCAACGGCAAGGCTCGCTGGCAGTACACTTTTTTCCGTCACAGGAACCGGCTTTGCTGGCGGCGAAAAAAATCCCACCAGCCTCCTTTGCCCCTCCAACAGAGGGATGTCATTTTCCTTTTTGTCATTTAAACCAGGGGTTCCCAAAGTGTGGGAAGGTGAGCCTCCCCTCAGAGAACATAATCACAGCCGCGCCCCCCCTCCCAATTATTATTGCTATTATTATTGTTGTTGTTGCTATAATGCTATTTGCATTTCAAAGAGAAAATGTAAGGTGAGAAAATGTCATAAAATGCTCTGTTTTCGCTACCTTCCTATTTTTTTATTGGCTGAGCGTCACCTCCTTAAAACATTAAACAATAGCTTTTTTAAACCTCTTTATCTTTATGTTTTAAACATGTTGAGGTTAAGGATGGCAGCTTCCTCATACGTTGCACTCGGAGAGAAATAGTTGAGACGGAGATGTCTTTAGCAGCAGGGAGGAGTAACGTTTCACCAATGTTGTGAGGTTTACCTGCCTTAGCTATCCGTAACGCCACTCGGTATGATGCTTCGGTTGCCTTTGTATTCACAGTGCTAAATGTGTCAATGACATTTTTCTGTGACTGCAATTCCTTGAGCTTCCGGTCAAAAAACTCCTGTGGCTTGGTCACCAAACATGGGTGTTTCGTCTCAATATGACGCCGGAGTTTACATGAGTCTCATACTGTCATTAGCTAGCACCTCGTTGCAGATAACACACTGTAGCAGTGGAGTGTCATCAGGACCGGTCCATGAACATCCTAGCTTCAAATAATCATTGTCATACTTCCTTCGTTTTCTGACAGACGCTGTCTCCTCTCTCACTTTAGGTAACTTCACTAAAAATCTATCCATATTTTGCAGCTCGCATAAAGTTAGCTGAAGTTAACTAGCTAGATTTCACTGTTTCTCTTTATTTTTTTCTGGCGGCTGCGCCTCCCTTGAAGCTCTCTGGCGCGCCTCACACTTTGGGAACCCCTGATTTAAACGATAAAAATTGTCGATCTTCTCTCGGATAAATCTTTTTTTTGGGCCGCCTCGGCTCGAGTTGAGGGCGCTCCGAGCTGAAAAAGGGCATCCAATGACGGCAAGACGGCCCCCTGGCGGAAACACTGGCTCAGTCTCTCTCTCTCTGTCTCTCTCTTTCTCAGTCTCTCTCTTTCTCTGTCTCTCCCTCTTTCTCACTCACACACAATGTGAAGATGTCCTGTTCTAACCTCTCTCTTTCCTTCCTTCTGTACTCTTCCAGCAGCTCTGGGTTGCTGTACACTTTCTCTCTGTGCTTCACCACCCTCACCTTGGAAGCTGCCCTTTTCCTTTCCACCTTTTCTGAACTTAATTTCAAGAGGGATTCAGTATTCATTAAATAAATTAGATTAAAATAATATATACAAATTATTTCTTTATAGTTAAAGCTCACCATACATAGCTGCACACATTTCTTTCATTACCGCAACAATTTTGTTCATTACCGTAACAGCCTCCTATATGACATGGTAATGAATGCAGAGCATTACGGTAATGAATGACCATAACACTAGCTAGCATAATAGTTAGCATAGCCATGATGCTACAAAAGAAATATTTGCACTATCATTCTGGCTCTATAAAAGCTACTTTTCTATTGATTTTGGAATCAATAACTTTAAAAAAAACATTATATAATACCCCATTACGATAATGACAGTTAGTAGTGTACACTGGGGTGTCAGTAATTGAATCTTTAACATATCTATAGCTTGACCTTGAAAGGACATCTTACCTTGGAGCCATCTTGCATCTTCTCTACCATGCAATGCATCATGGATAAAAAAAAACTAATTTAAACAAACAGGAATTGTAATGGGGCCAAATAGGCAGTGCATCGGTAATGAACTTCACATGCTCCGGACACACATATTAATCCAAAAATATTTTAATTCATAAATCTTAGACCCAAAATAATTATATTACCAGTAAGAATGTACCATTTCAACAATTTTTTGTATTTATGTATGTATTAAATTGTGCAGATTTATTGTGATATTTTGGAGTTAAATGTAAAAAATAGGGCCGGGACTCGATTAAAAAAATTAATCTAATTAATTAGAGGCTTTGTAATTAATTAATCGAAATTAATCACATTTTTAATCACATATAAATATTTGACCTGAGAACAGTGAGAAGCAATTTTTTTCACATGGATTTTATTATACCATTAGGCGCATTCACACCGCAGTACTTTTCCCACAAAGGTTCATGAGAACTTAGTTCATGAGAACTCTTTGAACCTGGGGGTGGATTAGGCAAATGAAGCCGCTGACGTCACTTCTTCTTCTTCTGCTTTGGGTTTACTGGCAGGCCGCAAACCACTTCACGGCGTATACTGCCGCCCAAAGTCCCCGGCCGGAAGTCCCCGGAGTTGGGGACTGGCTTCAGTAGAAGCTGCTGGGACTCCCAGCAGCCTTCCGAGTAAATCGCCAGAACACCGACACCTCCTCATCTCCACCGCTCCCATGTTTTATTTTGTGTTGCCATAAGTTAGTCTCTCTGCGTTTCTGCGCTGGGCTAATGCTAATAATGCTAATGCGAGGATAATAAAATGGCGGCTTCACAAAACTTTTTGGGAGTTTTACGGGGCGTGGTTTGCAATCCGCCCAGCCAATCAGAAATATAGCTCTTTTCTCACAAGAGAGCCGTACGAAAGTCCCTGCTCTCTAGCAGCTCTCTGCTCTCTAGCAGGGACTTTCGTGGGGGTAAAAAGGTTCTCATGAACTAATTTTAGTACCGGCTCTTTTTGGTGTGAACGCGATAAAAGAGGCTAACGTCCACGCTAGCTGCTATATGTTTTGCATTGAGGTGATACTTGAGGCTTGATGTGCTGCGGTGATATGCGAATTCCTTTTTGCATAATTTGCACACAACCGTGCTCTTATCGACGCTTCCATCCGTCCGTTTTTTAAAACAACATTTCCCACTGTTGTTCACTGTGGTTTGTTGTTGTCTGAAGTCATGAACGTTAGTTGGTGCTCCAGTATAATCGGTACGCCTGAAACTCATCCAGTGAGAAACGTTCCGCGGTGCAAAAATAAGTGCGATTAAAATGGGTTAATTTTTTTAACGCGTTAATTTTTGTGTAATTAATTAATCTTAATTAACGCGTTAAAGTCCCGGCCCTAGTAAAAAAATAAACTCCGGACGCATTACGGTAATGAATTTCTACATGGAAAAATGGTGAAAAAAATATGAATTACTACCTCAACTACAAAAATAGCAATAGTACGACATACAATACACAATAGGGCTGTGCAATTAATCGTATTTTAATTGCGATTACGATTATGGCTTGCGACGATTATGAAAACAGCATAATTGACTAAATACGATTATTTTTGCTGGGTGCGCTTCACCCCTCCCTAAAAGCCCACTCGGCCACGTAGTAGTGATATGTGTTGTGAGTGTTCAGCGCAAGCGCAGATGTCAGAACAAGAGCAGCAACTCGTTAAAAAGAAGGGTACAACTATTTCCACTATTTGGAAGTACTTTGGCTTTCAGGAGTCCGACGTGGAGCAAAAGAAAGTAGGCCTACAGTGCAGGATTTGTTACCAGGTTGTGTTGGCACCACACGCTAACACAACCAATCTCTTTAATCATCTGAAATACAACCACAAAGTGCAATACGACTGGGCAATAATACAACAAAAAGCAGATGCCGCTCGACTTCATCCACCACATCATCACAGTCATCGATTCAGGACGCATTGTACAGAACAACGGCCTACGCGACGAGCTCGCAGAGACACAGAGATATTACAGGTGCCATTACATTTCACATCGCTAAAGATATGTGCCCAGTTAGCACTGTTAGCAACCAGGGCTTTAAGCAACTTGTCAACACGTTGGACAAGCGTTACGCGATGCTGTCTCGGTATTATTTCATTCGGTATTATGTGACAAATGCCGTGGGGAAGTTGAGAGAGATGTGGCTTCAGCTGACTACTTTGCCACCACAACGGACCTATGGTCTAGCCCAGGGGTGCCCAACCAGTCGATCGCGAGATGTGTCTAAAAATAGAACAACAATATTCTGTTTTATCGTTAATGTCCTGTAACATAATCTTCATGTGCCAGAATAATGCACGTGAACGCATCAAAGCTTTGTGATTGGCCGGCGTCACCCCTGTGTCGGGGCGTGGCTGAGGGTCTTCAGTACAGGTGGCAATATTGTCACCTGCCTGCGCTCATCTCTGAAACCAGACCATGTAAACAGCCTGGTGTTTCTTGCAAAAAATCTTTAAGAGATGAAATGAGCAGCCCTACCAGCATTTGCCATGGTGGCCTAAACATTTTTATTTGGTCTTAAATTGTAGTTCAACATTTATTTCCTGTTACTTCTGGACCATGACGGTTGGCCAGCCTTCAACGTTTAACTGAGTGGAATATGTTGAATATGTTGAACCAAAATGTTGGCTATATGTTAAGGAGTTTTCAGTAGGTTGTGACAGTGCACTGCAACATATTTGATTTCATTTATTTTGGTCTAATTTATTTTTATTTATCATATTAATAATATATGTTTAGTATGGTTTTGGAAGTGCGCTCCAACATATTTGTTGATCTTGTTTATTGGTAAAATATTATTTGTTTTAAAGTTCAATAAATGGTCAATGAATAATCGTCAAAATAATCGTGATATCAATTATTGACCCAAATAATCGTGATTATGATTTTTGCCATAATCGCACAGCCCTAATACACAATGCAGTTTGATATAGAATTGATTATTTTGATTATTTTTGTAATTTTGTCTGTCAATTCCTCACAGACATGACCAAAGGTGGTTTCGTGAGAATCACCCCCACCAACACACTAGAGGTCGCTCTAGTGTTCCAGTGGGGCGGATGCATGTAAACAGCATGGAGCTAGAACAACAGGTTGGCCCTCTGGGTGGGGAACTTGAGTTCAGAAAGAACAAAGATAGAACAATAAATAAACAAATAGTTATTTGCACGCACTGCAAGAAGGAGTTTCAGTTCCACCGCAACTCTTCAAGTTTAAAGTACCATCTCAACGCTAAGCATGCGTTTGTTGGGGCTTCCACTTCCAGTGCAACACCTGGCTTGCGTCAGACCACCCTGAATGAACGCAGGCCAGTAAGCAAGTCCACCTCTGATAAATTAACCAACACAATTGCCAAATGGGTTGCAAAGGACTGTAGACCGATTAGCATCGTTGAAGACAAGGGCTTCGCCGATGTTTTGAAAGTTGCGTCCCTCGACACATCCTACAAGCCGCCATCAAGAGACACAATAATGACTAGAATCCACAAACTCTATGACACTGAAAAGGAGAAAAAAAAGAGGCTTTAGCTCAAGCGGATTATGCCGCCCTGACAGGAGACCGCTGGACGTCAGTGAGTAACACTAATTACCTGGGAGTAACTGCACATCAAATCACTGAGACATGGGAATTGAAATCCTTTGCGCTAACTGTAATGAAAACAGAAGAACGTCACTTTGCGGAGGCGTGTGCAGGACAGTTCCAAACTGTAGCACGCAAGTGGGAAATTGAAGGGAAAGTTACAACCATAGGGACTGACAGTGCGCGCAATATGATTGCGGCGGCTCGTATTCTACCTTACGATCACATGCCCTGTATTGCTCACATCTTACAGAGAAGCCTCTCTCTCTCTCTCTCTCTCTCTCTCTCTCTCTCTCTCATCAGGTATAATGTATCTCTCTCTCTCTCTCTCTCATCTCTCTTCTTTCTCTCTCTCTCTCTCTCTCTCTCTCTCTCTCTCTCTCTCTCTCTCTCTCTTCTCCTCGTCTCTCTCTCTCTCTCTCTCTCTCTCTCTCTCTCTCATATATATATATGTGTACGTAATCTGCACATATATATATATATGTGTACGTAATCTGCACGACTTGTGGGTCCACATCTCCACGTGCAGTGCTGCATAAACATAGCTGAGTCAGCGATAACTTTTGAGGGGTGGAGGTCTGCCCATTATTTTGAGTTCGTCCGAAGAATAGACAGGAATGTGACGGTGAGGTGCAAACTGTGTCCAGGCCAGAAGCTGTTATCCACTGCTGGAAACACCACGTGGTCAAACCACCAACAAGCACCTGCAAAGAACACATGCTAAGGTGAAGCTACCGCACACGCTATTTGTTGTTTGTTTATATCACGTAGTCTGTTCTTAGTGAAGTAGTGTAATATATTACTTTTTTTAAAAGTAATATGTAATATATTACATTTTTTTAGTAACGACCCCATCTCTGGAGTTGGCGTTCTCTACTCTGGTTTACATGAAGAACAACAGGAGGTCACGGCTCTCTGTTGAACAGGACTTGCAAGTGGCCCTCTCCTCAGTGCCACCAAGGATTAAACAATTCTGCGCGCCCCGACAGGCACATGTATCTCACTAATTTGTAAGTCGGCAAAATATTTACAATAGCACATGTTTCAATGCTGATTGCTGAAATGTTACAATTATAATTTGTAGTTCAGGACCATGGACAATGCAGCTTCCTTGCATTGACAGTTCTCTGTGCTGAATTTCTGCTGAGTTTCCTTTGCCTCATTTTTAATGTTGTGACCTGTCTGGTTTAAATTAGTGTGTTGCTGCTTTGATGAAGCCTAATTTGATACAGTTTCAAATTAATTTCTGAAATATTTCGTTAATAAATATTTCATGAGTAATATAGTTGTCTTTGTCACATTTTATTTGGCATTAGTAAATAATTATGCACATTTACAGATATTTTACATGATATGAGTGATAACACGTGTTATCAGGGCTATTTTGCACAATAGGTGTGCCTTGAGATTTTTACTTGTCCTTTGGTGTGCCTTGGGCACAAAAAGTTTGGGAACCACTGGGCTAGACAACCGACGCCGACTCCCCCGCTCCCAACTATCCTTCTCTCCAATGTTCAATCCCTACGGAACAAATTGGACGAATTGGAGGCTTGTGCTAAATTCAAGCGAGATTACAGGGACACGTGTCTGCTGGCATTCACTGATATGTGGCTGAAAGCCTCGGACAGCAACGAGGACCTACACATCAGCGGTTTTGGGTACCCTGTTCGGATGGACCGGTCGCCTGTCATAACAAACAAATCCCGCGGGGGTGGAGTATGCTTTTATATCAACAAAAGGTACTGTAATTCCTTCACAGTTCGGGAGGAAATATGTACTCCGGATCTTGAACTGTTATCCATTTCGCTTCGCCCCTTCTACTTGCCTAGAGAGTTCCCCCAGCAGTTTTTCACTATTGTTTACATTCACCCAAGGGCAAACGCCTCAGCAGCCACCCAGCTGATTGAGGAAGTTACTAACAGACTGGACTCCCTCTCCCCCAATGCTCCTACATTTATTTTAGGAGATTTTAATCACTGTCAGGTGCATAAGACCTTAAAAAAATACGTATGTCACATGTCCTACAACTTTAAATAAATCCACAATTGACTTATGTTACGGCACGGTGCCTGGTGTGTTCAAGTCCCTGACCATGCCCCCTTTTGGAGCTTCATACCACACGAGCGTTCTTCTGGTGCCGATCTACAAACCCATCTGCAGGAAACAAGTGTGCACAAAAAAAACTGTGAAATGTTGGACAGAGGAAAGCATTGCCACCTTACAGGCATGTTTGGACTGCACGGATTGGGATGTGTTTTATAGCTCATGCTCTGATCTCAATGAACTGACGTCAACTGTCTCATCCTACATATCATTTTGTGTGGAGTCTCAAATTCCTTGTAAAGACATTACCGTTTTCCCTAATAATAAGCCGTGGGTCACGAAGGAACTAAAGAGTGTTATAAATAGAAAGAAACGTATATTTTATACTGGAAACAGTCTGGACAAAAAATAAATTAACAGAGAATTAAGAAATGAGATAAGAAAAGCTAAAATAGCTTATAGGGATAAGGTGGAACTCAAATACAGCAGTGGAGATCTTCGGGAAGCCTGGAGGGGAATCAAATCAATGTCCTCCATCTCCCAGGGTAACAACAATGACAGGGCTAGGAATACCATTAACATTGAGGGAACAATTTCTCCATAAACACCTCAACCCTTAGAGAGTCTCTCTCACCTATCTCAGACATAGTCATTGAACAGGATGATGTTAGGAATCTCTTAAAACGAGTCAATATTAGGAAGGCCCCAGGTCCTGACCATATTTGTGGGCGTACACTCCAGTATTGTGCTAGCAAACTCTGTGGTGTTTTCCAGCATATATTCCAATTGTCACTTGAGAATAGCCAAATTGCTGATATGTGGAAATCCTCAACTGTAATTCCCATCCCTAAGAAGCCTCATCCTAAAGTCCTAAACGACTTCAGACCGGTGGCTTTAACGTCATTGGTAATGAAAATCCCTGATGAACCTGGGGGCTGTGTTGTCTGGAACCTTGTGTTCCTGGTAGGGTCTCCCATGGCAAATTGGTTTCAGGCAAGGGGCCAGACTAAGATTGGTTCAAAAGACCTCATGAAAGAAAAAACAAACCGGGCCATTTTCGTTCCTACCCTCACCTATGGTCATGAAGGATGGGTCATGACCGAAAGAACGAGATCGCGGATACAAGCGGCCGAGATGGGTTTTCTCCGCAGGGTGGCTGGTGTCTCCCTTAGGGATAAGGTTAGAAGTTCGGTCATCCGGGAGGGACTCAGAGTTGAACCGCTCCTCCTTCGCATCGAAAGGAGCCAGTTGAGGTGGTTCGGGCACCTAGTTAGGATGCCACCTGGGCGCCTCCCTAGGGAGGTGTTCCAGGCACGTCCAGCTGGGAAGAGACCAAGGGGTAGACCTAGGACCAGGTGGAGGGATTATATCTCTTCGCTGGCCTGGGAGAGCCTTGGGATCCCCAAGTCAGAGCTGGTTGATGTCGCCAGGGAAAAGAAAGTTTGGGGCTCTCTGCTGGAACTGCTACCCCCGCGACCCGACCACGGATAAGCGGGAGAAGATGGATGGATGGATGGATGGATGGTAATGAAAATGTTTGAAAAAATTGTTAAAGGCCTTGTCATGTCAGTAATAGGTGGTGAACTTGATCCACTACAATTTGCGTATCAGGCAGGGAGAGGCGTAGAGGATGAAAAGCTTTTTATACTGCACACCCTCCACAAACACCTTGAAAAGCCACAAGCCCATGCCAGGCTTTTGTTTGCTGACTTTTCTTCAGCATTTAACACAATGCAGCCGCATCTCCTGGTAGAGAGCCTATTATGTCATTTTAAACTGCCCGATCAACTTGTTTTATGGATTTTAAACTTTCTAACTAATAGAGAGCAGAAGGTGTCTGTCAATGGACGCCTCTCTGACTCTATCATCACTTCCACGGGCTCGCCTCAAGGATGCGTTCTTTCGCCCCTACTTTTTATAATGTACACTGATAAATGCAGGAGCATGCAAGACAACAGCTACTTGGTTCAATTCTCTGACGATACCGCCCTCTTGTCCCTCCTTAACGGCTCAGAATCAGACCACGAGTGTGCTCTTACTGATTTTATTTCCTGGTGTGATGACAGTTTTCTGGATTTAAATGTCTCCAAAACCTGGGAATTGATCATTGATTTTAGACGTCACAAGGATGTTCCTAAGGAGTGCATCATACACAATGACAAGGTAGAAATTGTCACATCATACAAATACTTGGGCACCATTTTCGATGACCACCTCAAATTTGATGTGAATACTGAGTGTATTGTGAAGCGGGGTCAACAGAGAATGCACCTTCTTCGCAAACTGAACTCTTTCTCTGTCAGGCCTTTCAGTCTTTGTCGTTTTTACCATTGAGAGCCTTATTTGTTTTTCTTTTATCTGCTGGTTCCATAGCCTTACACTGAAATACAGGAACATCCTGAACAGCATTGTTAAAACCTGCTCCAAGATCATCAGCGTGAAACAGAGAGACTTAAATTCCTTCTGTAACCAACAGATTCTACGGAAAGCAGAGAGCATTCTGAACTCTCCAGGTCATGTACTTTCACATGAATTTCGTCTGTTGCCATCAGGGCGTAGATATGCTCTACCTGATCAAAGGACTAATCGCTTTTCTAAATCATTCATCCCTTCTGCACTCAAACTTTTAAGTTCTTGAAAAGGCTTTTAACTTGATTATTTATTTATTTATCATTGTGATGCTTTGAACTATTTATAGTGTAAATTGGAATTATCCACATCTGTGCTCCCGGGTGTATCTGTGTGTTTTCTTCTTGTATGTTCCTGCCTGTGTACATGACATAACCTGCTGCTCATAACCAATTGCCCCTTGCGGGATTAATAAAGTTGTTGATTGATTGATTGATTGATTGTAATTGTGTAGGCCATGTTGTGTTGGCCATGTTCTTTTGGTTTGATATAAAAAAAGAGGTTTCATTCAAATAAGAGAAATGGCTATTGGCTAAGTTGGCCAGTAAGTGTGTTAAAGAAAGAATGTTCTTAACAACACCATCCTATTTTGTTTAGAGCAGTGGTTTTCAACCCTTTTCATATCAAGGTCCATTATTTGTTCTGCATTTGAGCCACGGACCACCATTTGATGAGATTTAGACTCTCAGACCCAAGACTTAGAATATTTTGTTATCGTTGGATACGATTTTATCCACAATTCCATGCTGTATTGGTTAGAATTTTGCAGTACAGTATATGTTGTATCACACCAATTAACTAAATAACGGAGTTGAGCTGCGTAGTAATATTCTTGAAGATTCGGTAGAGCCATCCCTCCTTTATCTTTAGGTGCTTGGAGGGTTGTGTATTTTATCCTCGGTTTCTTTCCCGCCCAAATGAACCTTGAGATTTTGTTGTCTATGAATTGTGATTGGGGTGTTTCTACAGGTAAAGATTGTAACATATACAAAATTCTTGGAAGTATATTCATTTTAATAATTTTTATTCTTGAGCTGAAGTCTAGAGTGAAAACTGACCATCTTTCCATATCTCTCTGGATTTCCTGATTTAAAGTCTTATAGTTCGCTTCATTTAGTGTTAGGTCACACTATTCGCACCTACATATTTTATTGCCTTTGCGCTCCACCTGAGTCTGTATGCTTGTTGAATAGGAAGGGATGGGGTACAATTTATAGCCATCGCCTGGGTTTTTCCTATAGCTTATAGCCCGAGAGATGGCCGTATGAAATCAAGTAATTTCATAAGTTTTGGAAGGCTACGATCTGGCTGCGTCAGGTGGATCAATATGTCGTCAGCATATAGTCCTATTTTGTGTTCTGTGCCTTTACTCACTACCCCCTCTATTCCTTCATCTTGTCTAATTGCTTGAGCTAAGGGCTCAATACAGATTGCAAATAGAGTAGGGGACAGGCAGCACCCCTGCCTGGTAGATCGTTCTAGCTTAAACCAAGTTGTAAGGTTGCCATTTATTTTTATTCTTGCCATAGGATCTTGATAAAGTGATTTAATGCAGTTGATTGATTATTTACTAAAGCCAAATGCTTCTAGACAGAGATAGAGAAACTTCCAGCTAACGCTGTCAAATGATTTTTCTGCGCCCAGACTTAGGAGTAATGCACTCTCTCCCTTTCTCTTTACTTCTTGAATTACATGTAATGTTCTTCTTATATTATCATGTGTTTGACGTCCCTTGATAAATCCTGATTGATCTTCGTCTATCAGTTCTGTCATGAAATTCTCGTGAAGATCTTATAATCACAATTCAGTATTGATATTGGCCTATAATTTTAGAAGAATTATGTGTCCCTTCCCTCTTTAGGGATAACAGTGATTATGGCCTCTTTCCACGTGGGGGGGGATTATCCCCTTCTTCATAGTTTCGTTGAATGATGCTAGTAACAACGGAATAAGTTCCTTTTTACACATTTTGTACCATTCAGAGGGGTACCCGTCACTAAATGATTAATTGCCTCCTCCAGTTCTTTTCCTGTGATATCCGAATTCATGATATTATTGTGTACCCTCCCTATTGCTGGCAGATCTAGAGAGTCGAAAAATGTTTTAATTGTTTCCTCCCCTGCTGCAGCTGGCTGTGAGTATAGTTTTTTATAGTAGTTTTCGAATATATTTTCTATCTTGTCTGGTTCAGATTCTAATGTGTTAGTCTTGGGGTCCCTGATTTTGTGGATTGCATTCTGCTGCTGTGTTTTCCTTATTCGTCTGGCTAACAGTTTTGATGATCTGGGGCCGGCCTCGTAATACGTTTGTTTCACAAATCTCAATTTCATTTCTACCTCATTCTCTAATATCTCATTAATTGTTTTCCTTATTTCTTTAATTTGATTAAGTAGTTCTGGGTTATTAGAGTTTTTATGTTGCTGCTCTAAAGTTCTCAATTCTCCAATCTTATTTTGGTACAATTTGAGCCTCATTTTCTTCAGGTATACCGTTCTTGAAATTAGCTCCCCACGCATGACTGCTTTTAAAGCATCCCAGACGATGGTTGGGCCGACCTCCCCATAATCATTCTCTTCTTTGTTTATGTTAATTCGCTTTTTGACCCCCTCAACAAATTCTGGACCGTTCAAGATACCAATATTAAGTCGCCAATTTGTCTGTCTTGTCTGCTTATTTAAGTTCAACGTCAGGTATAAAGTGCTGTGGTCTGATAAATCTGCAACTCCTATTCTGCATTCCTTTGCTCTGAATCGGTCCCAGGCTGCATTAATGAAAAAGTAATCTATTCTTGTATACTAAATGGGGAGCTGAGTAGAAAGTGTAATCCTTTTCGAGTGGATGTAGTTCTCTCCAAATGTCTACTATTCCCAATTCTGCCAATGCAGTACGTATATATTTGGACAATTTTGTTTTACTACTTTTCCTAGAGCTAGTTGAATCCAGGTTGTGATTCATTGTAATGTTAAAATCCCCCCCACATATTAATATAACTTCCGATTCCTGGGCTATAAGCTCAAATAGATTCCTGTAAAAATCTGTTTTGCTTTCAGGAGTGGTGTAGACATTCACTAATGTGGTCAATTTGTCTTCTATTTTCCCCTTCACAAGTATATATCTCCCTTCTTTATCTCGTATTTCCTTAAGAAGCTCAAACTTTGTTGTATTTGATAGTAGAATGGATACTCCTCGCCTACTACCACAAATATGAACTGTAAAATGTATTTTTAAATCCCATCTTTTTAAGTGTTTCATGCTCTTGCTCTGTAAGATGTGTTTCTTGTAGGTAGTTAACCTGTGTTTTTTCCTTTTTTAGTTTAGCTATAACCTTCGCCCTTTTTACTGGATTGTTTAACCCGTTCACATTAAGCCAGAGATGGGGACTCGAGTCTGTGACTCGGACTCGAGTCGCACTTAAGTCGCACACACAGAGACTTCAGACTTGACTTGGACTCCTGCTCAAAAGACTTCGGACTCGACTTGGACTCGTGTTTTGGGACTCGTGAACAATCATTGTGTTTTCTATTTTTGGCGTATTAAAGGTGGGGTAGGTACGTTTGAGAAACCGGCTCGAGATCGCTAGAATTTGAAAATACACAACCAGAGAAAATCTGCCACTTCCTCACAGAGCCCCTCCTCCAACACACACGAACGCGCACATGACCAATGAGGGCACGAGATAAGTTTGTGCCCCGATGGGAGGCTGACAGGCAGGTAGGCCATCCAGTTACTTTAGCCGGGCCGGCTATCGGGATGTTAAGAGCATTCCATGGAATATAACAAAAAGTGTATCTCGAGCCGGTTTCTCAAACTTACCTACCCCACCTTTAACATTAACATTAACATCATGGTAACACCATGGCGACCGGCGGGACACCTGCAGCTGTACCGCTTGTAATTAGGTTCAACTATAAAAACTTCGAACAAAACGCCGGCGGCACCAACAAAAGGAGCGCACACTGCAAAGTCTGGAATATTAAAAATCAAGGATGCTGGTGCAACAACGTCAAATTTCATCAGGCACTTGAAAACTCACCCGGAGAGGTCAGTCACATTAACGCATATGGACGGTTAGCAAACATGTTTAGCTCAGCATTAGCTATGTAATGTTAACTTAGCTTGCTACTAGCTTTGTAACTGAATATTTGAAAAGATGAGTGAATGTTTGCTTGTCACACTTGTTTGCGTTGAGTGGCGTTGACATCCAACTCTTGACATGACATAAAAAAGGTCGGTAACGTTAATCATTACGTTCCGCTGCCACCATCTACTGGCTAACGTTAAACGTAGAAAAATACATAGTTACATACATAAATACATCTGTCGGTTTATAGGCAGGTTACAGGTTTATTGTTGACCACGTAACGTTAATGTTACAGGTTTATCAGGTTACCATTACACTGGGTTTGAGTGAGAGGATAGAGGAATATGTTTATTTATAGTAGACTTAAAAGATGTCATTAGAGACCCAGTGTAATTAAACAATACGGTTGCAGAGGTCAAATTTTAACATTTTTGTCCACTGGCCAAATGGCTAGCCTAGTGAATGTTGAAATGTTACCAGCCACTCAATAGATTGCCATTGTTATGTTTGGCTGGTGCGTGCAACATACAGTACCAGCCACTTGCATGATTTACCAGCATTTGGCTGGTAAATGGTGTTAATGGTAGATATCTCTTTTGGAACAGGTCATGTTTTAATATCACCAGTTCAGTATATTTCAGATAATATTGCAGCAATAGTTTTTTCGTTGCAAATGGCACAGAACAAATGTTTACTTTTAAGTACTTTTAACACAGTTTCCCTGCGGGGGATTAATAAAGTATTTGTGATACTGATTTCTGATTCTGAAGTGTTTTGCTTATAGGTTGTTTGCATTTAGCTAAAGTGTGATGTTTTTCCTCATATTGCATTGCAATAGCCTGTTTAAAGTGATCATATAACAAACAACTAATCACTACTGATACTGTATGCTAATAGATATAGGAGTGATAATAATACAGTAAATGCTTTGAATGTCTTAGATATAGCTGTGCAGTATTCTTAACAGACTGGATAGCAGCAGACAATAGAAGGCTTATTACAACCAGAAGAGACATGAGACTTTTATTTTTTAGAGACTTGAGACTTGACTTGTGACCAAAGACTTGAGACTTGATCAAGTCTCACCCCACAAAGACTTGAGACTTGACTTGGACTCGTGACCAAAGACTTGAGACTTGAGACTTGAACTTGCAAAAAAAGACTTGTGAACATCTCTGCATTAAGCGACACAATTTTCAGATCTTTATCATCTTGACCCTTCTTTGAGGTTACCTTTATCCTTCTGACTCTAATAAAAACACAAAAAACAAATGAAACATCATCACACAACTGAACCCAAAAAAGAGAAGACCTCCAAACATGGGGAAATAGTCCATTCCCCAAATCCCCGTTGGAGGATGGAGGGGGAGTCCTCATCGTTGACGGGCCCCCTCCCTAGACCTGTACCTCCGTTGTGAGGCTCCATAATGTCTAGACATGTCCAACTCAAAACACTCGACCTCTCCCAGTTGTTGTCTATTCATTTTTTTGTGATTTTAAGAAACCTGTATATAACTATGTAATCCTACACATTCCCATTCAGGATTCCTAAAGTTATCTCAGGTCTTTTAGTTCAGTGAATCAGAAAAAGTCTCCCTTGAGACATCAGTTATGTTTCCCACCCGCAGCTCACCTGAATTTGCCCTCTTTGATCCGTGATTTTCCGCCCTTCTTCCAGTAAAACTTTTTAGGACTTCCACTGATAACTTTTCAGCTTTTCTCTTGCGCGGTCAGCTGAGCCGGAGTCGGTGCCGCGCCCTCTGCCCGCCACTCGTTTCCACTCCGCGGGTCCTCGCGGCCACGCCGGTTCCGTATCCTCGCCGGGCATGTCCACCGTGTGTCCTCTTTCCTTCATGTCCTGCACGGCTTCCCTGGCATTATCATAGGTCTTCACTCCTGTGTTCCAGTGGATCCAAATGTTTGTGAGCGGCGTCTGGAAACAGATTCCCTTTTCCTTCAGCATTTTTTAAATGCCTGAATATGCACTTGTAGTGCCGTGAAAAGAGAGTCGGAGGCGGTGTATTAAGAATGGAGTTCCAATCTTTATTATCCATTACTATCAGAGAGGTTAACACATGCACTGCTCTGCCTGATGAGCTAGCAGGAATGGCAGCTAAAGCTACGGGTGTTCCCCACTAAAGGTTCCGTGTGGCAACACAATAAGCAAGGTGAATTATGTCCAATAACGTGTCACCACACACTGTAGGATAGTCGTGGTCGAAAAATATTAGTTTGCCCCCTGCGTGTATCTTTTTCTATCTCTTTTATTTCGAACTGGAGGAAATTCACCACGATTGATCTGGGAGTAGAGCCTTCGCTCGGTTTTCGGGCAAGTGCTCTATGAGCGCGCTGGATCTGGAGCCGAGTTTCTTCGGGTATTTCGAGTTCGTTTTTCAGAAGTGACTCCATGTATTTGGCTGTGGAGCTCCCCTCCGTGCCCTCGGGTAAGCAAAACACTCGGATGTTGTTTCTCCTCGATCTCCCCTCAAGATCAGTCAATTTTCCTTGCATCAATCGAGTCTGCTCCATCATCACCGACATCACTTCATTCACCTCCGTCTTCCACTCTTCCACATCTGATATGCGCTCCTGCGCCTCGGCTATGCTCACCCGTTGCGCCTGCAGCTCTTTGTTGTTCTCCGTAAGTTTACGGTCGAGTTCTTGTCGCAGATAAGTGATGTCCTCCCTCAGGTCATTCTTTATTTCGTCTTTGAATGTGGATAGTTCTTGTCGTAGTTCGAGTTTAAGGTCTTTAATTTCTTTGCTAATGGCGGCAAAGCCTGCCCGCAGTGCATCTGTGCCGTCGTGTTCGCTAGCCAACGTGCTTGGGAGTTTCATCCATTGTAGGTTGATTTTTCACTTTGCCTGGTCCTTTACGATTTGTACTGTTCCTCCGTGTTTTGACCCCACTCATTCCTTACTTTAAACGTCGAGTTATTTGCATTTAGTGGGATCATTTGCCCGACCTGGGAGAGCCTCTCAATCACACAACCAGTCTCTCCGCCATCTTGTGGAAGTCCCCCTAGGTTGGGCTTTTAACATTTAATTTAGTACTTTTATCTGAATTTAGTTTTTTCATTCCCATGCTTCAAAAGCTTCTCACTGATGCACATGTTTAGACCTACTTAAAAATTGAACTGCAGATTAAGCTTCAGTTCCTAGATCAGCTGTATTACAAACAGAGCAGCGTTAAGCCATGCAAGATTTAGAGTAATGGAGACGGTGTTGCTGTGAGACTAAAATAGTCACGTAAGAGGAAAAATAAATCGGTTTTCAGTAAAACAAAAAAATAAAACCATGAAAAGGTTATTAGAACAGGAAATGTGAGATGAATTATGAGTCAAGCGCTTTCAGTTATTAGTAAAAATACATTTGCTGAAATCTTCCTTTCTGCTAAAACTATTTATTTTAACAATGAACATTTTGCTTATCAATGTGCGTGTGTTTTTTTCTTACTAGGGCAAAGTATACCCAAGAGAGACATTCTGCTGTTGAGAGATAACTTCTTTTTACATCAGAAAACCTTTTACTAAACGCCATGCACCAAACATAAAAGCAAGTACAATAGCCCAAAGTCGCACTCCGAGATAAAGAAGCAAAGCAGTTATTTTCATTGTGGAGATGTTCCATATTTAGTAAAATGTTCTGGCGTTAAAAGTGCAACGTGATGAAACGACAGACGCTGTGCAAGAAGCAACACTTTTTCATTCTTATAAATGACTTGTTATCTAGATTTTCCGTGTTAGCAGAGGTGGTTTACTATATTGCGGTCCGCATAGTAATAAGTAAACAAATGATTTTTTTGTTTTTTACTCATTGTTATAACATTTTCCAACTCTGTCATAGCAAACATATTTCACTTGGTATTTTGTGTTGCTTTATAGGTATGATTTAAAGGTAAGCAGGACTTCCTCCCTGCTGACTACAACCCTCCTGGTGCTAGTGTGCCTGACATGTAATGGATTATAATAAATATGAGGCTGCATATAATCCTCGCCCCCACACACCAGCAGTGTGTTTTTAAATCTCAGTCAAATATTAAGATTGCTATTCCATTAGCTGAGTGAGAGCAGTTTCTATCTTAATTCAATCCAAGCAAACAAAGCGACAGCAAAGTGGAAGTTAAACCAGGAAGCCCCTCCCGCATTTGCACTCATAACAAAAGGTCTAATATTTCCCTAAAGCACTTCACTGCATTCATTTATTCCCCTTCTTCCTGTGTTTGTTCCCGAACCCATCAGCGTGTTAACTTTGTCTTTCTATTCACTCCCACACAATTTATCCCCTTGTCTAAGAGTATTTCCACACCTTTTAACCAATCTGTTCATTTCTCTTTTTATTCTCGTGTTGAGCTGCTGCCCTGTCACTATGACGGTGACAGCAACGTCACCTGAAGAGAAAGAAAAGCCACTGCATATGAGATGTTTTCTTTCCACTATTGCCATGCTTGTGAACAAAATGCAGTTGCCTGTCAGCGCCTCAGAATGCCAGTTGGAGTGCAGCTGTATTATGCCATCGCTCAGACCTGAGGCTGGAGGAAAGCAGGCAGCTCTTTAGCTCACTGACATTCGCAAACATACAGCAGCAGCACTCACAACCTGAGAGCAGTGTGCTTATAATGTATGTCAGTAATGATGAAGGGTTTAGAATAAATGACAGGGACATATATCATTAGATATTACATCAAAAACATGTTGCTGTTGAGTTTGATGAACACCTTTCTATAAACACAGTCTTGTTAATAGAGCTTTTTAATGTTTGAAACTATTTGGATGTTGTTTTATTGTAGATCATAAATTATTCATAATGCTTGAAAGACCACCTGTTCTACACATTACATATTTTACTGAACTTTATAGGCTAAACTTTCCATACAAACATCATTCCTTTTCTATTTTTCTGATAAATTAACCATGACCTTTTCCACTGCAGCCCTTTTCATAATTCATGTGAAGCTGCCTTTCAGAAACGTCCCTTCAATCTTATGTTACACTCTATGAACCAATAGTTATCTCAATAGGGTTTAAATAAATATATCTCTCACGTGTACGAGCAACTCAAATCCAGGAAATCAAATTAAAATATCACTTGGCACACTGAGCCATTCTGCCCCGTCCCCCGTCCCCCCCGTCCCTCCTCCTGCAGCACAAAGTGCAGTCCCACCGTGTGCTTGATGTTCAGCCACAGGCTAGTCAGCTGTTGGCCTCTTTTTTTTATGGCCTACTTTCCATCCAGGATGGAGTTTTTGGAACCTGGGGATAAACAGTCCCACATCTGTGCTCACTGCCTCTCGACTTATGTCTTGCATTGTGGAGCTGCAGCTGTACGTTGCGCTGTGCTTCTGAACGCAGCTCACATCTGATGGTTCACACTTTGTTGGAAAGGAGCCAGGTACTTTTAACCCTGAGCCAGTGACAGCTGCTGTGCTCGACTCATGCACGACACGTGTTTTGTTAATTTTATGTGAATTATACGATTTTATCATACGTGAATGATCAAATACTTCCTAGTTCCTACCGTTGAACAACTATTGTGTACATTATAACTTTCATTTTGTACATTGGCAAATCCTTTAATACTTCTTATGCCTTTTTAGGAGTAGTATTTTATATGTAATTTCTTTCAAAATCCTTACATTTTCAGCTATGCTTTTGAAAGAGCATCCATAACATTCATCTGGCTGCAACTTACACATTATGTATAATATATCTTATTCCAATCACTTGTATATAGAGTCTTATTGCATTATTTCACTATTTTGTCTGTATTTACTTGCACTATTGTATCTGTTTTATTGTGTTGCACTGTTGGAGCAGCCTGTGACCTAAGATTTTCATCGACATAACTACACTGTAGCTAATGTACGTATGACAAATAAAAGCCTTGATACCAAAAACAAATGTCCTTGACTGTCATTACATAACCTCATGCATAGTCCTTTTTTATGTTTCTTAAACAAATTGGTGACTTTTCACATTAACTCCAGTGCTTTGAGCACCAGGAAAAGTGCTATAGAAATATCATGTATTATTATTAACTCATGATAACTCCTTATAAATAAATAGAATAAGGCATAACCTCTGACAGCATTTCAGCCATAGAGGATTAGTGATGGATGATGAAACACTGCCCTTAGATTTAGTTTAACTAACAAGAGTCACGCAGCCCAGTGCCCGCCACCCTGCAACACCAAGATAATAATCAGTAGATCATCTTAAATGCGATAAGCTACAGCTTGTTTCTGATGCAATATACCACCCCCCGCCCCCCCCCCCCAGCACTATGGTAATAACATGCAAACAAAAAGTCCACACTGAGACGTTCACAACTGTGTCTCTCCTTGGTGTGTGTACTCACCTAAAAGAAGAAAACACATTTTTATTTCACTGCATTTATAATTATTTGTGGTATTATATTGTGTTGCATTCTTTTAAATCTAGTTGAACTAAGTGCACACTTGCCTGTTGGCAGTGTATGCTAATACCACAGCTGGATTCCACAGCTGAATAATAACACTTAAAAAGACACCATCTTTTTTACAACTTATGAGAAAAATGGGGAGCAACTTGCCGTTAGGTGTTGAATTACCAAGCATTAAAATCAACATTTATTGGGAGCTTGTTTTGAGCTCCTCCTAGAAGACAGCAAGCGGTATCCTCCCCAATTGTTGAACGATATAAGTTTACAACACTGAGAGGTAGCCATGTGAATGTGTTGAACAAATAAACCAAAAAAATGATTTGTGTCAACATGCGTGGGCCAATGTTACTGATAATGGCACACCAGGGACAGCTTGTTTTTTAGCATCTCCCACTCTCAGCTGCCACTCAAGTGATGTCCACACCGAGGCTTAGAAACTGTCTCCTAAATAGGCCGTGATCATCTCAAGGTCCATGTGCTTTTTTTTCAATGTAAATGAGTGTATCTCATCTTCGTGATGACAATTATATGTATCTTGTGTTGTTTTATTCTCTTGCCTTTTTACGGACAGTCTTTTATGTATTTAAACATCATTTTAAAGGTCCCCTACTGTTCTTCATTACTTTATTATAGGTCTCTGAAGTGTTTGGCTCCAAACACCAAACAGATCATCCCATAATCCCCTCTGTTTCAGCCCTGTTTCAAAAGTGCTGATTCTCTGTCTGTTACTTTAGATGAAAATAAGGAGCCCCTCCCCACGCCCCTCTGAGAGGGACTTGGTTAAAAAGAACACAATGGTGCTCTAGGAGGAGATTCAGGTGATAAGTGGGGGTGGGGGGGTTACCTTGGTTGGTGATTGGCTAATGGTTACACAAGCCAAAAAATCCTCATGACATCATAAAGTGGCCGAAATCTGATCAGCTCATTTTCAGACAGGTTTTTATAGAAATGGATCAGGACAAAAAGAGAGAGAACCTTTTTTTCTGAAGCTTTCAGAATCTCTTTACACAGAGGGGACACATGTTGATGTAGAAGAGACATGAACAAGTGTATTTTGCATAATAGGTGACCTTTAAAGTGTGTTCCTGTTGCACTCTACTTTTGTGTTATTTTTTTAAAGCACTTTGAATTGCCTCGTGTTGAAAGGTGCTATTTAGAAAAGATTGCCTTGCTTTGCCTTGTGATAGACCGTGCAAGTTGCAGTTTTTAAAGGCAAAAGTACAAGAAATTAAAACAAAATTAAGCAGAGCAGCTGAATCTGCATGCGCAAATGTCACTTTTCAGCCTGACCTCCAAATAAAGAACATTTTGAGCAATGGAAACATTTGCATAATAGCAATATATATTCTTACACAAAAAAAAAGAATTCCATTCTGTTTTGAAATATTTTATTCATCATGTGAGTGAAGGTGTTGTGTACAGAAGGTATTTTTGCACCTGTGTCGATGATGTGAAAACCAGACAACAAACACAGTTAACAATTTATGAAAATGTAAAGAGCAGATCTAAAAATAGCGAGGGCTGCTTTTAAGACTGCCAGCTTATGTGTTGGTGTGCATCATCTACAGTGGAATCTCATCAAAGCAAATATATATTCCTGCCTGGAATTATTACAAATAGACATGCAACATATTAATCGCTTAGCCGTTGTTCGTGAAGCTCACATTTGTATGCAGTTTTAGTGGCTTGATTCATTTGGAGACTTGTTGCTATTACAAAGGGTATACTAGTAATGCATAATATAAAAACAAGGGTCATACCAGTGAGTTCGTACTGTGAGGCGAGGAGAAGATGAGTTGTGATCTCTGCATGAGGATTTTTGTATTTCTACCCTTACCAGGACTCTAAAATAAACATTCAAAAACATCCAACACAAAACAGGCAAAGTTTAATGAGAGCCACAATGAGGCTAAAATGCTGCGGGAAGACAATCACGTACATTAATGTGCATAACTAAAGCACATTATTCAAAGTTTTTTGGTACTTCGGTAAAAAAATGATTATCATGCAGCGAGGAAAACTGAGCTGCAGTGAACGTGATTCACAAAGTGTGAATGATTCTTAAGGTGCAACAAAATCAAACAGCGTGAGCGCTATATATTCAGTAAAGGTCAAGTTAATGATTATCTTGTTAAAGGCACAATCATCACTGCAACATTTCACTACAGTTGAATTGTTTATAATAAAAAAAAACACAGAGCTATAACCCCCCCCCCCCTTATTTTTCATTCACATCGTAGTTTCACTCCACTGCTCAGCATTTTACGACTGCCATAAATGGATTGTTTGGCCCCGGCATCAAATCAATCTGCCATTCTCACTGACACACGGCATTTGTTTTGTGCTTGAGGTGTTTGAAAGAAAAACAATGGGAAATTGGCCATCACCTGGCTGTGAAGACTTCGGGAATCCACTCATTCAGTCACTTGCATCTCGCTGCTTCTCATACGCCCATATCAAATGAAGCAGTGCAGTATTATACAGTAGCACTGTATTGGATGGCTGCCATCACAAAAGCAGTGAAATTAATATATTCCAGGCGCTTTTGGAGGATGGAAATGTAATCAATTGGAAACAGGTCGAGGGTATATTACTGAATGCTTGCCAGTGCTGCCCCATTAATAATGCCCTGATACAAAATGCAGACCCAGTGTGATTTTTAGATACAAACTATAAAACAATGTCTCACAAATAAGATGCTGTGTATTCATAGACAGACATAATTCAATTTAGCTGTGCTGGGTGACTCTCGACATGCAAAGAACCTGCACTTAATGCAGTGACGGATGTAATTAACTAGGATCAAAATGTTAATCTGCTCTACTGTTACATCTGCGTTTCATCATTATTGTCAAATAGGCATTGAAGTTAACCTGTGTAATTGAGATTACTTATTCTTTATTCATAACCACATGCACTTTATGTAATGTTCCTGTTTTCATTTCTTATGATTTTATCAAAAACACTTAGAGGCCCTAGTATGCTTTTGGGGATTTTACCTTGTATGTGTTACTGTATAGGTTGTTGTGCATGTAAATGGTCTGTAAAGGCTAACATCCCAAAGTTTCCTCTCGAGGGAGTTTCTCTCACACACACTCGTCCCCTGCCTGAAACCACTTGATTGTAATCCTTTGTTTACTTCTGTAACATACTGATATATGTAAACCTCACGCTTCTATTGGAAAAATACTATATGACAGTAAAAAAAAGTTGTTATTAATAAACAAGAATACAGTTTGAAAGGGGAGTGATTTGTAAAATATCCATAAAGAAAAATAAATCTGTTTACAGTTCTGTTTCATCTGGATGTTGAGAGATGTATCCATAGATCTCTTCATGCTGCTCTCAAAGTGCACCAGAACATCTTCCGGGGGAGCATGCCCCCCGGACCCCCCTAGAGGAGGTTAGCACCCCCCCCCCCCCCCCCCCCCACTTAAATCATGTCCACATGGATAGGAAACTAAATATATTTGCACACATCTTGTGTCCATATCTTTCTGTTTTGGTGGTCACGCCACAACCGTGCACGTGAATGCATACGCGAGTCATGGTGAGATATCTGGATTGAGAGGTTGCCTTTTCTTTGCACAGCATGAAAGAAAGGTGAAATGAATGGGCTGTGATTTTAGTATTTTTAAGCAGAGGTCAATCATTTGTACGGCCCTCGGAGGATGTTGAAAAAATTGAAATGGCCCTTGAGAGGAAAAAGGTTCCCCACCCCTGTAGTAGAAGCACAACATACCTGAAAATGAAGTGTGTGTGTGTGTGTGTGTGTGTGTGTGTGTGTGTGTGTGGTGTGTGTGTGTGTGTGTGTGTGTGGTGTGTGTGTGTGTGTGTGTGTGTGTGTGTGTGTGTGTGTGTGGTGTGTGTGTGTGTGTGTGTGTGTGTGTGTGTGTGTGTGTGTGTGTGTGTGTGTGTGTGAATGTGTGTGTGTGTGTGTATGTGACGGTGTGTGTGTGTGTATGTGAGTGTGTGTGTGTGGTGTGTGTGTGAGTGTGTGTGAGACAGTGATGTGTGTGTGATGTGTGTGACGTGTGTATGTGTGAGTGTGTGCGTGAGTGTGTGTGACATGTGTGTGTGAGTGGGACATGTGTGTGTGAGTGTGACATGTGTGTGTGAGTGGGACATGTGTGTGTGAGTGGGACATGTGTGTGTGAGTGTGACATGTGTGTGTGAGCGGGACATGTGTGTGTGAGCGTGACATGTGTGTGTGACATGTGTGTGACGTGTGACGTGTGTGTGTGACGTGTGTGTGAGTTAGTGACATGTGTGTGTGTGTGAGTGGGGGAAAGGAGGAGTAGTCACATTCATTTATAATAAGTTTGGCACATCAAAGAAGCCAGACTGAAATGTAAATCACATCAGAATTTCTGTCAATTAAATTTGAATTTGAGGCGTGTAAAATTAAATGAAATGTAATTCCCTTATTTTCCTCTTCCTGCTCCAAATCTATCAAGACACTTCTTAAGACATCCAACAACAGATGTTGTTCATTTTGCTGTTGTTTATACAGCACATATAGCTTTAGGCTGTGGCGCATTGAGCAAAGAGCTGATTCCACTTATTGGATACACAAGAACAACAAACTTATTAAAGATTGCGTTATGAAAAAAAGTATTACAGGCCCAGAGGAGACAATTTCATTAATATTATGACACATTTGGAAGACAACCAATGAGACAGCAAAAATGTCCCTTTGTTTCTTTAGTGCGAGGGACTGATCATTACACTACTGTTTGGTTGGTATACTGAACTTGGAAGTGCACATTGCAGGCAATATCTTGTGTTCTCACAGAATTGTGATTTACTCACTGGGGAGCAGAGAGACTATAAAATCCAACAGCCTGCAGCTGAAGCTTAAAAGACAAATATGAGTTCTCTTTATTTAAAACAAATGGTTCCTGCGCTAACAAAATGAACATTTCTAAAACAAATTATACTACTTCTTTAAGGATGGCGGGGGATGGAACCACACTGTTTAGTGCCTTGGTGACAAAAATAAACAACTTCTTAACTTGATATTTTCCCAGCGTGATCACTGTTTACAGTTCTTTGAAGCATGCCAAAAGATATTCATGATTCCAGATGTATCCCTGTTTAATATTTGTAAGAGTTTTAAACGTTCAGGCTTTGGTTTGGTTTCTCAGAGTGAATTTGGTAGCAGAGGTGAGTAAAGAGCCAATATAGGTTTCCTTTTTTCCATCCAACAGCTAAAGTGAACTGCAGTGAAGCCGCGTTCAAAATGAATACATTTGCACCTCCACACTTTTTGGTGTTGTCCAAAGATACAACTATTTTGGGGTGATATTTGGAGATATCTAGCATATTCTAGAGTTACAGATCCCTTTCTCTTTTGTAGTTCTCTACTTGGGTGACCTTCCAGAAGAAATGACGGGGAGTAAATATGTACTGTAGCGGCAAAAAAAGCTATTACTCGTAAGTGGTTACAGGCCGAATCTCCTTCAATAGATCATTGGATTGAGATCATTAAAGACTTTCATGACATGGAGAGATTTACACTTTTGTTAAGACTTAAATATGACCTGTTCACAGTTCGATGGTCTAAATGGTTGAAATATATCTCGAAATAAGTGTGATTGTAGATATTCCTTGCTCACCTACTGTTAGAAATGCTGAATGTTCGAACCTTGTTTAATTGTAAACAATATTACACCATGCATTGATAAACCACTGTCCATGTCCATCATACAGAAATGTACTTCCTCCAAACTGTAGAATACTCGCTGTCTGGCAACTATCTGTTATAATGTACTGTGCTTGTTTGTGTTGTCTGAAAAAACTCAATAAAATCTAAGTGAGAAAAAAGAAATGAATACATTTGTTCTAATTGCTCAAAATTTGACATTTGCAAATTCTTGGGTCTTTAGCAATACACCCACCAAGTGTGAAGTAGATCGTATCAAGGTTTCTCGATTATATGAAAAGGACATTCATAAAAACACACTGACAGAGAACCCTTGCTTTATAGAACGATTAAAGTAAGATCCACTGAAGATGTGACATGCACAGGAGACATTGATCTATCTTTTTGAATGCTTCATAACCCAGTATTCAAGAAGCAGGCTCAAGTGTTTCTCTTTTGTTGAGCTTCCCCTGAATACTGACGGTACTCCATGTCTTTGTAGCCAACAAAAGTGATATCACTATTTCAAAAACAAGTCTAATACGCATTATTCTTAGGTCAAGAGATTTGACTCAGCTTTCTTTGAAGACGCATTTCCTTTTAAGCATATTCTTAGAGTTTTATTTTCATCACACTAACCTCAACTTTAATGCATGACCACTCGAGTTGTGATACTCACTGCTGAGGAATGGGTATTCAGTTCTGGCATCTAAATGGGCAAAATAGCTTTTTCAAATAAGCAATTAAGGCTAGACAAAAAAAGTGCCTTTACCTTCATATTTGTCTCAAATTAAGTATCAGAAATATGTTGACATATAGCAACAATACAAATAACTGGAAGGTGGGGTTTTGAGTGGGATCTGAACATTTCAAAAAAAGTGTGCGCAAAGTGAATGTGTGTCACAGGTAAAACTTTTTCTGCCAAAGTGAATTTAAATAGTTTTTCTGAATCGTTTGCCACAGGCAGGCCATGCATGATACATCCTTTGAATATACTATAAACTAAAGCCTCGGAAATGCGAAAATAATTCGATTTTGTATGAATAGTGTGTATTGCTCACATTGTGTTGCCCTAATTTTGCTGTGTTGTTTCCTATGTTCAGTGTTCCCTATTGGATTTCAGACAAACGCAGTGTTGATTCTCTCCATGAATATCAAATGCAGATGAATATTAATCAGTTCCCCTGGCAAGCCTCAGCCAGGGTGAGAAATGAATCAAACTGCAAGATGTCACAGTGAAGAGCAAAAATCCCACTGCTCCTCCATCTAACATGCCCTTCCACATCTTAAAGAAAAAGCAACGTAAGGCCACACAAAGGGGATACTTACCTTTCACCTCACTTAAGACAAAGAAAATCTTACATAACACACACCTTCACTTCGCAAGAAAGTTATTTCAAACGTTATTTGAGCCTTATTTCCCACATTCGTTGGTTTGCTGAATATGCTGATGCAATCTTCTGCCAGAAATGTCAGATAGCACCAGGGAGCCGACCGGCAGAGGAAAATCTATTCAAACTCCCATCAAAGTGCAGACGCAGAAAGTGGATTCGAACAGATCTTAAGCGGTGCTAAATTGTATTCATTACTGCAAACAACAGAACTCCTGTTAACATGCTGTTGATTTTGTTGCCAGATAATGCTAAAACCATAGTGGGAGAATTATAAAGGCTCACATTTTTTTTCCATAAGAGGCGATTTAGTATGCTGGATTTAATACATGAGTTCTTAGGGGAGTTTGCGCGGTGTGTGGAGAGGTGCTTAGTTGGGGGGGTGGAGGCTGTGGAGACGTCTGGCTGCTTGGGAGACCATGCGTGCTGCTGCACTCTGTGGGAAGCTAATGACCGACGCACACTAGCTACGCAACGAGGATCACAGCTCTCCATCTCTCTCTGGCAGAGGGGATTTTCTCCAGTAATTGGACCTCAGAGTGGACCTGAAAATCCCATTTTGGGGGGAAAATGGCAGCTGGAAATGCCCGAGTTGATGCACAAATACATACATTTCTAGCTGTAGTTTATCAGTCATCATTTTTCAAACACTGATATTTCACAAATACATCTTGTACACAATTCCTGCTATTTCTTAAACTAACATTATGTCTCTCTTATATCATGTTGTATGGACATTTAAGAGATTTTTCCTCAAATCAAAGTCAACTTTATTGACAATCTTTCAGTTTGTGTGTACAGACAGAGAGACATCGAAATACCGTTTCCCACAATCCCGAATACAAGAAATACAAATATATAAAAATATGTATAAAGATATGTATATACCTATATATATATATATATATATATATATATATATATATATATATATATATATATATATATATATATGTGTATACACAATCAACAGACACATGTATGCATATGCACACATTAAGACCTAAATAAAAGCACAACAAAAATAACAGTCACTTCAATATCTTTGGGAAATGTTCCCATTTGTTGTTGTGAGACATGTTTTCATGTGAATAGCTCTGGAAGATTCATGTCTCACCACTGTTGCATGAAAACAGAATTGAATCACTTTGGGGTTGTGAATTAATGGTTTAATTCGCTTTAGGCATAGTTCACTGCTCTATTGTTAGCTGTCCCAAGAGACATATGGCCCACGTGTGTTATGTGTAGAGCCTGGTGCAAAAATAAGTTTGTGTGTATTACAATGCAGATAAGATTGCAATATGAGAGTGAGTGCACACTCAGTTGCCCAGCACAGTCACACACTGGAGAAATGCTCCAAACGTGTGCTTGATTTAAAAATAAAATGAAAAGATAAAGGTTGTAGAAGGTTGTTTGCAGGCATAATTAAAACCCACTCAGGCACTTTCTCTCACATGAGGATTTCAATGATGTGTGGTGGAAGGCAGTATTGGGAAAGATTCACATGTTCAAATAGCTGGAGATGGTCGCCAGTGTTTTTGTGCCTCTGTTTTGCTCATTATCGAGAATTCCAGCGAGTTGTGTTGTTTTGCACCCGATATAGACCCATAATGGCACAAGCAAAATAAAGCAAAACATACACATTACAGTAGCTCCAATTCTTGGAAGTAGACCAAAAGGGATAACCTTCTTGGCTAATGATAACACATGTGATTTACATGTATGTGCATAGACATATTATAACTGTTAAATTAGCCTTGAATTGCCTGAATGAATAAATTGGCCATCCATGTTTGGTTTCTTTTTCAGGCCCTTCCATATTCAGTTTGAAGTCTGATGCATTGGAAGTTATTCAAATGATCAAATGATGATGTGACTGGTATCCTAAAGGTAAAACGGGTAATAACAATGTTGGAAAGGGTTAGCTTTTTTCATGTTGACTCGCGCATCGAAGAAAAGCACAGGTGTCACCAATAACACCTGATTTTATTTTCTGTTAAATGTAGGTCTGCCAGTAATCCATGCAGGGAGTCAGCTCACACAAGAGCTCTGGCACTGAAACACCCAAATGGAATATAGCTATAATTAATATGATTAGTAACACCTGTGTTTGACGAGTCAAAATGTCCACTGTGAGAAAGGTCAAGCTCTTTTTAATTACCCAAATCTGCAGTGAAGGGGGCAGCTGATGAGTGATTAAACACAGGTGTGGTACCAACAGTATGGCATTTGACTGTCTGTGGTGCTGAACCACATATCTGAATATACAGCACTGCACCAATACGCTCCTCGGGTATAGAGGAAGTACAGGCTGCATTTTCTCCAACAGTATCAAAGAAGCTTCGCAATTCATCAAAAGAAAATTCATAATAAATACTTTGTAAGGGAAATGTAATCATGTCCAGATAATGCAGTGCAAACATGAAATGTGCTTACAATATGTAGCCTATCTGTTTTCTTGAACTCTCCAGCTCCTGAATGTTTTCAAATTATGCACATAAATCAGTGGTGGCCACAGATCTTTAAGTGCCCTGAGCAGCAACTCAATGAATATGAACAAGTACTTCACATACCTATAAGTAAATCATGTTGATGCATGTAGGATTCAGTCAAATTACAGGATTCATTTACAACAATAAGCAGATCACAGTTAAGATGTTGATTCTTCACAAAAGCTTCCTATTCCTGGACATAGATGTAGAGGATTTTCTTAGTAAACTATTAATACAAGTCAATATCTAGCCTTTATTAGGATGTACAATTTATTAATATATAAATGTGTGAACACAAGTTGTCATCTGATGGTTATATTTCGTGTTATTGAAATAACCTTTGTATAAAACCTCTCTGTTTATAACAAATATGGCTACATTTTACAGACTTTTCTGCATCAGGATTTCCTCAAAATACATAATCAGTAAAGCAGCGGTACCCAAGCTGTGGACCGCGGCCCCCTAGTGGGTCGTGAACGCATTGCAAGTGGGCCGCCAAATAATTTGTAAAACATTATGATTTGTTTGGAAACATTTCATTATTAAAGGTGGGGTAGGTAATTCACTTCAGAAACACTTGTTGTTATATTCCATGGAATGCTCTTAACATCCCGATAGCAATGAATATATTAAATGCTTTGACAATAAATACATAAAAACATTTCATCTGTGGAAGCTGTGGCGCTGTAAAAAGCACGACCAATCATCTGAGCCGGCCCGGCTAAAGTAACTGGATGGCCTACCTGCCTGTCAGCCTTCCATCTGGGCACAAACTTATCTCGTGCCCTCATTGGTCATGTGCGCGTTTGTGTGTGTTGGAGGAGGGGCTCTGTAAGGAAGTCTGAAGGAAGGGGCAGATATTTTTCGGCTGCGTACTTTCAAATTCTAGCGCACACAAGCTGGTTTCTCCATTCTTACCTACCCTACCTTTTAAGATTATTTTTTATTTTAACCTCTTTTCCTTTCTCTTTCTTGATCCTCCTTAGCAACGGTCATGTCAGTCCTTGACAGCGGTCTGTTCAACTGGATTAACAATGTGTCACATGTTCTGAATTGACCAATCAGAACTTTATTTAGCCTCCGTATTGTTTATGGTTGAATGTGTGCCGCGAATATTTTTTACATTCTTAAGTGGGCCCTGAGTTGAAAAGGGTTGGGAACCACTGCAGTAAAGAGAACCACATGCTACAAGCAATTGTTTTGCTAACTTGTTTCACTGGTTTAGCATGCTCATGTTTAGTCTGAAGCACTCTTTTAATACATTTACATCATTGTGGCCTGAGGGATTTCACAAAATGTAGTTTGTTTACCAAGAATGGAATATGTATCTGTCCTTTCATCTTCTGGAGAAGTGGAGAGTGGGTGGCTGCAGCAAGGAATATAAATATAATGCTTTTGAGCAACAGCACCTATTGGCATATTAAACATATGTGCTGCATACTGCGGGGTGCTTTGAGTAAAAAGCAAAGGTAACAGATGTAGAGCTCTCTTTTCTGCAAAACATAAAGCCTGCAGAATTAAACCCATTGTGTTGTGTGTGTGTGTGTGTTGTGCCACGGTGGATGGAGCTGCAATGATGATTAATTCAAGCATCGCACTTGAATTATTTTAAGCTACAGTATATGCAGTCTAGAAAATAGGAGAATGGACATATAAATTGGTGTAACTGCGTAATTGACAGTCTACCTGTGCTTGTGACAGAGATATATCAATATTCATTTCCATGCCCCTGCATCTCTGCTGGCAGCGCCGCGCTTAGAGCTCATTTGTGACTCTGAGGAGTAATGACACACAAGCTGCTGAGATACTGAGCAAATGCCTGCTGGCCACAAACAAAAAAGAGTGATAGCTGCAACCAAAGAAGCGTGCTTTTCCACATTTTTGTTCACATTATTTATTGCAAATGTTCCTTGCATGTTTTCTTCTTTTTCCATCTATGTTTCTTGGCTGGCTAGCAAAATATGTTGTCATATGAAATGCATTAAGGAGGAACTTTTCTCTTTGTTCCCCTCCTGCAGCTGAGTTCAAAGCACCTTCTGAGAATGAGGCACATACTTGTATCCACTCTTTCAAAATAACACCATGGAACAGCAGGAATGATGAGGATGATGCAGGGTGAAGGTTATCATCTGTTATAAAGAAGCACGTTAAATACATTGAAGTCTAAAGGGTTGCTTTTGTTAAGAATGTCTCAGAAAAGAAAAATAAAGCAATCAAATAAATCAAGGGATATTCCTTTTTACCAAACAGACTGCACCTTATTTCTGCTTGACTTCAGTGCCGTTCAGTGAAGAATTCAATGTTCTGATTATTTTGTGGGCTTTGCATGCCCTCCTCTTTACTTAACTTTCTGAACTTTTTATTAAATGTGTGCTTGCATAAAGTTAAGACACTCATGAACAAAACAAAACTCATGACTAGTTTTTGTCGGTTAACAAGAAGGTAATATCCTGATATTTTGAGATGTCCCGCCTTTAGCCCAACTCCTACAATACACATATTGTATTAGGAGTCCAATCGATGCTTTTCAGGGAGGGAGGGGAACAATTTATGTTTTCTATAGAAGTACCTGCCTATGGTTTTCACATTATATTTAATCAGAGTAGCTTTTGAACTGATTCAGACCCAAATATGTTGAGAACTGTCAAAAATAAATAAATAATTATATGTTTACATTGTAGAGATTTAGCATTTTTTAAGACCAATCACATATTTATATATATAAACACTCTTTTCAGATCTATGCCCCGACTGAAGTGAATACATGAACACATCCAAGTCAGACCCCGTGTGATCCTGACCTTGAAAGGGACATGTTAGGTGAGCTCTTGGAAATAGCTTTTGGAGAGTGACATTAAACTCACCTCCCTCTGCGCCCTGGAAGCGGTGGTCTGATCCCCTCTTGTTATACAGCGGAAGGCAGATAGTGACTCCCTGACAACATTGGGACTCAATTGCCTCTGCTTATTATCCTGTGGCATAGAAACATCTCACGTCCTGCTTGCTGCTCAGGCTGACCTCTATTCCATCACTTAACCGCTGATGATAAGATGGGGGAGACTCGAGCTGACTTATTCATGTTGAGCCAACCGACGGTGAATACACAGCATGTCAGGGTTCCCAGGTCCATCATGTTGACACGTGTCAGTTGTTCAATGAATCCAAACAGTTATGGTAAAGGACAAGGTTGGTTTTACATATTGAAATGCTTGATCTTTCTCTGTGATGTTTTGATAGAAAGATTGCATTTTCTCAGAAAAAACGTTTTTCTCTGCAGGTTTTGTTTGGTTGACAAAGACCAACCTGCATGGAGTAATGTGTGATATCTCTGCATAACCCTTTGAATAATTACTTCATGTATCATTACACATTCAATATCACTTTCTATAGAAGCTGAAGGTTCATTCTGGACTAAAGGTCAACAGTGTAGGGTTTGGTAGGGGTATTAGATATTGGCAGGCGTAACCAATCAATGCTCAACATTACGAAAGAGGCTCCAATCTCACATGAAGGACCATGGCAAATACAGTTTATAATACATTACATGATCCTTGAAATATAAGACTTGCAGTTGGTATCAACACTATTTCCAAGGAATCCTTGGACAACATACCTAATTTATTACAGTCTCTTTGTCTTGACAACAATTATTTAGCCAGTGAAAGATTGTGGCACTAAGTTGGTCAGCCTTACAAAATTATCTATTGGCGATTTTAACCTTTTGTTTGTTGGTCTAATGCAGGGGTCTTCAACCTTTTTGACCAAAAGAGCCATTTTGCTCCTTTTTCCAAAACATTTTTTTGTCTGGAGGCGCAAAACATATTTCATAGTTTTTTATTGTTATATCAGACAAAAACTACAGTTTTTTTGCATTTATTAGGCTATTTATTACATGATATAAAACTGTTAACCTCTAATAAGAAACAAAGAATTCTTATAAGGAGAATTAAAAATAATACACAGGCCTCCTTTAAAATAAATTAAACACAGCACTTGGGGAGTCCTCTGCACATTTGGAGGAAAAACAAATATTATTAAAATGGGCCCACTTTGAAATAAATAAAACATATAGCTGCACCCTAAAAAGAGTTAAAGGTAGGGTAGGTAAGAATGGAGAAACCAGCTCGAGTGCGCTAGAATTTGAAAGTACACAACCGGAAAAAATATGCCTCTTCCTTCAGACTTTCTTACGGAGCCCCTCCTCCAACACACACGAACGCGCACATGACCAATGAGGGCACAAGATAAGTTTGTGCACAGGCTGACAGGCAGGTAGACCCATGGATGTATAATAAGAACTGGATACAGCGTGGGAGGCGGGGCCTCATTAATTCCTATGAGAGTTGCTCAATGGCGCATGATGACAAAATGGCCCAACTTTTGAGAGAGCGAAACGTCAGATTACCCGGCATGCCTGAGAAGTACCCGTATGTGCACTCATAGAGCATGCGCAACTTTAACCACGCCGCCCAAAAGGCTCGTTCACATTAAGCACGTGAATTTGCGTACACGTAACAGCACCGCGCGTTCATGACAGCATGGTACTGGATTTATATTAACGAGGCGGCAGTTAGCAGCTAGCGGCTAGCTAGTAAATTATGCTAAATTAGACATCAATCGTTATGTACTTTTATATTACGCTGACATCAGGATCTAGTGATATCCAAGCAACAGAGCTTCATTTAGCATGATACTTGTGTGGGTTGTACATGAAACCACTTGGTAATATATAAAAATGTATATGTTGAAGCCTGTTATGATCAATTGTGAGTTAAAACTTTATCTAAAAAGTAAAGCTGATGATGGATTACTGTGGTGGAGTTAAAATAACAATAGCCTATTTATTTTTGAAATGTGATGGAGTAAAAGGATAGTCACTGTGATTATTCATGTAGTAGCCCACAAGTAACTAAAACAATTGCAAGTGCAATAAGAAGCTACAGGAACGTTAATCTACGTCGGTAATATTAACTTTATTTAATACAACATTTACGGTACAAGATTTACATCATACAGCCCATGTAGTATAATATTTTACAAATGATGAATTACAGCAAACATGTGCAATATATCCATTATTACAGCTCCGTGGGCTGGCAGTAAGGCGATATGGTCCGTTGTTATTGTGCATCCATGGGTAAAGAGAAACTCATGTAGTACTGAACACGTAACTTGAACGTGCCGGGCAGGGAAATAACTCTCAGAATAACGTTATTAGCACATTTTTACAACTTGAGGAACGAATGTTTTTAATAAGGGCTATACAAACGTTCATACTGGGTAGTTTATTTAGTTTAAAAAAAATTATCCAACGAGTTACAGACCACTCTTTCCCAATGTAAGTCAATGGGAAAAAGTGTTTCCGGGCCCAGCAACCTAAAGGAAGTGTAGTACCGCCGTTTGACCAGCACGAATATTCTCATCAGACTCCGGCGCACTTCCTGGGGGCTTGGGTAGGCCATCCAGTTATTTTAGCCGGGCCGGCTCAGATGATTGGTCGTGCTTTTCACAGCGCTACGGCTTCCAGAGATTAATTTTTGTATGTATTTATTGTCAAAGCATTTAATATATTCATTGCTATCGGGACGTTAAGAGCATTCCATGGAATATAACAAAAAGTGTTTTCTGAAATAAATTACATACCCCATTGAATTATGACTGAAGATCGTCAGCTTCGTCGTAAAGGCTGCACCACCGTTGACAACAGCCTTTACGATGAAGCTGCACCACCGTTGCAGCTTCATCGTAAACGGTGAAGCTGTTTAACCAGTATGTTTGATATGTAGAGAGAAGTTCTTCTCTCTACATATCAAACATACCGGTAAACCAGCATCGTTTGCTGTGAAAGCATATAACTCTGTCCACACAGAATTAAATCCTGTGTTCCTTTTCTTTGATTTATCAATAGTTCGCTCATCAAGCCGGGGGTCAGGTTATTCGCCTCCAAGCAAAGACGCTCGCGCGGAACCGTAGCAGGATGTGACGCATATTTTAGTTGACCTAATTAAAACCGTTTTGTTTTTTATTTATGTGTCACAGTATCACCTCAAAATACAAGATACGAAACATTTTCAACCATGCAACAAAATATAAATAGTCCTACAAATACTTTTATTTTATTTCCTTCTTATTTTTGTCTAAGCTCAAGAGAGCCAGAGCAGAGGGCTTAAAGCAGGGGTGAGGAACCTCCGGCCCCCGGGCCGTATGCGGGCCGCGAGACCATTTGGTGTGGTCCTCGAGGTAGTTTATAAACACCCGCAAAAAGAAAAAAATTAAAGAAATCTAGACCGCAAAATAATTAAACAAGTGAATGCCTGTTTTTCCTGGCCAAGGTCAGGGTCCTTGAACACATCACAAGCCTAACGTGTCATCACGTGGTATATGTCTGACAGGGGTGCAGTTCTGACGGGGAGCACCAGAACGCAACTCCGCTCCGGCACTTCCAAAAATTGCAGTACCCATAAGGAGCCGTACACATGCTGCAGTTTTTGTGTGGCTGTGTCTTTAGTTGAAAGCCCAGTGGTGATCTGTCATACTGATCATACAGTCAATAACTTTGTTGTTATTAGCATCTGGTTAGCTAGCTATGCTAACGAATATAAGAAGCTTTTTCTCCAACCAGTGAGGTAAAGGCACATCTTTATATGATCATTATAATTATAAAAACACAAGAGAATAAAGTAAACAGGTATAAAATACTATATGACAGTAAAAAAAAGTTGTTATTAATAAACAAGAATACCGTTTGAAAGGGGAGTGATTTGTAAAATATCCATAAAGAAAAAGAAAATCTGTTTACAGTTCTGTTTAATATGGGTGTTGAGAGATGTATCCATAGATCTACTAATGTTGCTCTCAAAGTGCACCAGATTGATGCTTTTAACTTCAACATTTAAAAAATAATCTTCCCGGGGGAGCATGCCCCCCGGACCCCCCTAGAGGAGGTTAGGTCCCCCCCACTTAAAACATGTTCACATGGATAGGAGTCTAAATACTTTTGCACACATCTTGTGTCCATATCTTTCTGTTTGGGTGGTCATGCCACAACCGTGCACGTGCATGCATGCGTGAGTCATGGCAAGATATCTGGATTAAGAGGTTGCTTTTTCTTTGCACAGCATGAAAGAAAGGTGAAATGTGTGGGCTGTGATTTTAGTATTTTTAAGCAGAGGTCAATCATTTGTACGGCCCTCGGAGGATGTTGAAAACATTGAAATGGCCCTTGAGAGGAAAAAGGTTCCTCACCCCTGGCTTAAAGGGCGGTATGCGGCCCGTGGGCCGGGTTGCCGACCCCTGGTCTAATGGAAAAAGTGAGTAGTGCTAATCTACTGTTTACCTATAGGTAATTTGGGATTTAACAGAATCTTTACAAGGGTTTAGAAGAAAGCCACTGGATTCGTAGGCTGTTTCTCCCATCATTTGTTCAGTTCATTTATTTTGAGTTTAAGTCGCCTCCTCATAAAAAATGTATTCTGTTATCTTTTTAAGTTACCATTTAGTTCATTAGAAGCACATTTAAACAGTTGTGCCTTGTGTTAAATGAAATAAACGACCTATCTTTAATTATATTAGAAGTTGCATTAATCATGCTTTGGCATAATATGGCGTGTTAAAGGGACTTTAAATATAATCAGTGCAATTAAAAATGAAAAACATGTAATACATTTGAACTTCTTCATCTATTAAGGTTAAGATTAGTATTTAATAAACACTCTACTTGTATCGTTTCGGTGTTCTAGAAAAAAAATGGCTTGTCAAGATGGACATTTTATATTCCAGCGGGACACTTTGAATCTGTGAACAGCGAGCTTGTCAAAACATCTTCACATGCCATCTGACCACATTTTCAAAGGTGCAATGAAAGGGATCTTGTAAAGCCTCCAACAGAACTCCACTGCCAGGCTTTTCACTGGGCTTTGTAGATGAATAACCTATAACATTCACATGCACATAATTAAGTCCAGCTAAACCGTTGATGAGAGGAGGAAACGCATTAAATGAAGGTCAGTGACCTGCAATGTTATAATGCATGCATTGAATATACGAAAGGTCTACATGGGTGAACTGTCTGGTTTGATGAGACAGAGATGAATAGATGCTTGTTGCTAACCAAAGTAGTTGCCATGTAATGAATTACTGTCAAGATTGCATGATTTAAAATGCAGTTGTATACAGTGAGCTGCAATAGTACATTCAACAAGTTGTATTTTATGCACGGAAAATGTATCTTTTTGTTTTTGTACACTCAGAGTTGTGCTATCATTCCCATTAGTTGATAAGTTCACAAGATCAGAATACACAGTCTAAAAACTGATGTTCAAATTCAAGATTCAAGTTAACAATTACCGACTTCTTTTTTTTAGCCTCAATTGATTAGTTTCAGAACATGGGTTACTGACTATAGATGCAATATACTCTATGTTTTAGGAGTTTAAAGAGGACATCATTTACTCCTTTTCAGGTTCATATTTGTATTTTGAGTCTCTACTGTGACATGTTTCCATGCTTTAATGTTGAAACAGTGCTTTATCTTTCTCATACTGCCTGTGCTGCAGCGCCTCTTTCTGATTTGTCAACACCTTAGAGATGTCCCGTCACCTAGCCTATCATGCACAAGGTGTCATGTCGAAGAAACTTATTGTGAAAGTTTATTCTTTGTTAGTTTTGTCATGACCCTTTGTTCTGTGCTTTATGTTAACTCGTTAAGTAATTCTCATTTCAGGCCTCCATGCTCCGCGCCCCTATCTGTCTCCTGCGTCTGTGATTGTATCCACCTGTTCCCCTTACACTGGGTATATATTGTGCTAGCTCCCTCCTGTCCATTGCCAGTTCGTTTCCTCATTCTGGACCAACGTCCCAGCATACTCCACGGACATCTCACGGACCTTTAAGCTCTTGTTCTTAGTTCTTGTTTTTTCCTCGAAAGAGTGTTTTTGTTTTCCCTGTTTTGTCACTGTGCCAAATTCCAGTAAAGTCTTTATTTTTTTAACACTATCTGAGTCTGAGTTTGAGTCTGAGTCGTGCGTTTGAGTTCATGCCTCAGAGTTCTCCCCTTGACACAAGGTGTTGGAGTGCTAGCAAATATGAATACGAGTGTTACACAGTCATTATGTAACCCAAGTAAACAAAGAAGTCCAATTTAGGCATTTCAGGCAGGTGGATATTTGGATGCTGTGTAGACCATTACATGCAAACAAATCTAAATAACACACTACAGGAAAGGGAAGACCCCAACAAGCATAATAAAGCCCCTTTTAAGAAGAAACATGTTTCCGACAAACTAATCAGACCTGTCTAGCAACCTACAGTGTAAGCCACATACACTTTTAGTTAGTTATTAATGATTCAGAATACAAATATAGTTGTGACACACATACAGCAGTTGTGTTTTAAACCTATACTTCTAACTGTGTGCTCAGTCTATAAATGCTTCACCTTGAGTAAAGAACTCACAGTTACCTAGAGTTTTATGACTCTACTTCTCTGAGGTAAAAGAGTGAAACGGAGATGGCCCAGAATGGAGGAACATAACAACTGGACTGGGCTTGAAGCTGTCACACACATACTCAGACAAACACCACTCTCACACTGGATGTGTTATTACATCAAACGTCTGTGCTGTCAGCGAACATGGCTATTGGCTATTTGTGTCCAAAAGATGGGCTGCAAAAACAGTCCAGCTGTCAAAGATGGCCAAATAAAACGAGACAAGTTGCATCTGTGCACAGCTTGCTTGTGGGATGTGGCAGTCTCTTTGAGTGAGGAGGAACACTTTTAAAACAACTGCTCTGAACTCCAGGCATAATCTCGCTCCTCCATTCCCACATCGCACTGCAGCTGCATGAGACAGAAGCAGCTCTGTTCCTCTCAGTGCTTCTCAAAGTGTGGTCCGCGGACCACTGGTGGTCCGTGAGCGCCCCCTAGTGGTCTGTGAGTATATTAGTAAAATGTCACATTTGAAATAAATAAATAGATGTAAGTTTTCCGCACTCTCACGGGAATATCTCCGCAATGGAGTGAGCTTAAGTTTCACTTTCGATTAAATTATATAGCCCAGCGCAACACCTTCATCACACATGTTGCCTCTTGTTTGTACCATTTTCAGGCGATTTGTAATCTGTTCTAGAAAAACGATGTGATTTTGGATAACTGTGGAGTTAGGTGGTCCGCAAGTGTTTTTTTATTGGTTAAGTGGTCCTTGGTATGAAAAAGTTTGAGAAACACTGCTCTAGAGGAACCTTTTGAAAGTACAATGAGAGGAAACCAATCTACTGGTTGTGAGTCTGATTCAGTAATCCTTTGTTCTAATAAACACTTACTGTACCCCGAGAGGCTGGAGCTACATCAAGTTCCATCCAGGAGCACCTTAATCTCATTCCCGAGTTTGTTTTCCAGTTTCTTTGTTTTAGAGATTTTCTTTACTCCTAAACTTACATTAGGTTTAAAACTCAGATATTGCATCCAAATTCGCCCGTCTAAAAACACTGTGCACGTACAAAATGAAAACAAATAATAATACACATATTGCCTCAAACCTTTTTTTGTGCACTTTTATTGTCATTGCACAGTACAGGAACTACGTAACAAAATGGTTTCTCTGCATTTGACCCATCCTAGTGTTAGGAGCAGTGGGCTGCCACTATGAACGGCGCCTGGGGAGCAGTGTAGGGAACGGTGCCTTGCTCAGGGACACCTCGGTAGCACTTGGTCTTGCCGGGACTTAAACTGGTGACCTTCCAGTTGCCAAGCCAAGTCCCTATGGACTTAACTTATTCCCAATGATATGTTTTGAATCAGTCGTCTCATTGTTTGATATTGTATGCACTGATAAAAAGGTGCACAATATGACTGGGGTTATGATTTTAAAGGGTTAAAAAGCTATTTTTTATTTCATCTATACTTCAGGTTTGTTTGTTTTTCAGAGTGTAGTCAAATGTATTAAACAAACATTTTTAGATAATTGCTTCGGTGAGCTAATTTCTTTAGTTTATTTTTAGCTAAAACAGAGTAGGACAGTTATAAGCAATGGATGGACTTAGATAATGAGCAGAAATTACAGCAGCTGAATGTAAATGCATACTGTATCATTATTTAACCCAGAACTCTCACTATCAGGTGGGTATAATAAGAGCCAACATGCACCTTACTGTAAATGCAAGTCTTTCTTCATGGTTTCTGACAGTGATGTGATGACATGAATCCCTACTGTAGCTTCTTGATGATGAAACTACTTTTGTTCCTTTTTTATAAAACCACTTGAAAATGTATGCGTAGCACTCAATATAAAAAAAAGCACAAGACTGTCCTTGAGCATTTTGTGTTTCCAGAACTAACAGAAACACCGGGGAGATGACACGACAGCACCTGGCATCACATCACATTACATTAGACTCTAATTATGCATAATATGGATGATTAATACTAATTAAGTGTTCCTTTTACAATATTACAATTCAAATGGCTCAATATCATAGCCTCAAATTACACAAGTGTGATTGGTGTGTGTGTGGATTATTCTAGCAAAATAATCCATGTCCCAGATGGTGAAATGTGTCACCCTCCATAATGTCACAGTCATGAAATAATAATTATAAGCAGTGCTACTTAAGCCTCTAAAATGTGGCTGCTTTGCTGCAATAAACTTGTAACCTGCTTCTGCTTATTGCCGACTAACTACCCTGAAAACAGAGAAACCCTTCAAGGCATTATATTACCAGCTTTAAAGTGTAACCACACTTGCTAGGGCTTTTTTCTCAGTCTTCAGCAGAAAGTTGAACATTTGCACCACAAAGCTGTGTTTACAGAGCGAGCCAACACAGATTTCAGTTCAGTCTAAATCCTGGGGGGGAGATCCAATGGCTGAGCTCAAAATCCAATCAGACGAGGAAAAAACAAAGAAGATTGATCGCACTCTACCTGTTCATTTCATGTAAAGTATTGATAGCGCATTACACTGCAGGGTAATCCAGTAAAGGAGAAAGGAAAATGTAATTTTGGTCCACCGAGTCTCGGTAAACAGTACAACAGTCCTAGTGAAATAATCCATTTCCCAGATGGTGAAATGGAACTGATATGATCACTTGTTTGTCTGTGCTTTCGCTGACTTTAAAAGTTGCACATTTAATATCATGCTGTTGTTTCTTTGTTTGGATACGTTCACCTGGATTCACTAACTCAATATCGCTGACTGTAATGCTTTTTCCTGGGTACAAGTTTCCTCTAGACTCTAGACTCAAAGCTTGGCTAAAATAACATGATTGCATCAACAATTTGATAGCCTGTATTTAATCTGTATTCAATCAATTGTTATATATGTAGTTATTTTCTTTTTCTTTGTAATACCATATGCAACACTTTGATGCAACTGATACTATTTATAAACAAGTGGAGAGTACACAACCAAGGATTAAAGCGAGAGATAATCTCATCTAATGACACTCATTGCAGGGAAACTATACCGATAATCCTCGACTCCAGAGTCCTATTTAGGTCCTTTACTGCAGTCTCTGCTTTGTGGGTCTGCACATGTGCATGAGGCCAAAACAAGATACTTATCAGGCTACACAAATGCATGAGATTTAGTCCAGCACCCCAGCAACAACATTTTCCTGTAAATGTCTGTCGGCTCCGCTATCTGGTTACGCTTCACAAGATCCTAATGTTGACAAATGCCGCTGTCTTGTCAAGGTGGTTTATTTATGGTCGGAGTACAGCACCTATTGTGGGCACAGCTCAGTGACTTGACGGTCCGACCCTCCTCCACCATCCTCCATCTCAGCTCTCCTACTCATTCTGACACTATCTGCCAGAGGCAACTCTGCCTTTGTTCAATAACATACCAATAACCTGTCTGGACCTTTGCTGAACTTGTCAGTAAAATAATAATGGACTTTAAGTTACTGCAAGTCCTTCTCCTGACAATAAAAGCCTCTCCTCCTATTGACATTTTCTCTGTCAGAGGAATCAGAGGTATTTATTTATTCATTCCAGGGGGAAATCAAGTTTTGTGACAGTTGCGCCTGTTTGGAATAAAATGCAAAAATATTTATACAAACATGAGCTGAAGTAAAACTATTCAATGCAAGTCCTAGTAGCCAATGGGACACGACATCTAAGGCCCAGCAACGAGGCAGGACCCTCTGAATAATTGGCTCGTGTTGAAGACATCGTGAAACTCATGATGGTGCAATCCCTGTCAGCCTGATCAGTCAGGAAGCTATCATTGAGTGTGTTGTTGTCTAAGTAAATGCTGGTGTAGCCATGTTTGCATTAACTACATTAGACTTCACTCCAGATATTCCATCTGACTCATGGCTAACAGAATTGCCGAATCCATGCAGTTGCTGCACAACAGAAGCTTAGATGCATAACAGCAGCATTTCAACGGTGAAATAACAAATTAAATCTCTATAAAAGCTTGTTCAGAGAGGGATAGATAGATAGAATTGGGAGGGATGAAACCCGGTCACACATGCAGAGCACACAGCACACACAGTGACATTTGGACTCTGCTTTTAACCCATCCTAGTACTAGGAGTAGTGGGCAGCTATTGTACAGCGCCCGGGGAGCAATGGGAGTGAGGGGGGAAGGTGGGTGTCCGGTGCCTTGCTCAAGGGCACCACGGCAGGGCAGGAGGTGAACTGGGACCTCTCCAAGTAGCAGTCCACACTCCATATTTTAGGTCTGGTCGGGGATTTGAACCGGCGACCCTACAGCTCCCAGTCCAAGCCCCTACTGATTGGGCCACTGCCGCGGGAGTAGCTCCTGTCGTGTTCATTTATTACCCCTTACTTTGGTGTTCCTGTTCAAATCTGATCTGCCTTTTTTAACTTGCTCTTACATTAACACAAAATACATTAATCATCACCACATTTTATTGTACGCCCTTTTAAGATATAAAAGGGTTTACATGAATAAGTGCAGCGGATAGACACTGAAAATGTATTTTTAAACATTTTGTTGATTTGTGGGTGTGTACTATCTGATGGATGAACATAATCTAGGGCTACTCACTCATTTACTATGGTGGTCTTTTTTGACTGGGAACACCATATATGTTACAAAGTTGACTAAACCAATCAAAATGCACTGAAAGTGGTGATCAGCAATTGTACTGTACAGTTGTCAATAAAAAAACAAGCTAAAGTTCAAAATAGTAAAAATATAGCTGGAGCAACTGCAACAGGTAGCTTGGAGAAATATAGTGGTGTTTTGGTATTAAAATAATGTACTCATTTTAGCATAAATCAAGAGCAGGCGCAGTGAATGCAAAGATTGAATATTCCCTGCTTTAACCTTAACAAAAGTGTCAGGAAGGACGACTCACCCCTCTCCCTACCTTGAGCCCCCCCCCCTCGCTGTGCATTGTTTATTAAATCACAGAGCCCATGAACGCTTTATTAAATGAGGAAAAATATTGAAATGCAGACATTCCTCTCCAGTTGAGTTTGTTCTCATACTCCTCTGCTCTAAAATTGATTTCACGCTCTGTGGCTATCTGCATGGGAAATAATGTGCAGCATTATTAACCGGGAGAAGGGGAGGAGAAAATCACCGGGGAGGACAGGGGGCTCAGAGTCACCAGATAAACACTGCCAGTCTGCCAGCTCACGACACATCCAAACCTAAAGTGGGTATTGAGTCCAAATTAGCATTGTTCTGTTGATGCCGTGTTCCTCCTAAGGACCAAGCCATTTGAGGTTTGGGTAGACTGTGTTGATGAGCGTCTCATCTTTCTTTAGTCTGCTGGGTTAAAGATGCAAACCTCTCCTGCCCTCATCAGGGAGAATTGATTTTGAGCGTCTCTCTCAAGACTTCTTTGCAGGGGAAAGTCACTATAATGATGGCAAAACTGAACGATCGAGTGAAGCATAAACAAAGTATTTACGTCTGTTTTTTTATAACGTTTCTGTTAAATGAAACCCTTTTTTTGTCGCAAGGCAAATCACTTAAAGAACACATGGAATACAAGAGCAGTGAAAACAGGCCACTTAATAACATTTCATCAGGGGAATCAAGGTGATGTCAGTTGTCTTTTGTTGATTGGATGTGGGTGTATGCTGTGATTGTGTGTGTGTTTTTAAACAGTCAGGGAAAAGTCTATAGAGTAAATAAAGTAAAGTGGGGACAAACTAAAAGAAAGCTCAGAAAATTAAATAGAAAAAACAAATAAAATAATGTATCTTTCGAAAAGTGTCAAGTCAAATATTCAAACCAAAGAGCAGATAGTTACATTATGTACCTTCCACAATTAAATCATTTTTAATCAATTAATTCTGCAGTTATCTCTTGGTATCTGCTACCTATTTAAAAAAACAGGAAAAAAGGTAAAAAGAAAGAAGATTGATCCCAATATCAAAATAGTTGTTCCACATTGTGCTGTAAAACGCGAACAAAAATAAATAAATTCTTCCCTTAGATCAAAACATTTAGGTGACATAGGTTTGCGTGGAGGCAAACTGTTCTCAGTGTGTATAGTTAATATCCCAGTGTGTTTCTGATGGCAGAAGTACACAGAAAACAATACAAGACTGACATACCCTGCACCCGGCCATCAATAGTGCTGCCAGTTCAGATCCATTTTACAGCTACCATAACTGTTGTTGATGTTAGCATCAGAAGTAGATCATGGTGTGGTCGTTGTGCTTCGTTTACCCTGAAGGTCCATATTTTGGTAAATCATGCACGCAGCTTTAATCTCAGTTATACCCCACCACATGTTCCATTTCAGATATTTGCGACACAATGATGGCTCAAAACATTTTCTACAGAAATCCAAGTTTGTCCGGCACCTTTTCATATAAAGTCAGTCAAATGAAATTGGTAGAATAATTGAAAATAATCAATTATATTATAGATTTTAAATGCTGCTTGACTGAGGGAGATGCAGTGGTGGGAATTCTCTTGTGGAAGTAAAGCTTTATACTGGATGTATCATAATTGATGTCTATACTGAACATTTGTTAATGATGGTGCACACAGGGATGCAGGGTTTTAACAACAACATTAGAACAAAGGAAACATCAATTCACTGTTGTTTGTCTGGCCTGGTGCGTCCTACATCAGGGGAAATAATACAATTAAACGGTCCCAAAAAATGACAGCTTGAAAACACATCAGAGCTGGCAGCAACATCTCTGGGACATAAATCCAAACTCATCATCAGCTGCCCAGTATCACAAGAGGAATCCCTTGATGATGGCAAGAAAGCAAATCACACAGTTTGAGTTTGACTTCAACGGGTTAAGAGTTCAAATCATGTTGAAGAACAAACTGTGTCGATCAACCAGTTTGAGCATTTGCTGCCGTGCTGTTTCATAACCCACTAACAGATTGGATCGGCAAACAAACATCGGTGTCAATATCAACAACAAGGTGATTAGCGCCTCAAATTGTGTTTCACTTGCATAATAACTTGCTGTTAACTACACTGAGTTTATCTTCCAGGGTTCATTTAATCCAACTGCAATAATGTTGTTTACAGATGTGATGACAATCTAAAAGGCATGCTCTCTATTTAATGTGAAGCTAAACAGGTTAAAAAAGATTGTCCTATTATGAATGCAAGTTCAGTGTATTGTTTCTGAGGAAAACCTGATAACAAGGGCACATTTGAACAGATAAAGAGAACATGTTACATTATGCCCCGACATCCTAATGGCGAACACTGAGCTGAAGCTACCTTGGATCTTTTGTGAAATGTGATTAACTACATACATACAGATTTAGAACATGTGCCATGCGGGAGACAAAAAGTGCTTAACACATATAAGTGTTTAGGGGGATATGATATGAGCTGCCTATGCGTCAAAAAATAATTAGTGTGTGACTGAATGTGTGAAAAGCGGTTATATTTTGTATGTAGACATATAAATATATCCATGGTGCAATATGGGCTATGTGATGTTTTCCAACTTTCTAGGAACATTTTAACAAATGAATATTTGTCATTTTTCCTTTTGTGTACTTGAGCAGGCCTCCCTTGTAAAAGAGTTCAATGATCTCAATGGGATTTATCTGGATAAATAAAGGTTTGAAATGAAATGAGGATGTGGTTATACTGGAGACAGGGAAACAGCTAACCTGGGTGTGTCCAAAGTTCAAAAATACCTATGTATCCGTCTAATGAACACAATTAATCTGCTTGTTTACACCATGTGTACACCAACTAGAAACAGCAGTTTATTCACACACCCAACACTTTCTTTGCAGTTCCTTTGGCTTGTTTCAACACGTACATTTGTCATGAAAAGACAGCTTTAGAGTTGATGTTTCAGATAAAGCCCAGACTACCTGTTTTCCCTGCTCAACGCTAAGCGTGGCTAAACATGTCCAGACTCCAGCTCTGTATATCTTTCATAGACGATGAGTCCCATATTTTAATTTCATTTCCAGAATGAAAATAAACAAGTTCAGTTCTCAAAATGTTAAACTAAATCCTTTAACACACAACATTGAAATCAGCATATAATCCTCATATCACATTTCCAAAACCCTGGATCAGGAACAGCATCAACTCTTCTGAAGACAAACAATCAATCTGTCTGTGTTTACCTGTTTTGATTCTGTTCACATGTCTTGGACCCTGCTGTCTCTCTTTGATGCACTGTTGGTTCAGAATCATTTCTCAAAAACACTGAACAGAACCATACAGCAAAGCAGGGACAGCATGAGCCATACCATCGTATCTGAAGAGGATCTAGTCGGCAGAAAGAAAAAAAAAGAACACACGACAAACCTTGCAATCTGGCTCACGATGACACAGAAATTGCTTTTTAATCTAATAGAGCGCTCCTCCACTGTGAATTACTGTGTATGGAGTGGAGGTAGTAATCCTCTGCCTGGCATGAGCTGGTAGTCCTCCTACGCCTCACACACACACACACACACACACACACACACACACACACACACACACACACACACACACACACACACACACACACACACACACACACACACACACACACACACACACACACACACACACACACACACACACACACACCTCTCTGTTAATTCTCTTTCAGTCTCTGGCTTGTTAGCCATGTCTGAGCAAACTGGTAAACAGTCCTGAGAGGACATTGTGTTCTGGTCAAATACTGAACAATGCTAGCTGCACTAATTATTGGCCTCACCATATTCTGGCCGTGTGTCCTCTTCTGTCTGATGCTAGCGGTGCTACATTAGACTAGAATAGTACTTCATGCTCCATTTGCGCGTAAATACAGTTCGCTTAGTGCAGTGACCTTGGAAAAGCTTAACATCTGGTGCCTTGCTCAAAGGCATTTAGACAATGATGGAGAGTTTGTGTAACTGCTCCACATTGACTGGTTAGCGTCCCACTTGCGTCACTATCAACACTTGTAATGAATATTTTAGCTGGCACATTTCAGTTTACGTACTTTCCAAATTGAAGAAGTGGAATTCCATGTATCTTTTTCTTTAATTTCCCTTAACAAGTGAGTCACTCCTCCCAGAGTGCAGGAAGAAACACAACCGAAAGGCTTGGGACAGATTCCCAGAGTTTCTATCTGGGGAATTGAAGCATTTCTCCGGAGGACACTGTGTGACTCTCCAGGGCCAGCAACTGCTCTGATATACATGACTAGACATTGTTTCCCTGCTAGCCTCCTGTGTCCTACTGTCCTTTCACTTTGTCAAACTGCAGCATCCCAGGAGACAAAGGTGAAAATAAAATGGAGAAACCTTACCTTTGTAGGCTGTACCTCACTATATTAAAAGTCAGTGGTTCCCAAACTTTTTGTGTCCAAGGCACACCAAAGGACAAGTACAAATCTCAAGGCACACCTATTGTGCAAAATAGCCCTTATAACACGTGTTATCACTCATATCATGTAAAATATCTGTAAATGTGCATAATTATTTAATAATGCCAAATAAAATGTGAAAAGACAACTATATTACTCATGAAATATTTATTAACGAAATATTTCAGAAATTAATTTGAAACTGTATCAAATTAGGCTTCATCAAAGCAGCAACACACTCATTTAAACCAGACAGGTCACAACATTAAAAATGAGGCAAAGGAAACTCAGCAGAAATTCAGCACAGAGAACTGTCAATGCAAGGAAGCTGCATTGTCCATGGTCCTGAACTACAAATTATAAATGTAACATTTCAGCAATCAGCATTGAAACATGTGCTATTGTAAATATTTTTGCCGACTTACAAATTAGTGAGATACATGTGCCTGTCGGGGCGTGCAGAATTTTGTATTCCTTGGTGGCACTGAGGAGAGGGCCACTCGCAAGTCCTGTTCAACAGAGAGCCGTGACCTCCTGTTGTTCTTCATGTAAATCAGAGTAGAGAACGCCAACTCCAGAGATGGGGTCGTTACTAATTTTTTTAAATATATTACATATTACTTTAAAAAAATAAATAATATATTACACTACTTCGTTACTATCTACATAAAGTAACTCGTTACTTTACACGCGCATGCGTGAGTGGCAATAACTTTCCTTACCAGCAGGCGGCGGTAGTGTATATTTGTCATTCAAAACAGGCAACAACCGGAAGACAGAGAAGAAGAACAGACTGCGTGATATAAACAAACAACAAATAGCGTGTGCGGTAGCTTCACCTTAGCATGTGTTCTTTGCAGGTGTGTGTTGAGGTTTGACGTGGTGTTTGCAGCAGTGGATAACAGCTTCTGGCCTGGACACAGTTTGCACCTCACCGTCACATTCCTGTCTATTCTTCGGACGAACTCAAAATAATGGGCATACTTCCACCCCTCGAAAGTTATCGCTGACTCAGCTATGTTTATGCAGCATGCAGCACTGCACGTGGAGATGTGGAAGCACAAGTCGCGCAGATTACGTACATATAAACCTACAAAGTACTGATATAGTAAATTAAAAAGTAATTGTTTTTGTGTAGTTTTATATTGCAATAATAATGTATGGTTGTCACAAAATCCCACGGCACACCCGGACTTAACTCACGGCACACCAGTGTGCCGCGGCACACCGTTTGGGAACCACTGGCGTACATAGAAGGATTTGCTCTGGATTTGCAAGTGATTTCTCTTTAAAGCTTTTTTTGTTTACTGGCCTGGTTTTCATAAATCATCGTGAAAGGGTGTAGCAATTTTATACTATTTTGTACTCATGTAAACGGCCTTGCCTTGGAGTTCTGCCATTTATTTATTTCCTGTGACTAGTCTCTTTTAATACTTCTGCTAAAAACGTCTGATTTGAAAAGCATGTATTTTCTTGAAAGGCCGTTTTTTGTTTAGTTTTTTAAAACAGATGTGACCAGATCTGTCATTGGTGTGCTTTAGCTCTAGCCTGCTTTTCCAAAAAATATTTGCTAGAGAAGAGGGCTAACTTTTGTTTGTAACTGTTCAACTCATCATTATTTGAGCTTTCTCCTGAATGTGTTCCTCTGTTTTCCAGCTCGTTCTGGTTTTGATTCAGTTTCAGTTGTCTTCCTTTTCAAGATGCCACAGCAACCTGTACCATATATGGATTCACAGTTGTATCAATTCAACAATTGCCACTCTGGTAATACAACATTGTTTTCAATCACGCTGCCATTAGCAGTGCCCAGGGGCGGATCTACCGGGGTGGCATGGGGTGGCAACTGCCACCCTAAACAATAGCCTTGCCACCCCAGCTGCCACCCCAGTTGGCATCTTTGTTTTGAAAGAAAAGTTGTTGCTCATCGGACATTTATGAGAGAACGTCTCTAATGTCCGAGTGCAAGTGAATGCAGCACAAGATGCACGTCATGTAACCCCTCCCCCGGTACTGGCGCGAGAGTGGAAATATGATTGGTGGTGAATTCATTTGAACGGGACGGCGCAAAACGAGAAGCCTTTCGGACCCAAGCACTGAAGGAATGAGGTAGTTGCGGTCTACAATGACAGAGAAGAGACTGTCAGTTTGGCTGTACTCAGCATTGAATCAAAACGCACTACAGCTGTTGATCTTAATAAGTTTGTGAGGCGTTTTGCTGAACAAAATAGTAATCGCCGCATTCAGCTGTAATAGACATGCCAACTTGATGCTCTGCTCACGGATGACTCGATGAGAATAACAAACTGTTAAGATGATGACCTTGTATGCGTGTATATATTTTTTTCTTTGAGGGGGTCTGCCCCCCAAAAACAATTGTAAGTCCTGAAAAAGTAAAATAAGACGGTGTGTAAAACTACACTGCCCAGCCAACAGAAAGTAACCACTTTGATTTAACTAGGCCAGTAGGTAAGGACCTTCCACTGGATAATAACTGCAGCGATGTTTTAGCTGAATACACATTTTTTAACCCTAACTGATGCAGTTAGTCACTTCTTTAATGTTTGTTCTTTCTGATGTAAAGTCAAGGTTGTAACTGTATATCAATAATGATATAATTACTTGTTTTTCAAATTTGAAGGAGGGTGAGCAAGCATCTTGATGAACATTCATCATTAACTCCTCCAAAAAATAAATATAGTTTATTCAATAATAAATGAATATGTGAATCATAACAGTTATTCACTATATCTGTAAAGCGTCTTTGAGCACCTGTAAAAACACTAACAAATTAAATCTATTATTATTATTATTTATTAACAGTGATTGACAGCTTATAGGAATAATATGATTGTTAATAGTATCATATTCATTCAGACAAACATCGATGAGACAGTTAATTAATGTACTTATTGCAGCAGTCTGCATAGATTTGGAACCCCTGCTGGTCTAAGAGTGAGACAAACTCATTCAGTTATTGTTCAGTTAAAATTCATTAAATTACGTCTGCCATGTAAGGCTTTACTGATGTGCCACAATAATATCACCTATGTGATTGAGTTAAAATATTAATATTGTGGCTTTCCAAGTTAACATTGATTGTAGGGGTGTAACGGTTCACAAACATTTCGGTTCGGTACGTAACTCGTTTTTAGGTCACGTTCGGTTCGGTACGTTTTCGGTACAGCAGAAAAAATTATCACAAAACATTAAAAACATTTTTTTAATTATTATTAAACTGTGACTAATGTATTCAAATAAATACAAAATATAGTCAAATAAACATTAAGGTGCAGCATTTAGATGAACTGAAATAATCTGTATTTGAACTGTACTAGTACCTAAGCAGCCAGCTTGACATTAGGACTTGCTTGTCATTGTATTTTCATGTTGTTTAAAGAAAGATTAACTTGTCCACATTGCTTGCTGAAATGGCAGATCTGCTGGCACTAACAATGTCTCCTGCTGTGGAGAACACCCTCTCTAGGGACAGAGGTAGCACAGCCAGGTAGCGCTTTGCTAACATGGCAACATAAGGATACTTGGCGTTTGTAATAGCTTTGGCTCGGTCTGAACTTTCTGCGAGTGGTGGAGGCTTAAATGCTAGAGGGAGTTGGGTTTGCACTTCAGTCTTTTTTCTTTTGGTACCGGTGATATTCACATTCGGGTGATGCCTTTTCAAATGAGTGTGATGTATTGCCAGCCGCGTAACCAATGTTAGTTGAACAATACCGACAAACAGCTTTGGTTCGGTCCACCTGTCTTTGTCCGTCATCCTTGTACGTAACTACGAAACCAAAATGTTCCCAAACCGGAGACTTCAATGATGCTGGAGGATTTTCAGCTCAACTTTATCTGCGTTCGCCATTTCGACAGTTCCTCAAATTACTGACTACATTTGAACGCATCCCTGTGACCAGCTCTCATAGTATGCCTCTCGTCCAATGAAATTACTTGGTCGCTCTATGATATATACCTGAGATTACTTCCAGAAAGTTGTTCATGTTCTCAATTTTTTACGTTTAACGCTATATTCGTTCGGTACACACGTGTACCGAACCGAAGGGCCCGTACTGAATAATTTCAGTACGGGTACGTGTACCGTTACACCCCTAATTGATTGATATGATTGCGATTTAAATCAGCATATACTTCTGTCAGGGGATGCCACCCCTCAAAATCTCCTGCCACCCTCTTGCCACCCCATGAATATTTGTCTAGATCCGCCCCTGTACGTGACACAAATATAGTCCCAAATATTACCATGGTTTTAAGCGTCCTTGTTTTGATTGGTTGTTTGCTCAATGATTTAAGAACATGAAACCAATCAGCTTCAATGTCTGTTTGTCACGATCTGTCTGTGTTTTGTCTTGTCTTTTTCTGTCTTTGGTTTACAACATTGTTTTCAATCACGCTGCCATTAGCAGTACCCTACCATCCTTCCGTATAAAGCATAGTTTGAAGTACCAGAACTCTTGGGCCGTTTGGAGTCATGAGAAAATAAATATAAATGCAAACGGGATGGGTTAAAAGCAGAGAACAAATGTCACTGTGTGTGCTGTGTGCTCTGCATGTGTGACCATTAAAGAGGGTTTCATCCCTCCTAATATTATTATATTATTTGTGTGTTCTTTTTTTAGCATACCAGCAAATTGTTCCATACTCGGTTAATAGATTGATTATGCTTATGTGACTTTTGTGACGTGTTCAGCTAATATAATTAATGCAGATGGTCCGTTCACTTGGGGCGATTGTATCCTAAAGAAAGCTGAGCAGGATGCACAATTCAAATCTTTGGAAGAACACACTTCAAAGTCCGTCAGAGACAGCGTTACATTCTTTTTTATGGTTTTAGGAGGCTGTTAATAATTAAACATATACATTTTTCTTGGATAGCATTATATTACGGTATATATTTGTAATGTAGGCATTTTTCTTGATTTGTATAGTTGAGCCCCAACTAGACATTTTCTTTTAATGCAGATATATTTGAACAAGACATTTTTTTCCTTTTTTTTATTAGGCAGCTGTGACTCAGGAGGTGGAGCGGTGGTCCACTAATCAGAACGTTGAACGGTTCAATCCCTGGCCCCTGCGGTCTACATGTCGGAGTGACCTTGGGAAGATACTGAACCCTAAATTGCTCCCGAGGGATGTGTGAGGGTCCTGATGAGGTGTGTGTGTGTGTGTGTGTGTGTGTGTGTGTGTCTGTGTAAAATGAAGTGCTTTAAGAGTCCTTTCAAAACTAGAAAAAGCGCATCATAAATGCATTAACAATTCATCCAAATCCCATTCTGAAAATCAAAAATAGAACATCATTTAGGTTATTTGTCAAGTTAAGCTAATTTGTGCTGTTTGTCCTGATAAATTAAATATTCCACATTCAAATTCACATCTCAACCTCCTTTTCACAGAAATATGTAACAGGTTAGGTGTCTCAGATCACTGAGAAGGGCGAGAAATACGCACCTTTCTAATCACATTTAAATTGATGCATTGCCTCAGGCAAAAACGATGAGGAAATGTCAGTGTTTTTATAAGCCTCTCTGTGAAAGGAGCTGCTACAGTGAAATACCTTTGGCAATTATGGCAACCTATGCTAAAAAGACACACAGTTTCTCTACCAAAACATGTCATTGGTGTCAACTATAGTTCCAGCAAGAGCAGTTAAGACAACTATTTACCAAATGTTTCTTTTTGGATGAACTGCACCTCAGTTAAACACAGTTACATCAGGTTTGTGTTAAGAGCAAGGTTGAGCTAAGGTTGAAGTAGCACAAAGTGCACTGATGGTAACCTATCAAAGAAGCTGTCATGAACTTTTTGATAAACACTATATGCAAGTGGCGTTAACCTCTCTAAACTACGTCTTCCCCTCTGCTGCTCTTGTTTGCCTGTCAAGACAGAGAAACACATTTAGTTAACGCTTAAAGACACCTTTGCACAAGTGAGAAGCCCAGGTGCCAATTCAGATTGACACGTTGGGGTGTCAGTGATGGACATTGAAAGTTTTATTGAAAGAGAACAAAGCCAGACGAAAACCATAGCTTCATGAAAATGTTTGTTCATACTTAGTTTACAGTACATTGATTACGCTCACATGTGACGTCTTCAGCCGAGAATAAATGCAGATGGTCACTAGACTTGGGGCGATTATATCCTGATGCAAACTGAGCAGAAGAATACACAATACTAATCTTTCACAGTCCTAAGAGACAGCATTACATTCCTTTTTAAACATCATTTGTTTTGTTGAAACACATTAATAATGTAGCTAGGTTTTCCTCTTCATGTAACTTGTACTTACTAAAATAATCTTTATTTAAATCAATGAATTTAAACGTGTTCTTGAGCCTTGAAGAACCTTGAACAATGTGGACATCATCTGAATACACACAACCATTTCAAGGAAAAATAAATAATACTTAATACATTATATTATATTATATTATATTTCAAGGTCCTGGAGTGGCCTAGCCAGTCTCCAGATCTCAACCCCATAGAAAATCTTTGGAGGGAGTTGAAAGTCCGTGTTGCCCAGCGACAGCCGCAAAACATCACTGCTCTAGAGGAGATCTGCATGGAGGAATGGGCCAAAATACCAGCAACATTATAGATATAGATAATTTACCTATTATATAATAGGTAAAATTATGCCGGTCACATGTCTTCATCTGCTGCTTTTCTCAATTTGCTATTTGTGTGAATTATTGTGTGAAAAGGTCCTTGAAATTGACTAAATTGTGGTCGGCCCTTCTTGACGTTGGATTTTGGTTTGTTGAATAGCATTATAAAATGTGGTTTAAGCTTAAACTGCAGATTTGTTCACAATTGCACAACATTTAACTTAAAAAATGACCTTGCATGGTCTTTGGGTTTCCCTTTCCTGTAGTGTGTTATACAGTTGCAAGAAAAGTATGTGAACCCTTTGGAATTACCTGGATTTCTGCATAAGTTGGTCATAAAATGTGTTCTGATCTTCATCTAAGTCACAACAATAGACAAACACAGTCTGCTTAAACTAATACCACACAAACAATATGTTTTCATGTTTTTATTGAACACACCATGTAAACATTCACAGTGCAGGGTGGAAAAAGTATGTGAACCCCGAGGCTAAAGACTTCTTCAAGAGCTAATTGGAGTCAGGAGTCAGCCAACCTGGAGTCCATCAATGAGACGAGATTGGAGGTGTTGGTTAAAGCTGCCCTGCCCTATAAAAAATACACACCAGTTGTGAATGTGCTATTCTTAAGAAGCATTGCCAGATGTGAACCATGCCTCGCACAAAAGAGCTCTCAGAAGACCTACGATTAAGAATTGTTGACTTGCATAAAGCTGGAAAGGGTTACAAAAGT